>NC_090312.1:66560894-67185894 GCF_039906515.1 Pseudorca crassidens
GTAATATGGTCACTTTAACAATTCTGATTATTCCAATCCATGAACATGGCATCTCCTTCCAATTGTTTGTGTTGTCTTCAATTTCTTACTTCAATGTCTTATAATTTTTTGAGTACAGGTTTTTCACCTCTTTGGTTAGATTTATTCCTGGGTATTTTATTCTTTTTGATGCAATTGTAAATAGGATTGTTTTCTTAATTTATCTTTCGGATAGTTCAGTACTAGTGTATAGACACACAACATATTTCTGTTTATTTATTTATCCTGCAACTTTACTGAATTAATTTATTAGTTCTAATAGTTTTATGTTGGTATCTTTAGGATTTTCTATATATACTATCATGTCATCTGCAAACAGTGACAGTTTTACTTTTTTTTTTTTTTTGCAGTACGCAGGCCTCTCACTGCCACAGCCTCTCCCACTGCAGAGCACAGGCTCTGGACGCACATGCTCAGCGGCCATGGGTCACGGGCCCAGCCACTCCGCTGCATGTGGGAAGAGCATGTGGGATCTTCCCAGACCAGGGCACAAACCCGCGTCCCCCCCATCAGCAGGCGGACCCCCAACCACTGTGCAACCAGGGAAGCCCAACAGTTTTACTTTTTACTTTCCAATTTGGACTCCTTTCATTTTTTTTTTTTTCTTGTCTGATTGCTGGGGCTAGGACTTTCAATACTATGTTGAATAAAAGTGGTTAGACTAAGCATCCTTGTCCTGTTCCTGATTCAAGGAAATGCTTTCAGATTCTAACTGTTGAATATGATGTTAGCTGTGGGTTTGTCAAATATGGCCTTTATTATGTCGAAGTATGTTCTCTCCATATCCACACTGCTGAGAGTTTTTATTGTAAACAGATGTTGAATTTTGTCAAAAGACTTTTCTGCATCTATTGAGATGATCATATAATTTTTATTTCTTTCCTTGTTAATATGGAGCATCACGTTGATTGATTTGTGGATATTGAACCATCCTTGCATCCCTCAGATAAATCTCACTTGATCAAGGTCTTTTAATGTATTATTGAATTCATTTTGCTAATATTTTGTTGAGAAATTTTGCATCTATGTTCAGTGATATTAACCTGTTATTTTCTTTTTTTGTGGTGTCTGTGTCTGGTTTGGTTATCAAGGTGATGCTGGTCTCTTAAAATGAGTTTGGAAGCATTTCTTTTTCTTCAATTTGTTGTAATAGTTTGAGAAGAATAGGTGTTAACTCTTCTCTAAGAAGAGTAATAATTTTTTAATCTAACAAAACTTATGCAGTGTTTCTATGATATGAGTTCATTGTAGAAGCAAAGCTCTATGCCACAAACTCCTTAAAGATGAGCACATCGTTTTTAACAGTGATTACTTGAGATGGTTTTGTACCTTGAACTGATAAATATTCTTTTAAACTTTTATCATAAAACTTTTCAAACATTCACAAAATTAGAAAAATAACACAATGAACTCTCATGTAGCTGTTATATAATATCCGCAATAATCAGAATTTACTAATTTTAATTAATCTGTCACCCCATTTCATTTTTCTGAAGCATTTTAAAGTATATCCCAAATGACTCATGCTTTCACCTATTATAAATACTTCAGAATGTAGTTATAAATAATAAATATATTTTAACATAACCACTATGCTTATATCACCTACAAAAATTAATAATAACTCTTACTATCATCTCCAGTTGTCTCAGATGTTACTTTACTATTGGTATGATCATGTCAGTACCTAAATAAGTTCTGTGTATGCCAAAGTCAATATCTGAATAGTACATAGTATTACTGGCTAGATAGAAGAGTTGTGATATGGTATCAAGCACAGTGCAAGTTAAGCACAACAGAAGAATTTCATGTAGTCACTACGTATCTCAGCTCTCTAGTCACAGTTTGGGCTCAAATCAGGGGTTGTTTTACTTGTGAACTATGTGATGTAGGGCAAATTCCTTAGTCTCTCTGAGTCTGTTTCTGCAACTGTAAAATGGGAGTTGTGAACATCTAGTGAACAAATGTATTTAAAACAGTTTTCATGATTCTCATAGTCTTAATAAATGTGTTTAATATAGGCGTTTTCTCTTCCTTTGTGTGTATATATGTCTGTGGGTATGTGTGTGTACGTTTTGTTTTAGAATGTGAAAATCTTAAGGTATTAGGCCATCAGAGAAAAATAATCAAAATAAAGCTAATTTTTGAAACTTACTTGAAGAAAGGAGGCCTTTCCAGATAGTTGTATTAGCTAAGGTTTTAGAACTAAAATCAAAACTGATTTATAGCATCCTTTCAACATGAAAAGAAACTGAGAAACTTTAGTGGTAAATTTCATAGTAATTGCAGAGTCTATGTGTGCCCTGAGTACACTTTAGATGTATATTCCACTTCCTTGGGTATATCACAGAAACAATGCTATAGTATGTTAGAAGTTCATATAAAATACAGTTGACTAAAGGTTTAAACATGGGCCTTAATTTGTTGAAAATATTGAAATGTGTATTTGTATTTATTTAAGGATACAAGAGTGGCATCTAGTGTTCAAATTACTTGAACTGCAGCTACATGGCCCTTAGAAACTCAGTGAATGCTAGAGCAGGCATGTAGTACTCATACAAAGTATACAAAATAACCGAAAACATGACGATTTCCCATTATACATGATTTTCGTATGGAGTATAATCTGATGTTCATTCTGATCCTCTAATTAAGTTTTTTGTTTTTTTTTTTTTTAAATCAGATTGATTATATCCCCAGTGTAGTCCTTTCAGCTTTTTTGTGAGATTTTGATTTGTGTATCATAATAAAAATGCCATCAACATCTGGTGAAAGCTGGATAAATTGCAGGTAAAATTCTAATACTAATTACAGGAAAGGAGAACTTGTACAGTGAGTAATAATAATAATAGCAGCTAATATTTTAGGTACTTACTCTATGTTGATGTGCTTTTTGCTCTTTACCTTTATTATCTCTAATACTCAGGAATTCTTTGAGTAAGGTATTATATCCATTTTACAAACGTAATTAAACCTTAAACAGATTGTTTGCAATATCACACAAAGTGTGGGAGACATTATGATAAGTGTGGTCTTCATGCAACGACATTGCACTAGCTTACATGCTACCTAATTCCATAGTACTTCAATGATGCCAGCCATCAAACCAAAGCATAAAAATGACCATTGATTAAAGATAACAAAATATGACATTTGTCTACTTGTGACTTTATAACTGAAACCACCTCAAATGCCTATGTCATACAGTTGTAGTTTTAATAGAAACTAACACAAAAATCAGATAATCAGGTTATCTAGAGATATGTTTTGCTTATGAAAGGATATTTATTATTTTTAAAATATTTAATTAAGTAATAAAAGAAGCGTTGGAATCGCTTTCATTCCAGACCAGAGTTTATCAACTATTGGCTTTGGCACTATCGACAGTTTGGGTCAGATATTCTTTTATTTTTGTACTTTTGAATTGTAGGATGAATATGGTCCCCAACTACCCATTCCCAGGTTCAGAGTGATGAAATTTGTGTTGTGGTCCTTGAGGAAGGCCCTCTGCCAGTAGTCTTCACCTCTTTAATTTTATATAGACACATTCCAAAATAGTATTAAAATATTGGACTCTTTTGGCAGTAGAGCAGAGTAGTTGTAAATAAGACCAAGTTTCTATTCTATTGTGCTTCATGTCTAATGGGAGTGGAATATTACTTTTAGTCAAAGTTTAAGAATTATGTCATGGCAGAAATTAATTTCAAAATTATATCTCTGGTAGATATAGTCTCTGGCAGAACCTTTTCTGCAAACACCTGATCCCAAGACTCTTCTCCATTTTCAAAGGCTAATCATTGTATATAATGAGAATAGTACAGATTTCCTATAATTCTGCAGTTTATCTTAAATTATGTTGTTTTTAGAAAATTGATATCTAATTCTAGGTATGACATTTTAATAAACTGACAGCAAAAAAATAAACAAGTAGTTCCTTACAAGCTCAGCATAAGGCACTTTTCTCTCTCTCTCTTTCTCTCTTAATCTTGTTAGATGGTAGAAAGAAGTTGGAAGTAGACCAAAAGGACTGAGGAATGAGCAAAGATAATCTATATGGTAAAAAAGGAAGCAATATAGCATAGTAAGGAGGACTTCACTGACATTTCAAAGATAATTTCAGTATAATTTTTAGCTAGTTGTGTGGCTATGAGTAAGGCTTCATAAATATTTTTTTGGAAAAAACCGAAAACCTGGGTAAATGCACAAACTTGCAGTCTCACCTTCCTTCTATAGAAAGAAAAGTAATATATATACTCTTTGTATCACTCAGGAAACTTACCTGAGTAAAATACCTGATCTTTTATCAGGAAAGATCAAGGGAACTAATGAGTTTAGAAGTAGTTTATTTGTAAAGATCAAATAAGATGTGTATTATCTAAATCCTCTAAAATTCCCATTAAAATATCCATAAACTTACAAAAAGAAAACAATTATTAACAGCAGTGTAAGACAACATTAGGCCATAGCCTGGGTAAAATTTCAACTACATGTCTAGTCATTCATTTTTATGTTTTCAAATTATCTTAACAAAACTTACTGAACATTTGGTTTAATGTTTCTATTTACAGATACTTTACCAGCAAAATTTTTTGTCTTTCTATTTGACCTCACCTTGGTAATTTCAACAGTAGTTCCAGAATTCAAGCATCTTTTAGTGGCTAGAAATTATCACTACCTTTTGACTTTCTTTTAATAAATTAATAGTTCTTTTACATTTATATTTGTGACTTTTCTTCATCTTTGTGAGTAACAAAACAAGTAGACACAAAGGAAATGGAATGCATTGTATGAAGAATTAATTTGGCAGACACATATAATTTTGTCTGCAGACAGGTGACTCAGTGCTAAACTATTACAAGTAAATTACCTGATGCAATAGACTATAGAGCTGTAGAAAGCTATGCATAAATTCAAATCCATTAAGTTTAACACAATTTCTCCAAGTAATACAAAAACCCTTCATGATGAAGCAACCAAAACAACAAAAAGGCTTATATAAGCCAAGTTGACTTTAAAGACACCTTGAGATTATATACAGGTGACAAGCTGTATGATATTTATTCATAGCTGAATTTTTGGAAAAAAATCATATCCAAGCATACCAAAAATGTATTCTGAGTCCTACCTACTAAAATAATAGAATAGGTATAGATGAAGTTTATAAAAGCTTCTAAGTGCACAAAGGTGAACCAAGTATCAAAAGGAAAACTGTGGAGTGTTCTTTTAGAAAATGAAGTTATTTCTGTCAAGTAAAAATTCACCTTATTTCAGCTGCTTTATATGTTCATGTTTTGGCATATTGGGTTTTCTTCAAGAGAAGCACTAATTTACTTTGTAGTATGGAGAAACTTTCTATTAGTATTTGCAAGCTCAATGCTGCCTTGTCTTGTGAAACATGTTATTACCTGTTAATCCACACAACACCCCTTGTTAAATAGGTCATTATTATTATCTTCACTTTCCAGCTGAGGAAACACACCAAGAGAGGTCACAGAGTGAGTCAAGGCCAGGATTAGCCATGAAAAGCACCCAGTTGTCAGTGCTTTCCTTGGTCTACCCAGCCACACTAAATAGGTGAGATGACTTGCCTGGATAGCCACAAAGAATGGGAGCTGTCCCAGAGCTTGTATAACAAAACTCCTAATAAAGACAGCCTGTGTAGTCCTTGCCTCTGGACTTCATACAAGTTAGCCTAAATTTGAATTGGTGGAGCCCTCACTAATATTCTTGACCTAGATCCTGAACGTTGCCCTTACTATTCCTCACCTCATGTCACCATCACTACTGAAACCCTGTGAGTTTACCTGTGGTTTGCTCTACTCTGGACCCATTTCTAGGAGAGAAAGGTAAATAGTGCTGAGGGGATTTTACAACCTAGGGTGATATTTCTGGAGGAATTGGAATCTGTATTAATTCTCTTAAAAAACTAGACTGAATTTATAATCTTTTAAAATATCTAAATGAGAAAAAATAAATGAACATGTAATTAAAACTATGAGAAATTCTAGACAGTGGCTAAGATGTAGGCAATAGATAAAGAACAGTATATTTTATGAGATATTGAGACAATGAAGCCATGAATTTTGTAATTCAACTTCCAATTGTTAACAAGTCTTTCACAGTAGCAAGCACTTTAACCTAAAGAAGATGTATGATCAAGGAAATAGAAAAGAACTCTTAAGACCATCTAATTGCAAACAAAAATACTGGGTTTTATTGGAACTATGTAGATTTCACAGTTATTGAAATGTGGAGGACATGGGTTACCAATCATATTTATCAAAAACATATTCTTATTTTAATTAACCTAAAATCTCACTGGGAAATAAAGACATTTGCTCAAAATAGCATTAAGGTTTACCTATTGCTAAAATATCCTATCAATATTACATAGCATTTAATATATTTGATGTAATTGATAAAATGCACAAAATTTTTTGCTTTGTATAATAAAATATGGTCCTAGTTATTTTTCTTTAATTTGAATGAAATGGAAAAACACTTCTCAGGTGGAAAATAATAATAAAATATACCAAAGCTGACAGAAAAAAGGAAAGAAATTCAGATTATCCATCAACTACTAAAACAACTGAATATATTATTAAAACTTTCATTAAAAAAAAATAAACCCTAGCCCAGAAGGCTTCACTATTGAATTCTTGCACACATTTAGAAAGAAATAAAAATTCTGCACAACATTTTCAGAGAAGAGAAAAACAAGGAACAGTCCCCAGCTAAGCTTATGGGGTCAGCATAGCCTTTACTCTAAAATTTTAAAAGGATATTATAAGAAAAAAAAAAAATTACAGACAGATTTCTTTCAGGAACAGAGTAGAAAATTCTTAAATGAAATGTGAGCAAATCATATCAAAAGACAGATAATATAACAACATTAAATAGGGTTGACTTTAGGTCTGTAAGAGAAGTTTAGTATTCAGAAAGCAATCAATCTAATTCATATCATTGATAGAATAAAGAGGAAAATGGCATAATTATCTCAATAGATGTAGGAAAAGCTTTTAATAAAATTCAATATTCTTTTATGGTAAAAATTTTAGCAAAATAGGAATAGAGAAGAATCTTCTTAATCTGCTAAAGGATATCTATAATACAAAAGTCCATAGCAAAAATTATATTTAATAAAAACATACCAGTGCTTCCCTGGTGGTGCAGTGGTTGAGAGTCCGCCTGCCAATGTAGGGGACATGGGTTCGTGCCCTGGTCCGGGAAGATCCCACATGCCGCGGAGCGGCTAGGCCCGTGAGCCCTGGCCGCTGAGCCTGCGCGTCCGGAGCCTGTGCTCCGCAGCGGGAGAGGCCACAACAGTGAGAGGCCCACGTACCGCAAAAAAAAAAAAAAAAAAAAAAAAATCAAAAACTTCCTGTTAAGACTGGGAACAAGATAATGAAGCCTGATATCATTAGTTCTATTCAACTTTGTACCAGATGCACTAGCCTGTGCAATAATATAAAAAGAAATGAAAATTATAAGGTTTGCAGAGGAATAAATAAATGGACGCTGTTTGCAAATGTCATGAATATGCACACACAAAAAAATCCAAGAGCATTTGTAAAATGACAGAATCAATAAGTAAATTTAATATGGCTGCTAGATAAAAACAATTAGAAAATAAAAATGTTAAAAGAAAGCATTAATTTTAATATCAAGCACATCAAATTTCTAATATATATCTAATGAAACTTGCACAAAATCCTTATACATAAAATTACAAAATATTACTGAGAAAAACTGAAGAGCTAAATAAACAGGAATTTATTAAGGATTGGAAATATATCAGTTCTTCCTCAAATTATGTATAGATTCAATGTAATCCCAATTAAAGTCATAGCATCATTTTTATACATATTGATAAGTTTATTTTAAAATTCATATGGAAATGCAAAAAGGCCAAGATAAGGCAAGGTGATCTTGGATAAGAAGAAAGTCAGAGTATTAACATTACCAGATATCAACACCTATCAAAAAATCACAATAATTAATACTTTATGATATTGACACAGGAATAGAAAAACTGACCAACGGCATGCAATAAAGAGTCCAGAAAAAGAGTCATGTATACAGCCATCTACTTAGGTGACATTGCATTGCAGTGGAAGAAAAAGTTATGCTAAGGAATCTGAATCCTTATGTCCTCAATACACCAAAATTGATTCCAGATGGAGTGCAGAACTAAATCTGAACTATAATACAATAAAGGTTGTAGAAGATAATGTATGTGAATATCTTGATGACTAATATAGTAAAGTTTTCTTAAAGAGAAAACAAAAAGCATTAGCTTAAGATAACACTAATTATTTGTATCTCATAGAAATTAAGATCTCCTGTTTATCAAAATATTTCATGAAGATAGTTTAAAAGGCAGAGAGGGTGAAAACATTTGCTATATATATTTTTATATAGGAAAAATAAACAATATATAACAAACTTCTACAACTCAATAAAAAATAGATGACCTAACAGAAAAAAGTAGGCAAAACCCTTTTTCAGGCATTTCACAAAGAGGATATCCAAATGGCTAATAAACACATGTAAAAGTGATCAATACCATTAGTCATAAAGCACATGCAAATTAAAACCATGATGCAACAAATATGTACAAGATACACATGACGAACACTATAAATCTCTGATGAATGAAATCAAAGAAGAACTAAATAAATGGGGAGATATTCCATGTTCATGGACAGAAAGACTCAGTATTGTCAAGATGTCAGTTCTTCCCAACTTGATCTATAGATTTGGTACAATCCCAATGAAAGTCTCAGCAACTTACTTTGTGGATACTGACAACCTGATTCTAAAGTATGGATGCAGAGGCAAAAAACCCAGAATAGCCAATGTAATGTTGGAGAACAAAGTCAAAGACTCACACAACCTGACTTGGAAACTTAATGTAAAGTTACAGTAATCAAGAAAGAATAAACCAGTGGATCAATGGAACAGAATAACAAGCCCAGGAATAGACCAATATAAATATAGTCAACTGATTTTTGACAAGAAAGCAAAGGCAATACAATGCAGCAAACATAGTCTTTTCAACAAATGTCACTGGAACAACTGAACACATACATGTTGATAAATGATGAATCTAGATTCATAAAAACAAAACTCAGACCTTACCATCCTTCACAGAAATTAAACTGGATTATAGACCTAAATATAAAATGTAAAACTATAAAACCCCTAGAGGATTAATATGGGAGAAAACCTCGATGGCCCTGGGTGTTGCAATGACTTTTAGATACAACACCAAGGGCATGATCCAGGAAAGAAAAATTGATAAGCTGGATTTCATTAAAACTAAAACTTTTGTGAAAAACGGTGTCAAGAAAATAAGAATATAAGCCACAGACTGGGAGAAAATATATGCAAAAGACACATCTGATAAAGGATTGTTATCCAAAATATACAAAGAGACCTTAAAGCCCAACAATGAGAAAATGAAGCACTGATTTAAAAATGGGCCAAAAATCTTAACAGATACCTCTCCAAAGAAGACAGATGACAAGTGAGCATATGAAAAGAAGCTCTACATCACATGTCATCTGAAAAATGTTAAATTAAAACAACAGTGAGATACCACTACACATCTATGAGAACAGCCAAAATCTGAAACACTGACACCACCAAATGCTGGCAAGGGTGTGGGACAGCAGGAGCTCTCGCTCATTGCTGGTGGGGATGCAAAGTGGTACAGACACTCTGAAAGACAGTTCTGTGGTTTCATACAACACTAACATACTCTTAACATAAAATCCAGCAATCAATCACTCTCCTTGGTAACTTCCCAAAGGAGTTGAGAACTTATTGTCCATACAAAAACCTGCACACAAATGTTTATAGCAGCTTTATCCAGAATTACCAAAATTTGGAAGCAACCTTTATGTCCTTCAGTAAGGGAATGGATTAATAAACCGTGATACATCCAGACAATGAAATATTAGTCAGTGCTAACAAGAAATGGCCTATCAAGCCACGAAAAGACATGGAGGAACCTTAAATGCATATTACTAAGTGAAGGAAGCCAATCTGAAAAGGCTATATACTGTACGATTCCAACTATATGACATTGTGGATAAGGTAAAACTGTGGAAATAGTAAAAAGATCATTGGTTACCAGGGGTTAGGGGGTGAGGATAAATAGGGAGAGCACAGAGGATTTATAGGGCAGTGAAAATACTCTGTATCATATTATAATGATGGATACATGTCATTACACATTCGTCCAAACCCCACAGACTGTACAATACCAAGAGTGAACTTCTGGGTGATTACGATGTGTTAATGTAGGTCTTCAATAGTAAATGTACCACTGTGGTAGAGCATGTTGACAACTGGGGAGGTTATATGTGTGTATGGGCTGGGGATATAGGGGAAATATCTGTACCTTCCTCTTGGTTTGCTGTGAACCTAAAACGGCTCTAAAAAAATAAAGTTTAAAAAAAGAGATTAAATGAAACACACAAGCACACAAATGCACATAATAATACGTACAATGACACCACTATACACCTACCAGAAATGCTGAGGGCAAGTACTGCAAGTGAGAGTATAAATTGGTACAATCTCTTTGGAAAGGTGTCTAACAGTATCTCTTAAAACAAAAGATATAAATACCTTATGCCACAGAAAATACACTAGGTACTGAAAATGTGCATATATGTGCACTGGAAGACGTGTACAAAAATTAACGAGATCGTTATTTAACATAGTGAAAAACTGGAAACAACCCAAATATTCATGAATAGAAGAATGTAAATAATTTTAGAATATTGATACAGTGGAATGTTGCATGACAATGAACATTAGTAATCTACTTCTACAGGCAACAACATATATAGTTTCACAGACATAGCACTGAGTGAAAGAAGCCAGATGTAAAAATATATACTATATGATTACATTTCTTTAAATGTGCTAAGCAGGAATAATCCGTGTGATGAACAAAATTGTTCTCTTTGGGGAAGTTGGGGGAAGGTGATGTCTAGGAGAATTCAAGGGAAGCTTCTAGTAATATTGTACATCTTGATCTGGGTGCTGGATTCAAAGACTGGATTAACGTATCAAGATAATTGAGCTGAACACAAGATTTTATATACATAAATTTTTTGTTATGCATTATACATTGATAGAAAAATTAAAGAAAAAGTAGACATCACTTCAAAGACAAAGGATACACAACATTTTCTCTTTTTCATGATTGTATAACAATGACTAAATTCAAGTAGTAAACCAATCTAATAGACCAAGGGGAAGGTAAGAGGAAGAACCATGCTTAATCCTTCAATAAAAGTTGAACAATTTCTATTACTTGTCAACAGATACTTTCTTATTAAGCAGCCGTTGTTCATGGATGCCAATTGCTTTCAGTTGATACAACAATTTCCTTCTGTAAGTAAATATTGTTTATCTTAAATACAGGCACTACTTTACAAACAAATTCCCAAGTCATAAAGAAGACTCAACTCAGCCAACATAACACCGCTATTAAAAAGTAAACCCAGGGCTTCCCTGGTGGCGCAGTGGTTGAGAGTCCGCCTGCTGATGCAGGGGATGCGGTTTCATGCCCCGGTCCGGGAAGATCCCACATGCCGCGGAGCGGCTAGGCCCGTGAGCCATGGCCGCTGAGCCTGTGCATCCAGAGCCTGTGCTCCGCAACGGGAGAGGCCACAACGGAGAGAGGCCCGCGTACCGCAAAAAAAAAAAAAAAAAAAAAAGTAAACCCAAAGTACACATTTCTCTTGCCATGAACCAGATTCAAAATGTTCAGGTTATCTGTAGCAAAGCCTGAGTGAGTTTTATTCTCCTCTTGATTCCATACACCAGAGAGCCTCTTCATGCCAGCTGGCTGAAGCAGAAGCCAGACACAGAAATGAAACAGCAAATTATAAAGCCACCGATGCTGACTCCCTCTTAAACCACCTGCCCTGTTATCAAATGTCATACTGTTCCTGATTCCAGCACTCTCCTCTTGGATTGGCGACCTAGCATTTTAATGTCATGCTCTCCGTACTATAATAACAACAAAATGAACCAAGTTTTCTAAATCTACTCCCTAGAGGGGGACGGGCACAGATAGTCTTAAGCTTTGCACACTGTTACCCAGGCCTGAGCTAACCTTGTTACGGTCACTCTGATTATTAATACTTTCCTGGCTAATCAGTGTCTTTGAGGCCCCTCCCCAGAAATTTCCATGCCTAAGCACATTTGGCCACAGCTAAATGTGTGGCTATTTTAGTTTCTTACTTACCCCATTCCTTTAGCAAATTTAGCATGAAAGACAGACAGTGTCCTGTGGGGCAGCGTCACTATTCTATGCTGTTCTGGGCAATCTGCGACTTGGGTCATAGACCCCATGATAGTTTTATTATCATGAGTTAAAGAGGTTTTATTTGTTCCTAAAGAGAGGCACATTCATTCATTCATTTTGTGGGTTGAGCATAAGAAACATCCCTTTTCCTTTAGTTTAATATTTCATATTGATGAAGCATAATGGATAGCAGGACCTGCTCTGATCCATACATTGCCTGCATCTATCCCAAAAAGCCAATAAATAACAATCCCGAATTTTAGTAGCAATTGAAAGAATTAAAAAATCTTAGCAGCAAACAGAATATATATCACATTATGAAAGAAATTTAGAGATGAAGACATGAAGACTAAAATAGATGCATGACTTGCTCAAGGTCAGACCACTACTCAGTTGGTATTAGGTAATCTGCCTCTATTTTATTAGTTTATAAAAGAGGTAAGCAGAGAAACAAATGGAAAACTGGGGAGAAGAATATTCTCAAAAACATTTTACATTTACTCAAAAGTAACAACTTTTGAGACAACTAACTTAGGCAACACTTCCTTGCCAGAATGATATTTAGTAGAATATATTATGTGTATATATATATATATATATTTGTATTGTACAAGTACATATATATGTACATATATATTATACGTGTACTTAAATGATATATATGTATATATACATCACATACGTGTATCATTCTTGTATACATATTACTTTTTGAGAACTGAAAACTCACAAAATCCTGAGAAATTTCAGAGAGCATGCCACTCTAGAGTAGAACTTTTTTTTTAGAGTTTGCCCTTTTTAAAAATTATTATTATTACTTTTTTGGCCACACCGCCGCTTGCAGGGATCTTAGTTCCCCAACCAGGGATCGAACCCGGGCCCTTGGCAGTGAGAGTGCGGAGTCTTAACCACTGGACTGCCAGGGAATTCCCCTAGCCTAGAACTTCTTAAGCCAAGACCCAAGAACTTTAGGAGATCTCAGGAGTTCAAAGGGTCTGTGAACCAGATGATATTTATGAAGTATTTTGTGTATGTATATATGTGTGTGTGTGTGTGTGTGTGTGTGTGTGTGTGTGTGTGTGTGTGTGTGTGTGTGTGTATTTCTGCATTTCTGGAATATGATGAGTTTATAGCTTTTACAAGATTCTCAAAGGAATCTTTCACCAAGAACATCTTAAGCATCAGTGTTCTATACTCAATTTTGTATTATTTGCTCAGGCTTACCCAGCAAGAACTTTTTTCTTTATTATTATTATTTTGTTCAAAATATAAACTTCTTGGATACGATAATCTATATTCTGTATTCTTCAGTCTTAATCTTTTCACATCTAAAATCTGGAGAAATGTGAGTTAATTTGAGTTCCTCAAATTTAATTAATCAGTTTTGCTGAGTCTAATAGAATTCTTTCAAAAGTGGTAGTGCATGTCTAAACTTGCAGACTACCCTTCAAGGCCCAAATCAATTCATATAACCATTGCCAAATGGTATATTTCAATTAACTGTATCACACTGACACTTTTATATGAATTACTATAAGGAACAAATTATGCTGACTGTTGCCAAACAAACATTTTTCACTTTTAAAGTCTGTTGATCTTCTAATAACATTACCTAAGAGTGTTATAAATTTGTCATATCTATTTGCTTATTTTTTTGTTTATATTTTGTCTAAAATATAAGCCTGGTGAAGGCAAACAGTGTGTGGTAGATACAGTAGACTGGCCCATACTTCTTCTGTCCCAATTTCCTTCTGGGGTGACTTCTTTCACTGCAAAAGCCAGAAAGCTAAAAAAAAAAAAAGCAAGCAAACAAACAAAAAAAACCCAACTTTTCCAGGTAAGTTTTCAGATGTGACTCATGTTCTTGAATCATTTGCATTCATCTATTTGAAATTGAAATGTTACTTGGGGAAAGAAGCAGAGATTGTACAGGGTGTCCAAATTTTGCTGGTGCAGATCTAGCAGATCTGATGTGACTTTGGAGCCAATGGTTCTAGTAGTTGCTTTCTGATCTTGGAATTACAGCTAACTAAGGTTCTGAGATCTGCACTCATCAATTAGACAAGTCTTCCTGATTCTCCATCTTCTCTTTTTAAAAAATAAAACTTCTACGTAGTTGAGATGTACAACATGATGGTTTAATCGTCATCTTTTGGACTGTAGCAGAGATGGTGGTCAGTCATGGGGACTCAGCCATTCCAACGGTTTGGAAAGAGCCAATTCCTTGTATTAAATCCATTTTTGCTGAAAATAGAGTGGTTTCTGTCTTTCATAATTCATTTCTGACTCATATGAGGGCAATTTTTGTTGACTGAATGAATACAGTTCTAAAGAAGCATAAAATACGTTAAAAAAGGAAACACATTACAAAGAAAGTTCACTTGTTGGGTTCCCCAGGAATCAGACCCTAAGACAGAAATTGTACAATTAGTTCATGGGCAGGTGATCTCAGCATCAACTCCGGGACTGGCCAGTGACGGAAGTTGAATTGTGATGTATCTGCAACAAAGGCATCAGCCAATCATACTAGGGAAGCTCTAGAGCTAGAATGGCTCTTATGAGCTGGGGAGAGTGACAGGCTGTTATGCTCTTGTATCAACTAGTAACTGGACGTGGACTGACATCCTCCTGAGAGGTGTGATCATGGGGTAGGCTGTGTTCTTCTTGGGCTAGGGCAAATCCCAAAGAGGACTTGCTGACTCAGCTGACAGTTGTCAGCCACCAACATTCCAAGCCGGTAGGGAAATGGGTCATTTAGTTATGGGAACAGGTAGGGGTGGATTGGGCCAGGAAGTATGGCTTCTGTCTCACAAATACAGCATTAAGGAAGGAGAGCCATGTGACTTTGGACCAGCAAGCCTGGATTTGGGCACCATTTCTTTCACTTGCTGGCTGTGGGAATTTGGACAAGTCATTTAACTCTCTGAATTGGTTTCTTCATCAATAGAAAGATAATAATAACATATTACTATATAATAATAATAGTAACACATGTTAATGGTTTACTGTAATATATTCAAAAGAGCCTTGCAATCTGCAGATCATACTGTTAAAATTTCAGTTATGCTTTTACAGAAAGTTTGGCTCAAAATGATATGATTTAAGTGAGTGCTCACTTTAGACATACACACACTAAAAATTGTAATAACAGGAATAATATAGAAAAAATTGCAGAGAAAGTAAATCAGAGAAAGACAGAAATATGATTAAGGTACGTTTCATTTAGTCATTTATTCTTACATTTATGAATTTATCAAATGACATGTTGCTGTGAAAACACTCTGTGAAAAGACTCAACTATTATTAGGACAGGCATGACATGCAATGTTTGAACATGGGTAGACACTGACCTTCTTTGACTTTAAAAGAAAATAAACTATCCAACCTTTTTTGCCAGTTCCAATGTTACTATACATCGACAGGCCTGGAAGGGTTATCAAGAGCTTGGTTCTCAAAACTAATTCCACACTCACTAAACTTTTCATCACTGTTATGTAGCATATAATTTTCTTTTTAAAAAAAGACATCAAATTAAAACCATGCTGCCCTGTAAACTTTTCAACACACAATCTTCCACTTATGTCTTAGGATTCAGTGCAGTAATCAAGATCCTATGATGTACGTGCCAAAGACAGCATGACAGTGGGGTAGGGGGGCAATGTTTCATACCACCTACACAATTTTCTTTATATTTCTGAGACAGCTCCTACTGTCAGGAGAATTGATGGTCACAAAATAGCCACATAACTTTTACTCTCTGTACATAAAAGTTAAGAATCAGTTTGGTTGACTCTTCTCCAAGTTGGCAAACAGATAAATAAATAACCACCCTCAGGCTAAAACTATGGCATACCTCTCTTAAGAAGTGGCCAACTACTGGTTTAGTGAATATTGTGCTAAATTCTCTTGTTCTCATTACCTTCTAGTGAGCTTTTTTCCCCCCTTTCTTTATGATGTAAAAAATACATGTAAAAAAGGGTACATATTAAGCAATTTTAAGACCTCTCTTATTAATTCTCTTGTAGCTACTAAGTTAACATTTAGTTTCTTGAAAGATTTCAAGTCAAATAAGATTAGAAAAAAATAATGAAATTCAACGTATGGAATAGAGCCTCTTCTTTTTTAACATCTTTATTGGAGTATAATTGCTTTACAATGGTGTGTTACTTTCTGCTTTATAACAAAGTGAATCAGTTATACATATACATATATCCCCATATCTCCTCCCTCTTGCGTCTCCCTCCCTCCCACCCTCCCTATCCCACCCCTCTAGGTCATTGCAAATCACCGAGCTGATCTCCCTGTGCTATGCGGCTGCTTCCCACTAGCTATCTATTTTACATTTGGTAGTGTATATATGTCCATGCCACTCTCTCACTTTGTCCCAGCTTACCCTTCCCCCTCCCCGTGTCCTCAAGTCCATTCTCTTCGTCCATGTCTTTATTCCCATCTTGCCCCTAGGTTCTGCGTGACACTTCTTTTTTGCAGATTCCATACATATGTATTAGCATACAGTATTTGTTTTTCTCTTTCTGACTTACTTCACTCTGTATGACAGACTCTAGGTCCATCCACCTCACTACAAATAACTCAGTTTCGTTTCTTTTTATGGCTAATATTCCATTGTATAAATGTACCACATCTTCTTTATCCATTCATCTGTCGATGGACACTTAGGTTGCTTCCATGTCCTGGCTATTGTAAATAGAGCTGCAATGAACATTGTGGTACATAACTCTTTGAATTATGGTTTTCCCAGGGTATATGCCCAGTAGTGGAATTGCTGGCTCATATGGTAGTTCTATTTTTAGTTGCTTAAGGAACCTCCATACTGTCCTCCATAGTGGCTGTATCAATTTATATTCCCACCAACAGTGCAAGAGGGTTCCCTTTTCTCCATACCCTCTCCAGCATTTATTGTTTGTAGATTTTTTGATTATGGCCATTCTGACCAGTGTGAGATGACATCACGTTGTAGTTTTGATTTGCATTTCTCTAATGATTAGTGATGTTGAGCATCCTTTCATGTGTTTGTTGGCAATCTGTATATCTTCTTTGGAGAAATGTCTAGGTCTTCTGCCCATTTTTGGATTAGCCTGTTTGCTTTTTTGATATTGAGCTGCATGAGTTGCTTGTAAATTTTGGAGACTAATCCTCTGTCAGTTGCTTCATTTGCAAATGTTTTCTCCCATTCTGAGGGTTGTCTTTTCATCTTGTTTATGGTTTCCTTTGCTGTGCAAAAGCTTTTAAGTTTCATTAGGTCCCATTTGTTTATTTTTGTTTTTATTTCCATTTCTCTAGGAGGTGGGTCAAAAAGGATCTTGCTGTGATTTATGTCATAGAGTGTTCTGAATAGAGCATACAGCCTCAGAGGAAAGATGGGAAAGCTACAAAGAATGAGATTGAAATTTTATCAGTAGATTACCATATCTGAAAGTCATGGAAAACTAGCCAGATTAAATGAAAATACACCACAATCACCTCAAATTGCAAGCTCTATCACTTATCTATTTCTGTGAATCAAACCACCCCAAAACTTGGTGACTTAAAAGAACAATCATTTTATTTGCTGATGATTTGGGCTAGGTCCAGCTTGTTAGTTCAGTGGCTGGTCTTGCCTGTGGTCACTCACGTGGCTACAGTCAGCTGGTGGGTCAGCTTGGAGCCTCATCTGGGAAGGCTCATGTCTGCTCCATACGGTTTTATCCTCAAGTGAGCTAGGCCAGGCTTTTACATGTCAGCAGTGTTGCCAAGAGCAAGACAGCCCAAGCCCCAGTTCAGAAGGGCTTTTCACATGTCTGCTGGCATCCCACTTACTAATGTCCATTCATCACAGAAAGTCACACAGACAAGCCAAGATCATTGAGAGAGGGACTACACAAATGCAGGCATTATCCACTGGGGGCCATCATAGCAACAATCTACCATACGAACCAACTAAATTCACTCAGGTGGCATGATTAGTGAGAACAGAAACAAAACTGAGCCATCCACATGTGAGTGTCAAACCTATGGCTCTACTACTAACTAGCTGTGTGACTTTAAAAAGACCACTCTGTGTGTCTCAGATTACTCTCAGGTAAATGATATAAAGATAGAGATAATGAGGACAAGGGTAGCACACACGAAAGCTAAGGTTTATGAATTATTAATTGTACAAATAATAGAATAAAAATAGATTATTAAATTCTTGTGTTATGCTAAAAATTCCACTGAATTATTCAATAGTTTTATTATTGTTTAGAACTGTAAAATGTACATATTTTCTATACCACCTAATATATATGAATGAGAAATCTAATGTACAATCTTTAAAAGCATGTGTTGTACTGCAAAAATCCTATTTAGAGAATTTTATCATTTTTTATAAAATCATCATGAGAAATAAGCCGTAATTCTGGTTCAGATTATATGCTGCTGAACTTTCCCCCAGGACTGCTCGTAATACGCACATACAGTTGACCCTTGAACAACAGGGTTTTGAGCAGTGTGGATCCACTTACACGCAGATTTTTCTCCAATAGCAAATACTACAGCACTACACGATCCACAGTTGGTTGAATCTGTGGATGCAGAACCATGAATACAGAGGAACCGTTTATGGGAAGGGCTGACTATCAGTTATAAGTGGATTTCCAACTTCACAGAGGGTTCGCACCCTTAACTCCTGCGTTGTTCAAGGGTCAACTGTACTGCGTTTTACTCAGAGGGCTTTTTATGGAATGCAAATAAGTATCCTTTCAATTTCAACTGTTGTACAAATAATTGCTACACCATTAGGCCAGCTCACCAAATCAAGTTTGTTTTTTTTTTTTCTTGTATTTAAGCCAAAACTATCCCCTGAAGTTCTTAAATTGTAGTGCATTAGGTAGGGAGAAGGATATGCTACAGTAACAAAAAGATCCACAAGTTAACTTTTAAACAGGTTAACTGGTATCCTTCTCAGTGAAGGATGAGTAGGTCGTGGCTATGGCTCCAGAAATCCAGAAAAATCCACAGTTAAGCACTAGGTTTCCATGGGTGCTCCAGATGTCAACATCTTCAGCCATTAGGAAGGAAAAAGAAAGAGCCAGTACACTGCAAGGGTCTTCTTATTAAGTGAATTGAACGTTGTATACATTATTGCCATTTACATCCTATTGGTTAGAACCTAGCCTCATGGTCATACTTGGACATACCTAGTCACAGGGAAGCTGAGAAATATAATCTGGCTGAGGAGCCATTTTCCCAGGAAAAAGGGCAATAGATGGAGGAGAGGCCAGTAATCTTCTCCATATATGACATCTAAGTAACTAAATACTTCTTATAAATGGAGTTCAAGTGTATTAAGGCGTTATTTATATTTCTCTAGATTCTGAACCCCTCAACTATATTTTTAAAAATTCTATATTAATTATCAAAAAGTATAGACTCTTAGATTTGAAAGTAAGAAGCAGCCTAGGGTAGGAATCTTCTCACTGGTTTTACTGGAAGGTGGTCCCAGGTGCTGACTGGCTATTTCCATTGACAGAAAACTCCTATTGCATGATGTTACCCACTTCAAAAATCCTCATGCATGCCAAAATCTAATTCCTGTTAATTTCTGTTTATTTATCTTAGTTGTGCTTGTGGGACAACAGGAAGAGTCTATTCTCTCTTCTATATGATATCCTAAGATTTTGTGAAGACTTTCTTTCCCCTTAATCCTTTCTTTTTCAGGTTAAATATCCCCTGTAGGTGTAAGAATTTCTGTTTGAGGTCTACCTGGATGAGTACACTTTGTGAGAAATAAAGCAGCTGTTTAAGAATGCTGAAGCAATAATATTTCTCAAAAAAAATACTAGATATTTATTTTTAAATGATAGCTTATTTCCTAACTGTTTCCTCACAGTTTAACATGGTGATTACCCAAGTGTGGTCCCCAGACCAGTAGTCAGCAGCGTTTGGGAATTTTTAGAAAAGCAGAATGCAAATACTTGGACCCAAACTCAGATTTACTAAATCAATTTCTCTAGGGGCAGGATCCTGCAATCTGCTTTACCACATGATTCAGGCTGCTAAAATGGAGAAACATGGGACTAAGGAAATAGAAATAAGCTATGTGCATTGATTATTTATGAGGCAGAACATGCTAATTAACTTACTAGTGACATACTTTTGTATTTACTAGAAAATAATAATTATTTATTTACTAAGTAAAGTAAGCCATCTTTTTGTAAACATATGCAAACTTCAGATCTTCTTGCTCCTTAAGTAATGATGGTAATAATCACATGCCCTGGATTCAGTGAATGGTTACAAGAGTGTCTAGGAGGTTTCCTGACGATAATTTTCCTTGCTTTAACTGTTCGGTAAATATAATGGCTGTAATGAATAAGCACAGAAAGAAGCCAGCTAAAGGGAACACTGTTTTTTACAATCCTCTTTCCTGATTTTCATTTGCTTGGCTTTATTTTCCAACTGGAAATGGTGAAGTCCTCAATATTTTGTGAGAGCAAGAAACAATGTTTACACGACCTACATAATTTACATGGTAAATTCCACCTCATGAGTGATTAAATTTTAACTTCAGAAACAATATTATCTTCCTGAGTTTTCAAATAAGAAAAGCCACCTTGAAACATGATTAAAGACGGCAGAGTCTTTCATTCAATCTTGAAAGTATTAACAGATTTTTAAAATAATGATTAATTTTTATATATTGATTTAAATAATGATTCATTTTAAGTTTAAATAAAATGTTGATTATCTGCTATGTACCAGGAACTGATTCATGCCACCAGTGAAACCAGAATACTTTTCTCCCTTCTTCTGTGGTCTATAAGTCTGACCACTGTACAACTTTCATTACCTTCCAAAAAGATTTGGACATGTGTGAATTCCTAAGAAATTGGCGATATGATAAGAGATAATGCAGGGTATTGCAACCCAGTAACATCAGCTTGTAAGAAATTAGCTTGACCTAAAGGAAAATTAGTAGACAAATATGAGTTTATCCAAAAAATATTTACTTCCATTAATTTCAGACTTCTGATGCTTACATTTTCATATAATTGCTATGTTAGTATGAGTCATTACTAAACATTATAGAGAAGAGAAACCCTAAAAAACTTGGATTCCAATAAGCACAGTGGTTAGTAATAAGGAAACCATGTGGTAATTTGTCTTAAAATACATAGAAGGGGCGGCAGAGTATAATGGACATAAGCCTGGGTTTTGGATTTACACTGAACTGAGTTGATTCCAAAGTCAACCCAAGCATACTAACTTTGGACAGTTTATTAACCTAACTGGATACAACTCCAAATTCAATTTCTAGTTGTACTACCTCTGGCAAATTAATTGTTCTCTTGGAACAGTGTCCTTATTTGTTAGATGATTGTTAAAATATCTACATCATAGAGCTTTTGTAAATACTAAATATGATTATGTAAGTATAGGAGAACAGGATCCCTGTGCTATGTACTCTTCACGTCTGTCCTCAACCCTAGCTGGCTGAAGTGATGCTTGGAGAGTTGATCTGTATTAGCAAGAAAGAGGCCCTCCATGCTGAAGACTCCTATTTTCCTCTTGTCATGGAGAAATGGAGAGATGATTTTCCCTATATCACATACAAAAGTCAGTCTTTCCCTCCTTCCTGCCACAATGGACACCTAAGTCAAGCAGGCCTGAAGGAAATCTCATTTGAACAGTAACAAAATTCTCAGACATCCTCTGGACTCCAAGTATGTTCCCTATAAGCTAGATGGCTGTGTTCTCTCTGATACGTATTACACTTGCACGCCCATTCAGGTGTGGCAGGGACACTTGTCTAGAAACCACACTCCAGCAGAGTGCCAGTCACAGTGTAAACGTTCAAGAAAGTAGTTGGTCGTGTTGTAGGTGACCTTATGGACTCAGGGGCTGGTGTGACAGAAAGAGAGAGGAGGTATTGCTCCCAAGCACATTTCCTCCTTAAGCTCTGGGGTGGAGACAGATCCTGGGTGAGAATGAAGATGAGGAGAGTGGATGTACAGACACCAGTTGTTCTCAGGATTTCTCATCAGCCCCTTACAAATAGGGTAAACCACAGGTAAATTCTGCTTCTCCCAAGGCAAAAGTTAGGAGAGTTCACTCCAGGAAGTATTTTATACTGAAAAATTTCACACTTCAGAATTATTATTAGTTGTATTTTTGCCCTGACAAAGACATGAAGATAAATCCATAGTATGCTTTACCTATTAAAAAAAGTTCCAAACACTGGAGAAATGAGGGGATTGAGTGTGCAAGGGTCTCATGTTGTGTGCTTTCTCATAGCAAGTTCTCAACAAATCACAACTCTAACACCACAGAGGGGCCACATCTCTGTGTCATGCCTTAGGTGAGTTACTTATCATCTACAAGCATCAGTTTCCTCACCTGAAAATTGAGACTAATAAAGAGAATAAAATCCACAACATTGCAGGAAGGGAAATGTGTAATTTTTAAACAAAAGAAACTTAAGTCTTTTCATTCTGCTTTCCGATAGAGTGGGGTGTTTTTATGTCCCTAACAGAGACTGGAGGAGAAAGAACACCATTTCTAAGAATTTAACTATCCATATTTTAAGGAAAGGCTATAATTTTATGTTTCTGGAAATGCTTTATGTAGATGAAGTATGGAGAAACAAAGGGAAGTGCTCTTTGTTTTAGAAAGTTCCTGAAAGAGCTTTTGGATGTACAAAATAAATCTTGAAATCACTTGAGGTAGAGAGTTAAAAGCTTAAATTATTTTAAATACCAGTGTGAAGTACAAACTCTTGTGTTCCAATATAAGATCAAAGACAAACCGATTTAAGAGTAACCCTATAAGGACACACATGTCCCCAAAATAAGACCACTGACTGTCACAGCAGACATCTTAGTTTATAAGATCTTTCTTCCTAACTTCTGCCCTAACACCATCCAGTGACTAATACTGCAACCCTCAAAGCCCTCTAAAAACCCTTCCCTAACTCTTGCCTTTTGAGGTACTTCTTCAAACTGATTCTCTCTTTGCTGATGAGAAAAAATAACTTTTTAACGAACAGTGGTAGACTAGGTAAAAGAGAAGGAAATCTACGAAGAGACACAGGGTCCATTAACATGAGGGGTGGGAGTGGAGACCCAGTAAGAAACTCCCAAGGTTGGTAAAAAGCAAAGATACCTTCCAATCAGTAAGCTAATAGTAAATATTGAATGCATTGCCGGCTTGCAATTTCAACCCACTCTGTTTACTCCAACTTTTGATAAAGTTCTGCTATGCATAGTACCTCATGGTATCACTAATTTAATTTCTGGATGAACTAAATAGTGAGTAGGGACAAATGTGGATCTGTGTCTCACATTTAGTTTGATATGGCACAGAGAAAAGAACTGTAGCCACAAGGAGTGAAATTTTTTTCCAGGTTTATGGAGATATAGTTGGCATGTAACATTGTGTAAGTTTAATGTATACTGTGATGACTTGATACATGGATATATTGTAAAACAATTACAACAATAAGGTTAGTTAATACATTTACCCCTCACCTAGTTACCATTTTTTCGTGTGTGGTGAGAACATTTAAGATCCACTCTCTGCAAATAGTGACAGCTTTACTTCTTCTTTTCCGATTTGCATTCCTTTTATTTCCTTTTCTTCTCTGATTGCTGTGCCTAAAACTTCCAAAACTATGTTGAATAAGAGTGGTGGGAGTGGACAAGCTTGTCTTTTTCCTGATCTTAGTGGAAATGCTTTCTGTTTTTCACCACTGAGGACTATGTTAGTTGTGGGTTTGTGATATATGGCCTTTATTATGTTGAGGAAACTTTCCTCTATGCCTACTTTCTGCAGGGTTTTTATCATAAATGGGTGTTGAATTTTGTCGAAAGCTTTCTCTGCATCTATTGAGATGATCATATGGTTTTTCTCCTTCAATTTGTTAATATGGTGTATCACGTTGGTTGATTTGCGTATATTGAAGAATCCTTGCATTCCTGGAATAAACCCCACTTGATCATGGTGTATGATCCTTTTAATGTGCTGTTGGATTCTGTTTGCTAATATTTTGTTGAGGATTTTTGCATCTATGTTCATCAGTGATATTGGCCTGTAGCTTTCTTTCTTTATGACATCTTTGTCTGATTTTGGTATCAGAGTGATGGTGGCCTCGTAGAATGAGTTTGGGAGTGTTCCTCCCTCTGATATATTTTGGAAGAGTTTGAGAAGGATGGGTGTTAGCTCTTCTCTAAATGTTTGATAGAATTCGGCTGTGAAGCCGTCTGGTCCTGGGCTTTTGTTTGTTGGAAGATTTTTAATCAGTTTCAATTTCAGTGCTTGTGATTGGTCTGTTCATATTTTCTATTTCTTCCTGATTCAGTCTTGGCTGGTTGTGCATTTCTAAGAATTTGTCCATTTCTTCCAGGTTGTGCATTTTACTGGCATACAGTTGCTTGTAGTAATCTCTCATGATCCTTTGTATTCCTGCCATGTCAGTTGTTACTTCTTCTTTTTCATTTCTAATTCTACTGATTTGAGTCTTCTCCGTTTTTTTCCTGATAAGTCTGGGCAATGGTTTATGAATTTTATTTTATCTTCTATTTTATTTTCTCAAAGAACCAGCTTTTAGTTTTATTGGTCTTTGCTATTGTTTCCTTCATTTCTTTTTCATTTATTTCTGATCTGATCTTTATGATTTCTTTCCTGCTGCTAACTTCAGGGTTTTTTTGTTCTTGTTTCTCTCATCGCTTTAGGTGTAACGTTAGGTTGTTTATTTGAGATGTTTCTTGTTTCTTCAGGTAGGATTTGTTGCTATAAACTTCCTTCTTAGAACTGCTTTTGGTGCATCCCATAGGTTTTGGGTCATTGTGTTTTCACTGTCGTTTGTTTCTAGGTATTTTTTGATTTCCTCTTTGATTTCTTCAGTGATCTCTTGGTTATTTAGTAGTGTATTGTTAAGCCTCCATATGTTTGGATTTTTTACAGATTTTTGCCTATAATTGATATCTAGTCTCAAGGTGCTGTGGTCAGAAAAGATACTTGATACACTTTTCTTTTCCTTAAATTTACCAATGCTTGATGTGTGACCCAAGATACAATGTATCCTGGAGAATGTTCCATGAGCACTTGAGAAGAAAGTGTAATCTGCTGGTTTTGGATGGAATGTTCTATAAATATCAATTAAGTCCATCTTGTTTAATGTATCATTTAAAGCTTGTGTTTCCTTATTTATTTTCATTTTGGATGATCTTTCCATTGGTGAAAGTGAGGTTCCAAAATCCCCTACTATGATTGTGTTACTGTCGATTTCCCCTTTTATGGCCGTTAGCATTTGCCTTATGTATTGAGGTGCTCCTATGTTGGGTGCATAAATATTTACCATTGCTATATCTTCTTCTTGGATTGATCCCTTCATCATTAAGTAGTGTTCTTCTTTGTCTCTTGTAATAGTCTTTATTTTAAAGTCTATCTTGTCTGATATGAGAAGTGCTACTCCAGCTTTATTTTGATTTCCATTTGCATGGAATATATTTTTCTGTCCCATTACTTTCAGTCTGTATGTGTCCCTAGGTCTGAAGTGCATCTCTTGTAGATAGCATATATACGGGTCTTCTTTATCCATTCATTCAGTCTATGTCTTTTGGTTTGAGCATTTAATCCATTTTCATTTAAGGTAATTATTGATATGTATGTTCCTATTACCATTTTCTTAATTGTTTTGGGTTTGTTATAGCAGGTCTTTTCCTTCTCTTGTGTTTCCTGCCTAGAAAAGTTCCTTTAGCATTTGTTGTAAAGCTGGTTTGGTGGTGCTGAATTCTCTTAGCTTTTGCTTCTCTGTAAAGGTTTTAATTTCTCTGTTGAATCTGAATGAGATCCTTGCTGGGTAGAGTAATCTTGGTTGTAGGTTTTTCCCTTTCATCACTTTAAATATGTCCTGCCACTACCTTCTGGCTTGCAGAGTTTCTGCTGAAACATCAGCTGTTAACCTTATGGGGATTCCCTTGTATGTTATTTGCTGTTTTTCCCTTGCTGCTTTTAATATTTTTTCTTTGTATTTAATTTTTGATAGTTTGATTAATATGTCTTGGCATGTTTCTCCTTGGATTTATCCTGTATGGGACTCTGCATTTCCTGGAATTGATTATTTCCTTTCCCATATGAGGGAAATTTTCAACTATAATGTCTTCAAATATTTTCTCAGTCCCTTTGTTTTTCTCTTCTTCTTCTGGGACCCCTATAATTCGAATGTTGGTGCATTTAATGTTGTCCTAGAGGCTTCTGAGACTGTCCTCAATTCTTTTCATTCCTTTTTCTTTATTCTGCTCTGTGATAGTTATTTCCACTATTTTATCTTCCAGGTCACTTACCCATTCTTCTGCCTCAGTTCTTCTGCTACTGAATCCTTCTAGAGAATTTTAAATTTCATTTATTGTATTGTTCATCACTGTTTCATTGCTCTTTAGTTCTTCTAAATCCTTGTTAAAACTTTCTTGTATTTTCTCCATTCTGTTCCCAAGATTTTGGATCATCTTTACTCTCATTACTCTGAATTCTTTTTCAGGTAGACTGACTATTTCCTCTTCATTTGTTTGGTCTGGTGGGTTTTTACCTTGCTCCTTCATCTGCTGTGTGTTTCTCTGTCTTCTCATTTTGCTTAACTTACTGCGTTTGGGGTCTCCTTTTTGCAGGCTGCAGGTTCATAGTTAGTGTTATTTTTGGCATCTGCCCCCCCGTGCATAAGGTTGGTTCAGTGGATTGTGTAGGCTTCCTGGTGGAGGGAACTGGTACCTGTGTTCCGGTGGATGAGGCTGGATATTGTCTTTCTGGTGGGCAGGTCCATGTCCGGTGGTGTGTTTGGGGGTGTCTGTGAACTTACTATGATTTTAGGCAGCCTCTCTGCTAATGTGTGGGGTTGTGTTCCTGTCTTCCTAGTTGTTTGGCATGAGGTGTCCTGCACTGGAACATGCTGGTAGTTGAGTGGAGCTGGATCTTAGCTTTGATATGGAGGTCTCTGTGAGAGCTCTCACCAATTGATATTACATGGGGCCAGGAGGTCTCTGGTGGACCAATGTCCTGAACTCAGCTCTCCCATCTCAGAGGCTCAAGGTTGACACCTGGCTGGAGAACCAAGACTCTGTCAGCCACACAGCTCAGAAGAAAAGGGAGAAAAAGAAGAAAAGAAAGAAAGAAAAATAGTAAAATAAAATTAATTATTAAAATAATAAATTAAAATGATATATTATTAAAATTTTAAAGTAAATTAAAAAAAAGAGAGAAGAGAGCAACTAAGCTCTCTTTACTTAGGCAGGTCCAGACATTTTCCTGGATTCCCTCCCAGCTAGCTGTGGTGCACTAACCCCCTTTAGGCTGTGTTCACGCAGCCAACGCCAGTCCTCTCCCTGGGATCTGACCTCCAAAGCCCAAGCCTCAACTCCCAGCCCCCATCCGCCACGGCGGGTGAGCAGACAAGCCTCTCAGGCTGGTGAGTGATCAGTCGGCACTGATCCTCTGTGCCGAAATCTCTCTGCTTTGCCCTCTGCACCACTGTTGCTGCACTCTCCTCCATGGCTCCAAAGCTTCCCCGCCCCCGCTCACCCGCTGTCTCCATCAGTGAAGAGGCTTCCTAGTGTGTGGAAACCTTTCCTCCTTCACAGCTCCCTCCCAGAGGTGCAGGTTCCGTCCCTATTCTTTTGCCTCTGTTTTTTCTTTTTTCTTTTGCCTTACCCATGTATGTGGGGAGTTTCTTGCCTTTTGGGAAATGTAAGGTCTTCTGCCAGCATTCAGTAGGTGTTCTGTAGGAGTTGTTCCACATGTAGATGTATTTTTGATGTCTTTGTGGGGAGAAGGTGATCTCCACGTCTTACTCCTCTGCCATCTTGAAGTTCTCCCAAATTATTCTCTGTTGTACCTGCCTTTTATTTTCATTTTACCATAATCTATTTTTAAGTACTATGCTTATTTTCTCTCTCACAGCAGAATGAAAAATATACAGAACGCAGGAATTCATCTGGTTCATCACTGTAACATCATCAGAGGTAGTTTATTGTGAAGCTAATGTTTATAAGCTTCAGGGTGCTCACTTGCATGTGTCTTTCCCAAGGCTATGGGGGAGATCCTAATAATGCATCCACACAATAGTATTTTTTTTATAAAATTTGAAAAGCTAAGATTTTTAAACTACATTTGGTTAAGAACATTGTCTCTTCCCTGTCTGATCTCTCCTCTATCAGACTTTTCCTTCTGCCAGGTTGTGACAGAGTGGCTGTATTTTTTGAAACGCTCCTAAGGAAAATATGAGTTGAAAAGACATTTAGATTGGGTTTAGTGGGACATGTGTGAAAGAAACTTAACTGAGGTTTCCCAAAGTTGAAAGTAATTATAACATTTTTATGAAATTATTCAGAATGGTTTGTGAGGCCCAAATAAACTTTTCTATACTGTCAATAATAATATTTTAAAAACTGATCAACCAGGCTAAAGGAGAAACAGAATTATGTTCTTTTTCTTCTACTGAGAATGATATTGTAAAATAATTGTTATATAAAGAGGCTATCAAAGTATATGCCATCAAAAGTACAAGAAAAAATTTTATAAAGGTGATTATGAAATTATTAATAAAAATATGTTATTTTCTGGATTTTGTAATGTTTTTGGCATTTGTAAGGTTTTGGATTTATTTTAATATGATTTTTTATTTTAAATAACATATTCGTGTTTGTATTTTAACACAGCAGGCATATTTTTGCATCCTTTATCTTATAAAGACAACCCAAATAGATGAGCTCATACTCCACAAAGCCTAGGTTTGCCCTTGTTTAGTATATAAAAACAATCAGTAAGTAGTGGCTGAATATTTTTAAGAATAAATTAATTGTTAATATTCTGTATTTTGTATCAAGGATACTCTATTTCAGGATTTTATATATTATCTGAATTTATCTGGAAACCAATGACCACTGAAAGAACTGGTTTTTGTTTTTGTCTTTCTTTCCCTTTTTCCCAAATAAGAACTGCACGATATAACTTTGCTTTAAAAAATTACTTAAGATTTAGGTCAAAGATGAAGTAACCACATAAGAAGCTCTGAAAGGAAACAAAAATAGAGAAAATAACCAAATGTTTTCCACTCATGTGGGTGGCAGTGGTAGAGTTAGAGTGTCCAGATTTTCCTTCTCAGACTATTATCCAACTACTCTTGCTTTAAAAAAAAAGTCATTTGATAGTTATGAAAATGACAAAAAAAAATTGTCATGGAGAGTGAAACCTGAGAAGCTTATTAAATAAGGAAAAGGAATAGGAAAAAATGAAGGTTTTATATTAATTTAACAGTTCTGTCAATATTACTTATTCTCTTCCAATCTCAATGAAAAGACACCTCTAGTGATTCCCTAGGCTCTAAAACAGACTTGCTCCCCAAGAATGATTACTCAGATCAAATGAAATGTACTCTCATTTCTTATCCCCAAACCTCTCCCTGAACTAGCTGCTGGCGCTTATTTCGGTCAATATTATTGTGTTCCCTTATTGTTGACCTTAAGATCTTGTTATTTCTCATTATGAAAAGGAATATAAAATGGTCATTATATAAGGGAGCAGAATCTTAGTCCAGAATACCTCCACTGTCCTGGTGGGATGAGGCGGTCACGGGGAACAGGTCATAACAGGAATTACTATCCAGACCAGATCTGATCAAAGGACTTTATATCCATTGAACAACTCCTCATATCCTCCTACTCTCATCCCTTGGTAATCACCATTCCATTGTCTACTTCTATACCTTTGACTATTTTAGATGCCTCATATAACAGCAATCATTCAGTAGCTGTCCTTCTGTGACTGACTTAAACTACTTAGCATAATGTCTTCCAGGTCCCCCTTTCCTCCATTCCTCTGTCCCTCCCTCCTTTCCTCCCTCCCTCCCTCCCTCCCTCCCCTTCTTTTCTACAGAATCATCTGATACTGGCATCCTATGCATACCATTAACTTATTGTCAAAATCTGTACTGAAAAATAAGAGGAAACATAATAAGGAAGCTAACATATCAGGAATTCTAATTGGATGAAGAGAATAAAAACAGGAATTCTACCTAAGGAACTCTGAGGTAGAATTTTCATATCATGAATGAATAATGATATCTAATGAATATTAGAGACAATAATGTGTCCTGATACCAATTCTCACTGACAGTTATAATTGGTTGAGAATTTAAAATTTGGTCAAAACTTGTTAAGAGCAATCTGAATTTAGTGTTTTAAAGAAAGTGATAAGGAAAACAAGACATATTTTAAAAATTCCTTTAAAATATATTTTGTAAATATTATAAAAGCTCTAAGTGAAGGAAAAAAACTGTTTAATTCATTGTATAAGACATAATTTGGGGCATAATATTTAACCTCTAATTATTTAAAATGACTCTGTGAAAAGAGAAGTTTATGAAAAAGTCATCCATTGATGGACTTTTTAGAAATTCATTTAAGAAATGTATCTAGTTTGAGCTATAATTTCTAATTTGACGTTATGGAAATGTAATGGACCCAAATGCTTCCTATACCCTGTAGGTAAAAAATGTATGTTGAAATATTTTTATTCCTCAGTAAATTAGCAAACCATAATTTAATGCAAATTTGAGAGACATAATCATTTCTAGAAATGAAAACAATCATCTCTAAACTGAGAGCTATGGGATTTTGATGGATTATTCAAAAGCTTAGACATACCTGTGAGGGTTTTTTACGTGAAAACTAAATCTAAAAGGTTTGTGCTAGCTTTCTAAAATTTTGAATTGAGACTTTCTCACTAAAACTTTTAAAAGTTACAGGAATTTATGCCTAAAATAATTCTCTGGACTAGAGCTTGGAAACCAGATTTAGCTGCTAGGAAAAAGGAAAAAAATGCTCTCTATGTTGCCAAATGAAATAGAAATGGTTATTAAAAAACAAAAAGCTGATGCTTGAGAATTTCCTTTCCTAATTAAACATTTGAATATGCCCCAAACCAAACCTCTAAATCCTGAATGGATTATAAAATGAAATTTGCATTTGTTATTTCATATTGAGCATTGTTCCTACAGATAAATATTCTGGCTAACTTTTAATTCCAAAGAAAACATTTTTACTTCAGCAAATCTTTAGTTGTACAAATTCTGCAGCTTTTCTTTGAGATACATTCCTTATGTCCTGAGACACATGAATAAATTTCTTTTTTTTAAATGTACATCTTTTATCAATATGAATATTGGAGCTGATATATTTTCTCAATGTTAATATTTACCCAATAACACTTAATGATGCACATTGTAAAGATCAAGTGTAATCATATACTTTTTTATCTTAATGCTTCCTATACCACTACATTTCAATCTAATGATATGTATAAGTATTAAGAAAAATATATTGCTTTTAACAAGAATGATTCCATATTTTGGAATGGAAAGACCATGTAAGCAGGGTTACTTTTGTTTAAACGTAGTCCAGTATTTATTTAACAGTGACATTAAAAGCTACCATTAGTTGTTTGCTAGATTTTTACAAACTTTTTTTTTCATTTAATCTTCACAAAATAAGAAAATATGGCTACTATGAGGGAATGAGAGTCAAAAGTCAGCGGCAAGAAGATGTGGGACATGGAACCTGCTTTTTCTTTAGGAGACACTTGTTTAAAAGTTCATGGGCGCAGTGGTTGAGAGTCCGCCTGCCGGTGCAGGGGACATGGATTCGTGCCCCGGTCCGGGAAGATCCCACATGCCGCGGAGTGGCTGGGCCCGTGAGCCATGGCCGCTGAGCCTGCGCGTCCAGAGCCTGTGCTCCGCAACGGGAGAGGCCACAACAGTGGGAGGCCCGCGTACCAAAAAAAAAAGAAAAAAAAAAAAAAAAAAAACTTGATGAAAAAAAAAAAAGTTCATGGGACTTAGGATGTATAATCAGGCATAGTGGAAGTCACTTCCATCCTAGGGAAAAATGTGCCATAATTTTTGGAGCCTATCGGAGACCTGAGGTCACAAATAAACCAACTTATTCAGATTCCAAAGTGTGACAAGCCCCTCCAATAGGAGATGGGACATATAAACTATTTCATCTTAACAGAACATGAGAGGAAGAGGAGGCAACCGCAAAAGTAAGAAGAAAAACACTGAAATTTTTACCAGTCTCTTAAAGGCTGTGTCAGCCCAGGATAGCTTAAAATCTCTAGGGCCCCAGATGCAAGGGGATTCTACAACCATTGCCAACCATTCCCTACAGGCCTCCACCAGTGCCTGGGAGGAAGACTGGGGACAAGAGCAAAGCAAAGCTTTGGGAGTATCAGCTGTGCAGGTGAGCAACACCTGCCAAGATTAGAGGGGGACACAGGTGAACCAGAAGAAGCCTATCTGAGCCCTGGGCCCTGAGAGTTCCAAGTAGAGATCAGCAGCCACTAGTCCACAGGCTTGAAAGCCACTGGCACTGTGGACACTTCTCCAGCACAAATGGAAAGCCACTTGCTCTTGGAGGAAGAGCAAGAAACCTGTCCACTGCCAGACCTGATAATGCTTTAAGAGAAATGGCCTTATTACCCAAAGCAATCTACAGATTTAATGCAATCCCTATCAAACTACCCATGACATTTTTCACAGAACTAGATCAAATAATCCTAAAATGTATATGTAACCACAAGAGACCCAGAAATTCCGAAGCAAACTTAAGGAAAAAGAGCAAAGCTGGAGACATAACCCTCCCAGACTTGAGACAATACTACAAAGCTACAATAATCAAAACAGCATGGAATTGGCATAAATGACATATAGATCAATGGGACAGAACAGAGAGGCCAGAAATAAACTCACACACCTATGGTCACTTAATCTTCAACAAAGGAGGGAAGAATACACAATAGAGAAAAGACAGTCTCTTAGGCGAGTGGTGTTGGGAAATCTGGACACCTCATGTAAATCAATAAAATTAGAATTCTCTCACACCATATACAAAAATAAACTCAAAATGGTTTAAAGTCCTAAATATAAGATACGATACCATAAAACTCCTAGGAGAGAACATAGGCAAAACATCCTCTGACATAAATTGTAGCAATATTTTTCTTAGATCAGTCTACCAAGGCAAAAGAAATAAAAGCAAAAATAGACAAATAGGACCTAATCAAACTTACAAGCTTTTGCACAGCAGAGGAAACCATAAACAAAACAAGAAAACAACCTGTGGAACAGGAGAAAATATTTGTGAATTACGCAATCAACAACGGCTTAATTTCCAAAATATACAAATGGCTCATACAACTCAGTAACAAAATAACAATCAACCCAATCAAAAAATGGCCAGAAGACCTAAATAGACATTTCTCCAACATTTCTCCATGCCTGATGGCCAACAGGCACATGAAAAGATTCTCCAGATCACTAATTATTAGAGAAATGCAAATCTAAACCACAATGAGGTATCATTTCACACCTGTCAGAATGGCTATCATCAAACAGACAACAAATAACAAATGCTGGAGAGGGTGTGGAGAAAAGGGAACCCTCCTACACTGTTGGTGGGAATGTAAATTGGTGCAACTACTATGGAAAACAGTATGGAGATTCCTTAAAAAACTAAAAATATAGCTACCATATGATCCAGCAATCCCACTCCTGGGCATATATTTGAAAAAGACAAAAACTCTAATTCGAAAAGATACATGCATCCCAATGTTATTAGCAGCACTATTTACAATTGCCAAGATATGAAAGCAACCTAAGTGTCTGTCAACAGATGAATGGACAAAGAAGAAATTTTATATATATATATTACTCAGCCATAAAAAAGAATGAAATATTGCTATTTGCAACAACATGGATGGACCTAGAGAATATCATACTAAGTGAAGTCAGACAAAAACAAATATATGACATCACTTATATGTGGAATCTAAACAATAGGACAAATGAATTTATTTACAAAACAGAAACAGACTCATAGACATAGAAAACAAACTTATGGTTACCAAAGGAGAAAGGGGAGGGGGACATGGAATAAATTAGGAGTATGGGATTAACAGATACACACTACAATATATAAAATAAATAAGCATCAAGGATTTAATATATAGCACAGGGAACTATATTCGATATCTTATAACAACCTATAATGGAAAATAATCTGAAATGTATATATATACACACAACTGAATCACTTTGCTATACCCCTGAAACTAACACAATATTGTAAATCAAGTATACTCCAATAAAAAAAAAGAAATGGGCTTGACCAGTGGGAGAAGGGCCCTCAATCGCAGGCAAAAGTCTACTGCCTCTGGGGAAGAAACCGGTATAAAACTTGCCCTATCCACCAACCTGCCCTGACACTGGGTAAAGCCACCTGCAGGTGCAAGAAATACACATGTGCAAGGATCTTAAACTGTATGCCAAGTAACAGCTGGCTTCTGCTGGGGGAGGGGCAAGATGGTAGAGACACCTGTGTGTCACAGGTAGCAGAGCCTACTTAAAGGTGAGGGTGTAGTAGGAACATTGAGAAACACGCTCCAGCATTGCAGCCCTCACACTCAGAGCAAGGCGGCTTCAGTCCACCACCCGAGGAATTTGAGCCTTGTGGGTTACCCATGAGAACTAAATAAACAAAAAAGTCAGATCCAGCTCAGCTACGGACTGCATTGACATCCAGATTAAAATCTTCTCTTCGAAAAACACTCTTAAGAAAATGAAAAGATAAACTACCCACTGAGAGAAAATATTTACTAAACACATATCTGATAAAGAACATTTCCAGAATACAGAAAAACAGACCACAGCAATAAAAAGACCAATAGCCCCTCCCCCCACCCAAAAAACATGGGCCATGGATTCACACACTTCACTAAAACAAAATTCAAATTGGCTAATAAGCACATGAAAAGGTATAGAATATCAAAAGGTAACTTGTTTTCACTTGTTTCCATTAAAATGGCTAAAATTAACAAGTGTTGGTAAAGGATGTAGAGCAGCTGGAACTATCATACACTGCTGGTGAAAATGCAAAGTACTATAGTGGATTTTGGAAAAGTTTTGCATTCTCTTAAAATGTTAAATATATACCTAATATACAAGCAAACCATTACATTTCTAGGTATTCAACCACGAACTGTTAAAACACATATTCACACAGAGACATATATCCAAATATTCATAGCAACTTTTTCCTTAATAGCCAACACATGAAACAAACCAAATGTCTATAGGCCAGTGAATGGTTAAACAGTATATAGTATATTCACACAATGGAATACTACTCAATAATTAAAAGAGAGAAAATACTAATACACACAGCAACATGAAAGACTCTTGAGAGTATTATGCTAAGTGAAACAAGTGAGACACAAAAAGATTACATACTATTTGACTCCAAAGATAACACATTCTAGGAAAGGTAAACTATAGTGACAGAAGGAAAGATCAGTGGTTCCCAGAAGTTGACATAGGGGAGGGACTCATCCACAGTAGGACACAGAGTAATTCTTTGAGATAATGGAAATATTCTATATCTTGATTGTAGTAGTGGTTTCCACAATTCTATGCATTTGTCAAAACATACTGGACTTAAAGTGGGTAAATTTTATTGAATGTAAATTATACTTTAAAAATAAAAGGTAATATGAAGAATCCATTGAGAAAGAACATTTGATGAATACGAGAGTAAGAATAGATAACTAAAAACAAAAGGTTCTTTACAACACAATATTATATGTGAAACAAAATACAAAGAAGGGATTGGCCTTAGGAAGAAGAGCAGTCTTGTTCTTGTTACAATAAAAAGGAGCCCTTAGAATTTAAGAAATCTGCCAAAGTTCTATTGAGGCGTGAACTGGGAATTAAATTAAAACTCGTGTTTCCACATAATTAGCACACTACCCATAATTTGTTAGTTCTACATCTAAAGCAAAATTTTACGTCAGCCTGGAATCAGGAGAGGAAATTGAATAATTCAGATGCTGTGACGAGCATCTAGCTCCATAATCACTAATAAAAACAATTACTGACATTTACTTCTCACACATGCCTGCCACTGTTCTATGTAGTTTACATGTATTAGCTGAGTTAATCCTTTTAAGGCAGATACCGTTTGTATCTTTTACAAACAGGAAGCTGAGGCACAGGGAGATTAAGTCACTTGCCTAAATTCACATAGCTAGTAAATGGCGGTGCTGGGATTTAGAAATCAGGCAGTCTGGCTCCAGATGTCTTTCAAATTTGGCTTTGAAATCTTTTGTTCAGATCAATACAATGTTTTGAAATGCTGCTGAATCAATATTAAGCCATGCTTCTGATTTCTTCATGAATTCATTTCCAAAGAAAAGAAGAAAACAAACAAACAAAAAAACCCAAAACAAACCCCAAAAGAATGTGTTGCTAGCAAACCTGCCTTAAAGGAATTCTCTGAACAGAAAAGAAATGTTAATAGAAGACTTGGAACTTCAGAAAGGAATGTTAAAAATCAGGGTAAATATAGTAGATTATCCTATTTCTCATGAGTTTCTTAAATAATACTTCATTGTTGAAGCAAAATGATAATACCACCTGATGTGGGTCTCAAGGTATGTAGAGAAACTGTTTCAGAAGGGTAAAAAGATGTAATGGAAGTATGTTTTCTACCCTTTACTCAAAGCGGCAGAACATCAGCATCGGTAAAGTGCATGCTGTAACGTTTATAGCAACAACTACGAAAACTAACAAGGGGATATATTTTAAAAATGCATAAATAGGGCTTACCTGGTGGCGCAGTGGTTGAGAGTCCGCCTGCCGATGCAGGCGACACGGGTTCGTGCCCCGGTCCAGGAAGATCCCACATGCCGCAGGGCGGCTGGGCCCGTGAGCCATGGCCACTGTGCTCTGCAACGGGAGAGGCCACAACAGTGAGGCCTGCGTACCGCAAAAAAAAAAAAAAAAAGCATAAATAAATCAGTATAGAATCCTTAAAAACCATTCAAATAATCCGTAAGAAGTTAAAAGAGAGAGAAAGAGCGGAATGATAAACAGAGAAAACAGAAAACAAATAAAAGGGCAAACTTAAGCCTTAACATATCAACAATTTCTTAAATCCAAATCATCTATGCCGGTTTAAAAATAGACATTAGCAGAGTGGATTAAAAAAACAACAAACAATCCAAAAGCATGCTGACTATAAGAAACTCACTTCAAATACAACATAGGTAGACTGAAAGTAAAAGGATGGAGAAAATGTACCAAGCAAACATTAATGAAAAAGAGAAAACGAGGAGTTGTCTGTATTGATTTCAGGTAGAGTAGACTTCAGAACAAAGAAAATTATTAGCGACAAAGAGGTGTATTGTATAATGATAAAAGGATCGATCTACTAGCAAGACAAAGATGTCTTTCATGAAAAATAGTTAAAACTCATCAGAATGGCTCAACTATTAATTAGATGAGAACAACTATTAATTACATGTGGCATTATAGTAAGTGTAACATGACAGTGTGGCATTATAGTAAGTATAACAAGAAGTGTGGCATTATAGTAAATGTAAATAAATTATATCTCATTCCGATGTAAATCTTTCAAAGCCTCCACTGATTTATACTGATGGGTAATTTATGACAGAGGTTCTCAAACTTTACCATGCATCTGAATCACCTGAGGGCTTTTTACAAACACAGATATTTGGGTCCCACCCCCAGAGTTTCTGATTCAGTAGGTCTGGGATGGGTCTTGACAATTTGCATCTTGAACAACTTCCCAATTGATGCTGATGCTGTTGGTCTGGGAACTGCACTGAAATCTACTGCCTTGCCACATCACCAGGAGATCATTTGACAATTAAATTTTTATTTTAAGTCATCACTGGGTACTAGAAAGTTTCCTATATCTCAATTATGTCAACTAATTTTTTAATACAATGCTGCCTAACAATGCATTATTTCACTTATTCCAACAAGTATATTTTAAGCAACTACTGGCATATCCATATATCAATAAATTAATCCAAAGAGGCAAATACAAAAGGAATAACTTTTTTAAAAGTTCAATTATACTATAACCCTATATACTTGAAACAATAATATTACAACAAAACTGATAGTTAAAAGGACAACTAGAAAATAATGTCCAAAATGGAAATGAGATCAACATGTCCTTAGACAGTTGACAATAAGACAGCTGGCAAAATATAACCAAGCTTCAGATTAAATGAAGTTCTATTGTTCTGTATTTGTTTCAAAAAATGGTTGTAGGAGCTTCCCTGGTGGTGCGGTGGTTAAGAATCCGCCTGCCAATGAAGGGGACACGGGTTCGAGCCCTGGTCTGGGAAGATCCCACATGCCGCGAGGCAACTAAACCCATGTGCCACAACTACTGAGCCTGCGCTTTAGAGCCCGCGAGCCACAACTACTGAAGCCAAGTGCCTAGAGCCCATGCTCGGCAACAACAGAAGCCACCACGAGAAGCCCGCACACTGCAATGAGCAGTAGCCCCCGCTCACCACAACTAGAGAAAGCTCGCGCACAGCAATGAAGACCCAACACAGCCAAAAATTAAAATTAAAAAAAAAAAAGTGGCTGTTAGTGAACTATCACAGATGGTATATCCAGCTTTTTTGTTAATAGCTTAGCTACATGAGTCATTAAATTATAAGTCATTGTTATCATCACATGTTTCTCAATCTACCTCTAGAACTCCTTGAAAATCATTTAAAATGGGTTTGTTGAGGGTGAAGAACAGTGAATGAGATTAGTATATGCAAGTCTGGTATGTCAGAGCACTGAAAATATGCACATGACTCTTATGTTAAAGCATGATTCAGTTACAGAGCCATGGTAATGATCCTCGAGTTCTGAGAAACACTACATGCTGAAATAAAAGACTGAGAAAATAAATAGAACTATAAACGGCAACTGGCTATAAAAAACAGCAACTATAACAGAGTCATACAGAAACAAAAGTATGGCTTTTTTGTGCCTATATACATATTATAAAAATCATCTATCTCAGTGATTGAAATTGTCAGGCAATTTCACATATGTATAAGACCTTGTCAAAGACATAGATTTTGAAAAGAAAGTACTTTATATAGAACAATAACTGAAAATAATGTTATTTTTAACAGCAGTCATTTTACCCCACCTTTCCCTGGTTTGAATTACTATGTTATTTTCAGCACATTCCTCTCAACATTCCTTGTTTCTACTCAAATATTTTTTTATTCTCACATGCATTTTCTTGTATCTTAATGTTTTAATTTTTCATGCAGCAAACCTACATAACTTTTTTTTTAGTATAGTGATAATTTCATGGCCTACAGACTTTGAATGTAGGACTTTGAATTTTAACTTTTCATTATCAACGACCTCTGGCTGATCTTATATAAACAACTTGAGTTAAAAATATGTTTACATATATGTAGACATGAAGTAAAAGGAAACTGTAAAGGCATGCTCAGATCCAATTTTGGACAATGGCCTGTATGCTTGAAAAAATATATTTCTTGAAAGTAAATCTATTCCTATTTCTTTGTATATAGAACTACAGCTATAACATTCCAGGATTATAACATAGTCTTTATACCACCTATGATTTGCCTCTATAATTAATTAATATCATAATACTATACGAGTTTTCTGAAAGAGGGAGGATCTCTAGTGTAATCTCTCTCACGTTTAATATTGTGGATATATTTCTATTCTCTTTTCAAGAATTCAGATCTCTGGAATACAGCAACGTCTGAAAATGGTATAGCAAAATTACAACGAATACTTCCCAGTGTTTTTCCTCCCATATTTTATTGAGTAACCACCGCCATGTGGTTCACTGGTACTTGTTCTCATGAAGCCTGTATTTTAGGCACCTTTAAGCCAGCAAATATTTAAATGGTCTTGGGCATACTGTTCATTCATTCCAAAAAAGAATTATCAAGTGCATCAGTGCTAGACATTGGGAATACTATAATTAAAGATAAATTCTGTCCTCAAGTTGCTTACTGACTGGCAAGCAAAATGATTATATTATAGTTTGTAAATAACAGATAAGCTAATTATAGGTTCTCTAAGTATCTCAAAGGTTAATCATGGAAAGCTTCCTAACTGGACATGAAAAGACAAACCGTGCATCTTAGATTGAGTTGCCTGGAAACAGACTTTGAGATGGACAGTTTCATGAGAAGATATATCAGTGAGTACTGCCAAAAAGAAGCACCAGTGCATCCATTCACTACTAGAGTGTGTGTGTGTATGTGCGTATGTATGTGTGTGTGTTCAAAGACATAAAAGAGAACAAACTAAGAGCATGACAAGCAAATAGAATAGAAAGCCCAAGGGAGAGAGAAAGAGAAGGAGAGAGACAGAGAAAGAATAAACGTTTGTTCAAGGATCTGCAAGTACCTCAGTATGGTGGGAACACAGAATACGGTAAGAAGCTAGTTATGAATTTAGGGGTAAGAGTGGCCAGGTCTTGAAGAGCCATATATGCCATGGAAAGAGCTTTAGAAGTTATCCTCAAGAAATAGGTAGGAAAATGGGAGGTTTTAAGCAGGTGTTGATGACATGCTCAATTTGTGTATGGTGTTGACAACAGAATACATAAGGGGAAAGACTAAAGGCAGAATGAGGAAATGGTTATAATAGCTTACAGAAGAAAATATGATGTCCTAAACTAAAGACATTCATAGAGAGAATGGAAACAGTGGAATTACTTGAACGGTAGGAAGGAAAAGTGATAGGCTTTGGTGATGGACTGGATGTGGGGACTGAAGGAGAAGGAAGGCCAAGGTGATTTCTTAGTTTCTGACTTTGATAATTGGATTAATGATGTTGCCATTGACAGAGATGAGCACCCAGAAGGAAAAAGTTAGGGAAGATGTTCAATAAAGAGTTGGATATGTGAATCTTTGTACTATGGAGAATGATTTGGGTAAGTAATTTATAGAAAAAAACAGAAGCAAGTAGAACACATGAAAATAATTTAGGAATAATATAGAAAACAAAAAAAGATGGAACTATCATTTAAGGTTGCACTAAATTATAAAAACTGTGAAGGAGATTATGAAGAAATTATTCGTTTCTTAATTTGTCAAAAGGATTTGCAGAACTGACACCTTACCTCTCTCTCCTATGTTCAATATGAGATGTAAGTAAAATTTCTGATAAAAGGATTCTTTGAAAAAATTACGATACAAACATAATCATGTTATCTAAGTGACTAATTTAAATACCTACTGCTCTCATCATTCCTTTTTTGTCTCTTCCATATTTTTTTCTTTTCTGCCAGAAACTTAATCTCAGGTGTATCTCAAGATTCATTCCTGGTTCACTATTCTTTTTTTGTTTGTTTCTTTTGTTTTTATTGGGGTATAGTTGTTTTACAATGTTGTGTTAGTTTCTACTGTACAGTCCTGTGTGCTATACAGCAAGTTCTCATTAATTATCTATTTTATACATATTAGTGTATATATGTCAATCCCAATCTCCCAATTCATCCCTCCGCCCCCTTTCCCCCCTTGGTGACCATATGTTTGTTCTGTACATCAGTGTTTCTATTTCTGCCTTGCAAACCAGTTCATCAGTACCGTTTTTCCAGACTCCACAGATACGAGTTAATATACGATATTTGTTTTTCTCTTTCTGACTTACTTCACTCTGTATGACAGTCTCTAGGTTCATCCATATCTCTACAAATGACCCAATTTCATTCCTTTTGATGGCTGAGTAATATTCATGTAGTGCATCTTCTTTATCCATTCATCTGTTGACAGGCATTTACACTGTTTCCATGACCTGACTATTGTAAATAGTGCTGCAATGAACACTGGGGTGCATGTGTCTTTTTGAATTATGGTTTTCTCTGAGTATATGCCCAGTAGTGGGATTGCTGGGTCATATGGTGATTCTATTTTTAGTTTTGGGAGGAACCTCCATACTGTTCTCCATAGTGGCTGTATCAATTTACATTCCCACCAACAGTGCAGGAGGTTTTTTTCTCCACATCCTCTCAAGCATTTATTGTTTGTAATGATGCCCATTCTAAAGGGTGTGAGGTGATACCTCATTGTAGTTTTGATTTGCATTTCTCTAATAATTAGTGATGTTGAGCATCTTTTCATGTGCCTCTTGCCCATCTGTAGGTCTTCTATGGAGAAATGTCTATTTAGGTCTCCTGCCCATTTTTTGATTGGATTGTTTGTTTTTTTGATATTGAGCTGCGTGAGCTGTTTATATATTTTGGAGATTAGTCCTTTGTCAATTGATTCACTTGCAAATATTTTCTCCCATTCTGAGGGTCGTCTTTTCATCTTGTTTATGGTTTCCTTTGCTGTGCAAAAGCTTTATGTTCAGTTAGGTCCCATTTGTTGATTTTTATTTCCATTACTTTAGGAGGTGGGTCAAAAAGGATCTTGCTGTGATTTATGTCAAAGAGTGTTCTGCCTATGTTTTCTCCTAAGAGTTTTATAGTGTCTGGCCTTACATTTAGGTCTTTAATCCATTTTGAGTTTATTTTTGTGTATGGTATTAGGAAGTGTTCTAATTTCATTCTTTTACATGTAGCTGTCCAGTTTTCCCAGCACCACTTATTGAAGAGACTGTCTTTTTTCCATTGTATACCCTTGGCTCTTTTGTCATAGATTAGTTGACCATAGGTGCGTGGGTTTATCTCTGGGCTTTCTATCCTGTTCCATTACTCTTTTGTGCCAGTACCACATTGTCTTGATTACTGTAGCTTTGTAGTATAGTTTGAAGTCAGGGAGCCTCACTCCTCCAGCTCCATTTTTTTCCCTCAAGATTGCTTTGGCTATTCAGGGTGTTTTGTGTCTCCATACAAATTTTAAGATTTTTTTGTTCTAGTTCTGTGAAAAATGCCATTGGTAGTTTGATAGGGATTGCACTGAATCTGTAGATTGCTTTGGGTAGTATACTCGTTTTCACAATATTAATTCTTCCAATCCAAGAACATGGTATGTCTCTCCATCTGTTTGTGTCATCTTCAATTTCTTTCATCAGTGTCTTACAGTTTTCTGAGTACAGGTCTTTTACCTCCTTAGGTAGGTTTATTCCTAGGTATTTTGTTCTTTTTGTTGCAATGCTGAATGGGATTGTTTCCTTAATTTCTCTTTCTGATCTTTCGTTGTTAGTGTATAGGAATGTAAGAGATTTCTGTGCATTGATTTTGTGTCCTGCAACTTTACCAAATTCATTCATTAGCTCTAGTAGTTTTGTGGTGGCTTCTTTAGGATTTTCTATGTATAGTATCATGTCATCTGCAAACAGTGACAGTTTTACTTCTTTTCCAATTTATATTCCTTTTATTTCTTTTTCTTCTCTGATTGCCGTAGCTAGGACTTCCAAAACTATGTTGAATAATAGTGACGAGTGGACATCCTTATCTTCTTCCTGATCTTAGAGGAAATGCTTTCAGTTTTTCACCATTGAGAATGATGTTTGCTGTGAGTTTGTGGTATATGGCCTTTATTATATTGAGGTAGGTTCCCTCTATGCCCACTTTCTGGAGAGCTTTTATCATAAATGGGTATTGAATTTTGTCAAAAGTTTTTTCTGCATCTGTTGAGATTATCATATGGTTTTTATTCTTCAGTTTGTTAATATGGTGTATCACATTGTTTGATTTGCATATATTGAAGAATCCCTGCATCTCTGGGATAAATCCCACTTGATCATGTGTTCACTATTCTTTTTTCCTCAGTCCCATTTCTTGGTTTATTTCATCTTTTTTATACACTTAGAAGTTTGAAATGTTTCCAGCTGTGACATAGTTTCTGAGGCTCAGAGTCACATCTTGAGCTAACTAAAGAATATAGTCAATGGTATGTTCCCGCAAATCCTAATTTAATTTGTCCTTTCTCCCAAAACCTTTATTTCTATATTCTCAGTAAAGTTAGGAGCACCATAGTCTATGCAATTATACAAGCCAGAAACTGGAGAACATATAGACTCCTCCCTTTCCCTCACACTATTGTCAGCCAATTACCACACTCTTATAGTAATTGTACCTCTTTTTTTTTAATTGATAAACTTTATTTTTAGAGCAGTTTCAGGTTCACAGAAAAACTGAGTGGAAAGTACAGGGATTTTCCATTATTTGATTACCCCCAGTCCATGCACACCATCACCCCCATTATTCATATCCCGCACCACACTAGAACATTTGTTAAAATTCATGAAACTCCCTTGACACATCCTTATAACCCAGTCTGTAGTTTACACTAAGGTTCACCTTTGGTGTTGTAAATTCTATGGGTTTTGACAAATAATGTCATATGTCCACCACTGTAGTGTTTTACAGAATAGTTTCACTGCCCTAAAAATCTCTTGAGCTATACCTATTCATCCCTCCCTTCCCAGTAACCTCTGGAAACCACTGATCTTTTTACTCTCTCTACAGTTTTTTCCAGAATGTCATATAATTGGAATCATACAGTACGTAACCATTTCAAATTGGCTTCTTTCACTTAGCAATACAGAGATAACGTTCCTCCATGTCTTTTCATGGTTTGACAGCTCATTTCTTTTTAGAGCTGAATAATATTTCATTGTCTGGATGTACCATAGTTTATTTATCCATTCGTCTACTGAAGGACATATTGACTGCTTCCAAGTTTTGGCAATTATGAATAAAGTTGTTATAAAAATCTGTGCGGGAACCCTCCTACACTGTTGGTGGGAAGGTAAATTGGTACAGCCATTATGGAGAACAGTATGGAGATTCCTTAAAAAACTAAAAATAGAACTACCATATGACCCAGCAATCCCATTCCTGGGCATATACCTGGGGAAAACCATAATTTAAAAAGATACATGTACCCCAATGTTCATTGCAGCACTATTTACAATAGCCAGGACATGGAAGCAATTTAAATGTCCACCAACAGAGTAAAGGATAGAGAAGATGTGGTACATAAATACAGTGGAATATTACTCAGCCATAAAAAAGAACAAAATAATGCCATTTGCAGCAACATGGATGGACCCAGAGATTGTCATACTGAGTGAAGTAAGTCAGACACAGAAAGACAAATATCATGCAATATCACTTATATGTGGAATCTTAAAAAAAAAAAAGGGTACAAATGAACTTATTTACAAAGCAGAAGTAGAGTCATGGATATAGAAAACAAACTTATGGTTACCAGGGAATAAGGGAGGGGAGGAGGGATAAATTGGGAGATTGGGACTGACATATACACATTAGACTACATAAAATAGATAACTAGTAAGAACCTGCTGTATAGCACAGGGAACTCTACTCAATACTCTGTAATGGCCTATATTGGAAAAGAATTTAAAAAAGAGTGGATATATGTATATGTGTAACTGATTCACTTTGCTGTACACCTGAAACTAACACAACAATGTAAATCAGCTATACTCCAATAAAAATTTTTTAAAAATCTGTATGATTTTGTGTGGACATAAGTTCTCATCTCCTTTGGGTAAATACCCGAGAGAACAATTTCTGGATTGTTTGTTAAGATTATGTTAGTGTTGTAAGAAACAACCAAACTGTCTTCTGAAGTGTCTGTACCATTTTGTATTCCCACCCGCAGTGAATGAGAGTTCCTGTTGCTCCACATCTTTGCCAGCATTTGGTATTGTAAGTGTTCTGGATTTGGGTCATTATCATAGCTGTGTAGTGGCATTTCATTGTTGTTTTAATTTGCAATTCCCTGATGAAAAATTATGTTAAATATCTTTTCATATGCTTAGTTGTATATCTTCTTTGAAGAGGTGTCTGTTCAGATCTTTGGCTCATTTTTTAATAGAGTTTATTCATTTCCTTATTCTTGGATTTTAAGTGTCCTTTGTATATTTTGGATAACAGGACTTTATTAGATGTGTGTCTTACAAATATTTTCTTCCAATCTGTGGCTTGTCTTCTCATTCTCTTGACATTGTCTTTCACCGAGCAGAAGTTTTTAATTTTAATGAAGTTAAGCTTATCAATTCTTTCTCTCATGGGTTGTGCCTTTGGTGTTGTATCTCAAAAGTTATCACTATACCCAAGGTCACCTAGATTTTCTCCTATGTTATCTTCTAGAAGTTTAATAGTTTTGCATTTTACATTTAGGTCTATGATACATTTTGAGTTAATTCTTGTGACGGGTGTAAGGTCTGTGTCTAGATTCATTTGCATCTTTTCATATCTTATCTAGACTCATTTGTATCTTTTCATACCTTATCATCATCAGTCATCATCCTGATTACTATTTTCTTAGTCATTGCCTTATCAACCTTTTCTTGATTATTGCATGATCCACTTAATTTTGTCCTCTTTAAACTCATCTTCCACCCTGCAACCAGGGTAATCTATCTAACAAGCAAATCATACCCTATGCCCTCTGGCTCCCATTCCTAAGAGGATTTGCTGGCAAGGATTTTAGAAGGATCTTTAGCATATCATACAAAGTCTCTTCCTACCTCTTCCTACCTCTCTCATTTCAGCTTTCACAACTCCCTGCCTCTACAGTTTCATTATTAAACAATAACCCTTTGCATGAATTTGTAATTCACCTCTCTTTGCATTTGTCAATTTTATTCTTTTTGTTTGTGGTCTCTTCAGACTTTCTCTTTGCATTTGTCAATTTTATTCTTTTTGTTTGTGGTCTCTTCAGACTTTTTCTTTGGCCACAATGAGAATCCTTCGAAGCTCAATCCAAGCATCCTTTCCCTAAGAGAACATTCCCTAGACTCATAGCTTATTTTATTTTAAATTCTGAACCCATTCACTTAGCTTCTATAATGCTCTATACAGTCCTGAATATTAACACTTCATAGACTTTATTGCCACATGTATGTTTTTATGTCTGTCTCTCCTGATAAACTGTCAGCTACTCAAAGATAGGGGCAATGTCTAAATCATGTTTGGAGTTTTCATGCAGTTCCTGGGACAGGATAAATCTTTCAAGCATACACGTTGGACACTTGCTGCACTTATTGTGATTATTTCACAATATATTCAGGTGTCAACTCATTGTGGTACGCCCGAAATTAATGTAATGTTGTAATTATACTCAATACAAAATTAAATTAAAATAAAAAAAACATACATGTTGAACTGAGTTGAATAAAGTGAATAACACCAACGCAGTACTACTTCTGCCATCCCACCTGCGCCATTACAAACTGTCTCTCGATCTAATTTTTCACCTTTGGTTCTTGAAACAGACAACTGAGAACAGGAGGAAAGATTAAAGAAGGGTAAGAATTAAATTTAAATTTAATAATACCTTCTGCTCTGGGCTTTATTTTCCTCTCAAAGTCTATTGTTACACGCTTGCTTTCTTAAGCAGCAAGATTAACTGAAATTAATGATTCCAAGATGGCTGCTCTCTCAACATCAGAAAGGGACGGAAATGTGGCAGTTGTGCCAAGGACTTGGAGTCAGAAGGCCTATGTACTACTTCTGGCTTTGACTGAAGGCCTGTGTACTACTTCTGGCTTTGATGGCAACTTGCTGAATGTCCTTGAGCAGTTTCCTTAACCTCTCCATTTGCCTGCATTTCCTGTACTATAAAAGGTGCCTATGAGTACTTCATGCAAGACTCATGGGGATCCTCATTTGAAAGGCAGTACAGAAGTGTCCTTATTCACATCTCTTTGAGAGTAAGGGACTTGGATAACAGCGAAAAGTAAGGCACCCTCCCAAGAGATTAAAATCAAGCAACAGAGAAAACTTGAAATCAAGTTAGGTGATGAATTAAAAAGCCTATTCTGTTTTTTAATACCACTAATGAGTTTCCTGCCCCAAACCAATGTAGATCAGCTCAAAACAAGAAGCCTTTATTTTCTAGTGATTTAAGGTCGGTCAACCTGTGTGGCCATCCTACAAGCTAACAAAATATGTTTTTGTGCAGCGGCATGTATCCTACTTTTCTGTTTATACAGTCATGTACAGTAAATTTGCTTAAAAGTGATTTTCCCCCAAATGAGTAGTTGAAATTTACTCCTCTTTAATTATATACTTTTAACTACACAAACAGTTGAATACATAAAATCTACTTTGACAAGATATAGAGAAAGAGCAAGACCAAAATGATAAGGATTTCAAATATGAAAATTTAGGAAGTTTTCTTAGAAGTTATTTTTATGACATAAGTTGTAAAATCTAGGAAAGTATTCCATATAACTTCTTATATAAATGTTACAAACCACATATTTGTGAGCCTTTGAAGGGTTTTTTGTTGTTGTTGCTACCAAAGAAGAAAATAGAGTTCTCAGGACAAGCCATAATTTGTTAGAAAAAATATAAAGGTTGTGACAGAAAGCCTAAATTGTGCATTTTCTATACTCTAATTCAGGTACAAGTTCAGGATAACTTTTAACTTTATAGCAAAGTGATATAAGAATTAAAATAAGAATTAAATATTTGCATATTGCTTATAAATATCTTGCAGATTAAAGGAAGCTAGTCATCTCAGGCAGTCTTTTTTTTTAATATTGTCACATGAATAAAGTGTGGGTTTTTTAAGACAGAAAAGACTGTCTTAACTTGAGTTAGAAATTTGAATCCATCTCCTCTAGTGCACCTACACATTCAGGCTCTCTCTTTAGCCCTGTGTCTTTCCCTACACCATTGCCAGAATTAGCTTTGGAAAATTGTAAATGATAAAATCCACCTGGTGATGAAATAACTTCTTTTTTTTTTTGCAGTACGGGGGCCTCTCACTGCTGTGCCTCTCCCCTTGTGGAGCACAGGCTCCGGACGCCCAGGCTCAGCGGCCATGGCTCACGGGCCCAGCCGCTCCGTGGCATGTGGGATCTTCCCGGACCAGGGCACGAACCCGTGTCCCCTGCATCAGCAGGCGAACTCTCAACCACTGTGCCACCAGGGAAGCCCATGATGAAATAAGTTTGATGGTTATTCATGGTTTGAAAAAAACCCTGTACATTTAGTCTAATAACTGAATCTTTTATAACTTGCTCCTAATCTGACACCCTTGTTTTATCTTTCAAGGAAGTCCCTCTCTCTACCAGTGAACATTTTTACTACTGTGATCTTATATCAAGATCCAAGTCAAAGCCCATATTTCCATCCTCCTCAACCCTTCCTCTCTCCCACAGCATGTTGTTTAATTCCTATTACAGTACTTATCATACCCCATCTTATGAGAAATACTCATAAAGTATTATAATGCTCACAGTACACAATACTCACAATGCATAGAAAGCAATAACTCAATCTACTTGGAGAAGTTGATGTCTGAAGAATCCAGTATTTTTAAATTGCTGACATAACCCTTCATGCTGGGGTGTACTATTTAATTCACTCACCCATTCAGTCACTCCTTACTGAGCAATGATTGGATAGTTAAGACTTTTAAAATTACCAGTGGTCAAAACTCATGAGTTAGCTCAGCAAACTTCTTCATAAGATTATACGTTTATCTTATATAATCAAAGATAGCGAGAGATAATGAAATTAAATTGTCTAACATTAGCAAAATTTTAAAAAATTCTGATGATAGTGTGATTAAACAGATATTCTCACACATTATTTTGAGATCATAAATTGATATATCAGTAATATCTTTGGAATTATATTTTGTTGCATATATTACAAGCCTTAAAATATGGATTTATTTTGATGTGATAATTCTACACCAACTAATTTATAGTTAGGTAATCAGCTAAAACAGAATTTAAAAGTTTATGTCACAAAATATGCTGATGTACAGACACATACTCTAAAACTTTGGAAATAAATTAAATGCCCCATAATAGGAAAAAAATAATCATGATATGGCCTTAAATTAGAATATATGTAGCAAATTATTTCCTCTTTCATTTTAGCAATGAAGAAACTGAGACTTATTCTACTCAATAAATACTTACTGAGCATTCCTATCTGGCAGAATGTTCATGGAATTCTGTTACAGCATTTAAACAGAAAGATGAAAATCTCTGTCGTCAAGCAAATCACCTTATCATGGGGAAAGGCTGACAGTAAACAAAATAAAATATCTACACTGCACCATGCTTTTCATTAGGCAATTTCATACTCTATTTACTTACACTCAGAACAACATTGGGAAGTAGAAACTGAGGCTTAGAGAGGATAAGTAATTTGTCCCAAATCCACAGCCAAGAAGTAGCAGGGCTAGCATTCAAACCTCCAGTTATCTAATTCTAAAGCCAGAAATTTTTTACCAGTCAGATTTGTGAAATTTAGGACATTTTTCAGTTCTTTTCTTTGTAAAACTCACCTTTGAATCCAATCCAAAGTTGCTATAGGATTGATTGTCTTAATTAATGATTTTTGGAGAATTGGAGGGGGTTGTTCATTTTATTTTTTTAATTATGTTTTTAAAGGTGTAAAACTGACCTTAAGGCCTTAGCCTGGGGATAGATATGCCAACCACTGGAAAGGTTGCTTTGGAATTAAATAAAACAGTTCTCTAATACAGCTGTAGAGCTGCAACTTAATGAGAACATTTATATAAGCTTCTGGAGTGAACTCAGTGCTCACTGAAAATCTACTGTATTCAGTTTTTGCTTTTAATACACACTAATAACTCAGAGTCCCCCTAGGAGAGCTTGAGAATTTGGTGTAAAATAAATAATATGGAATTAGTTTCTCTGGATTAATTCCTGATTGTCACAGCTAACAAATTATTGATCCTAAGAATTATTTATCAAAGGTAAAGTTGGCAGAAAAAAGTAAAAATACGCCATCATTCAAAATTTAATGACGCAAACAGCTAGATCTACTCCAGTCTACTAGGTTAACTTGGCAGTCTATTGCTTGTGCCAATCATAATAAGCAAAACTGACCTCATGCCAAGATGTTGGAGTATAAAGCTGAGGCTATTACAAGGTTCCCATTCTATAATTTTGTATTAGGTTGCTCTACTCTTTTCCCCATGTAAACAAATGAATTTTTTCTCATATGAGGTATATTAAATTCAGAGACTGAATTGGATAAGCACTCGGCTTAGATTGTACAACTGTCTATATTCTGAGTATAGACAAGTTAAAGCCTTGAGTGCTCTTTTGAAAGGTTGTGATTAAGTTTTTCATTGAAAAAAATGTGTCATTGACAACAATATAGCCTAAGATTTTGGCATTACCTTTTCAAAAGTCCACAAGAGAAATCCTCATTCCAAATTCACTAACTTAGTTATAGACACATATAAAGAAAAGAACTCATCCCTCATAACTGGCCTTTATTAACTTTCAAATTTTGATAGAAATCATTCCGTAAGAAAAACATTGTAACTCAGAAATATCAAGAGAGGATATTAGCTTCTTCAAATTCTGTTTCTCCTAGCAGTTTTGTCTCAGGAGGCTAACTACTGACCTAGGAACTGATCCTCAGCTTTATAGATGTCATCTCTTCTCCCAAATTTTATGTATATATGTATGTATATATATATAATTTTATATATATACATACACACGTCATTTTAACAGTCAACTAATGAAATGACAGAATTTTAATATCCTTATTTATAATGCCATGCTAGGGATCAGAATATTTATTTCTATAATGAAATATAGCCCTTCCTGGAACAAATTAAATGCCTAAGAAACAAAATGAGTACACTTAAGGCTGCTTGTCAAATACAGAATTCGAACAAATGAGATTGAAAGCACTCGAGGAGTGTTTTATCCTTTTAGGGTAAAAGCTATAGAATGACATTTGATCCACTGTAGAGTAGTACAACAATTTGATTTTAAGAATTCTTGTGTCTTCCAGGTAGGGCCTCATGTCAACATATTGTGGTGAGTAAATGCTGACAATTTTTAACATGCAGTATTTTAATTATGAATCAATACTTTCAAAATGGATAAAATACTGCTGTCTCTAATTTTATTATATCCTCATATTTCCTTTCCAAAAACGAGTTGGCAAGGGTTGAACTTTTTTCATCATCTATTCCAGAAAGAAACAGATTATATGTGGTTTGTGACCTCAACTCAAATTTCAAAATTTGGTGCAAAGGCAAATGTTTAATTATTAGTATCAGAATAGCTCCCAAAGGCAACCAAGAACAGTTGTATATTTTTTAATTTCACTCATGTGACTAGAAAAGATTTACAATTTGATTCATTTCAATTCAGTTCAACAAATATTTATTGAACAACCACTACACGCCAACCATTGTGCTAGCCACTGGAGTGTGAAAGCACAGAGATGACTCTATTATCCCAGCCATTAAAAAGTGACTAGCAGTGGGAACAAATTTAAGTTGTTAAAAACAGCTTAGGGCTTCCCTGGTGGCGCAGTGGTTGAGAGTCTGCCTGCCGATGCAGGGGACGTGGGTTTGTGCCCCGGTCTGGGAAGATCCCACATGCCGCGGAGCGGCTGGGCCTGTGAGCCATGGCCGCTGAGCCTGCGCATTTGGAGCCTGTGCTCCGCAAAGGGAGAGGCCACAACAGTGAGAGGCCCGCGGACCGCAAAAAAAAAAACAAAAAAAACACAGCTTAGATTTCTCTATGATGTCTTATTATCATAAGAAAAATAGGTCTCCTAGAATACTTTGTTTTAAAATGTACGAGAGGAAAAAATTTTTAAATAAATCTTCCAAATGGAATGATTAATCATGCATTTTATAAAATGTTTATTTTGTCCAAATAAACCAAAAGTAGAGAATAAAAATGAAAAACAGAGTGGAAAAAACAGTCATGGTATTAAGTTATTATTGTCACTCAAACTGGAATATAAAGTTTCAAAAACTTATTCTGGGTTAAAAATCACATATAAACATTAAACAAATATTATGTCTGTAATTTAAATGGCACTTTTTTCTAAATATTCTATAAATAAATCAAATAAGTTCTATACGTTAAAAGCAAATTGAATAGAAATTTGTTTTCAGCGTGAATATTTGAGGGGTTATATGGAGCATTAAAAAACTGGTGAAAAGTTATGGGTCACATATGTGTCAAGTCCTACATACCATTTTCCTGGGTCTCCTCAGGCCTTTCCATAAACTTCTAAGGATTACAAACCCTGCTTCAGACACTAACTGTAACATTCACCTTGCCATTGATTATGATACCTGATACCTGCTGCCACACTTTTTCAATATCCTTATTTCAATATTGGTGTCTTTACCTATTTCATTATTGGGGCATTCTGCTGTCTCTTACGGTCCTGCCTAATGTCACTTACTTGCCTTAGAAAGACTTGTTGTCTCACTCCAACTGTCTTAATATCATGTTCTACCTGATGCTTACATCACTCCTCTGACCCTCACAGACAGTTTCTAGGACAAGCCAGCTTGATATTTCTCACTGTGGTTAATATTTCCATCCCCATAGCCTTTCAGGACACTGTAATGAGCACAAATGTGTATTTGATTGATAACATTGGTAACGATGACAAATTGCAAGTGGGACAAACTGAAGGCAAGAAGACTATTTAGAACTCTATTTCCATTATCAATTTGAAAGATAGGGCTGGAACTAGGACAATTTTGGGCTCAAAGTTGTTGACTCTTCTACCATCATAATCCTGCTACTCACTAGGCTACATCTGATTTCCATCTGTTTTGTTTATCTTTTGAGGTACAAGATGGTCCTAATATGGTACAACTGCAAAGCCTGAATTCTATCATTTCATTAACATTGTCCATGTCCCTGTAATTTTGGGCTTTACCTTTTTTCTAGTCCAATTTATATTGTCTTGAAAAGTATTGATTGTCGATTGCCTATAATGGCTGGAATGAAATAAACGATAGTAAATTAGCTTATACTGGAGTTTTACATAAAGAGAACTTCTGAACATCCTTCTATTTATTCTAAATAGAAACTTTCCAGTATTAAGAGATAACACATATGTTGTAGACTATGGTAGTTTTTGTTTTATTTACCCAGGATGCTCTATCATTCCTCTACTACTAGAAACAATAACGTCTTCCTTTTGGAGAACTTCTCCCGATCTCCATGAAGTTTAAGCAGAGTTGTCAGTCACAGTATCGTGCCCTTCATTCCCCAGCAGCTATGACAATGGGCGGGTTACCTAAGGTTAGCCAGTCAGGATATTCCTAATTCAAGAATGGCCACTGAAGCCAAACAGTGTCTATCAAAACAGTGATTCCTCAGAAAATTTCTGTTAGAGATAGTAGGGAAGACTTTCTTTCTCATGGGGCCAATATGCTGAAAGGAATAAGCCTGGAGGTACTTGCTGACATCTCACCCAGCCATAAGATAATAAGAGGGAATTAGGTCAATCTATAAAGAGCTTCCAAACAAGTAAATATGAGACATGGATGAAAAAGTTATTAAAAGTATCTGTGCCTCTAGAATCAGCACTGTTACAATATAAAATGTAGACCAAAATGTCTGAGTTTCAATTTAATTTTAATAGAATCCAACAAATATCTATGTGCCAAGAACTATTACATGTTTCTGTGAAGAAGACTGCAATTAAATTGATTCCAAGAGCCTGGTGCCTGCATGCTCTCAAAGCAGGCACATTTCCTTTCCAAGCTTCCAGCCAAGCACAAACTGCAGTGGAGGTTCATGAGCCACTCTTTCTGAGAAGGCTACTATAAACTCACAAAGACCCTACCTAGGATACCAACCATTCCTACAATCATCAGTTCCCCAACCAACGGTCTCAATAGGCTCCTGGATTTGGAGGAAGTTCATATTCTGCAAGTCCATATTTACATTCCACGGCCCACAATCCACAGACAGATGTCTAAAGAGAGAACACCACCACTGAGCAGAAGGGGCATCTTTCCTGTCAACAGCACAACACTTTCACCTTTCTAGCTTTATCTTACTGCCCTTATCTATCAAAAATATCCTTGCTTAATTGCACTTAGCATTTAAACCTATGCAATTTCCCCATATGCCCTAAAATATTGACAGCTAATCAAAACTCAAGCATAGTATAGGTTACTCAGAATTATTTTTGTAAAATGGGTAAGGATGGGGGTAAATGCCATTTAATAAGCATACTGACTGGCATGAGGCCCACAGAAAGATATCTAGGTAGAAGGTAGCATCTGACCCTCTTTACATTACATGTATGATCTGACCAGTGAGAAGAAGTAAAATGCCTCCCGGGCCTTTCTCATTGTGATGGAAGTCATTCTCCCATTATTTTCTGGCTTCTTCAACTTCCATGCAAGGGAATTCACTAGATATTTCAACACTGCCTTTTACTCTCAGCCCACAGAGGTCTTACTCTTTACTTTGAATGCCAGTATCCTTTCCTGGAGGTCAAATTGAGGGAAGCTCTGTAAAACATCGTATGACTCCATGGCTGGCCTACTTCCTATCCCCCTGGGAAAGGCCCGGCCCAGAAAAGTAATTGTGGTAACAGGAGTTCTATCCTGAAAATGATGCCAAGTATATTAGAAGCATTCATCATGTGAAGAAACCTGACTTCACATAATGCATGAAAAATTTCTGTATTGCCAGAGTATTCTTAACACCTTTCTCTCGATTCAGGGACACACCCCAGGCAACCTAAAAACCTGAAGCTGAGGCTGTCCACTTGCCTCAGAATTTATCCTTCTGCTTGTCCTGTTTTGAGCTCCAGGGTCATGTACACTCCGCATTTTCTTATCAAGGATACTTTTCATTTTATCTTTTTGGGTTCTCTTGTGCTCATACCACACAGGTCAATGTCACTCTAGTTCCACACTGGAGGCAAGGAAAGACCACTGGACCACCTATTTGCCCCAGAAAAGAGAAATACATGTTTTTTAAAAATCCCTTTTAACATTTTCAAAAGTATCTTGAATGTAACTGAACTGAATGAGGATTTCAAAGAAAGATTTTTCTACCAATGACGTCTTGGAGTCAATGAATATGATTGTGTCCATATCTCTTTGACACAATCAAAATGAAAACTAAGTGCAAAAAAACCCAAACTTCACAGGGTTAGATGTGGAATTGGTAAAGCAGGCGTGGAAAATGCAAATGCTGCCAGAGTTTCCAGAGATGGCATGTCTCTATTGCCCATTCCCTTCTTATATCCAAAATCCACAAAAAGTGAGAATTACCCCACACTCACAGAGAAAATATCTGTATTACCCCAACCACATGAGGGGGCTGAGTCAACTGATATAGTTAAATGTAAAAATCTCTCTAATAGTCAATATATTAATAATAAATATTCTGGTCAATCTATGTATGCATATATCTAAAGCCACTCACACCAAATGTAGATAGATAAACATGCATAAAGAGAAAGAATTGTCTCTGGGTGTTCAAAATCAGTATTTTTTTTCTTGCTTCTAAGTCTTGCATGTGAATTAAATCTGAGATCAGTGGTTTTGGAAGCACATATATTACCAGCAACCAATCTGTGAATGTGAGTATGTCACTGGGGGAAGGGAAAAAAAATTAATTAGTTGTTCTAGGCAAATCAAGCCACCCACGAGTGTATTTTCTGGACATGGTGGTATTTTTACTGGCATGGCATTACTACATGATGTTATTTTCCTAATTTAATATATTTTTTGAACAAAAGTTTGACTAAAGCAGTTGGCAAAAGTCAGATTTCGTTTCTTCAGTTGAGGGGATGGTTCAGAGGAGGCATCACTTTGGAGTTGTCATGTATGAATGGTTGTAGCTTCTTAAATTGGCTAAAAATGGTGCTATAAGAGTAGCATTAAGAATCATTGAGTGAAAAAAATGAAACCTGGCAAAATTTGAAAAGCTTTCCAGGAAACAGACACTGTTTTGTATGCCATGCCGTTACTATTAATGATTAGCTCATTTTCCTAAGAAGAAAAAAAAAAAAATGTTCCAGATAGCCAGTGATGAAAATAATCACCAACATTAACTATATCAGACAGCAACAGTCAATAAGGTAGTTGGCATTGTGTAAGCACTGTCAATAGTACAAAAAAATTATTAGACATGATCACTATCAAGAAACTTACAATCAAAATAGGAGGGGTAAAAATATGTAGCAAAGAATACCAGCTGGTTAAACTGTACAGAGATTTTCTTTCTCACCATTTCTGCCTGGCTAATTCTTATTCATCTTTCAAGGTTGATTCTACACTCAGGTCCTTTGGGAAGCATGACCCATTCTGCCGCACCTTCCTCCACCCAGCCCCACACTCCGCTGGGTGGTATTTCACTGCACTCTATGCTTATCTCTAGTAGGACAGAGGTCATGCTGTATCATCACAGTCTCCCCAACTAGACAGTGAGCTACTGAGAGCCATGCCATTTTGTCTTTGTTTTCTTAGTACTTGGCACCACTGGCAGTGAGTAGGATTTTAAGAAGTGTTTCGTAGATTAGTGTTGAATGCCATCAGTGGGGATGAAGAATAATGGACACTAAATAAATAAGAAAAAGCTATGTGATGGATGTAGATTCTTATGATACAACAGTAGCAGAGTTACGGTGGGCAATGGTCTCTTTTCTGCCCAGCACCAGCATCCCTCTCTCTAGAACTGCCCTTCCCTCACCCTGTGTGATTCTGGAATGCCTTCCCTTAACTATGGCCCCGTAACCCAAGCTGGGTACAGAATCAGTCAAAAAATTGGACATATAGTTCAACCACAGCTGACCACAACCTCTTCTTGAAATGTACCACCTAGACCTAGGGTGAGAAAGGGTCTTTCTTTTTTTAAAGCTCAAGTTGTAAGCCTATCAGCTACTACCTTATCCTCCATGTGGGGAGGAGAACCTACGTGAAGCAGAGGAACAGCCAAGAAGAGAAGGAAGACACACCAAGAAATAGAGTCAAAGGAAGCTTCAGATCCAGCTGTGCTGCATTTAGATTTGCAATGCATACTCTGTTTTGTTTCTGTTACAATAAAAGGTGTTTTGCCACTTGGAACCAAAAGAGTCCCATCTAATGCAATATACCTACATTAAAGTGTGTAGTAAAATCAAGTTCTCACATTTGTGATCTCTCTTAAATCCCCAAATTATCTCCTATGATTGGCATTTTTGTTACTCCAGTTTTAAAGATGAATAAATTGAGGCTCAAAGCAATAAAATATCTTGTTTAAGATCTCACAGGGAAAATGTGGCCAATTTACCTGAAAATTCTGATTTCAAGTGTGATACTCTTTTCAAAATACATTGCTGCTTTAGGATGGAGTTAAGACTCTAGCTCAGATTTACAAAAGCACAAAACGTGCTATTGCACCAATGTATAGCACAGTGACCTAGGCTGAGCCTACCCTGAAAATGAGGCCAGGAGAACAATAACTGTCCTCATTTCTGGGCAGAGTACAGAATGGCTTTTGCTCAGAGAAGAGTATTTTAGCAGCACCAAGTATGCAGGGCTTTGTTCATGAGTATATTTCTGGGACATCTCAGAAATGTTTTGATGGGAGTTGATGACTTAGAAGCTGTGTAAACTGTGTAATGAACAAGGAAATTTTGTGTATAGAGGCTCATTCGTACCCACAATTTGGTAAAGCTTGAGCAATTCAGTTTAAATTTGTCTTCCTCGAATAATCTGTTTGAGTTTTAGGAACTAAACAAAGATGGAAATATATTTACTCAGAAATGTTCCCAACTACTGCTTCTCTTAATGGATGCTTTTATTTGGAATAGAGAAGAAGATATTAGCTAGGAAGAGTTGTGCATCTAGAAAAATTGAATGTTTTATGTTAAAGTGTTGATTAGAGGTAGGATAACCTGGCTGAACTTCAAAATGCAAGATAAGCTGGCTATATGATTTTGGTCAACCTCTTTGAATTTCAGTTTTCTCGCTCGTGTAATTACCATACTAATAATTACCCTCAGGGTATTTGCAAAGATTTAACAGGTTAATATGTATAAATGTGCATAATTAATGTTAGGATAGTACAAATATTAGCTATATAATCTTGCTTGTGATATCACATTCAACATGATTTTGCTTATTACACTCCTCAGATTGACAGATTTTTTTTCCAGGTTAAAAAAATAATTTTAGGAACTATTTATTTTAGTTCTTCAAACAGAAAAACTGCCTGGAGATAAGTTCTCTTTGGTAAGTTGATATTTCAACACATGTATCTATTTTATATACTACAAAGATATACACAACATGAATTGAACAAATGCTCTAAGAAAGATCTGTCATTTCAAATGGTCTCTTTTATTTACATAATAATGAAAACTATCTACTTAGTAACTGACTAACATAGTTTTGCATTTAGGAAACAATCCCATCATATCTGTAGGCCTCTACATTCTCATTTTTTGTCAGAATATGAGAACTGAAGTTCTTCAACTTGCAGGCAAAGCTCTGCTCAGGACATAAACCAAAATAACCCAGCCTGCCTGTACAAAAGGACTTGCAGGCTCTCCAACAGGTGAGGTCTGGCACTGAATTCTACCACAATGCAGAGCCATTGTGGCTCCCTGACCTGGATTTTCTTTCCAGGGTTGCAGTCTTCCAAATCCTTTTCTATCCCCTTACCTCTCAATGTTTGTCCAAACCTTTGGACAGCTCTGCCTGCTGGGATTAGAGGCCTGCCCTAAAGCCATGGTTTGCACTAATAAAGGGACTGGTTAAGAAAGAAGAAAGGGGTAGGGAGAGCAGGGCCATATTGCCCATATTATCTATCATTTCAGTATTTCATTTTGACTACCCTCTTCCCTTTACTAAGATGTATTCTATCGCCTGTCTCTGGTTTGCGTCCTTTTTTAACCCAGAGAGACTTGCCTGGAGTCAGTAACAGGAGTGTTAACTGTTTGATTATTAGTATCACTGCATCCCATAATTCCTGCTACCCCAAACAAAATTAGGTACCAGTGGCTATCAATCTAAGCCCTGTGCAAACAGGAGTTTGCCACAGTCTTATGCATATTATGATTTGGACTTTTTGCCACTTCTTTGGGAGTCAACCCTACACCATGTCAGTCTCCTCCTGTGCTGGGGAAACACATTACTTCCCCTATTTGTGTTGGCCTCCTGCAAAATCCCTGCAAGACCCAAAGCCAAGAACACACAGATTTTGAAAATACCCACACTAAATAGAATGTCTAAAAATAATTTCTTTCATCAGCAAACAAGCTTTAATGTTCCTGTTAGCTGTTTCTCCCATATTATAGAAAAAAGAAAAATCATTTCAAGGATAAAAATAATGGTTCTATGATAGAAAATGTAAAAAAAAATACAGCAGCGTCTAAAGAAGAAAAAAGACTCATTACATCCATCAAATACACAAATTATTCATTATATCCAGTTCAGAGAACATAAATTTTCATGTAAACACACACAAATGTGTACATTACACTGGATACTTAATAAATCACAACCCATCTCCTTATGGATTTGTTTGCTGGTTTTCAGTGAATAGCTAAGAAAAGAAAACGTTGATGGGCCTATCAAGTGTGTTTGGCAAAGAGTTCAGAGCAGGAAGACAGAAAACCTGGGTTTAGTTCCTATTTTGCTGCCCTTATTTACTGTGTGAACTTGGAAAATTTCTTTGCCCTCTCTGGACTTGACTCACCTGTAATACAGAAGAGCTGAAATTAATGTTCTTGTGAACATCTAAAGAACTAAGATGCAACAAATTGAAACCACAGTGAGACACCACCTCACAGTCATCAGAGCAGCTATCATCAAAAAGACAACAAATAATCATTGTTGGCCAGGATGCTGAGAGAAGGGAACCCTAGTTCACTATTGGTGGGAATGTCAATTGGTACAGCCACTATGGAAAAACAGTATAGAAGTTGCTCCAAAAATTAAAAATAGAACTACCATACGATCCAGCAACTCCACTCCTGAGTATATATCTGAAGAAAACGAAAATACTAATTTAAAAAGACATATGCATCTTGATGTTCATAGTACCATTATTTACAATAGCCAAGATACAGACACACCTAAGAATATTACTCAGTCATAAAAAAGAATGAACTTTTGTCATTTACAACAACATGGGTGGACCTGGAGGGTATTATGCTTAGTGAGGTAAGTCAGACAGAGAAAGACAAATACTGTACGTTTTCACTTATAGGTGGAACCTAAAAAATAAAAAAAATGAATGAATATAACAAAATAGAAACAGGCTCACAGATACAGAGAACCAGTGGTTACCAGTGAGGAGAGGGGTAGGGGGAAGGACAAGATGAGGGAAGAGGATTAAGAGGTACAAATTACTAGGTATGAAATAAATAAGATACAAGGATATAATGTAAAGCACAAGGAATGTAACAAATATTAATAACTGTAAATGGAGTATGATCCATTCAAATATCTAATTACTATGTTGTACACCTGAAACTAACATAACATCGTAAATCAACTGTACTTCAATTAAAAAAACTTTTAAGTACTAAGATGCTATGGGCCTGAGATTTTCTGAAGTGTTAATGTTAAAATGCTAAATAAAAGTTTTAGCTAAGGCATAACAGATACCACATGCAAAACTGTATTATGAGACAGAGCAACTTATTAAAAACAAAGTGTGTAAAGTGAGTAGAATGGTGAGTAGAACTGCCCTTTGTTTTCTTAGCATGCAGGGTAATGTACTTTTTTCCTTTGGAATGGCACTAAGGGTATCAAAAAGAGTAAGAAATAATACAAGACAAATAAATTATGCCATAATACAAAGAAGCTTAATTGCTAGGATGAAAATGTTTTATCCATTTTGCTATACACTATGCAGTCACTGATGTTTTTGGTAAGCATATGGATGTAACTGGAATTGTACTTAAGGAATATAAATCTAAATTTCTTTTTTCACCTCTGTTCCTTTTGTAGCAGATGCATATTATTGTTGTTTTTGTTGTTGAGTACGGAGTATACAGGAATGCTCTCTCCTTGTGGCTTTGTCACTTTTTAAGGAGAGTGTTTGCTTGATACCCTCGCGCACGTACACACGTATCAGGTCCTGTTTGAGAATCTTTATTCCTAAAATTGCCAGAAGAGCCTGTGTCTGTTTTAATGCTTTCACTACACAAATCCAAGATCAGTGTTATAATTAGGGATCCAGTATAATCCCCTCTTACCATTAAAATTTCCTTTGTGGAATTTTCCTTACCTCCCTTATTTATTATTCTCCTTCATACTTTTAGAATTCCAAACAGAATCTATCTAATTCAACTATGTTGGTAGCCATAGGACACTATCTACTTAATCTAAGGTTCCAGGAAATACTTCTTAATTAAAATGTATTTTCTTCAAATTTTATATTGTTTGCCAGTTATATAAAAGTATAGTTTTTATGCTATTTATGCCAATTTATGTGATTTCCTTTTTTCATTCTTTAATCCTTATCTAATAATTTTCTCTTTGAATCTTAAACTAGAAATACATGTATTTCTTTTTAGTTCTTCACCTTGTTCTATTTCTAATGAATTTTTTTTTTTTTGCTAGCTGGTCTTACAACACCCCATCTGAAGTCAGTCATATTACCCAATGTTATATGCTGTTTCAGCATCAAGCATACTCCACCCTTGAGAGGTCATATTTCACATGTGACCAGATTCATGTGTATAGGGTTGGGGGACGGGGAGGTGAGGAGAAGAAGGAGGGACTATGTACACATTCGTATAAGGAACTGGGGCTTCCTTTAGGTTGAAACACCATATAAACACATTATTGTTAGTAAAATTGAAGACCTGGTTAAACTGGAAAACCAGAGTTAAGAAAGACTTTTTGTTTTTAAATATGGAAACAGAAGAAGCCATAACTGAAAATAAAGTGGGGTTCCTGGATAGTCAGTCTCCTGTGTTTTTGGTTGGTGAAAGTCAATGGAATCCTTTCATAGCAAGTGAAAGTTGGCTGGCTACAGGGGCAGCTGACATTGGAAACATAGCACAGAGCTCATGTTTTCTGGAGTTTATTGACTGCTTCCCAATCAGAAGAAATAAACAGAGAACTGGGTTTTTAATTTTAGGATCTATTTGCACCCTATTAAATTAGAGAACCCAAATGACGTCTGCCCAGAGGAACACCTGGCTGCATCAGTGCTCTTTCCTAGCCTGACAAAAGATGATTCAGGTCTAAGTAGGCACATTATCGCTCCCTTGGCCAGAAGTAACCAGTCACTGGGATGAAACACAAAGTATTGCTGTTGCCATTGTGTCTGTGATAATGTCTTAGCTCTGCCAGCTATGTAGTTTCAATTCAGTTTTAAGAAGTTTATGAGAAAAACAAGGTATGTATTGACAATCACTGACCACCAAGTTTGCTGAACTGTGACTTGAATTGGGGGGCCTACAGCTTCCCCATCAAAATGAGACCAGTTGAATTTCATTTTGAAGTTTATTTTTTAAACTTACCGAACACTTTCCATATATATTATCTTCTTCCTATCTAATTTAGATATTTTATCAATATATTTATTGTATGTCTTCTATCTTTAGAATGAGAGCTCAAAGAAAGCAAGGAACTTTTCTGTATTTATAGGGACTAGGATGGTGCCTATTATGTAGTAACTACATAATGAACGCTTTCATAAAAGACAAAAGTCACAAACACACACACACACCCCTGAGAAAGCTGGTGTGCTTGACTTTAGAATGATGAATTTTTAGCAACATATTTGCTCTGTGTTGTCTTACGCCTTCCATGAAACGAACGAATTATTAATACAATGATACAACCTGATATCTGTGAAGCAGCAGGAGGCAATCAAGTGTGGATTTTTTTCTTCTCAAAGCAGCTAATTTATATATGATTTTATGAAGTGCTATAAAAATTTTTAAAAAGATTCTAGATCATTTGAAAGCTGCCGTAAATATCTGGCTTACATAACTAGAAATAAATCTTAATCAGATGACAACTAATGATGCCTGGATTTCATAGTTAAATGTTTCTGTTTAATGTAATGTTGAAACAGAATGATGCTGATATTTCACTATCATTTCCTTTTACTTATGTGGCAACATAAAAGTTAAAAAGCAAGTTTTAAGAGACTTTTTATTGTAATCTCAGAAAGACTACAATTTAGTGAGAAGATGAAATGATTCTTTAAAATAGAGATTCACAAGTCTTCCTTCTTCCCCAAATTGAGATTTGTGAAGAAATTAGGCTTTTAGTAAGTTTTCATGTTGTGGGCCCAGCTGTCCATTTAAATTCAAATAACTTCTTCTAAGACAATTCATAAATTCACAATGTAGTATATTTAATACAAAGGATGTGCCATATATACTGTGTTATTATATATGTATTGAACACATGTATATGTAATATGTGTGCATGTAATATTATCTATATATCTATATATCACCAGAAGCATGAAAAACAGAAAAAAGAATAGACAAATTGGACTAAATTGAAACTAAAACCTTTTGTGCATCAGAAGACATTACCAAGAAAGTGAAAACTCAAACTATAGACTGGGAGATGGTATTTTCAAATCATATATCTGATAAGAGTCTAGGATCCAGGATATATAAAGAACTCTCACAACTCAACAAGCACAAGTCACACAACACAATCAAAATATGGGCAAAGGACTTGAATAGACATTTTTCCAAAGAAGATATATAAACTACCAATAAGCACATGAAAAGATGCTCAGCATCACTGGTCACTAGGGAAATGAAATAAAAACCACAGTGAGATACCACTTTACACCCACTAGTATGGATATAATCAGAAAAACAAAAAATAACCAGGACTGGTAAGGAAATGAGATATTGGAACTATTATACATTGCTGGTGAGAATATATAATGGTTCAGCTACTGTGGAAAACACTATGGTAGCTCCTCAAAAAGTCAGACACAGAATTCTCATAACCCATAAATCCCAATTCTCATATGTACCCAAAAGATTTAAAAAGAGGCACTCAAATACATATACACTTATGTTCATAGCAGCACTATCAAAACAACTGAAAGACAGGAACAGCCCAATTGCCCTTCAATGGCTGAAGAGATAAATAAATTGTGGCAAATATACATAATGGAAAATTATTTGGGCATTAAAAAAAGAACAAAATGCTGAAACATGTTACAATGTGGATGAACGTTGAAAATATGCTAAGTAAAATAAACCAGACATAAAAGGTCACATATTGTATGATTCCATTTATGTGAACTATCCAGAATAGGTAAATTCATAGATAGAGAAAGAAGACTGGTAGTTGCCAAGAACTGGGGGTAAGGGAGAATGGGGAGAAACAGTTTAATGTGTATGGGGTTTTATTTTGAGATGACAAAAATGTTTGGAACTAGGTAGAGGTGGTGGCTGCACAACATTGTGAATGTATTAAAATGTCACTGAATTATTCACTTTCAAATGGTTAATTTTATGTTATATGATTTTTACCTCAATACATTTTTAAAAATTGGTAACCTCAAAAATTCCATTTAAAAATTTTAATTGAAAAGAGCATTTCGGCTTTGACGTGTGCTTTTATAAAATAGCTCTGTTGATAATTTCCAAATCTACAAGAGCAATTTAGAAGCAAAAACCAGACTTTCCAATTTAACAAAAATTGCATCCTTTATTAGTAGGAAAAAATCCTGGACAAAGACATGGATTTAAGTTTGGAGTTCAACTTACTAGTTTAGAAAAACAATATTTTTGTATCTCAGTGTCCTTATCTGCAAAACAGGGATAATAGTAAACTATTATATTTGCCCCCACAAAATCCAAGCAAGAATTAAGCAAAACGAATTTACATCAGAGTGCATTTAGAACTCTAAAGTGTTATATAACTAAAAAATAATATTATATAGTAATACAATTAAATATTAAATTCAAGCTTTTGGATAACTTTAAGAAGCAAAAATGTTTTGGAAAAATGCAGCAAATAGACAAAACTTCATTTAATTAAAATATATATTGACTGCTACTACATATAAGACAATATTCATTGAAAACTGAGGAACAAAAAGTCAGAGCAGCCTGCCATCGGAGAGTCTCCCATCTTGCTGAGAGATGTGTAAGAGGATGTATGCTTAGAGAGGGAAGGCATGTGTTTAATGGTGGGTAGAGAGGAGAAAGACAGTTATCTTAAACCTTAAATGTACTGTTTCTCCTCCATGTTTCTATGAAAACTAGCCTAATTCATAGCAAATAAAATATAAGGTCTATACTTCGATATACAGAGATTTGTTGAAGGATGGGGAAAAAATGAGTCTAAACTTCAGAACCTCTAAGTCCATTTGTTTACCTAAATTAACTATGAGAAGCCATTCTGAGTCAAGAACTACGTGGAAATTGCTTTACATTGTAAGGTGAGAGGATATGAGTCTCCTGATAGAGAAGAGGGCCTGGAAATGGGATTAAAAGCAACAGGGCTGGAGGAGGAACCAAGATGGCGGAGTAGAAGGATGTGCTCTCACTCCCTCTTGGGAGAACACCAGAATCACAATTAGCTGCTGGACAATCATTGACAGGAAGACACTGGAACTCATCAAAAAAGATACCCCACATCCAAACACAAAGGAGAAGCCACAATGAGACGGTAGGAGGGGTGCAATCACAGTAAAATCAAATCTCATAACTGCTGGGTGGGTGACTCACAGACTGGAGAACACTTATACCACATAAGTCCACCCACTGGAGTGAAGGTTCTGAGCCCCACGTCAGGCTTCCCAACCTGGGGGTCCGGCAAGGGGAGGAGGAATTCCTATAAAATCAGACTTTGAAGCCTAGTGAAAATTGACTGCAGGACTTCGACAGGACTGGGGGAAACAGAGATTCCACTCTTGGAGGGTACACACAAAGTACTGTCTGTATCGGTACCCAGGGGAAGGAGCAGTGACACCAGGGTAGACTGAACCAGACCTACCTGCTAGTGTTGGAGGGTCTCCTGCAGAGGCAGGGGGTGGGGGCTGTGGCTCACCATGGGGACAAGGACACTGACAGCAGAAGTTCTGGGAAGTCCTCCTTGGCGTGAGCCCCCCCAGAGTCTGTCATTAGCCCCACCAAAGAGCCCAGGTAGGCTCCAGTGTTGGGTTGCCTCAGGACAAACAACAAACAGGGAGGGAACCCAGACCCACCCATCAACAGTCTAGTGGATTAAGTTTTACTGAGCTCTGCCTACCAGAGCAACAGTCAGCTCTACCCACCACCAGTCTGTCCCATCAAGGAGCTTAGATAGCCTCATCCATCAGAGGGCAGAGAGGAGACGCAAGAAGAACTACAATCCTTCAGCCTGTGGAACAAAAACCACATTCACAGAAAGTTAGACAAGATGAAAAGGCAGAGGGCTATGTACCAGATGAAGGAACAAGATAAAACCCCAGAAAAACAACTAAATGAAGTGGAGATAGGAAACCTTCCAGAAAAAGAATTCAGAATAATGCGAGTGAAGATGATCCAGGACCTCAGAAAAACAATGGAGGCAAAGATCAAGAAGATGCAAGAAATGTTTAACAAAGACCTAGAAGAATTAAAGAACAAACAAACAGAGATGAACAATACAATAACTGAAATGAAAACTACACTACAAGGAATCAATTGCAGAATAACTGAGGCAGAAGAACGGATAAGTGACCTGGAAGACAGAATGGTGGAATTCACTGCTGCGGAACAGAATAAAGAAAAAAGAATGAAAAGAAATGCAGACAGCCTAAGAGACCTCTGAGACAACATTAAATGCAACAACATTCGCATTATAGGGGTCCCAGAAGGAGAAGAGAGAAAGGACCCGAGAAAATATTTGAAGAGATTATAGTTGAAAACTTCCCTAACATGGGAAAGGAAATAGCCACCCAAGTCCTGGAAGCACAGCGAGCCCCAAACAGGATAAGCCCAAGGAGAAACACACCGAGACACACAGGAATCAAATTGGCAAAAATTAAAGACAAAGAAAAATTATTGAAAGCAGCAAGGGAAAAATGAAAAATAACATATAAGGGAATTCCCATAAGGTTAACAGCTGATTTCTCAGCAGAAACTCTACAAGCCAGAAGGGAGTGGCATGATGTACTTAAAGTGATGAAAGGGAAGAACCTACAACCAAGATTACTCTACCTCGCAAGGATTTCATTCAGATTCGATGGAGAAATCAAAAGCTTTACAGACAAGCAAAAGCTAAGAGAATTCAGCACCACCAAACCAGTTCTACAACAAATGCTAAAGGAACTTCTCTAAGTGGGAACCACAAGACAAGAAAAGGATCTACAAAAATAAACCCAAAACAATTAAGAAAATGGTCATAGTGACATACATATCAATAATTACCTTAAACGTGAATGGATTAAATGCTCCAACCAAAAGACACAGGCTTGCTGGATGGATACAAAAACTAGACCTATATATATGCTGTCTACAAGAGACCCACTTCAGACCTAGGGACACATACAGACTGAAAGTGAAAGGATGGAAAAAGATATTCTATGCAAATGGAAATTAAAAGAAAGCTGGAATAGCAAAACTCATATCAGATAAAATAGACTTTAAAATAAAGAATGTTACAAGAGATAAGGAAGGACACTACATAATGATCAAGGGATCAATCCAAGAAGAAGATATAACAATTATAAATATATATGCACCCAACATAGGAGCACCTCAATACATAAGGCAACTGCTAATAGCTATAAAAGAGGAAATCGACAGTAACAAATAATAGTGGGGAACTTTAACACCTCACTTACTCCAATGGACAGATCATCCAAAATGAAAATAAATAGGGAAACAGAAGCTTTAAATGAAACAATAGACCAGATAGATTTAATTGATATTTTTACAACATTCCATCCAAAAACAGCAGATTACACTTTCAAGTGCGCACGAACATTCTCCAGGATATATCACATCTTGGGTCACAAATCAAGCCTTAGTAAATTTAAGAAAATTGAAATCAGATCAAGCATCTTATCTGAACATAATGCTATGAGATTATAAATGAATTACAGGGAAAAAAATGTAAAAACCACAAACACATGGAGGGTAAACAATACATTACTAAGTAACCAAGAGATCACTGAAGAAATCAAAGAGGAAATCAAAAAATACCTGGAGACAAATGACAATGAAAACACGACAATCCAAAACCTATGGGATGCAGCAAAAGCAGTTCTAAGAGGGAAGTTTATAGCTATACAAGCCTACCTCAAGAAACGAGAAAAATTTCAAATAAACCATCTAACCTTACACCTAAAGGAACTAGAGAAAGAAGAACAAAGAAAACCCAAAGTTAGCAGAAGGAAAGAAATCATAAAGATCAGAGCAGAAATAAATGAAATAGAAACAAAGAAAACAATAGCAAAGATCAATAAAACTAAAAGCTGGTTTGTTGAGAAGATAAACAAAATTGATAAACCATTAGCCAGACTCATCAAGAAAAAGAGGGAGAGGACTCAAATCAGTAAAATTAGAAATGAAGAAGGAGAAGTTACAACAGACACCACAGAGATACAAAGCATCCTAAGAGACTACTACAAGCAACTCTATGCCAATAAAATGGACAACCTGGAAGAAATGGACAAATTCTTAGAAAGGTATAACCTTCCACGACTGAACCAGGAAGAAATGGAAAATATGAACAGACAAATCATAAGTAATGAAATTTAAACTGTGATTAAAAATCTTCCAACAAACAAAAGTCCAGGACCAGATGGCTTCACAGGTGAATTCTATCATACATTTAGAGAAGAGCTAACACCCATCCTTCTCAAACTCTTCCAAAATATATCAGAGGGAGGAACACTCCCAAACTCATTCTATAAGGCCACCATCACCCTGAAACCAAAACAAGACAAAGATACTACAAGAAAAAGAAAATTACAGACCAATATCACTGATGAATATAGATGCAAAAATCCTCAACAAAATAGTAGCAAACAGAATCCAACAACACATTAAAAGGATCATACACCATGATCAAGTAGGATTTATCCCAGGGATGCAAGGATTCTTCAATATACACAAATCAATCAATGTGATATACCATATTAACAAACTGAAGAAGAAAAACCATATGATCATCTCAATAGGTGCAGAAAAAGCTTTTGACAAAATTCAACACCCATTTCTGATAAAAACTCTCCAGAAAGTGGGCATAGAGGGAACCTACCTCAACATAATAAAGGCCATATATGACAAACCCACAGGAAACATCATTCTCAATGGTGAAAAACTGAAAGCATTTCTTCTAAGATCAGGAACAAGACAAGGATGCCCACTCTCACCAGTATTATTCAACATAGTTTTGGAAGTCCTAGCCATGACAATCAGAGAAGAAAAAGAAATAAAAGGAATACAAATTGGATAAGAAGAAGTAAAACTGTCACTGTTTGCAGATGACATGATCCTGTACATAGAGAATCCTCAAAATGTCATCATAAAACTACTAGAGTTAATTAATGAATTTGGTAAAGTTGCAGGATACAAAATTAATGCACAGTAATCTTTTGCAATCCTATACACTAATGATGAAAAATATGAAAGAGAAATTATGGAAACACTCCCATTTACCACTGCAACAAAAAGAATAAAATACCTAGGAATAAACCTACCTAGGGAAAGAAAAGATCTGTATGCAGAAAACTATAGGTCACTGATGAAAGAAATTGAAGATGATACCAACAGATGGAGATATATACCATGTTCTTGGATTGGAAGGATCAATATTGTGAAAATGACTATACTACTCAAAGCAATCTAAAGATTCAATGCAATCCCTATCAAATTACCAATGGCATTTTTTTACAGAACTAGAACAAATCATCTTAAAATTTGTATGGAAACACAAAAGACCCCGAATAGCCAAAGCAGTCTTGAGGGAAAAAAACGGAGCTGGAGGAATCAGACTCCCTGACTTCAGACTATACTACAAAGTTACAGCAATCAAGACAATGCAGTGCTGGCACAAAAACAGAAACATAGATCAATGGAACAAGATAGAAAGCCCAGAGATAAACCCATGCACCCATGGTCAACTAATCTGTGACAAAGGAGGCAAAGATATACAATGGAGAAAAGACAGTCTCTTCAATAAGTGGTGCTGGGTAAACTGGACAGCTACATGTAAAAGAATGAAATTAGAACACTCCCTAACACCATACACAAAAATAAACTCAAAATGGATTCGATACCTAAATGTAAGACCAGACACTATAAAACTCTTAGAGGAAAACATAGGAAGAACACTCTTTGACATAAATCACAGCAAGATCTTTTTTGATCCACCTCCTAGAGTAATGGAAATAAAAACAAGAATAAACAAATGGGACCTAGTGAAAGTTAAAAGCTTTTGCACAGCAAAGGAAACCACAAACAAGATGAAAAGACAACCCTTAGAATGGGAGAAAATATTCGCAAGTGAATCAACGGACAAAGCATTAATCTCCGAAATATACAAACAGCTCATGCAGCTCAATATTAAAGAAACAAACAACCCAATCCAAAAATGGGCAGAAGACCTAAATAGATATTTCTCCAAAGAAGGCATACAGATGGCCAAGAAGCACATGAAAAGCTGGTCAACATCACTAATTATTAGAGAAATGCAAATCAAAACTACAATGAGGTATCACCTCACACCAGTTAGAATGGGCATCATCAGAAAATCTACAAACAACAAATGCTGGAAAGGGTGTGGAGAAAAGGGAACCTTCTTGCACTCTTGTTGGGAATGTAAATTGATACAGCCACTATGGAGAACAGAATGGAGGTTCCTTAAAAAACTAAAAATAGAATTACCATATGATCCAGCAATCCCACTACTGGGCATATACCCTGGGAAAACCATAATTCAAAAAGAAACATGCACCTCAATGTTCACTGCAGCACTATTTACAATAGCCAGGTCATGGAAGCAACCTAAATGCCCATTTACAGACGAATGGATAAAGAAGATGTGGTACATATATACAATGGAATATTACTCAGCCATAAAAAGGAACGAGATTGAGTCATTTGTTGAGATGTGGATGGATCTAGAGACTGTCATAGAGAGTGAAGTAAGTCAGAAAGAGGAAAACAAATAGCATATATTAACGCATGTATGTGGAACTAGAAAAATGGTACATGAACCAGTTTGCAGGGCAGAAGCTGAGACACAGATGTAGAGAACAAAGGTTTGGACACCAAGGGGGGAAAACCATGGTGGGCTAGGGTTGGTGGTGTGCTGAATTGGGAGATTGAGATTGACATGTATACACTGATGTGTATAAAACTGATGACTAATAAGAACCTGCAGTATAAAAAAACAAACAAAAACAACTAATATTAAATTTTCTTTGGGTTATGTGCATGGAAACATGTTAATATAAATGTTTCAGACATTACATGAAATTTCTAAAAATCTTAAAACAAACTAAATTGTAGTGATGCACAACTTTGTAAATTTACTAAAAAGCATTGAATTGTATAAACTAGATGAATTTTATGATACGTAAACTATACTTCAATAAAGCTGCTTTTGAAGATGCCAAAAAAAAAAAAAAAAAGCAACAGGGCTGGTACTGAAGTTCTTAGGGGAAAAGACACCTATTGAGAAAATCAAGTGATATGATGCCTAAAGGATTATTAAATAACAGTAACTTATAATCAATTTTGAGTCTTTTTTTTTCTTTTTTGTGGTATGTGGGCCTCTCACTGTTGTGGCCTCTCCCGTTGAGGAGCACAGGCTCCGGACGCGCAGGCTCAGCGGCCATGGCTCACAGGCCCAGCCGCTCCGCGGCATGTGGGATCTTTCCAAACCGGGGCACGAACCTGCGTCCCCTGCAACGGCAGGCAGACTCTCAACCACTGCGCCACCAGGGAAGCCCTTGAATCATTTTTATTGTCTTAGTTTAAATATTTTCCATTACCCTAGACTAAGATAAGGTCTGGCATACACACAAATGCTTGTGTTTTAGGAAACTCAAATAAAGTGACTTTTTTTTTTTTCCTACATCTTTACTGGTATGGAGCAAAGAGAAGACAGCATTCCCAGGAAGTAAGACATGAGTGAAACTGAACATTCAATAGAACCAGACATCGGGATCCAGAGAAATCATAAAAAAAAAAGGCCCTAGGAATGCACGGCAATCTAAGGAAAACACTAAAATACTGCACCCCTCCCCCACTTTACACATACAGAAACAGAATATAGATATGGGAGCTTGAGACAAGTTTATTCAAATATCATGTAGATTTAAATGGTTGACTTCATTTAATATGGGTTTTTTATTCCAATGGGAAAGACTTCCTAAACCAATAAGCAGAAGTGCAGAGGTAAAAAGCATGATGCAAATTGTGGAGATCTACAGATACCTTGGTGTAGTTAGACCATAAATTCCAACCCCAGAGTAGTAAATGATGAGGCTAATTGGAGAGGAGAACCCGTTTCATGGAGATGGAAAACTTTATATGGATTGAGAAGGAACATGGATCACCCCATAGCAATAGAGAGCCTTAGAGCTGTAAGCAGGGAAGTGATATATCAGATTTATAACTTAGCAAACCATGAGACACTGCGGATAACACGGATACGAAGGGGACAGGTATATAATATAATTTAAAAAGATCACTCATGAATCAGTTTAGTAACAGGATTAGCAGCCCTCTGGTTACCTAATACCTGAGCAGTTTCATTCAAAATTTTCTTTAGAGGCCTAGCATCCTTGCCAGTGTAAAGTACCAAGGAGCGAGGAACTGCTGCCTGGAAAAATGGAAACCAGATTCAAGTCAGAAAAGACAGAACCACAGAAGGATGACTTTGGTATTTTCTTTTAACTAATGAAAACATCAGAAATTGCTAATACCCCCAGTTTTCCAGGAAGAAAGAATTGGGGCTTTCCTGCCAGTTTTCTTCTCTCTTACTTTTTAAAAGAGAGTCTTTGGGCCACCATGTATGCTATAAATTCAGTATTTGAATAGTTATTTGTTTTAGTTTTATAAATTTTGTACAGAAATTGAATTTTCTTTGTAAAAATAATATTACTGTAAATTGACAATTGAGAGAGCCAAAAAATTAAGACAAATAAAAAAGTAGTTCAGTGTATTCAAAAGACAGAAAGGAAAATCTCTCAACTATGATAAACTGGGGGGAAAGTCATAAACACATAAGAATACTGTGAATAAACTTAAACACAGAAGCACCTAAGATTACTTTTTAAAATTTCCTACCCAAAAGAGAGCTTTTACATCATGTTTTAAGAAATAAAGTAAACAAGAAGAGGAAATGTCCAATGGTTGAAAATCAAAAAGAAGGCAGATCTGTTTAAACACTATTTTTTTTCAATTTCTCGATCAGGGTAGCTAGAAAAAATTAAGAGGAAATTGCTTATTCTAATCCATGAACACAGGCTATCTTTCCATTTGTTTGTGTCTTCTTCAATTTCTTTCAACAATGCTTTATAGTTTCCAGTGTACAGATCTTTTACTTCAATGGCTAAATCTACTCCTAAGTATTTTTTTGTGCTACTGCAAAGGGGATTGTTTTCTTAATTGCTTTTTCAGATAGTTCGTAGGTAGTGTATAGAAACATGAGTAATTTCTGTGTGATCTTGTATCCTGTAACTTTACTGAATTTGCGTATTGGTTCTCACAGTTTTTCAGTGGAGTCTTTAGGGTGCTCTATATATAAGATTATGTCAACTGTAAATAGAGATGATTTCACTTCTTCTTTTCTGATTTGAATGACTGTAATTTTGTTTCTTGCCTGATTGCTCCAGCCAGGACGTCTAGTACTATGTTGAATAGAAGTGGTGAGAGGGGGCATCCTTGTCTTGTTCCTAATCTTAGAGAAAAAGATTTCAGCTTTTCACCATTGAGTATGATGTTAGCTATGGTTTTGTTATATATGAACTTTATTACATTGAGGTACATTCCTTCTATATACCTGATAGTTTTCAATTTGTTGAGTTTTTATCATGAAAGAGTGTTGAGAATGTTTATCATGAAAGGGTACTGAATTTTGTCAAATGTTTCTTCTGCATCTCTTGAGATGATCATATGATTTTTATCCTTCATTATAGCCGAAGCAATCCTGAGCAAAAAGAACAATGCTGGAGTCATTGCACTATCTGATTTCAAAATACACTACAAAGCTATGGTAATCAACACAGCATGGTACTGGCATAAGAACAGACATATGGATCAATGGAAGTGAATAAAGATCCCAAAAATAAATCCACACATTTACAGTCAATTGATCTTTGACAATGGTGACAAGAACACAATGGGGAAAGGACAGTATCTTCAATAATAAATGGTGATGAGAAAACTGAATATCCATATTCAGAAAAATGAAATTGTATCCTTATCTCACACCATCTACAAAAATCAACTCAAAATGGATTAAAGACTTAAATATAAGACCTAAAACTGTAAAACTACTAGGAAAAAACATAGGAAAAAAGCTTCTTGATACTGGCCTTGGCAATAATTTTTAGATATTACCCCAAAAGCACAGGCAACAAAAGTAAAATTAGACAAATTGTTTATACCAAACTTAAAAGCTCTTGCATATCAAAGGAAATAATCAAGAGAGTAAAGGAACAACCTATGGAATGGGAGAAAATATTTGCAAATCATATATGTAATAAGGGGTCAATATCCAAAATATATAAGGAACTCAAACAACTCAATAGCAATAATAATAATAATAATAATAACCTGATTAAAAAAATGTGCCATGACTGAATAAGCATTGTTCAAAAGAAAATGCGCAAATGGCCAACAGGTGTATCAAAAGATGCTCAATATTAATAATCTTCAGGGAAATGCAAATCAAAACCACAGTGAGACATTACCTCACACCAGCGAGAATGTCTATTATCAAAAAGACAAGATATAAGTGTTGGTGAGGATATGGAAAAAAAGGAATCCTTGTGCACTGTTGGTAGGAATGTAAATTCGTTCAGCCATTATGGAAAACAGTATGGAGATTCCTCAACAAACTAAAAACAGAACTACCATATGATCCAGCAATCCCATTTGTGGGTGTATGTCCAAAGGAAATGAAATCAGTATCAGGAAGAAATATTTGCACTCCCATGTTCATTGTATCATGATTCACAATAGTCAAGATATGGAGAAAAACCTAAGTGTCCAATGAGGAATGAATGAATAAAGAAAATGTGACTATCTATCTATCTATCTATCATACACACAATATTTTTCAGTCTTAAAAAAGAAGGAAATTCTATATTTGTGACAACATGGATGAACCGGGATGACATAATGCTAAATGAAATAAGCCAGGCACAGAAAGACAAATACTGCATGATCCCACTCGTATGTGGAATCTTAAAAACTTGAACTCAGAGAAACAGATTAGAATGGTAGTTGTCAAGGACTGGGGGTATGGTGGGGTTTTAGTCCCCATTTAAAATGAGGAGATTTTAGTCAAATGGTACAAAATTTCAGTAGTATAGGATGAATAATTTCTGGAGATCTAATGTACAGCATATTGATTATAGCTAATAATACTATATAGTATACTTGAAATTTGCTAAGAGCGTAGTTCTTACATATTCTCACCACACACAAAAAAACTGATAACTGCATGAGGAGCTGATTATGTTAATTAGCTTAATTGTGGTAATCATTTCACAATGTATGTATACACGTATGTATATACATCTATACATACATATATATACATACATATCACATTGTACACTGAAAATATATACAACTTCTATTTGTCAATATCACCTCAATAAAGCCGGGAAAAAAAACTGAAGCTCAAGAATAGAAAAAAATATTCTAATAGAGGACCTAATAGTTTTACATTAGTTCAAGTGGGCCCACAAAATTTGATTTTAAGGAAATAAAAGAATATTTAGAGGTGATCATGAAACAATCATGAGTAATGTTTATGTAACTGTGCCAGCTGCAAGTGTATATTTTTTTTCATTTATTTAATTTTTTGGCTGCGTTGGATCTTCGTTGTGGCGCGTTGGCTTTCTCCCCATTGCGGCGCGCGGGCTTCTCATTGCAGTGGCTCCTCTTGTTGCAGAGCACGGGCTCTAGGTGCGCAGGCTTCAGTAGTTGTGGCACATGGGCTTAGTTGCTCCACAGCATGTGAAATCTTCCCAGACCAGGGATTAAACCAGTGTCCCCTGCACTGGCAGGCGGATTCTTAACCACTGCACCACCAGGGAAGTCCCTGAAAATGGTTTTGACTGCAAGAAATACAATGCTCAAAGAAGGTGATTTATGAAATAAAGATGTTTAACAACTTTACAGATAGGAAGTTTTAGGCCTGATGTCATAACTCAACAAAATTATTAATGTCCTAGGTTCTCACTGTTTTTCCATTTTGCCATCCTCAGCATATTAGCTTTTATTAAAATAAATGCTTGTCACTTCTTAGCTACATAATGAAAAGCACAACTCCAAGCTGTCATATCGCCACAGAACTTTGTTCAAGGTAGGAGTGTGTTTATCTTGCTCTCTTCATATCCATGGAGCAAAATCCTTACCAGAGCCACCTTGACCCCAAGCAGATGTCTCCTTAAATATCTTCTTCTGTAACTCAATCACCTCATCATCTCTATAAAAATCTGTGACAGAGTAAATGTGGTAACAAAGCTTCATTTAGATATTCATACTTCATCCCCTGGGGAGTAGGGAAGGATGCACTTTCCTTGAGCATTTTAGCTCCTGAGAATATTGGGGTTCTATAAACAAATGAGGAAAGAGTATTAGGTAGGCCCAACAGTATCATTTTCCAGAGTATTCATGAAAGATAGATTTGTCAGAACACAAAGATAAACAGTGTGTGCTTTTTTTCTTAATTCTTTTTGTAAAGTTTCATTAGGGAAAATTCAAACATATTAAAGCAAAGTGAATAAATAAACGAAACCACCCCCTGTACCAATCTATCAGCTTTGATAATTTTCTATATTCTGCCAGTTTTTTTTCACCTATACACTTATCTATTTTGTGGAAGTATTTAAAGGAAATCCAAAAACTGAAATGTTCCATCCTTAAATACTTGTTTTTTTAATGACTATCAGATGAGGATGTTCAAGAAGTCTAACAAGACTTTTATCACATTAAAAACACATACTAAAGTATATAATTAAGGTTGTACAAAACTTCCTAATGGTCACAAAACTGCCTTTAACTTTTTATTTCAAAATAATTTTAGACCTACAGAAAAGTTGCAAAGATAGGACAGAAAAGTTCCTGTCTTTTATTCAGCTTCCCTTAATGTTAACATCTTACATAACCATCATGCAATTATCAAAATTGAGAAATTAACATTAGTAAAATACTATGAACTGAACTTCAGACTTCATTCAGAATTCCTTAATTTTTCTACCTATTTCCATTTTCTGTTCCAGGATACCACATGCATTTATTTGTTACATCTCATTAGTCTCCTCTGATCTATGACATTTCATACAAGTTAGTATCTTCTTTTAGAACAAAAAAAGAGATTTTCTATAAAAGGCAGTATAATTTGAAAGATAGTTTGAACAATCCTATAATAAGATCATTGCAATCATTTACTTCTTATAATTTTATTCATTCCACAAATATTTATTGAACTATAATATAGTATCTTTCACATATTGGGGATACGGCAACAAACAGACAGACAAAACTCCCTGCCCTCATGGAGCTTACATTCTAAGATCACTAGTAATAAAACCCTAAACTAAAATAAATGTGTGCATCTTTGGGGACAGCAAGGAATCAAAGAACCAAGAAAAGTCATTCTATACCATAGAGATTTTCAGATAAGAAGAATCCTTGCATAACTGGAAAGGTGGAAGTAACTCAAGTGAGTATAAAGCTGATGGATATCTGGTGATCCACAGGAAAAATGAAGGAACTCCTTGAAAACAGCCCCAATTTATGAAATGACCTCTGCATCTTTATTAAGATAAGAATTTTATATGACTGTACTACATTTAAAGTCAACCTAGAGGTGTCTCCCAAAATGAAAACACGGTTTACTAGTTTCCATTGCCAAAACTCCAAACCTTAAATCCCAGAGCAATTTCCCCTTTTTATTTTAATCAATAACTTGGATGGTTAGATAGACTGTATTATTGTTCAACAATATCTCGTGCCCCTTCCTGGGGAAAGATTATACTTCCTTGCATCCTTTAAAATAAACTTGGCCAGTGGCTTTGGCTAATAAAATGTGAGCAGAAGTAACATGAGCCACTTTGTAGGTAGAAACATTAAGGAAGATTTTAAAAGTTAAGAGCATCTCACTGTTTTTTTTTTTTTCTTTTAAGCTTGCAATGTTTGTCTTTATTTTGTTCTTTATATTTTGAAAGTGAAAAGAAATAGTATTGAGTCAATTTCTTTTTGTTTTTTTAAATATTTGTTCTATGTATTTACAAGCCTTAAAGTTGCTCTAAAGTCTTCTTCTTTCTTTTTAACAGAGTCAGCAGGTATGTTCTAGATACTGCTCTGGCACCCTGGGTCCCAGAGTATGGACCACAAAGATGTAGGAGAATGGGTTCATCTCTCCATTTACTTAGGTCTTTGATACACCTCAGCAATATTGGGGGGAGTTTTTAGTGTGCATGTGATTAATAAGCTTATCCACTATATTTGCTTTTTTGTAGAGTCCTTATGATATATTTTTTAACACAGAAGATCATGACTCCTGTTAACAGAGACGGCTTTACTTCTTCCTTTCCAAATAGGATGACTTCTATATCTTTTCTTTGCCCTATTTTATTCTAAGATGGCATGCAGAAGAATGAAATTGAACATTTCACACCACATATAAAAATCAACACAAAATGGATAAAAGACTTAAACCTAAGATCTGAAATTGTAAAACTGCTAGAAGAAAACATAGCGGAAAATCTTCTTTACATTGGTCTGGGCCAATATGGATATGGCCCTTTTTGGATATGAACCCAACAGCATTAAACAGTACAATGTTTAATGGAAGTGGTAAGAGCAGATATCATCACCTTGCTTCTGATTATAAGGAGAAAGGGTGCATTTTTTAACCAAATATAATTTAAAATTTCTGTATTTTTCTTTGAATTTAGATCAGTTTTGGTTTCACGTATTTTGAAGCTGTGTTATTAGGTGAATATATATTTAGGAGTTCTATATCCTTTTCATTAATTGACCCCTTTATCAGTATGAAATGTCTATTCCTTGTTATAAAGCGTACTTTATCTGACACTAATATAGCCATTCTGGCTATCTTTTGATTAGTCTTACATGACATATCATTTTCCATTATTTTTCCTTTAATATATTAATGTATTTACATTTAGAGTGGTTTTCTTGTAGCTTGTTGGAACTTGCTTTTATATCTAATCTGACAATGAATAACGGAGGGCATTTCAGACTACTAGTTGCCCCACATCTACAATGTTTTTCCCTTTTCCACAGTGAACTAATAAAGGTTACCAAAAAATGGGTTTGCTGAGTAGCTAGCCAGTCTCTGCCACGCTTAATAACAGAGATCTAGGCAGGTTATGGCCATGCAGATAAGAATTACATTTCCCAGTTTCCATGAAACTAGGGGTGACCATATGAGAACGTTCAGACTAATGTGAACAAAAGTAATGGGAAAAATGTCCTGTTATCATCATTTGAAAGATAGAGAGCTTATCCTCATCTTTGCTCCTTCTCCTTCAGATAAGCTGAAATGTGTTCACAGCAGTGGCACAGGTTTAACCATACAGATGGGGGAAACATCCAAGAAGAGAGCAACAGGAACACAAACAGGAACCCCAGTCCTTAAATGACGTAGGGGGAGCAGAGCTACTTTCCTGCCCTAGACTGCCACCCACCTCTACACTATTAGTGAAAGGGGACTAATACTCAACATCAGTATTGCCTGAGGCACTGCATTTTTCTCTCATTTAAAAACTATATGATTTCTAGTTATAGTGACTATCAATGAGATGATGCAAGAATCTAAAAACTTAATCTACCCTGTTCCTTTAGACTCACTTATCGAAACAAAATACACAACCTCTACAGTTTTAGTGCCCCGACCTCCAGACAGGGATAGCAAATAGTTGCATACCTTATCACTGAATCAAAAGAAAAACTGAGATCTTTGTGGACTCTCTCATTTTGGAAATAGTTTCCATATCATTTAAATTACCTTTACAACAACTTTTTTTCATCTGAAACCGAGTAACAAGGTTATGTTACCACTGACCAGGTTTTTTCTATACCACACACTTAATATTCTTCTAACAAATATTTAAAATTAATTTTCCATTAAAGCAAAATAAATGAATGTAGCAGTTGTATGTCTTATTGAGGTGAGGCACAGTGGAAAAAGAGGCAGGAAAAAAAACAGAAAAGAGGGGGTGACTGAACTCACAACGATAACGATAAACATGCAACTTCATTCATAAGTTGTACCAAATTAGGACAACCAACATTCCAACTATAAATGGGCAAGTAAATCTGTCAGGGAGGATGTACAGGTAGGGTATACATATACACACTTTGACTAAGTACTGCCAGATTGCTCTAAGAATGGTTGCAATAGTCAGACTTTGCACCAGCAGAGGTCCTATATCCCCCCACTCCTGCCCACACCCACCATTCTCCAGTTTTCTACTTTTTTTCCAGTCCAATAGGTGTAAAGTGATACCTCAGTATTGTTGTAACATGTATTTCCCACTTATGAGTTAGAGTGTGTCTTCATATTTTTGTGAGCTTTTTGGATTTCTTCTTTGACAAATAAATTTGTCTGTTTTTTCCATTGGGGCCATATTTTATATAATTTTTAAGAGATTTTTGTATATTTTAGATCTTAATCCCTTATTGATTCTAGACATTAAAAATATTTTCTCTCATTCTGATAGTTATCAATTTCTTTACTATGGTACTGTTAAATAGAAATTTTAGTTTTGGTATGACAAAAAGAATCGATTTGGTTTGTGATCTTGAAGAAGTTGTTTTTCCCTTCTAGGTTGCAGAGATATGCGCCCTCCCTTAGTTTTATTATCTTTAGTATTTTACCTTTCCTAATTAAGACATCTGACATTAATTCATTGGACATTCACCTGTGAGTACTGGGTTAGGTTGGAATCCATTTTTAATCTTCTTCATATCATAAACCAGTTCTCCCAAAACTTTCTACTAAACAATGTATTTTTTTTCTCATTGATTTGTTAGCACTGAATGATATTCCATTGTCTGGATGTATCACAGTTTATGTCCAATCATCTGCTTAAAAACATCTTGGTTGTTTACAAGTTTTGGCAATTATAAACAAATCTGCTATAAACATCCATGTGCAGGTTTTATGTGGAGATAAGATTTGATCTCATTTGTTTAAATACCAAGGAGTGCAATTGCTGGATCGTATGGCAAGAGTATGCTTAGTTTTGTAGGAAAAAAAAGAAAGGAAAAAGAAATTGTCTTCCAAAGTGGCTGTACTGTTTTGCATTCCAACCAGCAGTGAATAAGAGTTCCTGTTGCTCCACGTCCTCCCTAGGATTTGATGATCTCAGCATTTTGGATTTTCTCCAGTTCTAACAGTTGTGTAGTAATATCTCATGGCCATTTTAATTTGCAATTTCTTAACGATATATGATATTGAGCATCTTTTCATAATTTGCCATTTGTATATCCTCTTTGGTCTATTCAGATCTTTTGCCCATTTTTGTTATTTTATTTTTATTTATTATTATTATTTTTTTTTGCGGTACGCGGGCCTCTCACTGTTGTGGCCTCTCCCATTGTGGAGCACAGGCTCCAGACGCGCAGGCTCAGCAGCCATGGCTCACGGGCCCAGCCGCTCCACGGCATGTGGGATCTTCCCGGACCGGGGCACAAACCCGTGTCCCCTGCATCAGCAGGTGGACTCTCAACCACTGTGCCACCAGGGAAGCCCTTTTTCCCATTTTTAAATTGGATTTCTTATTGTTGAGTTTTTAGAGTCCTTTGTTTATTTTGGATAATTTTCCTTTATCAAAATGTGTTTTGCAACTACTTTCTCCTAGGCTGTAACTTGTCTTCTTGTTCTAACAGTGTCTTTTGCAGAGGAGAGTCATTATTTTTAGTCTTACTCTTTTTCTCCTTTCATTCTGGGACTCCAATGATATGAATGGTAGCTATTTAGTTTTTGTCCCACAGTCCCAGACTCCACTAACTTTCTTTATTCCATTTTCTGTTACTTAAATCAGGTAAATCTTATCGAATATGTCTGTAAGTTCACTTATTTTATCCTCTGACATCTCCACTCCACTACTGAACCCATCCAGAGAATTATGTATTAAGTTATTGTATTATTCAGTTCAATAATTTCCATTTAGTTCCTTTTTGATATTTTCTTTGCTGAGATTTTGGTTTTTTTTTTTTCATTCATTACAAGAGAACTTTTAATTGCTTGTTTAAGTGCTTTTATCACAACTACTTTAAGATCTTTGTCTGGTAATTCCAACGTTTGATTTGTTTCTTTTTTGACATCTGTTGACTGTCTTTTCTCATCCATAGTATGATATTCCCCTGGTTCTTGATATGGTTTTTATTGCATTCTAGACTTTCAGACATTATAAGACACTGGAATAAATAAGTATATGTGTATATATTGTACTCATATTTATAGCAGACCTTTTCCATGTTGAAACATACACAAGGGCCAAGCAGGCATTTGGGATCAGCTTCTTGCTTGGCCTCACCATCTTACCTCACACAAGTGGGGTGTCTACTAGTGCAGCATTACCATCTCCAACCAGGGGTACAAACTCAACTCCCCGCTGGGCTCCCTGCCACTAGGGGAAGAGAGAGGGAGAAGCTGAATACAGACTAGCCTTACTTCTTACCACTTCTTTTTGCCTCATTGATCCTGGGTGAAGGTAGATACTCACCCTCCCCACTGAGACCTACTGATCTGGAGGAGAGGAGTGAGTAGCCGGCTTTGCACCACCTTGTTCGGGGTCTTTGATGCCAGGTTGCAGTGGAGGCTTACTTCACCACTGGATCACACTGACACTACCTGGCTGCAGTGCTGGAGGGACTGCTGCCTGCTTCTGCTGGGTGTGGAATAGACATCAGTGCTCTGCTCAGCCCCACTGCCATCACCCCAGCGAAGGAATGGAAACACCTCCTGCTTCAGCTGGTTGAGGAGGGAAGGTCAGCTGCCTACTTGATCCTGTCAGCACTCGGTGGGGTGGGGGGGGGGCATTCAGAGCATCATTGGATTCTGTGAGGCAGGTGTGGGTTGAAAGATCAACCTCACCTTCCACTTATCTGGAACCATGGGGGCAGGGGCAGTTGTTCTGTTGATGTTTGAGTAGATATTGCCAAAAACGTTTTCTTTTTTAGGCTACCCTTTTCTTGGAAATTTTTAAAAATATCTGTATCCTTAGATGGCTCCAGGTTGGAGGTTTCTGCAACACCCTAACCAGATGTCAGGGTGAAGCAATAAAGAAACCCAGGGAATTCACCCCCAAGGAGTCTCTCAAGTCCTGAGTTTCCTAAGCAACCTGTTTGAATAGAAAATTCTAAGTTCTTTATTTTGAAAACTTAAGAAATATTACCCCTTTGAAATTTTGTACCCAGTGGTGTTATTGAAATGCTTGATGTTCATCTGAAACTTATTCCTTTGTAGGTCTTTTCATTCTCCCTGAAAATATTTAGAATTTTCCCTTTGACTTTGATATTCTTAAAATTCACTATACTAGGTGTGAATATTCCTTTCTCCTGTTTTGTACTCTCTGCGTACTTGCAATCACAAGTCTTTCACATGTATTTTTCAATCCTGGGAAATTTTATGTAAATTGTTTCTTCAAAATTCTTTTTTTACTTTTATTTTTCTCTTTTTCTGAAGTTTCTGTGTGGATTTATGTATTTCTATTTCTGGTCTCACTCTCTCTTAGCAATTGTTGTATGTTTTCTATAACTTTATACGATCATGCTGCTTTTTGGGAGAGTTTCTTAATTTGATCTCTCAACTCATTCATTCACCAGCTACATCAATCTTACTATTAGTGCTCAGGGATACCTTTATTTTCCAGCTACCCTATCTCAGACCATGATCTTTAACCCCGATACCCGCTCCATTATTCTCATTTGCTTTCTATGTCTGTCCTGCCTTCAACGTAACTCACCCACATCATGTGCATCCTTTTATTTTATGCCTTATTATTCTATTAATCCTAATTTCTTTATGTAATATTTTGTTGTTTTAATCCTTTATATGACACATCCAGCTCTTCCAAGATATCTAAACCTCTCCTTGAACAATTGATGCTTATGAAAATTTACATATCTATCTTCTCCTGTCTAGTATCTTTATAGACAAATCTGATGGAAGGGTTGCTATTAGCCAGTTTTTCATACATTTTCCATTCATGGATGTTTAGTCACCACTGATACTGTAAGACAGTGGTTTGTTGTTCTATCCTCACACAAATTCAATCACCTGTATACATTTTACTTATGGAAATGGTTTGCTTAAAAATGGCTGTAGAAAAAAAAGAATGGCTGTAGGATAGGAAGCATGGGGCATTAAGACTCCTAAATATTTTAATCTATACTTGTAGTTATTTTCAATAATGCTCTTGAAAAGGTATTTGTCTTTCAAAGACTTATTTGTGCTTGATCCTCACTGTCATCTTTCCAAAAATGAAACCTTTTAGGTTTTATCCACTTCATTATATAAGGTGGTGTAGGATAAATTATATGCATCTAGAACATAACAGACACTCAATAAATATTATTACAATGTTTATGTTAGTTATGGTTATATTATTCTCAGGAATTCAATTATGCTTTACTTAGGTTATTACCCTACAATTAAATATTTTCAATATTTAAATTATCTAAATAATAATATATATGCTAAATTTTTGCTCATAAATAATTAGAACAAAGACAGTACTTCCTTGTTTATTAGGGAGGCATGTTTCCCTGGAAGTAAACCTTCATCCTACTCTTGCTAGAACTGTGTTTCATCTAAGTGTAAATAACCTGTAAAAAAGTCAATACTGTTGATACTTCTATCTAAAGACTGTTTTCATTGTATTGCTTTGCTTTTAAAATCCATGGAAGCAATCGTTGTGTGGCTATGAATTACACAAGAACATTTCTCGCTTTGATTCATCATTCTAAAATTTTTTAACTTTTTTATTTTTATGGAAAATAATTCTCAAAACCTTTCCCCTTGTTTTTTCCTGAACTTTTCCATTTCTCCTCTTTCACCCTGCCCAAGTTTTCACATCTATATCTGTTTCTCCTTTCCAGTCAAGTGCTCCAACCAGCGGGCAAGGCTGCCAGTAAGCAAAGATTTACTCAGCGTGCGACGACGTGGAAGAATATTTAGCTGCTGCGTGCCCAGGCTAGCTTTCTCTGGCAGTGCTACACTGAAGGCTACTGTCAAACAGAATGTCCTATTAACCAAAAGAGCTGGGTAAGAGCCATTAGAACCAGCAGAAATTATCTGTGGGTTGGTCTAATTTTTTTTTTTTTCACTGTGGAGGAACATTCCTTCTTTCCTTTCGGAATTGTTATATTTCTTCAATTGCCAAAAGGAAAATGTTTAAATGGTTTAAACAAGATGACTCGTATAAAGCAGAAAAGACAATTTAACACATGCAATAAAGTTTATATTTAGCAATACCTGTTAATAAAGAGCACATGAATGATTTCCTAATTTATATTCTTATTTTCAAATGTTTGCAAAGTTTCACATTTACTGTATTACATGTGAGATGCTATAATTTCAACACTTTTCATCTGTGGTATTGTAAGGAAATAGAGTGTGTGCAGATAAAAAGAAAAAATACATACATAAAAAATAAATTATTGGTCTTGTGATCAGACATAAATTGTTCTTAATATGCATATACTATGTGTGTGTATTCTTGTACATAAATCAAAATGTACAAGTATTTATAAACTCTATCCTATGAATAAAAAAATTAATGATTAAAATATGGCAGTATTCAATGAAATCCTGATTTATAATGTAACAAGTCTCTTAAAGGCAGTAAAATCAATACATCAAAGTAGAACTTACATTGTAATGGCCTAATATCCTCTTAAATAATCTTAGTTGGGTCCATACCAGATCACATGCATCACTACTTCTTTTTTACACAAAGCAGTTAGAAGGTCAAGCATTTTGGTTAATAACATATTTCAACAAGGAAAGGTATAGTGATAAATTCTCCTAGAGTAATGTACACAAGACACACATGACACACTTACCTTTGTTGCATCTATCCTACACAAGCCTTCAGGGCAACTGAACCATATGTTTCTCTTTGACATCACAGACAAATAAACCTGTCCAGACTATTATTCTCTTCCGTATTCTCACTGTTTTTATTTTTCTGTTGTTTATTCTACTTTATCAACTTTAGGTATTCCAGACTCTGGCCTAATTTATCAACCACCTAGTTTCCCACCATTTTTTGATCTTCCAGATCTTGGGTTCCCCCAATGACCTGACACTATCAAAGCTCTCAACTCTTAACTTCTTGTCAGCAAAACGACTCACTGACTTTTGATCCTAAGTGTCTGCCCTACTTATGTGACTGCACTAGCCCTGTATTTCAATATAGCATCAACCAAATGAATGAAGGATTATCTCCAAGCACTGAGGATATTTAAAACAGTCTCTAATCTGTATCTGTTAACTCTGTGAAAAAAACCAAATATACCAAGGGTCATTTGTCTTCCAATCATTTATAAAAGTAGCCTCTTCTAATTCTCTGCCCTTCTAATTCTTTTCTCCAAACATACCTTCTGCTCAATTTTTATCTACACTATTTCATTTAAGCATTTCTGGGTGAAATATTTCTAATGATTTTAGACTATATGATAAGCATAAAATAGAATCTGAACTAAGATCCAATATAAATCCTTAAACTACATAATACTTTTTTTGGTACATGAGTCAAGACCAGAAATCTTCTCAAAGACTCAACATCAGTTTCAAAAATTATGTGGTAGAAATGTCTCCTTATTAAGTTGATAGATATTTCAAATAAAGTAGTAAATGACAGAAATATTTAGTTTCCCCTTTTGGAATGTATGATTGTAACACTTTTCTATGTCTTTGTGATTATCAATGGTTTGTTTTTTTTGATGTAAAAAATTTCACAGGCTCTAGATTGAGAAAAAAGTGATATTTTTGAACCTCCTGTGACAATATAATATTCTGATATAAGTAACAGTTAAAATGTGTATGTCACTCTCTACTATTTCAATAATTTCACTATTTCAGTAAATGCATGGAAAATTTCAGAATCAGCTCCATAGGTTCTTAATATTTTTTAATAAACAAAATTAATAGCAATCATATTTAAAGCAGAAGTGTCTTATTTTATTTTCAAATCATTTTGGAGTTCACTAAAACCATTTAACATCTCTGCTTTTGCTTTCCCCATTTGTAAAATGGAAAAATAAACATCTATTTCATGGACTTTTTGTCAAACTCAAATTAAATATTACATGTGAAAAAAGCTTGTAAATTTTAAGACACTACTGGAATTTGAGGAATTATTATTTGACATGTTCATCAGACTAACAAAAATCAAATTAAGATCATTTTCCTCTACTAAAGGATGTAAAAGAAAAATGTTAGTATTAAATGAGTTTTATGGTATTTATTGCTTTCATAAAATGTAGGTTGGAATCATAACTTAAAAGGTACAAGCTGCAAAGTTTTAGAATTTGTGTATATTCCAGTGCAATGCATATTTATAGCAGATAGAATGGGAACCAGGAACTAAGTGAAAACATTCTCTAAATTCAGTGCACAGCTCAATGTTGAAAGATACTGGTTATGTTATTCTTTTTTGGTGGAGACTACAACTTGCTGCCTATTTATATCAAATACTTCTTTGTGATATGTTTTATACATTTATGTCTACTAAATCCTACTTAGAAGGATTAGAGTTATTTTGTAACAAGACAGAAAGAGAAAAGGATGATCTCTCCCAGAAGTATTCTGCTGGGCAGCGAGGATGTGTACAGTGGGAGCAGGAATGTCACCACATCACGAAGTGCGTATGACATATGACCTCACATTATAGGCTCTGGGGATATCATTGATCCGGTTTAATAAAAAGAAGAAAAATTATGGTAGCAGAAACTGTAACTGTAACCAAAAGCATAAGGCATCCAATATTATACATGTGTCTCAAACTGGACTATTAACTGACAAAAAATGACTTTTACACTTCCTATGAAAATATAAACATGTGAGACTCACTGGCAATTTTTAAAAAACACAAGTAGTAAGCCATAAGCCATACCAAACATTAAAATATGTTACAAAGCAAATTAACAAGGCATGTTAGTATTGGCTGATAGATAGCTAGATCGATAGATCAGAAGATACAGCCAATAATTATAGCAATATTTATGGAAGTTTAGTTCAAATAAGACAGCATGTTCAGATTTATGTGGGAAAGATGAATTATTCAAACAACAGTGCTAGGAAAAATGGAGAGCCATTTGGAAAAATATAGTTGGATTTCTCCTTCCTCAGTCCTTATACCAAAATAAATGTTAGATTTATCCAATATTTAAACATAATAAATAAAAACTTTAAAGTGCTTGAAGAAAACGTTGAAGTTTTTTTTTTTTAATGTATGCTTGAAGTAAGAATGGCTCCTCTAAGCAGAATGACACCCGAAATCATTAAGGAAAAGACTTAACAAATTTAACAACAGGGGCTTCCCTGGTGGCACAGTGGTTGAGAATCTGCCTGCTAATGCAGGGGACATGGGTTTGAGCCCTGGTCTGGGAAGATCCCACATGCCGCGGAGCAACTAGGCCCGTGAGCCACAACTACTGAGCCTGCGCATCTGGAGCCTGTGCTCCGCAACAAGAGAGGCCACGATAGTGAGAGGCCTGCGCACTGCAATGAAGAGTGGCCCCCGCTTGCCGCAACTAGAGAAAGCCCTCGCACAGAAACGAAGACCCAACACAGCCAAAAATAAATTAATTAATTTTTTAAAAAATTTAACAACATACACATACAAGTTTAAAAATAAAAAGAAAAATGACTGGTCAAAATATTTTAAATTAATAAGGAGGTGTTAATTTCTTAATTAGACAGAATAGCATAATGGTTAAGAGTTCACATGCATGTATGCACAAATCCATAAATACAAAGACATGCAGATCTGTGACTGTAAATCCATATGAGGCTTGGTTGAATTTATAAAGAGAAACTTTATAAATTCAAAGTAACATACTTTTCATGATATATCTTTAGAACATCTGAATTTTTTATTGTTGCCATGGGCTTCATTACCTCTTCCAAATAAAATACAGCTTATAAAAACAAACATTTGTAGCTTTTTGGTTACAGCCAGTGTAGAATAGCCTGTTTTGGACTAGCCTTCCAGCACAGAACAACTATAAAAGCTGAAAAAAATCTATAAAACATGGATTTGGAAAGCATCAAATATAGTCCAGGCTTGAAGGGGTAAAACCCTTGTGAGAAGGGAATTGTATAATGAAATGTCAGATAAGGGAGATGATAGAGCAGAAGCAGAAAGTGTAAGTCTTACTGTGTTGAGAAGACTGAGGCCAGATGTTGGTGCTGCCAAACTGGCTGGGATTTAATAGGCAAACACCAGTGGAGAAGGAAACCTCAGAGAGAGGGCTTAAAAATTAGTATACACATCTCCCCTAAATCACTGTCTGACCTGCTGTGCACTCACAGGGTAACACTCAAAAATGTTTTTAAAACTTACTAGAAGTAGCATCTGGGAGGTTAAAATGCTAAAGCAGACATGGCAGTAGCCACATGATTTAGGGAGAAAAGCTGGAGTTCAAACCCAGTCAAAGTTAGGGGTAGCTTTCGTTACTACCCCGTGCTTTAATTTGAGACCCCAGAAAGGCTATGCTCCAATAGTGAGGGCTTTGGGAATGAAGACAAAAATAAAATAACTAGCCCTAACAAAGACGAAAACCAAGCCTTAATAGGACCAAGGTGATCCAATAGTGCTGCGGTTGTTTTGCAAAAGAAAATTTAGCCCACCTGGAGGAAGATAACATCATTTAGAATTTCTACAATTTTCCTCCAATTCAAACATATGAAGCATGCAAAAAGAAAAGAAACAAATGACCCCAAATCAAAGAAAAATAAAAAAGGAAAGAGAAATCTACAGGTGATTTAGGTATTTTAGTTACCAATTGGTTATCAGTCTGATTGCCAAAAAATAAAGACAAAATTTTAAGAGCGGCCAAAGAAAATCACACTTTGCATTCAAAAGGACAAAAATTAAACTTAAAGCTTAATGGTCATCATTACTATAGAAGGCAGAAGACCATGGAATATCTTTAAAGTGATCAAAAGGAAAAAGACAAGTTACTCAGAAATCTCTCTCTAGCAAAAATGTCCTCCAAAACTGAAGATGGAGTAAAGATGTATCAGATAAATAAAAGCTGAGCAAATACATGAGCAGTTGGCCTACACTACGGTATATTATGTTTTCTCATATTAAATAAAATATGACAATATATGGAAACACAGAACTTCTGAAGTAAACAAACCCTGGAAAAAGTAAATGTAAATAAATACTGACTACTTCAATGAACAACAACGTCTTATAAGGCAGATCACAAATGTAGAAGTAAAAATTATGATAACACGAGCACAAAAGGCAGGAGTGGTGGTAAATGAATTAAACTGTTTGAATGCACTTGCATTTAGAAGTGACAAATGTGCTAATTTAAGATAGACAGTAATAAAAAATGCATATTACAGTCCCTATAAATTACTACTATGAGAAAAATAAATGAATATAGAGCTAAAAAGTTAATGTAAAAGTAAAAAAAAAAATGGAATAATTAAATATACCTGACTCATCCAAAAGAAGATAGGAAAGGAGGAACAAAGGAATAAAAAACAGATGACCAAAATGGAAAATATATATCAAGTGTAGGGGATTTCAGAGCTGACCAAGGAACAATATACAACCACAAGGTGGCAGGAGCACACACAAACTTTACCGGTCAAAGCTCTGACAGGTTTTCACGGGGTTGGGGAGTCCCTCACAACATGAGGCCAATTAGAGGCTAAAACGTGGGGCAGAAAAACAGGAAACTTACTTGTCTAGGTGATGTCGCTTACCCAGGTGGGGAGCTTGTTGGCCTAGTTATTGAAGCCTCCTCTGCAGTAGATGACTTTATAGGGCATTTGCTTATGATAAAAGTATCTTCATACCTTGTACCCATTCTGAAAAGTATATTTGCATAAAGAGATTAGGCTGTGTATACAGCTAATAAAAGATGCTGGCTGTGGGAGAGAAATAACTAATAAGAGGCCAGAATCTAGAGCCATATTTTAGGAGTTCAAATCCTGGCTCCAATATTTACTTTATGGGTGATTTTGAGGAAGTTATTGAACTCTTATCATCTATAAATGAACATGATAATAATGGCCCTCTCCTCACTGGACTGTAGTGTGGACTGTGTGAGTTTCCATATAAACTGTTTAGGACAATGCCTGGCACGTAATAAGCACTCTATGAAAATGGCTATTACTAGTCCTATTTATAAAATCATTTGATAGGCCTCTTAGTATTTCACACAGCAATACCAGTTGTCTGGTAGTTTTTTAATGTCTTACAGACTTAGTGTATATGTTGTGAATTTTTTTGTTGTTTTTTTTTTACTTTTTAAAAAAGAGATTCTGATGCAACAAACAAATATGCTTCTAAATTGATACATTAAATTACCGAATTAGGTTTATTCCTTATTAGTGTGGTACTCACCCTTACTGGTAGAGTGTTTGTAGTATAATCACTGACTGTTGATACTTTCTGAAGTGTGCAAGGATGTATTCAAAGCATTTAGGCATCGGGACTCTAACATTGGGTTTGTGTGCTTGTTCCTGGCTTTATCTCAGGGAAATATAGAAAATATGATTGGAAGTCTGAAGAACTTACTTAAAATTATTCACAGCTCTATAAAACTTAGGCCAAGTCAGTGCATATTCAGTTTTTCCACCTGCAAACTGAGATGATGAATGGTAGTTAGATGAACACTAAGACATTTATCTAACACACCATCATTCTATAAAAAATGTAAATTTACACACACATAAATTCATATACAACATAGACAGAGGTTGTCCAACTATAGTTCTCAAAGGAAGCTAAGATTTTTTTTTTTTTTTTGTCGATTAAAACTGTATCAAAGTTATAGAACAATTTCCAGCACATCTGCTCTGGATACATTATCATAATTATTTCCTTACATTGCACATCTCAGCAGTGCCAGAGCAATGAGCCAAGTAGGAGCAAAAATCCTATTATTGAGCAGTGACAACAGTTCCCAATTCTTTTCTTCTCTGATGTTTGATAACTGAAGTCAATTAAAGACTTCCAGTGGAATTCTTTAAGTTAAAATAAAAGGGGATTCCCTGGTGGCGCAGTGGTTGGGAGTCCGCCTGCCAATGCGGGGCACGCGGGTTCGTGCCCCGGTCCGGGAGGGTCCCGCATGCAGTGGAGCGGCTGGGCCCGTGAGCCATGGCCGCTGGGCCTGCGCGTCCGGAGCCCGTGCTCCGCGGCGGGAGAGGCCGCAGCGGTGAGAGGCCCGCGTACCGAAAAAAAAAAAAAAAAAAGGTTATTTGTATTTAACAGCTATAGATGAACACTCACCTCCCGGCTAAGTGCAAATACAGGATTTGGCTTATTTTTAAGACCGCAAGGTCGGGCCAAGGTCCAGCCCGCTGCGCAGCCGGGTCTGGGCAGTGGCGGGAGAGGCCAGGCCGCAGGCTGGGAGTTCCGGAGCAGCAAGGCGCTGCCAAGGTCCAGCCCGCCCCAAAACAGAGACGCCTGTTCCCCTGAAGCAGATCCAAGGAACTCCTCAGTCTTGCTGTCCAGGGCCCCGTGGGAAAGTCCTCTGCTGCTGAGAGATGCCTCAGAGGCCTGACTCCCACAGAGGCCGCCCTGTGTACCTTGCCGGCACAGGGCCACGGAGCGTCTAGCTCCAAAGACCTTACCTGCTCCACGTCAGGAGTGCAGTGGGGGAAACAGCTGACCCCAGGAAGATGGGCTGCGAGGCTGGACCGGCCCTGTTCACACAGCCCTTCAGCTCCTGGACGCCTGAGAGCAGGTGCTCCGTGAGGATGGGGGGGGGCGGGGGGGGCGGGGCGAGCGAACTGCCAAACTGCGCATGCGCATCCTGCGACTCGGCATCCGGGCTCTTTCGGATCGGTGCCAGATTGACGCCTTGTAGGGATGGGCTAGGCCCATCTGGCCGGGGACTCCGGGCCAGATCTCAGGGGAACTCTTTAGTCTTGCCATCCCAGGCAGTACCGGGAAGTCGGCTGGTGAGAGACACGTGGGAGGCCTGACTCTGGCTCTGCGTACCTTCACGGCGCAGAGCCTTGAGTCTGGCTGCAAGGAAGTTCCTCGCTCCTCTTCTAGAGTGCAGTTGGGGGAGCCGCTAGCCCTAGGAAGATGGCCGCTGGGCAAGGTCGGCCCAGGTTCACAAATGTTCATAGGATCCCCTGGAGTGTTTGCTTAATACCAGCCTGACTCAAAAAAGAGCAATGAGAGAAGAATAAATGAAAGCTTTTCCAGAGCTCACCAGGACCCAGGAAACAAGTTCTGAGCATCCGGAGTGGCTATTCCTTGCGTATCAGTGGGAGCACTTCATAGAGACCCCAAAAAGATTAGACCTCAGTATGAGACTAAACAATCTCTACATAGTGATAAAGAGAAAATCTTGAAAGCTGCCAGAGGAAAAAGAACCATTATGCAGAGACGGATACAAATAGAATGATTGCAAAGCTCTCTTCAGAAAATACATAAGCCAGAAAGCAATGACATGACATCTTTAAGATACTAAAAGCAAACAACTGTCAACACAGAATCTTATATCCAGTGAAAATAGTTTTTAAAAATTAAAGCAAAATTAGGACTTTTGAAGAACACTTGTAATAAAACACAAAACAAAACAAAAATTAAGCTGCACTCCATCAAATTTAAATTTTCTGCTCTCCAAAAAACATCATTAAAGTAGCAAATACATATTTACATATATACTGCTTAAAATACATATCCTTATATGTATATGGATGTATATGACAAAAGCCTTATATCCAGGATATATAAAAAACTATTATAATTCAATAATAAAAGACAACCAATCATTTAAAAATGGGCAAAGGGTTTGAATAGACACTTCACAGAGTAGATATATAAATGGCACATGAAAAAATGCTCAACATTATTATTCATGAGGTAAATGCAAAGTAAAACCACCATAAATGAGAGAGGATTACACATGTATTGAACAGCTAAAATTAGAAAGATTAAATGTAATCAAGTTTGCCAAACATGTAGAGCAACCAAGAGCTCTCCTACATTACTTGTGGGACTGTAAGATGGTACAACCACTTTGAAAAAAAGGTGAGCAAAAATATTTTAAACACATATTTGCTACATAACCCAACAATTCTTCTACCTATGTATCTAAAAGAAATGAAAATATGTGTATAGGCAAAGCCTTGTACATGAATATTCGTAGCAGCTTTATTCAATATTACCTAAAACATGGAACATTCATCTGCAGTAGATGAATGGATGAGTAAATTGATGGAAATTCATACAACAGAGTACTATACAATGTTTAAAAAAGAAAAATTACTGATAAATATAACAACATGAGTAAATCTTAAAAACATTAAACATTATGCAGAGCAAAAGAAGCAAGGCACAAAGCAGTACATACTATATAATTATATTTATATGAACCCCTAGAGGTGTTCAATCTAATACTGATAAAAAGCACAACAGTGATAGCCAAATCTGAGGGCATTTGGAGGATTGACTGGAAATAAGCAACACAAAATTGGGGGGGTTTATGGAAATGTTTTATATCTCCTTATAATGGTAGTAAATACAAATGTATAAATTTGTCAACACTAATGTAGTTGAATTGTGTTCTCCAAAATTCACATGTTTAAATCCCAATCCCCAGTACCTCAGAATGTGACCTTATTTGGAAATAGAGTCATTGCTGATGTAATCAGTTAAGATGAGGTCATATTGGATGACTTGTGTACTTATACAAAAGGGAAATTTGGACTCAGGCACACACATAAAGAGGATAACGTGTGTATATTGGGTTTATGCCACATGCCAAGGGAATACATAAAAATGTCAGCAAACCAACAGAAGATAGAAGAGAGGCATGGAACACATCATTCCCTAGAGCATTCAGAGGGAGCCTGGCTGTACCAACACCTTGATCTGGGACTTCTAGCCTCCAGAACTGTGAGACAATAAATTCCTGTTGTTTAAACCACTCATTTTGTGCTACTTCATTAGAGCAGGACTAGGAAACTAATACAACTCATCAAAGTGTATAATAAATGCATACACATTCTTGAATGTAAATTATACCTTAATAAATTTGATTTAAAGTGATTGAATCTAGTTCATTAATATCTGAAATAAAGTCCGTAACTTTATTTAAATAACTTCTGAGAGTTCACATGGAGATAAGTTACTTAACCTTTTAGAATCTACACTCTAATACATAAATTTGGGAAAATAATCTTGCCTCACAAGTTGTGAGAAATCAAATAATATACATGAAATCTAAAGCAGTGTTTCTAACACATTGTTGGTGCTCAATACATGTCATCCCTTCTCCTAGAATAAATGAAAGCAGAAAGCTTCAGGAGGGGCTATTATCTGTTCATTTATTCATGTTTTTCATTGTATTGTTCCTAACCAAGTTGTTCCCATACGGCTTTAAAAAAAAAAAAATCTTGGTTTTAGCTAAGTTAAGAGCTCAGTCAGGCTGGGATTTTAACACTCCTAATGTTATTTTAAATCAATCCATACACTTTTAAATGTTTATTCCTGATTTCTATTTCATCTTACATACACGTCCCTTTTTAAAAGTGAGCTTATCAGATACAGCCCTGTGTAGACCCTCTGTTTTCATCTTCATCAGCATAGTCATAAATATAGTCGACAATTAGAGTTTTAATTAGAAGATATTTTTTAGTAGTCGCTGAAAAATTAGTTTTCACAATTTAATGATCTAGTACAAAGATATTTGCTTATCAGCATTGTTTTACACTCATTATTTTGCAGAACATGACAGGGATCGGAGAACAAGAAAAAAAGAGAATATCTAACTGGTAGGCATAATAGTAGAGTTCTAAAAAGTTTGTCTTTTAAAAATCTCAAAAGTATAATTTAGCCTTTAATTCCAGCAAATTAGTGAAAGAGGTTCAGGTAATTTGACTAAACTATTTCTTCAACTCCTAAATATTATGGTGCCAGGGTTGAAATACCACATCAGATAAGTGTTTTAAATCCACCTACACAATGTAATTCTTTGTGCAATAAATTAGCTTAAACCCTAAATCTTGAAGTTTGGTATGTCTGCAAAAATCATTGCTTTGTTTCTTTGCTTAGCTCACCATGTTCTTCAAGTGAGTTTATATTTAAGAACATAGTAGAAATGCTAGAGAAAAGTCAAGACTTCAAGTTACAATATTGAATAGAAAAATAGACACTATAGCATGTAAATTATCAACAGATTTAGGAAAGAAAAAAATTTTGATTACTCTGCTTTACTTGAAATGCCCACATTATTTTTATTAGATGCATAACATTAAAGTAATAGTTAACATGTGGTCTGTTAACCTTTGAAAGCTAAAATAATGATGTTAATATTGATACTATTATATAAGCATTGAACTCTGTTTTAAGTCCACATTTAGAATGTTTATCAATAAACTATTTTAACTAGCTATAATATTTTATTTCTGCTGTGACAACATGCACAATGTTTACTTATGTCATCAAGAATAAAATTAGGAATTGTTGGACTATTCATTCAACAATACTGACCCACTATTTATAGAGGATAAAAATTACTGTGTCTCTGGGGTACAGAGATAGATAAGAGTATTACCAATATTCAGGAGCTTATCCTTAAATTTAAAGAACTAAATATAATATAAGGCAAAATTTAAAAATTAATATGGTTAAGTTAAAAAGGCATATTAGAGAGTATTATTTTATTCTTACCAGGAGAGTTGCAGAAAAATTCCTGGAGGATTTCACATTTAGTTAAATGCTGAAGGATCAGTAGTGTATTATGACAGATGCATAGTTTCCCCATGGTAAATAACAACAAAAATGATTATAAAGATATTAGTAATAAAAACTAACGTATATTGACCATATATTGTATGTTTAATGTTCTTTTAAGTAGGTTATACATAATATCTCAATTAATTCTTAGAGCAATCCCTATGAGGTATTATTTGTCCCATTTTTCAGGTGAGGTAATTGAAGCATAGAAAGTTATGTAACTTACTCCAGGCCACACCCTGTAGAACAGCAGAGATAAGCAATATGGAGCAAGACTATGGAGGGTCTTAAATGCTTTTATAAGATGATTTGGTTTTCTTAAATAACGGACTTATGGAAGAGAGTAATTCCAGTAAAAATTAATGATGCACTGAAAAAGAATGGAGAGGAACAAAATGAAAAGGCTCCACTTGGAGACATGGCAATAGTACAGAAAACTGATGATGAATAGCTAAACGAGAGACAAATATAACAATTCTTATACTGGCAGAATTAATGGGGCGTCCCTACTCGGGGTGGGGGGGAGGAGTGAGGAACAGAAGATGAATCTCACTATATGTGTTTACATTTCAATCACAGTATTTAGGAAGGTGTCTGTGTCTTTTGGAAAAAAATATGATCCCACAAAATTTGCTTTAAGTTTTGACATTTTTAATATATAAATGGTTACTTTTTGATTACCTACATTTTGAACCAATTCCCAGCCAATACTTGATAACTGATCATGATGTTAGTTTCTTCACCAATTGCCTCTCCAGCAGCTATTTATGTGAGCCCCTCTTTTCTTTCCTTTTTTGGTATGATCCAGATCTCTTGCTTTCTCTGATCCCTCCTGTAATTTATCTCTCTTTTATCTGTTCCTAAACACCTACTCATTTCCTTTCTAAAAATATTTGAAGTATTTGTTGCCAATTTTTCATAATCACTTTGTATCTTTCAGATTCCTTCCTTCTAGTTTATAAATAAATCTCTCTTTTTCGAAATTTCCCTTAATATGTTTCTAAATATATATTGTCTGTCTCGGCTTTCACAAACAAATAACTAAATAATCAGGGTGACTCTGAAACATCTGATATAAGGGGTGTTGTTTAGATTAATGTCAAAACCCAAATTCAAAAGACTTACAATAATTTTGTTAACTGAAAATGATTTCTAAATCAAAATAAGGATACAAAGGGGACTAAAAAAAATACTTTGAAACATGATTAATTTTAATATGTTTACAAGGAAAGAGTAAATTCACCAGCAGAAAAAAAATTACCAAAATTAACATTTTACAGTTTTTTAGTCTTAAAGCACAATACATTTTTCATACAAACAAATATATCACCATTATAGATACCATAATATGGCAACATTTATACACAAGGCCATTTACCATTAAGAAAATCAGTGGCAATGGTGATGCAATACATCAGTTCATGTTTGTTAAACTTTTTGCTATTATACTTCCTGGCCCGCAGGAGTATTTGCCAGGATACAATATAAATGTGTGACCCCAGTTTGAACAATACATAGAAAGCTCTGGTTGCCCATGCTTAATCCTACATTTATTATATGATCACTAGAAATGTTTTCGTACCACTACTCTGACGTAATTCCATTTACTATTAAGACCGTTCCCAAGAAATCAAACATTTTAACAGATTCACTTGGATATTAAGGAATTATTTTATACAAAATAAGTGCAATATCAGGACTTAATATTCTATATGCCTAAACTTAATAAAAGAGAAAAACTATACAGGTATTATGTGGAAAATAATTTGATATTATATGGAGTAAGTAATCATAGCATTGAACTTGGGAAAATGCAGTATGTGTTTTTTTCATTTTTAGAGTTACTATTTTTATTATTGTTTTTAAATGCACCAGATGATTTTCTGAGGAACATTCACATTCAATGTTTAGTTTCATTTTACTAGTGGCATATACAAAGCACCATATAATATAACATATGAAATGTAGAACAATTATGACTATGTAATACTGTAGAAATAACTGCTAAGAAAATATAGCAATATTTAACACAGGATTTCTAAAACCATTACATATTCATTACTTTTCCCTAAACTAATAATGTCCCATGTTTTATTTTATAGACGTAGTCTATCACAATTTATATGCATTTGACACTCATGGGGGGTTGAAAATAGTTGATATCTTCTGTACAGTAATGTTACAGTTTTATACAAACTTCAGAAATATGGCATTTGGAATAGTGTTCCTCCTCCAAGTGTTCCATTTCACACAACAGCAAATACTCTGAATGCCTTTCCTCCTGGAGGATTCTGTAAACTGCAAAAAATACACAGAGTGTATTGATGTCATCTCCATATATAATCCTTCAAACAAATCATGCTTTCTTATGACAGTCAAGAAAGCAGCTCTATGAATCCAGATGGCCAACTTTCTTAGACTACTATGATTTATAGTTATTGGAAAGCTTGAGTGAGGATGACATAATTCTTAAAATCTTGGCTGTACACAAGTTTGCTAAAAAAAATGTAAGGTGCATAGTGGTAATAATAGTCCTTTATATAGAACGTTATAGATTTCAGGTCATGTTTTCATATATTACCACCTTTAGTTCCAATAAAGTACAGTTAAGTGGCTCTTATGCCATTTTACTGGGGAAATACTAAGATACAGGTTTACAACTGACCGGCATGGTTAAAAGCTAACTGCAAGTTAAAGAGATGGAGATACTTAAGAGATACTCTGGAATACTAACTTATTATTCCCTAAGTCTGACAAAATTTAAATTATATAGCTAGCATACTTATTAATATTTTAACATCTGTGGTTTCAAAAAAATCTTAGTGAGGAAATTTAATGGTCAAATCTGGAAGGTCCTAAGTATTTCTTCACTGAAATGGAAACATACACACACACACAGAGCACTCAATCTCATTTCAGAAGTATTTTAAAACAGGACTTTAAAGCAATGCAAAACCATTCCTTTTACTCTTTATTAAATTATTTATATTTTATTTGACAATATTAATCAAGGTATGTTTTGCTTAAATGCCTCAAGTTAAAACTGGTTGATAATGGCATTAATTATTATTTATTCTAATCAAATGTAAACTTTTGAAGTCCATATTTTTTGCATAAAGTATTATTTTCTTAATAATACAAAAAAGCTTTTAGAGATAAACACAAATGCTAAGAGAGAGACAAAGTGCAATTTCTTTTACATATTTATTCACGTGTAAGGAAAGAAAGGGGAGAATTTTAGAAGAAGAGATGAGAATGTCACAAGTGTGCACACACAACATTACACAATAAACACACACACATACACAAGCCAGGTTTTTCATACAAGTAGACAGCTAATTGAAAGCCATTTTTATTTGTAGGAAACAAACTGACAAAGTGCCCTGGAAAGTGTCTTTTTACACAGTGATACACCGGAAAAATACACATTTTTGAACTCAACAGAACTAGTTCTGAATCTGAGCTCTGAGACTGACTAGTTATATGACGTTGGGCGTATCATTTAACCTTTCTGAGCCTCAGTTAACATGTCTGTAAATTAGGGTTTAGAGAACCGACTTTGTAAGGCTACTGGTAGAGCTGAGTCAATATACTTAAAGGGCCCTCGAGCATCTGGAAAATTCATAGTAGATGTTCATAAATAATTATTATTCTCAGTTTTCTTAGGATATCATCTACCTTATAGGTTTAAAATAAATTTAAGAAATATGACAGGTAAATGAAGCCACATTACTCAGTTTAGCTTATAAAACTGCATATCATACTCTATAACTCCATCTACTTTATATATTGTGCCTTTCATATATATAGACAGAGAGAGAGAAGGAGAGAGATGGGGGAAGGGTGTGGGGAGTGAGCTCTGTGTGTCTGTTTACATTTCAGTGAAGAAATTCTCAGGATCTTACAGGTTTGACCATTAAATTTCCTCACTAAATTTTTTTTAGATGTTAAAAATATTACTAAGTATGATGGCAATACAATTTACATTTTTTCAGACTTAAGAAACGGTAAGTTAGTACTTAGGGCATTGATATGAGCCAGCTAAGTCAGGCTGTGGAGAAGCCACCTCCTTAACAATGGCCTCCTGATACAGTCTCATCTGAAAATAGATGCTAAGTACAAAGCTGTCATTTTATGAGGATGGCTTATGTGGAAGGCAATCTAGGTATCCTGCATGGCATATCCTTTTGTGTCCTTTACAGAAACTTTACCATATGTGCAAACCCTCCACTGGCAATTTTGAAGAACCTAGTAAATGTTTAAAAGTTAGGGATTTATCTGTATCTATACAAAATACATGGGACTTAATATTACTTCCCCAAGCACCAATGATTTAAAAAAAATCACTACAGGGTTTTTTTCTCTTAACTTTTATTATTACTCAATAAAGTAAGTCACATGAATTTTCTCAAACCACTGAAATATATAATACTAATGAGCCAAATACCAGATGACCTGAAAGAGTTCATTTACATCATATTAGGCATCGAACTTCCAATCAAAAAGAGAATTTGGTGCCGGGGAAAATCAGACTCATTGTTTTGGTCAAATACTTTGTCAGATAACTGGAGTAGAGAAATATTCAGTGCCTCGCTCACCTAGAAAGAGTTACATGTAAAAACTAACCTAGAAAATCTAAAAGAGGATGAAAGAAATTTCCTTATTATAAGATCAATTAACAAAAGAGTGGTTCTGACTCATAATCCGATTTTCATGTTGATTTTTATAAGCCTGCAGGAGACAGGCATCTCTGGTACTGCAGCTTCTCCCATCCCTGGAAGATGTACTATTACACAGCGTGCAAAGGAAGCACACTGGCTCAGTAACGAAACCTCAAAGCCTTGCTAAGGAGAGTTGGTTGTAAAGCCAGCATAATGGGAAAGATGATATATCTAAATACATATATGTTTATAAACATATATATCAATTTATTTACCTTTCTGAGAAGATTCCATTCTGAAAAGAAGCAGTGTAAGTCTTTCTTTTGTCCACAGGCATCACGTCAACATAACCCCCGTGATTTTGAACCACGCCAGCATGTACAGCTGCTCTGCAGATACTGGACAGCTGAAGAAGAAAGGAAAAAACCACCATCATTAGAAAACGTCTGCTGAACTTGTCCAGCCTACTCTTCTATTGGACACAAGGTCGCTGACATCTGTCTCTGTGTGGATACCCAGTGAGCAGTTACAGGATGATGTTTTGTGCATAAAGGAATGTTTTAAAAGACACAAAGTTAGAGCCAAGCAAGTCGCACCTGAAGGTAGATCTTAAGGGTGGCTGCAAGGATAAGATCCTTTCATCAGCTAATCTGTCCAAACAGCAAGCTTTTACTACTGTCCAAGCAATAAAATGCAAATTAGCTCCTTTATCTCTTCAAGGGCCTACTTATCACTCTTAAATTTCAGCCTTTGCTAGTTCCTACTCAGGTCACTCCGACCAAACGTTCACAGGGGGTATTATCTGGACCTCATTTATATTCAGTTTTGACTTTGAGCAACTCAAACATAGTTCTGTATATCTCTACAGTCCCTTTTCCAAAATACAGGCATACATTAAATGAGGAGGTTTTTCCTATTAGATAATATAACCTATGTAGAGAAAACTTGCCCAAAAGAATAAGCCCAAGAAGAAAAAAAGATGAAGAATAACCATCACTTCTACCTAGATTTGCAATGTACATCACTCTGGTTTGAATGGTCTGACATGAGGTACTAAGGAAGTTATATTTTTGCATTGTACCAGTTATATAATCTGAATTGAATGGAATTTCTATAAAGGAGAAAATTGTCTCAGGTCCAACAAACGCTTTCCATTTTTTTAACACGACTGAATTCTAGAAGTCAACGCTTTTCTTTTGGCCAATTAAAGTCTTCTGTAGATTTTGACAATTGCTTTCATCCAAATGTTCTACCAAAATTTGTCAATAGCTGAGCATAGCCTGACAAGATCCTACAAAATGAAACGCTTGAACTGTTTCAGTATAAAGCAATCTACCCCATATCCCGATGGGTCTTTTCTGAACCCACTGGTGTATTCTTTTCTTATCTCTATGCACATGTGAGTGACCTAATGTGCTTTTCTAAGTTCACATAAGCATGTGTATCTTACGTGACCTTGCTTTATTACTGTGCTCTGAACTCTGGCATCAGTCAGTATTTATTAGATCAGAGAGACCGAATGCCAAGCTGTCTAATACTTTTCATGTTTTTGCTATATCACAAAATACCATACATCCAAAACCCCATATCCTTACTCTGAGGACACATTTTATTCACCATTTAAAGTCCCTCACTGAATTAATATTTGTGTCCGATATGGTTCATAACAGATGGAATTAAAAATAACTGTACACTTTTCAGTATTTATCCTGTTCTGTTAAAAGGTTATCATCAGCACTTTTCCCAAGGCAATAAAAGTGCTTAGATATAACATTCACTAAATCCAAGCAGTTAATATGGTTTGAAACTATTGTTTTGCCCATAACTATGCAGTCAGCAGGCATTACGATTTGAGTTCAAAGGTCAGAAGAGATTTTCTTTTCCTACCCGCACATTGTAAGAACTAATATACCACGAAAAGAAAAAACTATATCTGTGAAAACAGTGGAACATTTTTAATGAATGCAGAAATTAATTTCATCTGTCATAAATGAGAAATAAAAGCTGAAAGCAATAGAATATACAAGTTGTAACTCTATAAATGGAAAGAGAGAAAGATGGGGGAGAGAGGGAGATTGATAGATTGTTTCTCATTTTTCCATATCTTGTATTTAAATAGATAATGTATTTTGTAAGAGATGGGAAGATTGCTTAATTAATGGCTGAATCTCTGATTCTGTATTTAGCACATAAAAAATATATATTTTCAACTTGTTCTACATAGTAATACAAAATTTCTTACCCCATTTCACTGAGATAGAAAGATAAAATGATCTCAGGATATAAGTTCTAATAAAAACCTGAACTCTAGCAAAGAGATGGCTTATAGGTACAGAAGTGTATAGGATATTTTGAAAGATTTTCACCAGACATGAGTAAAATTAAAAGTTTTTTTACTTAAGGGGACAAACTGGGAAGAATGATTTCTTTGGAAATCTCTGATGATTCTAGATTTCCTCATTCATATATATTTATTAATTTTTTTTAAACAAACATTTATGTTTCAAGGTGTTTGCCAAATGTCTGATATCACTGCGTACTCTAAATTCTGTTAAAGCAGGAACTAGGCCTGTCTTGTTCACATCTTGGCACATGTAAAATTGTTGATGAAAAAATAATGCATAATTTGCCCAGCTGCTGCCTTCAAGAAACTTAAAAATTAATAAAAGAGGTGGGGAAACAATCATAACGCCTAACAGAATCAGTTAAGTGCTAAATAAAAGGAAAAAACAAAGTAATAGGGTTAAAGAAAAGCAACACCGGGCTTCCCTGGTGGTCCAGTGGTTAAGAATCCACCTGCCAATGCAGGGGACACGGGTTCGAGCCCTGGTCCGGGAAGATCCCACACGCCACGGAGCAACTAAGCCCGTGCACCACAACTACTGAGCCTGAGCTCTAGAGCCCATAAGCCACAACTACTGACCCCACGTGCCACAACCACTGAAGTCCGCGTGCCTAGGGCCCGCGCTCCGCAACAAGAGGAGCCACGACAGTGAGAAGCCCGCGCACCGCAACAAAGAGTAGCCCCCGCTCGCCACAACAAGAGAAAGCCCACGCACAGCAACAAAGACCCAACACAGCCAAAAAGTTTAAAAAGTAAATAAATTTATAAAAAAGAAAAGCAACACCATACTTGGGTTAGGAGAACCAGCAATACACTTCACAGAGAAAGTGGCAATAACTCAGAAGGTAAAGAATGACCATGATGTTCACAGAAAAATTAGAAAAAGCATGTTTTCAGAGACAAGAAGATAAGCACAAATTGTGAGGACTACCAAATTCTGATACCAACAGGACATTGAAATTGCAGATAAGAATACTGCAAACCTGGAGCTGGGAGAGAGACTTAGATTCGGAGAATAATTTTAACGGTAAAGCTGAACTGAAAAACAAAAAAACCTGAACCCGAAATGAATTCACCAAGTGGTGGTAACACTCACATTTCAGGACTCTTCACAATTGTATTTCCATAGTATTCTACTGAATAAGTACATCAAGAATATATTTCTTTTGGAGCTCTTTGGATTAGATATTGGTAGTGGTTTCCAAATGTCTGCCACATAAAATCTAAACTTATCAGCATGTATTTAGACTCTCCAATTACATGTTTCAAGAGCCGGACCCCTCCCTCCATCCCTCACACTAAGTTGGCTGCAGCCCCTTTTAGCTTCACATCTCACCAGCTCAGATACAAGCAAACCTACAAGTCACACCCACTTTCAGCTCACTTGCTCTCACCTCATCTCCATGTCTTTGTAGGTGCCATTCACCCCACCTAAAATGTGCGCTAATCCTCTTTACCAACCCACACTTGAAACCTGGATCAGAAAGCACTTATCGGCCCTGAAGCCGTCACAGCTAATCTTCCTCGTCCAACCCCAGTCCTGGCATCCATTACAATACACCCTCAACTGGTTTCCTTTTGTATGTATTTTAATGATTACCTGGTTTTGATTCTATGCTACCTGCTAAATGCCCATTTGGCAGTGGAGATATTGTTCATACATTTGACAAACTCTTAATTATCCAGTTTATACTTCAAGTACTGAAGAACCAAAAGGAAGGTTAAAGAAAAATAAAATGCTTTTTCCTTCCCAAGGATGCATCCAAGCTATTTCATTTAGTATCTGATATAAGAGATATAGATAGGATATGAAGAAAAATTTAGTTAAGATAAATGATTATGCATGCATATTTGCATATAGATATTTAGTTTTTAGTGTTACTGATGATTGACCTTTCCGAGAATATGTATATCAACACAGAATCTGTTCCTTTTTCTGTATATAAATGTACATATATACATTTAAACACGTGTGCATGCATATAGATAGATACTGAGAGCTGCATAGATTAGGGTACTTACATCAGAATAAATTCGAGTTCCAATTACACGAGCATAATGTGGATTTGCCTGCATACAGTTCCGAGGACAGTATACTCTAAAAAATAAATACATGCTTACAAATATTAAGTAGCTGGTTATTTCAGTCTTTCTTATTAGTAAGATCATAGACATGCATACACAAAAGTAAACTCAGCATTCTAAATCCTACTCATTATTTTTTATTGAAGTATAGCTGATGTACAATATTATATGTTACAGGTATACAATATGGTGATTCACAGTTTTTAAAAGGTTATACGCCATTTATAGTTAGTATAAAATATTGGCTATATTCTGTGTTTTACAATATATCCTTGCAGCTTATTTTATACCTAATAGTTTGTACCTCTTAATCCTCTACCCCTATACTGTACCTCCCCACTGGTAACCACCAGTTTGTTCTCTGTACCTGTGAGCCTGTTTCTTTCTTGTTATATTCACTAGTTTGTTGTATTTTTTTTTTTAGATTCCATATAGAAGTGATATCATAAAGTATTTGTGTTACTCTATCTTATTTCACTTAGCATAATGCCCTCCAAGTCCATCCATGTTGTTGCAAATGGCAAAATTTCATTATTTTTTATGATTGAGTAGCATTCCAGTGTATATATACACATGTTTTCCTTCTGAAATAGGTCAATTGTACAATCCCAGCAGTAAGCACAATTGCTTCTGCTTACTTTACCTACTTCCAGCTTTTGGCACAGATGTGTTTCTTTTCTCTTTCTTTTTCTTTAAAAAAAAAAAAAAGCTTAGCCAGGAAGCTTTCTAATTTGGGTATCCAGAGCAGAAAGAAACATCAGGAAGTATCTCTCTCTCAGTATCTGGGAATTTGGTACCCAATATGACTGCAGAATTTAGTAAACACATAACTTGGAAAAACTGAATCATTGTCTGCCACAGACATCTCATAGTTTCTTTTCTCTATGTTCACATCTTTGGTATCTCATCCAATTTCATGGCTTTGATTATCATCTATAAACTATTGATTTCCAAATTTGTATCTCTAGTTGGACCTCTTCTCTTAATTCTAAATCTGTATGTCCTATTGCTTACTGAATATCTCCACGTAGACCTAATAAATATCTCAAATTTAGCATATTTGAAACCAAATTCCTAATCTTCTCACCCAGTCCGCAAATATCTTCTTTCTGTAGGCTTCCAACAATAAATGTCAACTCCATTATTCAGGTGCTCAGGCCAAAAAATACCTTTATTCTATCCTTAACTCCCTTCCTTACCTCAACCTAATATTCAACCCAATTTCTATTCGTTGTACACTGAAATAAAATCACAGCATCCTTAAGCACCTCAATCACTGTAACTCTGAGCTCTATCTTCCAATATCTAGCTCACTGCAATAGGCTCCCCTATGGTCTCCCTGCTTCCGATTTTGCCCCCTCCAATCTATTTTGCCACACACTTACACTGAAGAATACAAGTCTAATCATATCATTCCTCTGCTCCAAATATTCTAGTGGCTTTCCATCTAATTCAGAACAAGTGACAGGATCCTTATAATAGCCAATAAGCCCTGAGTATTCTGTCTTTCTCTGACATTATATCCTACCCCTCTTTCACTTTCTCACCCAGCTCCTGTCACACTGGCCTAATAGTTATTCTTCAAACATACAGAATAATCTCATCCTCGGGGCCTTTGAGTTTATCTTTCCCTCTGAATGGAAATGTTCTTTCTCCAGATATCCTACTCCCTTCCTGATACTTCAGCGCCTTTTTTCAAAGTTTCCAAAAGTTCTTTTATTTAAACATAGGGTCCAATTATCAGTGTTCAGTCAGTCACATGATATTTTTAAAAATTCACTCCCAGAGTTTAAGAAACTGCCAAGTGGCACTTATTTAAATTGATTGGCTCTTCTGGATTCACATACACACACGCAAGTACACACACTCATACACTAAAAGGAAATCAAAGCTAAGACTGGAAAAAACATAATTCATTCTACATAGTAAATCAGTCTCAACAAAATGACTATATGAAAATCATTGTTTGATAAAAGTATCAATTAGTTTCCTAAAAGTATTCTTAAAAAAAAAAACAAAACTTCATTGCAACTACCTTTACCAATTGAAGCCGATCTTCTTCAACACAGTTTTTAAGAAATGCCTACATTTCTTATTTAAGTTTCATGTTCCTAAAATTCGTATAACACAGTACACTTTAGCATCTAAACCAGAACCACTTAAATATAAGTAATAAATGAATGAGTTTTTATAACTTTGAATTAAAGGTTGATTTTTATAAAAAATGTCTTCTGTAGGAGGAAGGGTGTCCCCATTGACTATAAAATTTTATTTTTGCATTTGAGAACTGCTGCGCATTCACTGCCCACCCTATGGCGATAAAACCAGGTGTTCTGCCCTTAGGATCATGCTGTGCACGCTCTACCTTAACCATATTTAGCACTTGGTCTGTGGAAGGCCAAGATCAGTAGATTCAAACTGAGTTCATTTCTTCGTAGGTAAGTTCAGGTCAAAGAAAGACTGCAGGAGCTTTTTGCTTGTCTGAGTTCTAGTCTCTGGTTTTAACACCTTGTTATATATTTGTGAGAATGTAGATAGTGATCTAGTAAACATTCCTTCGTCTATAACTTCCGTTATGCTTTGAATAAAAATGCTGACACACTTTAACAGTACCTGCCTTTACATCTAATCATAGGGAAAGGGGCTGCTTGGCCCTGATGTGATCCATTAAAGAGTCGAGTCATGCAATGACCAGACAAGTGCCTGACGTGCGTAACTTGTAACTTACTGGGTGGCCAAGCCTCATAGAGCTGTAGGGGAATGAACATGTGATTCTTTCTTTTAAATGCTAAAATAAAGATTTTCGTGGAGACAAAAAAAAAAAAAAAAAAAAGCACACACATTTTTTGGAGAAACTACACTAGGAGTGCCTAGAGTGCATGCAGTTTGTGGTGTCCATTGCTCCCTGCTGCTAGCAGTTCAAGATGATACATCTTCTGAGTCCTAGAGACACCAGAATCTCAGGCAAAAGCAGTTATCAGGGGTAAAAGGCCCCCTGTTTACAGGTTAAAAACGGAGAAAATCTAGAAAACAGTACCTTGGGCAATGTGAAGCAGGCTTATGAAAAGGACAGAGCTGTTCCACAGTTGTTTCACAAGTGACAGCCTGAACTGAAGAATTCAAACACAAAACAATAAGCAAATCCTTTAGAAAGAATAATGTGCAACAGAGTGGTAAGAAAATAAGACGAAAAAAGTGCTAACCTGTTACTTTAGAGACTGTGAAGGAATTAGCAGACTGATACTTGCTGAAGATAAAAACATAAAAATTTCAATCATCAACATCTTACATGCATCACCATCAACATAAATTCTTATATTTTTTAAGTCTATGAATGTTTGATTTTTTCTTAAATGTTCTTATTTAAGAACATTTTCTTAAATGTTCTTATTTAATGTATTGCTTCACAATGGGAAAAACTATAAATTTGTACATTCTTAATGAAACTAGAAAATTTAGAGTGTTAGCATGATCTTTATAAGCAAAAGGGTTCAACTTTGAATTCTATACCTAGACATGTAGCAGTATAAGAATTAATCATCTGTTTTATGCTAAATTCATATTACATTCAAGTATGAGCCAAATAAATACCATTCTTGATATCAGAGAAAAATCTCTTCATTATCAATCTCAAAAACTTATACATAATAGCATAAAATAATACACATTTGTATCTATATATTTGTTTCCTATTAAAATGAAAACTCTCAATATACTCATTCCCTGTTACCATGGAAGCAAACAATTTAATCTTTCAAAATAGTCAATACAAGGCAGTGTAAAAAGACTACTAAATAATAAGGACCTTAAAGGAATATGCATCATTCATTTTTTTGTTCCCCCTAGTATCTAGTAAAATGTCTACAATAAATGAATGAATTCCTCCTTATATGTTTTATTAAAAAGCAAGCATATAAGAATAGGTATTTTAATTAGTTTATCTATACCCAGGCTTTCATAAAAAACATCTATTGCAAAAGGTAATGCTTATTTGTGATGGTACTTTAATATGACACACACACGTTTCAAGAGAGTTTATATAATAAACAATTAAAAAAACAAGTTAAAAGAAAATGGTAAATAATAGGAAATAAATGTTCTTTAATGCAACACCCAATGTTTGGTTTACCAAAGCTAAAAACTAATATTTATTATTTATTTAAGATAAGTATCTGTTGAGTGAATAAATTAATCCATAAGTGTTTCTGTAAAGCTTTTACTTAAGAGATTAATCACTAATGGCTAAAAACCACACATCAGGCCTTTGAATAAAATTGTGTACAGAGGGCATCATTCCACCAATTTACAAGGATTCTTAACAAATTCTTTCTTATCATTATGAATTCTATACTGTGGAGTATCATGCAATCGTTCATTACAAAGGAAGGGAGACTATCATATTTCCTAAGAAAAGGCATTCCATTATGAGGTTCAGTAATGTCTATTATTTTACATAGGAGAAAGAGAAACTACAAAGATATTTCAAAAGCCTACATTTTTCTACTTTCTATAGAGTATATATGAAAATATGTTGTTTTATAATAATACATAATATAATATAATAATACATATTTAATATGACAAACATTTCAAAAGTTAATCAACGCTTTTATACTGGGTCAAATCACATTTTAACAGACAAAAGAAAGGTGACATAGTGTATTACATATTTAGAGACTTTGCAAAATGCTCTTTTACCTAGTAATCTACCTTATTAACAAAGTTACTGTTGCATGAAATAAATAATTCTCCCAAACAGGGCAGGAAGAATATGCAAATCAATTAGCCTTCTCAGGCACTTTTTATCATAGCTGAGAAATGTATTGCTTCACAATGGGAAAAACTATAAATTTGTACATTCTTAATGAAACTAGAAAATTTAGAATGTTAGCATGATCTTTATAAGCAAAAGGGTTCAACTTTGAATTCAGATACTTTTCCTTCTTTTTGCCCATGGAAATTACGTAGTTGAAATGAACCTTGAAAATTACCTTCTCTCTTTATAAACTAAATTCTTCTACGCTTTGCTCTAAATGAATGTAACTTATTGTTACAACTTAAAACCTCTGGTCCAAAAGATTATTTAGGTACTTACCCAATTGTTTGAACACCATTTCTATTGGATTTGATGAAATAATGTTTTCTTCCTTGTCTAGTGATATCCACCCAACCACCATCATTGTCTATTATACCATAATGAATTGCAGCTCTACAGATGCTGGATTGCTGGGAGAAAAGGAAGGGATAAAAGGATGTTAAAATGATAAGAATTCTGCATAGGATACAACTTGTTACTATGTATGGCTTTAAACAATTCTGAGCAAAATAGTTATACATATATAAATTGTTATTTTTCCCATTAAAAAATCAAAATATTATATGAAAGGATCCTATCCTCAAATAATGACATTTATAATACCTACCATTTCATAATGTACACTGCCAATAACTTTAGCTTTACTATCCAAACAGCCAGCAGGGCATTCATATCTAAATAAAAGAAATGGGGAACAAAATTTAGCTTCTCTGAATGTCCATACAGAATGAAAATATTTTTTATATCTTGCCAGTTAATTTTGAGAGTAATGATAAATATTACCTATTGCAGGTTGTGCCTTTGCACTGGTCTCTTAATCTTATTTCGCAAGAAACAATTTGAGCTAAAATTTAGAAAATAATAATAATTTAGATGATGCAACAGCTGCTCTAATTCATCCCATACAGTCTAACGCCAAGTTTTTGCCATTCTAAAAATGTTCAGATTAATAAAATATAGTTGAATATGCCAGCAATGTAAACTTTAAAATATAAATAATGCGGAGATCTTACACATTTGCTGTGTGCTTATGACTTCGTTTCTGTTACTATCATCTGCTATTGTCCGGATGTGGGTGTCATGGACTTGTGATTGCTGCCGTTCAATTTCATTTGTTTCTTCTTCTTGAGGAGGGTAATAGCTATCTGATCCTTCTGTTAGAGAGAATGGATTTAGGAAATATGAATCCATCTTAAATGTGCACAAATTACCCATGATATACCTTTATATGCCTGTTTAACACTGAAAGCTACCAGAAAAATCAGTACTGTATATTGGCACAAGTTTTGGCTTAAGGTGGTGATCTTACATACTGCATTGGAATAAATAAAACAGATGCATAAACCTTTGAGCCCTTGACTCATTTATGCTAACGTTAAATGGAATCATTTCTAAACTTTACTTATATTTTAAAGTGGTATCAGTGATTACCTTTCGTAATGACATCATGAGGTCTACACAGTGATCTAATGAAGTCGGGCTTAGTGAATTTGAATTTGTTTTCTCAAATGAAATCATATTTTCAGGAGGATAACATTTAAAATTCTCCAAAGGATCACATTTAAAATTCTCCTGAAAGGAGAATTGTGCTATTTACCACAATATCAGTTTCCATGGAAAGGTTTCTACTGCAGAAGGAAATTCAATGTGCAGAAATTTAAACTTAACAATGGAAAATATGCAAACTTTGAATTTAATATTTTTTCCAGGTTGGCTTGTATTAAGGGCTTGACGGGCACATTTTGAAAATGTGGTTATTTGCATGTATGTCTAAGAATTCAGAATCTAGAAAAAGGAAGTATGAATTCAGAGGAAAGTCAGCTTTAGTAAGACACTGTGGTCATTGGCAATGGAGCAAGCAGGTTGGAGGTCTGGGGGATGGAAAACAGACTCAGGCACAATGAAAAAAGCTTTCAGGAATTAAAAATGGCTCATATTACACAGTGAACTATATGCTTACTTCTTGTCTACTTATTATAGCTAGTGAGAACTCAATCATTAAGGAAAAAAGATATCTCTTTATAAGTACTGAAAAGTGGCTGCATTTACACATATTTTCAAATACACCTGGTCTGCATTATTCTTCATTTAGTCATCTTTAAGAACAAAGTAGTACAAGAGTGTAAAAATGTTCACTTGGATGCCCAATAAAAAGCATGACTTTCACAAAGCTTTGTCAGGTAAGTTTTATCTTCATGTGTTACAAAAAGGACATCATATTTATATTTATTTTTGAGGACATCCAGTACATTTGAGACAGTATTTTTTACAACAGTTTTATAATACTATTATATATATATATTTTTGTTGTTGTTGTTATTTTGGCATGACAAATTGTATACTCTGCAGTAAGAAGCAGAGAGTTAGTATAATTCATTGGGCATGGTTCAGTAAGATTCATGGATAGGTATTTAGGCAAAAACTCTTAAAGTGCTTAAAATAAATTGTGTTAAACTGCTAAATTCTTCAGAAATCATGACATTTATGGAAATAATTCTAGTCAACACTATATCAAGATGGCTTTTAAAAATGAAAATATACTTGTCACTCTGGGATAATTTCAAAGTAGAATTAAGTGGTTATCTGGAATAATCATGAATCTTTCCTTTAAATACATGTTGGTATAATAGACTTATTAATATTATAAATTTTAAAAAAATATTTTAAATGACTTCTAAATATTTGAAATAGAGTTCTAGAAACTTTTCATGTAATAATTAAATGTGCTTTGGGCTTTCAAACACAAATTAATGCAGAAGTTGGATGAAAATATAAATCAAACTGAATATTACAACACAATATCACATACCTTTGTAGCACAGATTTTCTCTACAGCCTCCTCCAAAACTAGGTGGGCAAGCAGAACAGGGCCGGCCATGTTTGTAGGGGGCGTGGCCCCACCAGTTTCCCCTTCAAAAGATAATCCACTCCATTAAGAGGTGGTCTATTTTTAGTTTTTTGAGAAACCTCCATACTGTTTTTCTACAGTGGCTGCACTAATTTACATTCCCACCAACAGCGGACAAGGGTTCCCTTTTCTCTACATCGTCACTAACATTTGTTATTTGTGTTCTTTTTAATGATAGCCATTCTGACAGATGGGAAGTGATATCTCATTACTAAGTTTAAACATACACTGCTACCTCATTCTTTTGAAAATATTCGAAATAATGTGTTATGTATATTGCTAAAAACTGAAAAACCAAACTTCTGCAAAACACTAACCTCTGCTATGGAATATTCATCTATATCCCATTTGTTTTAATAAAAACAGATTTTAGATGTAGATTTGACCCTAAGTTCAGTTGTACAATATTTTCAATGTAATTATTTGAAGGGTCTTTACATAGGTGAAAATACATTTCTCAGTCTATAGTTTCTCATCTCTAATAAACCAAAATTATTAAACATTTACACAATATAGTAGTGCAATAAATAAAACTGAAGCCCTAAAAATATGATTCCTATCTTTACAAAGATTATATTTTCAATTTTCATATTCCTTTTAAGCACCAATTTTACACATCAGGCAACCATAATTGTTGCCATATGACATAAACTCAGTTAAAACAATGCAGTTTACTCAATAATACACACTGAAAATAAGGAAAAAAATCAAAAAATATAAAGTTATTTTCATGTTGTTAAGAAATACTTACATATGCAAGTAGTGTTTTGTTTACTTACTTTGGGGAATAATTGCACACCAAGTAGACAGCTTTGGGCCATATCTGCCCCCAGATGTTCATGTTATGGCACAAATTAATGGCACAGCCTATTCTGCTACTTGTTGCCCACACCACCTACATTAGAGAAAAGCAAGGCTTAGAAAAAGTAGGCTGAGATGAAGTAAGACAGCAACATATCTGAGAGAAAATGCATAAAAGTGAACTGGACAACCAACAGTTACTATTCAAAATGAAATGAGGCAATGTCAGAAACAATATTTTTCCTGAGACTTGGGGAAATACTTAATTTAACTTTAAAAAAAAAGAGATACACAGGTATATAACTCTATCCAGATATAAGACATAAACATCTTATTTATTACTAAATAATTCAAATGTTACATCCTCACAGTCCTAAATGCCATATTAATTTTCCTGTGAAGAAACTTACCTACCAAATGAACAGAATTTCTCATCTTAAAGAAGAAAGTACTGGAGCAAAAGTTTAGGTGTTCAAATTTCTTATACAATGTGACATTTTCACTGTGCCACTGGCTATCAGGGAGTCCAATACTGATCTTAATCTTGTCCCATGCAAAGGCATACAGAACCATTTGCTTTATAGTCACTAATAATCAGTCATAGAAATTCTAGAAACTCAGATCTGTAGTGAGCTTTATCTAGTCAAATCTGCCATTTGTTGTTTGATTTAGAAGTTTTAGAACATGTCCAATACCCAATCCAAACACTGAAAATTTAAAAACATGATAAATGCTGCACACATGTGAATATTGAATGTCATGGTAAATAAAACCATATTTTTATTTTTTGAAAATAAAAAAATTGACATCTGAATTTGAAGATGGTAAATTTCTTCCCTTTTGCATTTACTGGGGTCATATTAAAGTATTTTATATGTAAAATCATTGAAATAATATTTTTAAGGAAATGTCTGTACTTTTTTCGATAACTATTCTTGTTTATAAAAATTTATAAGCTTGTTCTACATAAATCAATATTAATATATTTTTAATAACCATATAAATGACATAAGGAAGGCAAATGTTCAGTATCCTAAGTTCTCCCACACACACACACACACAAAAACTTTGTTAGTTTACACGAACTCAAATTAAACGAATAAAGTGTAATATACCCAAAACAAACCTGTGTATAATGAGTACATACAGGACCAGAACATCTGAATGGACAATACGGGTTGCACTCATGTTCATATGGGTAGCTAAAGTCTTTGACTTCATCATACCATGCTTGTACATGAAATGTTGGGGGTCTATATCTATTTGAAAGAAAATAACCACAAAAATCAAGTAAGGCTGGAGAAAATATAAAACCAAATATTGCCAAAAAGATTGATGAAGTTGGGTAGAGAGGCAGTTTTGGGTAACTTATTAATATTAAATACTTTTGCACTTTACATCACTAATATATCAATTACTTGAAACAAAAATAAGTTTAAAATACTACTGATCATTCTGGCAGGATATTTATTTTTTATTTGTCTTGGTGTGACTGCTTGTTTTCCTTTTAGGCACTAAGCCTTTGAAAACTTACAATGATGAATTAGTAAGTATTTCATTTCAAGTTCTTATGTTTTCAGAAACAAGAAGTTGTATTTTAAGCTACCTTCCCCAATGTGCTCCCAAATTCTGTCCAATTGATGGAAGCATGCTTGCAGGTCCATGTTCCCACAAACAAGTTTCAGCCCAGGATTCTGCAGATCTTTCCAGTTCTACATCCCATGTCTACAATTCAAAACAAAAACAAAATACAGACACGAACAGGTAATGTATATATACAGTTTGGATATTTCTTTAGAATATAGTGTTACTCAGTTCTTATGTTTTCTCCCTTCTTCTTAGCAAAGTCAGCATCTTAGTCTGGGTTCTCTCCATCTCTCATATAGATTTTTGCACTAGCCTCCTAATTAATCTCTTTTCATCCACCTCTCATCCCTCCAATCTGCTCTACAAGTGATTAGAATTACCTAAGTGGACACAAATACACTTAAGTGATTCCTCTAACCGCATCCAACAAATCTCTATATACTGTTCCCTGTCATAAATCATGTTATTCCTTGCTTTTGCTGGCATCGTTTCCTCTGCCTAAGACTTCCTTCTCCCAATTATTTGTCAAACAGGCTCTAACTCTTACTTCACAATACAGCTTTATGTAATACATTCTTGACACATTTTCAGTTCCCTTAGAAGTAAGCTATTCCCTACTTTGGGCTCTTAAAGCTTTGTTATGCTCCTTTGTTTAGCAGCTATTACACAGCAGTGTTAGTATTCATCTACATGTCTCTTTCATGGGACTGTGAGTTGCTTGGGGGCAGTTAGTTAACTCACGCTGGTACCTTCTGCCTATTATCTGTGTCTGCCATATGGCAAGGTGGTTAATAAACATTTGCTCAATACACGAATGGTTAATGAATCTGTATCCTATAAAATATAAATGCATTTTTGTGTACAAAATTCAATAATATTAATTCATATTTTAAAAATAATTTATAAAGTGATATTTAAAATTATAAAATTATTACTGAAATAATTTCATACGTCCTGGGTTTAATATTCAATTTGTTAATTTGAAAATCAGGCAGTATAGTGAGTGTGGTGGTAAAAACAAAGAGCTGGATAGAACTGGACTCAATATTGGCACAATTATAGGATTCTGGGCATGTTAAGAGGGTAGAAAAATAGTCCTGGAACTAGAAAATGAGGACACAACCTAAGGTGATAGCAGTGAGACTGGAGAAAAGCAGACAGTCTGAAATAATGTTTAGGAATTTAAATTCGTAGAAGTTGACAGATGACTGAAGGAAGGTGGTGAGGGGGAAAAAAAAAGGGTGAAGACTGATGAGGTTACCAAACTGTGAGAAAGAAAAACAGAAAGAGAAATAGATTGTTGTAATAGAAGTGTATGTCTATTCACTTCAATGCATATTTCAAGGATGATGTGTGAGGTGTCTGTGATACATGCAGTATATATGTCAAGAAGAAAGTGGAAATAGATGACTGGGGTTCTGGGGAAAGAAATACACTCTGAAGATATGGATTTTGAAGTTATTCACTCAGAGATCAATTTCTTCAGGAAGATGATACAGAATGAGAAAAGAAATGAAAAGAAAAGTCTGGGGTTATCAAAATTGAAGGGAGAAAAAAACAATGAGTTAGTAAGATGAACTAGGGAAAATGGAATCAGAAAGGTTAAGAGAAAACTGAAAGAGGATTAAATTATAAAAGTGACAGGACAAGAGACTCCAGGAGAAGAGAGTGGGCAATTAAGGTCAAATGTTACAGAGAAGTCAAGGAAGATGAGGTCTGCTAGGTGCTAATTCATTGTTAAGAGCAATTTCAGATCTGTCCTAGGCAGAAAATCACAGCACAGAAGGTTAATAAGTGACTGGAAAGAGAAAGTGGAGAAGGCAAGTGGGACTTACTTTGTTAATACTTTAGAGACGAAGAAGAAAGATGGGCAGAAGCCAAAAAAGATTTGATGCCAGGCTCTAGAGAGAATTTTACTTTCTTTGATTTTTAAGGATGGAAGAAACCTAATCATGACTATAGGCCAAATGGACAAGACACTAGAAAGAAGCACCAAAAAAAAAGTACGTGTGGGGAAGGGAAGTTTCTTCACTCTTCATATAATCTTTTTATATTAAACATTCCTCCTCATTCACTTGTGGATCTGAAATACATAAAATCATGCTTTCAAAGACAAAAAGTAAAATGTATACAAAATTAGGGTAAGTATATTTTCGTTATAGTGCATCTTTATTATCTAGCAAAAACACACACACAAAAAAGTGTATTTACATGCCACTAAAAAATTAACAGCAGCAAAAGTATCCGGTTTTCGTAAAAACTTGAATTTCACTTTGAATTAATATCAAATGTTCAAGATGACTGATTTTGTGATACAGACATCAGTAAGTATTTATCAGGCAAGCACTTTATTCGCCAAATACAAGCATACTATTAATTAAATTCATTACTTAAGTTAGACCTAATTTTTATAATTACGTATTATGTAATATGCAAAGGCATAATTCAACTTGCTGTCATTATATCCCCAGACAAATTAGGTAAGAAACAAAGAATTTGGCTGAAGTCCCAGAAAATGAGTAAGATGCTGATTTCCTTTTGTTTTCAGAAGGTTGGAGAGATGGTCATCTCTCAAAAGCAAACATGTTCCAAAGTAGAGTTCCCTGGAAAGTAAGCTGTCCTTAAGAGACAATCAAATTTTTGTTTTCAATCTTGGAAATCAGGTTCTCATATAATACTTTAGTCATAAGCATAGTGAAACTATACTTATCCATAGGTTTCTAATCTAGCAACACAGCAAACTCATAGTCAAAGAGCAGCCGGGAACCAGAAGAAAAACGTAAACGTTCCTAGATGGAAAAAAAAAAAAAAGGCTTGAAACCACTGGGATGGTTTTAAAACACTCTTCCCACAAAGGGTGGAGTTGAATTCCCTCCCCTTCACTTCAATTTAAGCTAGATAGTGATTCCCTTCCAACAAACAGAATGGTGCTGTGAGACTTCCCAAGCTAGGTTAGGAAATACAGACTCTATCTGATTCTTTCTCTTTTAAAGACACACATCTTAAAAGACCTGAGTCCACAAATTAGGAGTTCAGCTACCCTAAATAGGTAGCTGAAAAAAATAAGATGGAGAGACCACACAGAGACAGAGATGCAAGAGGAGTTCCCACTGTCTGAATTTTCCTAGACCAGTCAAGAGATCTGTGAGTTTGCATGTCCAGGACACTGCAAACAAGTGAGAGACCCAGAGCAAGAAACCCCACCAAGGGAGTCCTTAAGACCCTTATTCAAGGTCAATTTAGTCTTGTTTTACACACAATTCTACAACCTTAGATGTCAGTTTTTCTTACGAAATTAAAGATGGATCGTTTTTAGAGAAGATATACAACCATTTCCAAATTCACAAATATGCTGTATTTCCAAAGTTTGTTTATATATCTGTTGTGTAGAAACTGGAAAAGAAATCTAAGACATATCATTAAAATGCTTTAAGCTATGTTTTCTTATTTGTAAAATGTGTCAGTTGACATAGACGATAACTCAGGTCCCTCTGAGTTATCAATTGTTGAGTATATATTATGGATAAGTTGTTTTATAGCATAACTTGTCTTCTATTTAATCCATTAAAAATGGGGGGTGGAGCATATAAAATTAACTATTATAATATTAAAATAGGGACATACATTATTTTAATATAAGAACTGAGGCAGAGGGCATGCAACTAAAATTTGCTATCAATATTTAATAAATATTAGTTAGTGACAATTTTAAAAGTAATTACTTGAAAAATCTAATCAAGCATTGGTGTTTAGGGCAAGTTCAATAATACAAATCAAGGACATTCTTTTTAAACAAATCACTGAAAATATAGCTGTCCTGTAAGAAATACCATCATTTAACATGACAACAGCATGGAATGTATATTTTTATGCTACAACATAATGTTTTAAGACTGGCAATAATTCATACCCATCCCATTTAAATGCAGGTTACTCTCTATACATTTCTATTTAAATTCTAGATTGCAAATTAAGTCAAGATGGCCTAACCGGCTTCATTTTTTCTCTCTGAACTATTCACCCAGGACTAATTTAAAGCCAAGCCACACTTAAAATTACCATTTCTTTATAGAATGGGTACTTGAGGTGTGCAGAAATAAAAACCACTCTATTTTCCATCTACATAAGTAAGCTGTTCCTTCCGAGAACATAGTAAAGTCTTTAACTGAAGTTTTATTAGTAAAAGAAACGTTTAGAATACTATTAACATACTTTGTCTCCAGTGACATTTTTCAACCAGTTCACCATAGTGGCCCTATCGTTTCCTGTGTGTGTGTACATAAGAAACCTTAAAACTTGACAAAGCACTTTCGAAAGTAAACCTAGAAACATATAGTCGTTTCAGCACTAAAATACTCTTTGTAAAAATCAAAAATTATGCAGCTAGACATGTACAGAAAATTCCATTGACTGCTATCGTTTGTGAAATATGGTGGGCATAAACAATTCATATTCCTATCAGAATACTTGTTATCCTATTATAATAACAATGACAGTTGCAAATCACTCAGGATTGTAGTTTTTAATAGGGTTAATATTGCTAGCTTACCAGAAGTTGTATCCCTATACATCAGGCAAAAACAGTCATTAGTAATATGACTCTTTCTTTCTCTTTGATATTGAGAATAGCTTCTCTCTTACAAAGGATTAAGTATTTTCAAATATATTCTTTGATTATTGTAAATGTGTAGCTCTTTCCAGATTTACATAATTCTAAGATTCATGTCCTGGAAATCACTGACTCTTTATAGCGTCAAAATTATTATTGTAGTACATTAAACAAGAGTTGAAAGCCAATGTTAATTAGTCACTATGAATTTGTCTGAAGACCATTTTCTTAAAACTGAGGCTTCAAAAATATTAGTATACAAAACTAAAGTGAACAGTAGACTCTTTTTCAAATATGTCAAACATTAATCTGAACTTTTTAATTATTATTATTTTAGATTGCATTAAAGCACATGAAGTAAAGTTTTGTGATATTATCTGCTTGATGCAAATTTGTGTAATTAGACTCTTCATACATAAATCCTCAAAGATCAGAGGTAGGGATGGAGATAATGGAAATCCCTTTATCCACAAAGGTATTGATAAGCACTTCTTGGTGAAGGTATCATGATAGTTAGTCTACCAAAGGAAATACGCTAGGTGACACTGAAGCTGTGAAGTAGTTTATTTTATATAGTTAAGTTCAGCAATGAAAAAATATATGAGTAAACAAAGAAATTTTAACAGGAAATTGACCAGCATGATCTGATACCTTTAAATGCACAGAGAAATAATCTCCTGCCTGGAAACTCTCACATAATTTAATAACTGTTCAGTGTCATTCTAAGCAGGGAGAAATAGGATTGCAAGATTTTCTACCATTCTCTAGAAATAATGTTTTAATTCGTTATAACTTTTTGCAGAATTGATACAGCTTTACTGGATTTCCAAGATAAAGGCAAAAAAAAAAAAAGGTCTTTGACTATCTTACTATTAGGTATCTTAATTAATGGCAATTAACACCAGTCCATGACACAATTTGCAATTTAATATGGACTTTTAAAATATGCATTGCTCTCTGGCAAAGTAATAACATCAAAGCACAGTGGTGTTGAAAATGCAGTTACACTGGAAATCCAGATCTAGGCTGAAAGCTCTGGTCTTACCTTCCTACTAAAAACGATAAATAACAATGAAATTATTTTTAAAAAACTATATAAGCATTTGCAATAAAATGTGAAAATGAATCCCACAAAGATTTGTCTTTTTAGACATATACATATGCATACAGAAAACCACCCTCATGTCTCTAAGTCTACCTCAGTTCTGAGCAGTCACTGGCTGTCAGAAGTAATGATACCATTCCAGCTTTCCATGTATTGAAAATACCTTTGAGTATTGAAAATACTCTTTCCTTAGGGCTATTTCTTCTAGACATATGCAAGCAAGGTCATTAATGATAAGTGTTTCTTTCCTTTTTTTATATAGACAGAGATAAAACTAAGCTTGCACTTGTTCCAATTATTCAAACTAAGGTTAATTAAAATACATGATACACCCTGGAAGAGTCTTCTTTCCCATTTAAATTGTGTACTTTCAAATTTATCTCTTTGATTATGTCAAGCTTGGCTTCTGTTTCCTTGTCTCTGACATTAGTAAGCTGGAGTAAGTCTCTTCAATTCCTTTTAGCTTTAAAATTCTATTATTTTGTACTTATAGTCTCTTCTAGAGTGCCCTGTATTGCTTGTAGAATCCCATGAAAACTTTCAAACATAAAATAATATTTCTGATGACAATAGAGGCTATTTCTTAGCTAAGAAGAAAAAGTTGATTTGTGATTTTCAAGACTGCGAAGCCAAGAAGGTTTCAAAGCTTCTAATTATGAGTCTAGAGGAGAACTGTTTCCGAATCACCTCTACTGGAGAAAGTTTTAATATTGTCCAAAACAGAGAAATACAACTGAAAACCTTCCATAAAACTTCCCAGTAAAACTTCAACATAATTGAATACGACAAGAAGACATTCTCAGTAAGAAGTTCAAAATGGGTCTCTCTTCAGCTTAGTCCTGAAAACCAAATGGTAAAATCTTTGAAATAAGGCACAGACTTCCACACGTAATTTTTCTACACAGCTAAAAGGAACACCAGGATTTTTCAACCAGCTCATGAATATAGAAGCAGTTAAAGAAAATCAAAGACACATAGAGCTATCTCTTTCAAACACAACCTTTAAAAGATAATTCTTAGAGTCCGCCTGCCAATGCAGGGGACACGGGTTCGTGCCCCGGTCCGGGAAGATCCCACATGCCGCGGAGCGGCTGGGCCCGTGAGCCATGGCCGCTGAGCCTGCGCGTCCGGAGCCTGTGCTCTGCAACGGGAGAGGCCACAACAGCTAGAGGCCCGCGTACCACAAAAAAAAAAAAAAAAAAAAGAAAGGTAATTCTTGTCCTGTCATACCTTCTGGAAAAACAGGTTTGTAAATATCCATCATATGTCACAACATAAATCCCTCCCAAATCACTGTTGTTTTCCTACTTAAACCAGAAAGTGCAATCCCAAAATCTTATGGAATAAGCTGTCAGTGTTATCCTCTCAATAGCAATAACTTGATCTCCAGGAAAGAATTTGTTTTTCTATGGAAGTAACACATTTGACGGTTCACAAAACTTCAAATTCCAAAAATAATGCCTCATTATAAAATCTTAGCCACCTTCTTTTCTCCCCGATGGTGGAATTATCAGAACTATAACAAAGAAATAGACGTCAATGAAATCAATTAATCAATCATTCAATCTACGCCGAAAGAGTGTATGAGGTTTCTGTGACAAAGTCATCTGGTATAAAAAGCACTACGGAAAACAGTAGTAGCACATTCCTTACAACTCAGATATTACCTCAGGTGTTTAACTTCTGTGCTTCACCTCCTTTGAAAAGACTGTAGTTACAGGGAAAATGCACGAGGCTCAGATTTCAAAGGGAACACCTGTGTTTCAGGACATAGAGGCTTTGCCAGGTACTGAGAAAGCAGCAGCATTACCTCAGGGCAATGCACATATTAGGGTCTCCTGTAAATTACAGAGATGCGAGGCAGATGCGGCAGAGTTTTACTTAAAATCTACTTCAAAACAAAGCCTTAAAAGTCTTTAAAAAGATAATTTAGGGAATTGCCACTTCCTTTTACTAAAATTAAAATAATTTTTGGAATGAAAATTTAATGTGTGGATAAACTGACAAGATCATTTTAATTAAACCCATTGTTTCAATATTATACAGATAGACCAAATGCATGGTGTAGGGCAGATTGTCTTTGTGAGGCAGCCTAGACATTAATTCAACAAAATCCTTACATTTCTACAGAATATCTGCTGATTCATCTCTCATCTCCCTGCCAAGGCCCTCTCAAGTCTGGCGATAACTTACCTACCACACTTATAACCCACTCCTCAACATGGGTCCTCTACTGCTGGCTCTCTGGAACGTTAAAGTGCTGGTAAATCATCAGGAGATCTGATTCTGACTTGGTAGGTCAGGAGAGAAATCAAAAAGTTATGACATTTCTAACACTGGTGCCAGAACCATACACTGAATACTTCAAGAAGCAAGATTCTAGTACCTGTCTGTTCATATTTCTCGGCCATTGAATCCATCAGAAATCTTCCCCTACAGGACTGTTCTTTCTTTCCCCGCCTCCTTAGTTACTTAAACCTTATCCTTTCACCAAAGTCCTGTTCACAATCACTCTCCTCTTGGAAGTCATTCCAACCACAATACATACTCCATTTATCTCACCCTTCTCTGAACCTTCTTAAACATATAATTTACCAATTACTGTATGTTCTCCTAGATCTGTTTCTACTACTTTCGGTCTTAATTCTCAAACTAGAATTTTAAATCAAAAACTGTCTCATACTTTTTCTGTGTTTTCCTAATGTCACCTAATATACTTGGCATATAATATGTTGCCAATATGTACTCATCGATTATCTCTAGCCTCAGCTGGCCTGTCCTGGGCAATATCTTGGATCAGAGATACAGGAACCTAAATTCCCTGCGTCAAACATACATGTGTGATATAAACTCGGGTGAAAGGGTGTTCATGATGTACCTAGGCTAAACAAAAGGTAATTCTTGAAAAGCTGAACTCGGATTATTTTTGTAAAGGTCATATATATCTATCTTTGTATTGACTTTGCGATAAATTCAACACTATAATGCTTTCATTATTTTTGTTGTCATTTAGGAGAGAAGTAGTTAATCTGCAAGACTATATTCTGAATGTTTAAGGAGACCTCAAAGGAAACTTGAGAAAGTACAGTACCACCTATCAGTTATTTAAGTCTTCATCTACAAATATTGAGCCAATTTATAAAAATGAGGACCTATGTTTTAGTTTATTTATAGCTCATAAATTTAGATAGATATATGATTAATCTAAAAGTCAAGCCTAAAATATGCATGCTAGGAAAGATAAACTTTCATAATAAATCACTCTGCATGCATCAGTTCATATATTTAAATAGCAAACTGAAAGTAACAAGTTTTGCAAGTAAATAAAATATTAATTGCTTTTATTTATTGTACTTGGGGATGTCTTTTTAATTTTCAAAAAGAAAAAAGAGATGGGTTAACGAATGAAAACTTCTTTTTGGAAAAATTAGTAAAAGATAAAGTTTTTGGACAAATAGAAACCGAAACCTAAAATTTAACACCATTACTTCAACTTAAACCAAAGGCTAATATAAGAAACATTTAAATGCATATGTTTACATACTTTTAATGAAACTGCTATAGTAAGTTGCTCATTGTTCCTATATTGGGAATTCTGTGTTAAGTTTTCACTAATTCCTGCTTCAAGAACGATAAATTATTATGCTTCCAAACAGTCACTGAGAGCTATGTAAACCATATGGTCTCCTGTTTTCCTTGGCTGCTAGGAAACTCAAAGCTGGTTTAGTAACCATAGCATGGTCAATCAGACGTTTAGGTGTCCCTTAGGAACTTGCCTATACATTTGTCTTCAACAACTAAACAATGACTAAGAAGATGATGTAAAAAAAATACGGTTTACCAAAGTCTTTATTTGAAAATTTGAGAAAGAATATTGTGTTAAATATTCTTCATTTTTTCCCACATAGTCACTCTCAGCCACTTGCTGCCATACTCTATGTTCCAAGACGCTCAACTCTACAACCTGAGTTACTTCAGGCGCTCTTGGCTCCTGGGTTCTAGTTGAATTTGGCCAGTAGAAGACATGGACAGGAAGTAAGAGGGTGAGAGGTGAATTTAAGTATGTATTACCCCCTCTTCAACCCCACTCATCCCCTGAGTACTCTGCCTCACAGTGATGGCGCCTGTGTCCTTTCATACAGCCCTACTATCAGGCTCTGGTCCTCGCCAGGCTGTGGTACCACGATTCATGCCTGGGTGTCCCCCATCCTTGTGGCTCGCCTAAGCCCTGCCCACAACTCTGCATACAGAGCCTTCATTAATTTTTTCCTGTTAAATCCTTGTTATTGTGGCATTTGTTTTCCTAATGAGAAATAATATCTGAGAATAAAAACATCTCACAGAATGTGTATTAGTAAGCTGCCTAACATATTACCTGATACCTAATATATCTTAATAAATGTTCTCTTATTCCTCTGTTCCTCTAAGAATCTGCTTCATTTGCTGTGATTCACATAATCTTTTTATGGCACATTGTTAATATTCACGAGACTAAGGAAGAAATTTAAATCCCAAATTTTGAATGATTAAAAAAAGATAATCACTGTCACCTAATTTCCAGTGAAAAAGTAAATTTCTTAGAATTCAAATTTAACACACTGTTAGTTATAAAACGAAGTTTAGAGTAAGTTATGCCTGGCTTTGCTTTGAATCTATTGATAATCAACTCTATAAGTCAGGACCTTTGTTCCCATTAAATTTCCAGGATGATATTTCCACTGAAGCCTCCAAGTAAGTACCTGTGTAGTTTAGGCTTAGTTTAGTGTACACACACACACATACACACACACACACACACACACACACACACACACACACAGAGGAATAGTTTAAAAAGTGTTAATAAAATCAAAGTTTGGAAATCCTTTGTAATAACCGTATAACTTACAAAAGTCAAACTAATACCAAATTATGTCAAATAAAATGCTTCTTCATAGGTATGCAGAGAAGGAAAATGTATAGGGCTATGTTGCTCAAGTCTGCCATGAGTCGCACTTGATAGAGCAAGATTATTTTCATCTTTTCAGCTGTTCTCACAGATCATGACTGCCATGCCCTCTTCTTTGAATCAACTGTACACATATTCTCATATCAACATCTTACCAGTTAAGGTTCTCATCATCCAATGCCCTCAACCACGGCCCCTACCACACATTGACTATAACGTCTTCCAAACACTATTTCAAAATGTACCTCTTCTAAGAAGACTTTCCTGGTTACTGCTTTATTCTGAAATACTTTTAGATTTATATACAGTTTAAAATATATTCATTTGTACTTCTTATCACACTCTGATTTACATTTTGAAAACAGTTCTCCAGCAAAAGCCATAGCATTCTGATCATTGTATCTCCTGGAAGACTCTATCCCTACTTGCTGAAGGGTCTGGGCATCCCCACTTCATGAGACAGCGGTGTCCATAACCCAATATAACTCTGAAAAGTCACTAAAATCCAATGCTAATTTAGCCACTTGTCATACTTATTAGAATGATTTTACCCTAACCAAAAAGCTAATGTACTTAAAAATAAAACATAAACACTTTGAAATGAATGCTTTTGCAACTTTCTAATAGTATTTTCTTGTCAAAACAAATCAAATCCTCTTTCATTCTGCCCATTTTAGAATCACTGTTGAAAATCCAATCATCTTTTTATTTTTTCATTCATTCATTCCATTTTTTCCCTTTCAACTAGCATAAACTGAGCTTACAGCATGTGTCAGCCTCTCAGCCGGGGAAATGCAAAAATTACGAAAGCACAGTTCCTTCCCACAAAGGAAAGTAAGGCTAGAGAAAGAGACAAGGATGTAAATAACAGAGGCAAAGGCAGGTAGGAAACGCTGTGGAAGCCAGGGAACTGGGGTGAAGTGCACCTAACTCCGTACAGGAGGGTTTAGACAAGAGCAGATTCGTCTTTAGAGGTGAGTCTTGAAGGAAGAGCAGAAATTCACTAGAGAGAAAACGAGATGCACATAAGTCATTCTAACATCTGCAAAAGCAACAGGGCTTGGCAAGATCCCTACAGCATAAAAAAATCCAAGGTATACGGAATAACAGTACAGATGTTCCTGTGAAATAGCACCGCTTTTTATTTGTTTAGATGTATTCACTACGTTCACGGAATTCAGTTCACAAAGCTCTTCTCTCAGCCCTTTCTTTCTAGACAGGAGTTCTGATGCTTTTATTCCATCTTCATTCAAAAGTCTCCCTCCCCCCCCCCACCTTTTTTATCTCTTTGGTTTCCTGCCTCTGGACAACATCTGATCTCACTGTAGCTTCTTTTGAGCATATCAGTCAATCTTTCAGTATTTCAGATTTGGATTTGCCATGTCTTCAGCAAACATAAGATATAGTTTTATATTTTATTCCCCTGTTTAGATGGTTACTTTGAACTGTTTGCTTACTTTGTACTGTTTGAGTTGCAACAATAACGCAAAGGGGAGAGTTATAAAGAGTAACTCCCATGCTCGTTCTTGGGTCTTATCTAAGAGCTCATTAACTGATCTAGCTGACCATTCCCAGCCCCACACAGCCACCTCCTTTCTTGCTCGCTTTGGAATTCTACTTCCTTCTCACTCATATGGCCTTTAGAGTCTCTCCTGTCACTGACTGCACTTCACTTTCCACCATCCTGCAGAACTGTGCCATCAGCTAAATTTGACATTTCATTTTCTACCCCTCCTCCAAGCTGATTTAAACATTGAGTCTTGGGGTCATTTTCTACCCCTCCTCCAAGCTGATTTAAACATCGAGTCTTGGGGTCATTTTCTACCCCTCCTCCAAGCTGATTTAAACATTGAGTCTTGGGGTCATTTTCTACCCCTCCTCCAAGCTGATTTAAACATCGAGTCTTGGGGTCATTTTCTACCCCTCCTCCAAGCTGATTTAAACATTGAGTCTTGGGGTCATTTTCTACCCCTCCTCCAAGCTGATTTAAACGTTGAGTCTTGGGGACTCTTACTGTTCAAGCTTCTTTATCTTTGTGGTTTCTAAGCACTTCATGAAAGTGAGTGAAAAGGAGTTTCTATTTTCCTGCACTAATAGCTAGAGTTGCTATAAAAAGGAGAAGGTGAGTGTGAGAGTTGAGATGAAAAAGAAAGAATCTGGATCCTCGCGTCAACTTGTCTTAATTTAGACCTCGCTTTCTCCGGAGAGCCTAAAGCTTTCTACTCAAAGTTCCAATCCCAGACAGCAGCTGCCTCTTCACCTGGGAGCTGGTTAGGAATGCAGAATACTGGGGCCCACCCAGACCTACTGAATCAAAATCTGTATGTTAACAAGGTTCCAGGGAATTCGTATGCACAGTAAAGTCTGAGTGGCACTAGACTAAAGCACCCCTTCTTTCTATTCCCCAAATCATACCTAGCTGCTTTCCCATGAAAAACACTTGCTACTCAATTTCCTGACGTTTGACTTCAAATTTTTCTTTGATTAAAAACAAAATATAAAGCATTCAATATAGACTATTAAGTAGATTGTATCCATATTCATATATTGCCTTTAGGATAATGAGTTTCTACTAGAGAAAATCTGTTGCCTTTTTCCCAATAAGTTATATCTAAGCAGTTGACTTAATTGCACCTCATTGATTCTGTTAACTAGTTAAAAGAAAAAAAAAACAGTAAGCTTCACTGGATCATAGTTCCAGGTTCTTACATTTGGTGAGTTTAATAACCCACTAATCCAAGTCACATATTTGGGTCATTCCCATAATTTAATTTTTAGAGTTCCCATCCAACTACGTGTATTAAACCTCACTCTGCAATTTGAACCTCAAACACATTATTTGGTCTATATCTGTATCTGTACTTGATCTGTATAATGTACTATCTGAATACTTAAAAAATCCACCGCCCTCCCCCCACCCGGGCTAACATGCCTTTAATGTCTTTCACATCTCCAGGAGCTGCCTAGTCAAATGTCTTCAGAGGTCAAGCAAGTGACACCACATGACGTGGCTGGAAAGAGTGGGGTGACCTACGGCAAACCAGAGAAATCATTACTTTAAATCTTCCTGCTTTCTGGAAATACTTTACTACTACATACTCTAGTAACACATACCCTAGTAAACCTCTTCCCTATCTATTAGATTTTGTAACCTAAAGCATGGTGAACCAAATGAACTTAAAGTGCTTCCAAACATCTCATACGTTTGACTCCACAGAGATCTTTAGATAGTAACTCCAAAATTACCATTTCATAATATCCTATCCTCACACCCCTCCATTCCTGCCTTCTCAATCTCAGCTGACGATCTTGCTACATACTTCACTGGGAAAGACAGAAGCGCCCACATGAAAATTCTTTTTCCATGAAATACACCAAACGACCTGCTTGTGCACCTACAACCTCAGCCTTTCCTGTCAAAATAAATGAACTGACTTTGGAGTTATATTTTCTCCCTTCCATGTCAAGTGCTTTCTCAACTTGTGCATTTCCATCAACTTACAAGCATGCTCTTTAAAGAACAAAACCAAGAGCACTGCCATATACCCGTGTAGCGCTAGCTAGTTCCATTTCTCAGATCTTCACAGCAACGGTATCTTGAGGAGTTACTTAGTTCCTTCTCAACTTCCCCACCTTTCGTTCTCTTCCTCCCACTTCAGTGAGACTTCGGGTCATACTCCACCCCTGAAATGACTCTTATCAAAGTCACCGGCAGCCTCCGTGTCCACAAAACCATTGTTGACTTTTCTTCCTCTTACTTCACTCCTCAGCAGTATGGAAGCTGTTGAACTCTCTTCTCCTGGCTTCTGGGACACCAGGGTAGCCTGTCTTTTCCCCCAACCTCACTGACCACTTGTTCTCAGCTTCCTTTGCTAGCTTCTCCTTTCTGCTCAACCTCCATATGTTGCTGGGCCAGGGCTCAATTCAAGGCATTCAACCTCCGTCCATAAAAATCTTCTCAGATGGTTTTGTTCAGTCAGTTAAGATGGTCCCTAATAGCATCTACATGATTTCCACATTTTTATCTCAAGTCCCACCTCTCCACTGACCATTAAACTCAACTGAGGATGACATGGCATCGCAAGATAAGCTTGGCCAAAAAGAAACGCCTGATTTCATGGCCACCTTCTCCTGTTTCTCCTCCTGTCTCAATGAATGCTTCAACTATCCACCAACGTGCTTGAGTAAAAATCTAAGATCCTTATCCTTCACCCTTCACATTAAAGCTATCAGAAAACTATCAGCAATACCATCTAAACATACCCTGAAACTACCCACTTCTCTCCATCTTTACCACTGTCACCCTGGTCTCAGTCACTATCATCTCTCACTCAGAAGATACCAGTGGCTTCCTAACTATCTCTCTGCTTTCAGCTGTGACCCTCCTGCAGCTCACTCTCCATAACATAGAGTAATTTTATGAAACAGGAAATATGACCGGGTCTATCCCTTGCCAAGAATTTTCCAATGACCTTCCGTTTCACTCAAAATAAAATCCAAATTTCTCTTCACCAATGACCCAAAAGGAATTCTCGCCCCTGCTTATATGTCTACTTCATTTTCTAACACTTTCCTCATTTCTAAATAAAATTCAGCCACCCTAGCCTTCTTTGTGGTCCCTGAAGACTCCTACCTCATTCCTGACTTAAAGACCTTTTGCCCAGTATTCCTTCTGCTTAGATCTCTGGAGCTTTGTTTAGCTGACTCCTTCTCGTCATTCAGCTCTCAGCTCAAAAGCCACTAACTCAGAGAGGTCTTCCACAACTGTTTAACATGTTAGCTCCACCTTTATCATTCTCTATCATCTCACTTTGCTTATTTTCATTAGCTTGTTGAACTTTTTACACACTAATGTATGCTTCAGCACCAAAAAACAGTGCCTGGCACAAAAATGCTCAATCAGTAGTTGTTGAATTAAATGTTTTTCTAATCACAAATTTATCAATGAGAATAACAAATTGTTTTAATCAATTATAAATGCCTTTCTGTAACTTCTTGAAATTATGAAGACAACAAATACTTAGAAAAATAAGGAAAGGGTTATTAAGCATACTTACCGTAATACCTTCACCAGACAAGTCATTACCACTTAAATTTTCACATTTTCTTCCAATGAACTAAATGTTTTATGTTATATATATATTATATATATATATGACATAATAACATATAAAACGAGCATAGATTTATGCTAGTTTCATAAACTTTAATTCAATTAGTCAAAATCATCAAAAATACGAGAATTTAAATTTTAAATCATGTACAGTTACATGGTTGTATAAATTCCTAAAAGAAGTGTGTGAAAGAACAAAGCTGAACGAGAGCAAAGAATGTTCTTGAACTAAACGTCACTCTTAATTGTGATTATAAATGATTATAAATGACCACGTTTGCTTTTAATGAAGGCATTCAGTAAAGGTAACTACAGAAACAATTAAGCTAAGAAATTGCATTTTCCTACTGACCATAATTAGAAGTTTGGGATATGTTCCCTAACTAAACTACCTCTTCTAAAACTAAGTTAAAACTTTTGGTTAGAAGAGAGTTAAGGCTGCAGAGCCCACCTGGCCCAGAGGAGGTGGTTCATTCTTCCTTGAACCATCCTAGGCTCACTATGATGCCACCCAAACTGTTTTATCAGACCTCCAGTGTGGCCTCCATATCTCAAAATTCAAGGGTCCTCATTTTACTTGATCTTTGTAAGCAACATTTAACAGAGTTGATAATCCTTTCTGCCTTCCTTCGCTTGGCTTTCAGGACATGTTGCTTCCCTGGTTTTCTTCCTGGTCCTCCATTCCCTTTGCTGCAGCTCCTCTCCTTCCCTACGTCTACACTGTAAAGTATGTCGAGGGCTCACTTCTTGAACATTTCTTCTTTCTGTCCTCATTCCCTTGATGATCTCATCTCTTCTACTGCCTTTAAATACCATCTAAATTCTGATGAATCCTAACTGTATGGTCCAGATTAGACTATATATATCTAATTGCAAACATGGCAAATTCACTTGGATATTTAAGGGAAATCTTAAATTTAATCTATCCAAAATTGAGCTCCAGCTTTCTCTACCAAAAGCTGGTCTATCCACATCCTTTCCTGTCTTAAAAAATGGTAACTCCAATACTTCCAGTTCCTCAGGCAATATCTGTACAGCCACACCCCACATCCAAAATCTGTCTGTGTTACCTCCAAGATGGAATAAAATCCCAACAACACACCCCATGATGGTGCAACTGGTACTTAATGAACAGGAACTGGGCCACTGACCTGTTCTGCTAAAGTTCTCACCTTCTCTTGTTTTTAGGGGGGGTGGGAGAATAGACTGGAGGTGAGGGCAGACCACGTGGAGAAACAGCAAGCACCTTTATCCTGGGAAGCAAGGAGGCAGAGTTTGCTTCCACCTCCTCTCATCTCTTGGAATTGGGTTGACAAAATGGGTATCAGTAACCTGCTGATTTCTAGAATCTCTGTAACCTCTGTAATCTCTGTCAGTACAAGCTGAAAGTTCCCCATCGATATTTAAACCAGAATGGAAACTGCCACCAGTTTTCAAAAACCGCAGCCAGGGCTTGGGTGGGTTTAGATCTTGCACCAGATGCAGTAACTCCCAGCCTATTGGCTGCCTGGCTGGCCAAGTCAATTGCACTGGTCTTGCAACAAGGCTTCCTTGAATTTATCAATATTGATGTCATGACTACAAAGGAGTTTCAGTGTGGATTCACACCATGCCACTTCTCTTCACCTTCAAGGCTACCATCCCACTCCTAGCCACCATCAGTTGCTGGAATGATTGTTGCAATAGCCTCGAATGCCTGCTCACACCATTGCCCCACCTCCCACCACTTTAAAGTCTGTTCTCAACAAACCAAATCGATTCTGAGTAAGTATAAGTAAGACCGTGATATTCCTCTGTTCAAATGGCTCAAAGGGCTTGTCACTCAGACTCAGAGTGAGTCTTTAAAATGACTACAGTGATGTGTATCTGTTCTCCTCAGATAAAGCTCTGACCTCATTTTCTGCATTACTTCCACACTCACTCTGTGTCAGCCACAAGGGCCCCCTGGCTGAGTTGGGATATGAGGATCTTTACACCTATTCCAGGAAAGGAAGAATGTTTGTTATGTTTACTGCTGGGTCCTAGACAGTGCCTGGCATTTGATAAATTCCTAATACCTGCTGAATGAAGGAATAAGCAACAATAACAATTTTAAAATTTTGTGACACTTTTCTGGCTCCGGGTGTTCCACTCTCCTAATGAAACTGCTTGTCGTCTCTTGCCTTTCTAAGATCCCAGGTTTCCTGCTTACATTTAATGAGGAATCTTAATCTCCCAGAACTCCAGGGTAGTAGAACTGAGCTACAATGTCACTACTAAATTCAGTAGAACTGAGCTACAATGTCACTCTCTTCCTATAGGTACTGCCATCTACAGTGGAACTTCCAAAAAGGAAACTACATTAAAGTCTCAATGTCTTTAAAAAAACAAACAAACAAAAAAACAAACAACTATGTATCAAATTAAGGTTTTGAAAACTTTTCAATTCAGTAGAGGAATAAACAAAACATAGCTTTATTGTATCTAAACAACATTAGTGAAGTAAACAACATTAGTGAAGTAAAATAAAAACACTTTAAGAAAATTAAATGTTATTTTAAATATAGAATAAACTTTAAATAATAACAACATTCTTTGAAGCAAGAAAGATATTTCATGTACCTCTAAGTGCATATGGATTATACTGTACGTCATTAAGAGATGCAAATATTTAACTTTTGAAAGCTACCAGACAAGTGCCAGTATACAGAGAGAAGAATCATTGTTTTAGGAATCAAGAGTTGCAATAAAACCTTCCTGATAGTGAATTCCTGCCACTTTTAGCAAGATGAGAAATGTGTAGACGCTGAGCTTTGGTAAATAAGTTATGATGCCATCATTTCATTCTCTGCATTTATTCTGGATATATGTCATTGGTGGCAAATAATGTCAGAAAATGTGAAGTTATGAGAGTTGTTTTGTGAGAGCAACTCACAAGCTAAAAATCACTTTTTCAGGCTTGGATTCATGCTACAGAAAGTCAGAAATAGGGCAGAACTCAGACTAGCATCACCCTGTTCAGCAAACTAGGTTATCCCCTGTCCAGTTTCTGGAATTATCTGCTGCACTGAAGCACAGAAGAAAAATATCTGGATTTCCAGTGTTAAGCATGACCATATAAAGAATATATGTGACAACTGGAACTAAGCCATTGTTTGCATCAATATGTACCATGGACTGCAAGTACCACTGGCTATTTGGCTTGGAGCCTCTGGTTGCCCAGCAAAAGGATAAATATCCAGATATATTTTGTTCTACATTTGGAAAAATGCTGTGCAGAGTTTCTGCCCCTAGTCTCATCATATGTGAAGTGAGAGCAAGCAGGCACAGAGCAGAGTATCTGTTAACGGGGGGATGGTGGTGGTGGGACGAACTGGGAGATTGAGATTGACATATATACACTAATATGTATAAAATAGACAACTAATAAGAACCTGCTGTATAAAAAATAAATAAAATTAAAATTAAAAAACAGTTCTCTAAAAGACATGGAAATAGTTATAATAGTGGAAAATGGCTTATATAATTAGCATGATATAATGACACATGTCATTTTTAGGTAACGTGTCCTTATGTTGCTAAAATACATTCTAGACTTAGGTACGCTTTCTATCACAGTGAGCCATTTTGGATTTTAGCCAATCAATAAGTTTTAGAGGCTCTATTAAAAATTTGTTAGAAGGGGTAAATACTCATTAATTTAATTATGTAATTAAATGATTATTTAAATTAATTTAAATTAATTTATTATTTAAATTCCAGAGCATTTGAGTATTATCTCAGCAGCTCTATATTACAGGACGATTTTTAGTATAGCATGAATATTTAAAAAAAAAATCCTGGATTATTTATTCCTTCATCTCTGGTATTTCCAGTTTCCATGTCACTATCTCTGGTGTTGGTGATATCCTACCTTCCAGAACTTTTATTATTTTAATTCCCCTTTCTCACCTGTCTTTCATATTTATCTCATATATAATCTTACCTATTCTTCCATCCCTCCCTTTATTCAACACATATTTACTATCACTCAGCAATGTTCAGTCAACAAATATTTACTGAGTACGTCTTTGCATCAGGCACAGGGTTATAAATATAAGCAGGGTACATCCTTACCCTTCTAGGAATTCAGTCTTGGAAAGGGAAATAGACACGTATATATCGAATTGCAACAAAATTTCAATACTATAAATAGGCTTGAATAAAATCCTTTAGGAGCACAGAAGGAGTGGGGCAGGGGAATGAGCGCATCAGAGGAAGCTTTACAGAAAGACAGAGTCTGAGCGCACTCTTGAATTTGTCAGGAGGAGACAGGATGCACAGGCATTCCGGGCACAGAGGAAACTGAACTAGCAAAGAGGCACAGAGGCATGAGGAACACCACCATCTCTAAGAACAGTGTATATTTTAAGTGTGAACACAGATTCAAAGATACGCAAAGGAGTTGAGGCTATGGGGCATACTGGGCTAGACCTTTTGTAAGTTATTCAAGGTGGGCTTCAGCTTGCGAGCAGCCAGAAGTTCACAGAAGCTTTGGGCAGCTGAGTGACCACCAGAGATTTGTCTGAGGGAAAAGACAGACTGAATAACAGAGAGGAAGGCGGACTAAAGTAGAAATAAAGTAGGACTAGACGGTACAGTCCATTGCAGGGGAAGCTGCGGTACCCATCACGGGGATGGTGGAGGAGGGTGAGACCGCGAGCATCCGTTAGGATGAAACAGAAGACGTGGATTCAAAAGACATTTCTGAGACAGAATCTAGAGAATCTGGCAAGTAACTGTGTATTTATGTTTGTGCGTGAATTTTACGTGGAAGTGGGTAGGGGGAATGAGAGCAAGGCAGCAGCTGAGGATGTGCCCAGTTTTCTTTTTGTTTGTTTGTCTTCTGTTTAGAGAGGACTAAGCCGATGTCCATGACATCCAGGGAGAAAAGTAGGACCGTGGGCAAGGATGGAACAAAAGCAGCTCATTTGCTTTTTAGAAATCTTAAACTTGAAGTAACTGGGGAGTCAAATTACATGGAGAGGACCCAGTGGGCAGTAGGAAATAGGAAAACAATGCTCAAAGAGGACAGTTGGATGGAGTGTCAACTACAGAGCCATCAATATACGGATGGTATTTAAAGTCAAAGGAGTAGATAAAGTCCTGTAGGAAGGGAGAAGGCCGAAAGTAAAACCGTTGGGGCCAAAAGTAAAGTTTTAAGAGATGAACAGCAAACAAGAATATGCTGAAGAAATAACCAGAAAAATAAAAGAACCAAGTGATGGGGTCAAAACCCATGGAAAGCAAAGGCTTGAAGAAAACTAAGAGTGTGCTCAACAGGGTCAAATCTCTTACCTCATTGCAGCCTGTGGGTTTTATATTCCTACATCGATTTTACCGATGAGAAAAGCAATGCCCAAAATGATTGCTGACCGTCAGACTTCGCATACCAGTAAGCAGCAGAGACAACACGAGAACCTAGGTCCAGCGCCAGTGTTTTTCCCTCAAAAATCCATTGCCTCTTCAGTAACAGCTTCATTTGATGACCTAAAAGCCCCAGTTTTCAATGTATCCTAAGTTAAATGCTGGTAATCTCTCTCCTTAAGTTCACTGGTTTCTATCATTAACAACTCGTTTCTCCCCTTCCTGATTCTGCCACAGGGCTTTGCTTCCATCAACCTATTCTGCTTCTAGTTTCCTACAACCAGCCTGCCACTTACTCCATGTGTGTTGGTTCCTCTTCTTCTAACTGAGAAATGGCCTCCACTCTTGGCCACAATTTGTGGTCCTGATCACCTTCCAGGAACAACATAAACCTCATCTTCCCCACTGATTAACTCTCTCGCTTAGGAATATTCCTAAATTATTCTCCATTATTCTGTGCTCCCCTGGCATTATTCATACATGTGAACAAAGAACTCTGTGTCCTTGCTCACTTGAAAATTTTCAAATACGTCTATTCTTTCTTCTCAATCAGCCTATAAGCTCTTCAAGGGAAGAGGTGACCTTGCAGAAGCCATTTTTAACCCTATTAAATGAGCATTAGAGTACGGGTAGCATTGTGATGTTAATAAACGTGGATGTGACTTGGCTGCCGGAGTTCAAGCACAAAGAGTACACTAAAATAAGCACCAAATGTAAATAAGGTAACTGGCTATGCAAATTTTTAACATAATATGACACATAGAGTGTAAGTGGCCAAAAGTGGTGGCACTTATCATAGGGCATTGCAGATTTTATAGGAAGTGGCTCTTTAGTTAGTTTTTAATTTTGTTTTATCAAAATAAATACACTTTAAACAACTATTTGAACAAATTTTGTTTTCACGGGTTGATCTACATCTGTACTTCCATTATTAATATGTAAGATATAAACCAACAGTATTTCAAATAAAACAGTATTGTTCATTTCCCATAAATATGTTTTCTAGAAAATGTGTTCCAGTACTACCACTGGGAAATAAACTCCTCTGCAGCCCAGTTATTGGCCAGGACATAGTTCCAGTACTAACAGTATCTAAGGGCAACACAACATAAACCCTGGCTGGTTTCTGAATCTACATTTCAAGGACAGAATGAAACCAGTGAAACTAAAAAGAAACTCATATAAACATCTTAGACCAGACATCATACAATAGGCAGTTATTTTCTTTGGAAGTCAGACATGAAAACAAATCACAGAATGTTCTTTCATTATTCCCATATTACTTAAAACACACACAAATATTCTCAGATTTCTTTTTGCGGGTTTAAACTCTCAAGTTCTTCCTTATTTTAAATAAAAAGCAACTGAATACCTATCCACATGGAATAAGCATACAGTGGCCTACTTGGAAAAGCTCCATAACTGGCTCTCTCTGTTTGAAAGCTCACAGATGAAGAAGTCATAGAATTTTGTACTTTGAACAAACACTTTAAAATACACAAAAATCAGAAATGTGAGACATTAGAGATGTCATATCGTGCACAGAATTTTGAAAAGAGCGAACAAGTTCGTCAGATATTCTATTTAAACAGTATAAGGAGACATAAAATTGGTTATATGTCTTAGTAACATGTACTGGGACCTTGTAATTGCAATACGCCTGATAATGAGCTAAACTTTACACAGGTCATCTCATTCCTCACATAATCCTCACAACAACCCTCTGAGGTGAGTGCATGTGCTAGACATGAAGAAACTGAAGTAGAGGGAAATTTATAAGTTGCCTACAGTCACCTAGCTAGTATCAGTGCCAGAATTTAAACCCTGATGGCCTGATGTTTGGGCCCTGATTCTTAATCTCTGATGAGTTCTCTTGAGTGCTACCTACTTTCTTTAGGGTAAAATATTTTGCTAGAAAAAGTTAAAATAATATAATGAAATATTCTGTAATGGGTAATGTTACCTTAGAATTTCCATGTTTCATGAAAGTTACCTAAATAGAGAATACCTATCAAAACTAATGTAAGTGCAAAAATAAAAGTAAAAACCAGAATGTGTTCAAATTAACTGTACCCTGCAATGTGTCCAAAGGAGAAATGTTAGCACCACTGTTCCTTAAGTTTCCGGTCACCAATGATTATTATCAGCCTTTGCTAGTGCATTCCTAATTCATGCAAGTAGTATAGATTTTTGAATTTTTTTCTGCATATTTAGGGTATGAAGTATGCTAATATTAATGAGTTATAGTCTTACAAGAGTAATAACTAATAGTCTTTAAAAAGTAATTTTGTTTCCCCAACTTGCTAATTTACTCTGAGTGAATATAAGGTTATTATGGATAAGTCACATATTTTTATTTAATCCTTCACCCAGGCTTATTTTCACACGTCAAAGTTCACAAACAAATCCAGAAGAAGAAAAAAAAGCCATTGCCAAAGTATTCCTTAACAAAAAGCAACCACAGAAATGTACACTTTACAATATGTCATTTACATACTTCTAAGAAACAATGGACCATTAGAAATGATATAGTTTGCAAGGCAGAAATAGAGATACAGATGGAGAGAACAAACGTATGGACACCAAAGGGGGTAAATTAGGGGGTGGTGTGGTGGTGGTGTGATGAACTGGGAGATTGGGATTGATATATATACACTAATATGTATAAAATGGATAATTAATAACAACCTGCTGTATAAAAAAATAATAAAATAAAATTCAAAAAAATGTAGGGAAAAAAGGTAATATGGGGGCATTAGACAGTTAATAAAAATACTCTTTTCTAGAAAAAAAAAGAAATGACATATATCTATATCTATCTACCTATCTATCCATATATGTATATCAGCCATCTGGAAAGCATCTTCAAATTACTGATCCTTGATTTTTTTCAGATCCACCATTCATAAGAAGATTCCATCGGTTAGGAATTAGGAAACAATTATTCTAAGTCACTTAAAAGCAAATACACCAACCATCAGCACTTTCAGGATAGGAATCTTTCTCCTAAGAGTAGAATTTAAAGTACTTAGTAGGAACATTAGACCTAAAGGTATTTACTTCTACTCTGAAATTCAAAGAGCTCTTAGAATGAAAGGAGCACTAATAAAAGAGTATGCGGAAGAAGAGACTCTTGAAGAAAATCTTTTTTTTTTTTTGAAATTTTATAGAGGACGAATAGTAAAAGGTTAAATACTAGCATGATGGAATTTAACCATGGAAGCTAAAAGCATTATTAAACATTTCTATGTACATACCATTTGAAAATTTTTCTTACCATATACTCCATATTAGAGGCTGCTGGATACACCTGACTTCGTAACTTATTATGAAGGTCCAGGATACTCTGCATGTCATTGTCCGTGATGGCCCTTTTCCCTCTTTGCTTTGCCATCCACCACTCACCATCCTCATCCATGTACTTTTCCAAAAGTTTGTCCAATAAAGTGGCATTAGGAACCACCATGGCTGGAATTGCTCTGGCCATGAATAGCACTGTGGTTACTCTGAGCCACTCCCGCGCAGTACACTTCATAATGAATGATCTCAGGATGTCCCCGGGAAAAGCTCCAAGAAAGGTTCTTCCACTCCGTCTGGCTATAAGGACATGCAGTGTAATTAGGGTGAAAATCCCAGCAGATATTAATTTTCTAATAACAAAACTAATCCAACAGTTACAAAGGGATGGAGCCAGTTTGATTTGTTTATACAATGCCAGCAAATGGACATGCACTTTTTGAAATAAATTTTCTCCCATCCATTTTTCCTCCAGAGGACTTTTCACAATTGTTTCCACAAAATAGACAGCAACATTTTCCAAGATAATGTGCATGACGCCAAAAATAAATGGCAAAAGTAACCGAGAGGAGCCAAAGCTTGAAAATAATTTCTGAATTACAAAGCTTTAAATGGCTAGATATTACATACAGCCTGCAAAGGGTATGATGTCCCTAGAATGTTTTATCAATCAATCCAGAGCTTCACGTTTCTCTCTCTGTTTTAAGGTATTATCTCAAGTGTCCCATCTCTGGTTCAGAATGTCAACGAAATTATGAAATTGAGGGTGAATGTTGTAAAGAGGTACAAACTGTTATTCACACATATATCCATGGGTACTTCTAGAGGGACCCCTGAATTAATGCGAGTGAATAGTTACGGTCGCTGGGGGAAGTCTCTTCTTATACAGCCACAGGTCAAGAAGAAAATCTTTATTTCCTAGAAAGTGTGTGCCTAACCTGTGGTCCGCACCCGATAAAGCCAGCAGTACGCGGGCAGCTTCACAGCCTCTCCTCCCACCCGCCGCAGGCGCGCACTGTTCACTTAACCTAAACCAAAGGGCGCGACGGGAGGAGGTGAAACTCACAAACTCAGAAGGAGCTCCCACAAATCTCCACCGTGGCTTTCCGAGCAGCCCACCCACCCTCAGTGACCGACCATTCTCTGCACGTTGATTTTTTATTTTTTTTAAGTAGAGTTTAAGAAGCCAAAAGTAGATTGGAGAAGGCGGTGCGGTTTTAGAAATGCCCTTACCTCTCCAGCGTGAAGTTCCCTACGAGAGCTGAGCCGAACAAGACGGCCGGCTTCCCGCAGCCCGCACGCACGACTGCACATAGACAGCCCGGTTCGGGCAGGACCCGGGCACGGCGCGTCCTCGGGCGACGGGGGCGCTGCCTGCAGGGGGACGTGGGCCCTGGCCTCCGCGGCTCCTCCCTGGACCTGGAAGGAGGAGCAGGCAAAAAGTGCTCCAAAGTTAAGAGCCCGAGGCTGGGGCGGAACAGCGGCTGCCCGGTTAGCTCTCCAGGGTGGGCGCCCGAGCTTCTCGGAGCCTTATCAGTCGGCGCGAGGGGCGGGGACCCGGGCCGGGCTGGGCGGCGAAGGCTGGAGAAGACCTCGCTCCCCCGCTCGGTGCAGCCGCCCCGCGCAGAGCCAGGCGCCGAGCGCTTCCGCCGCTTCCTCGAGCTCCCGGGCATTTATTGCGGTCCTAGCGCGCGCGCACGTGACGTGAGCTCCCCCTCCTCGCCCACCCCACCTCTGCCCGGCCCTGGACGGGGGCCCGCGGCGGGAGCGACGAGAGGCCGCCCTGCTTCTCCCCACGCCCCTCACCCCTCGGCCCAGCGAAGCCGGGACACTTGGCCTTTGTGCGTGTGCTTTGGGCTTCAGGGACCCGGGCGTGGAAGGTCTGGACCCTGTGGGAGGCGTATGCAAGCAGGCCCCCAAGTCCTTCCGCCCCTCACAGCTCCCCTGCTTTCAGAGGTCCTTCTCCTAGTTCCTTCCTGACTCGATGCTAAAATGGCTCTAACAACCCTTACAGAAAAGGAGCTGCCCCCTAGAGGGCCTGCGGAGAGGGTGGAGGTGGGGTTAACACGTTGGGTTTTGGAGATCTAGAAGGAGAACTGGGGCGGGAAGAGGGGACTGGGGAGAAGGTAGCCTGGGGAGCAGAAGTCTTTTCCTTTTATTTTCTCCAGGGCATCACTTCCATTATCAAGACCCATTGTCTAGAATTGGGAAGTTGTTCTTTTTGGCTCCGTTAAAACCTTGATGATGATGACCAAATGGGGAAGAGGTTTCATAGAATGGTGGGTGATCTGTGACTCAGGATTACCTGACAGTTGAGAGCTCCACTTCATGCATAAAATGCGTTGCATTCGGGTCCTAAGGTGACCACAGAACTTTTTTTTTTCCTAATGATGTAATCATTTATGGAGTTGATATGAAGGGTAGCCTCAGTTAATTTATCAGCGCTACCTTGACAGGAATTCAAAATCCAAACCTAGAACTGATAGTGAACTGAGTCAGTTTCGCTGTTGTTCATGCTATACTTGGAAGTAGGAAAATTACTCATTTTAAATTCACAAAGGCTCACCCTAATTAATGTGGTGCTCTTCTACAGGTATGTTTTTTATTAAGCATTTATTTAATTTACTTACCTTTGCTTCCCTTCTGTAGTGAGCCATGAACTCAATTTCTTTTTCTCTAAATGCTAGCGTCTATGGCCTATGGTCAAAGAAAGTAAAACATTCTGATAGTAATTCCCAAATCATCCCAAGTTGCAACCTGTCTCTTTCCACACCACCCGTTTACACTTTATCAGATCAAAAAATTCAAATCTAAGCCCCTGGTGAATGTGAGACCTTCCTTCATCTCACAATACAGAAAAGAGACAAAAGGGAAACATGACCTATCAGAAGGGCACAGAAAGTGAAGTTTTGGTGCATGTACCACTTTCATAGAAGGTGTAATTTTGCAATTTTGTAGCAGCTTAAGCACAAAAAATGACTGACATTTGCACTTTTCAGAGTTACTTATAACTCTCATGCATTGGTTTTCCTTCCTGGAAACTGATGGAAGACCCCAAAGTATGTGGTAAAAGAACTGTCATTTGTCACATCGGATGAAGAACACGTTTATATACTGAAATTTTAATGTGGTATTGAAAAGTATACTGAGTATCAAATAAAAAACAGTTAAAAGTAATAACATTACTTGTAACATGTTCAAAGAGAATTTAAGTTGTGAAGAAGGGAATTGAGATGCTAAGAAATGAAAAATGCACTGACTCTTGAATGTTTCTATCATAAACCTTTCCACACAATATACAAATCAGACACCTAAAGGCTTACATTAAAGAAAATTAGATTTGGTTTTAAGGTTTTAATTCCAAAACTTTCTCCAGGTAAGGAAAAAAAAAAGTTTGTATTCCTTGTCTCAGTGTTTCTGTCGGCTTCCAATTTGGTACTGCAGGTCATATTTTTATATAAAAGAATTAAACATTCACAATATTAACACTTCAATAATACATCGTGTCATGTCTGATTTAATATATATGCTGAAAATGTCATCTTCAAGAGTAATCAAACACAATATCCTGGTATACTCATAGATGATAGTGTTCACTTTTTAATTTGTTGTTGAGAAATCTGTGTGTAGACAGAAGAAAATGTCACAGAATTCATGTAAAAGGGGCACTCTGGTTTGTGGCTAAGGCTGTTACTTATAAAGCCACAGTCGCTTTTAGCATTACTACTTTCTTGTGGCAGACACTGTTGGTTGCCTAACTCAAAACCAGACTCCCACCCCCTTTCTTCCAAGCCCATAGCCTCCAATTTACTGGGGGTGTTTGCCCTCTCACATCCTCTCAAACTGGCATCCTTAGGAGGTGAATGTTGATTGGTCAAAGGCAATCATCACACTCCATCTATGCTACCAGTAATTGACTTAGCATGGGCTTGCCTTGCAACCTTGGCTACTGAAAAAAAGGAAGAAATCTGCTTGGGGGTGAAGAGAAGGTTGGCAAGGTTTTCTTTTGTGATAAAAAGATGCAAAAAGAGGAAATGTCCCTTCAGGCACTGATGTATCAGTTTGTGAAATTGAAAGATGCACCTGTTGTTGTGCAAAGAGGGACAAGCCTAAGACAGACTTATCACCTTGGCTGAGCAGAAAGGCAGATAGTGCCTGAGTCTCCCTGACACTGAACAATCATTGAACACCTAGCCTCTGTTTTTCTAGCCATAAAAAGCAGTAAATGTATTGTTTAAGCCACACTGACTTGGGAATTCAGTTACTTGCAGCTTAAAGCATTCTAATAGATACATTTCTACAAAGAAGATACCTTCCTCTGGCAATGTCATGTTTTCTCCATGCTGCTGCTGCTATTATGTTCTGCTCATGTGCATACTTAGGAATTATCTTTAAGTATATTCTTATGTGTTTTTTCTATCCCCATGATTGCAAACTCGGGTATATATTCATCTCTGGGTATTTCACCCACTGTATAGTTTCATGACCCCAAACCTCAATCTCAAACTGAGGCACACTGGGCTTCCCTGGTGGCGCAGTGGTTGAGAGTCCGCCTGCCGATGCAGGGGACACGGGTTCCTGCCCCGGTCCGGGAAGATCCCACATGCCGTGGAGCGGCTGGGCCCGTGAGCCATGGCCGCTGAGCCTGCGCGTCCGGAGCCTGTGTGCCACAACGGGAGAGGCCACAACAGTGAGAGGCCCGCGTACCGCAAAAAAACAAAAACAAAAAACAAAAACTGAGGCACACTGACTCTTCTATCACCATATCGTTACATATTCTTACATCCTCCATCTTCCACTGGAGGATGTAAGAATAGAATTTGTGTTATGTTTCGTGAGGTGGAATCAGTGTAGTACAATGTTTTAAAGCATGTAATTTTAAATTAAGATGCCCGAGTTAGTTTCATGACGTGTCACTAGTCCTTGGACCTTGATTATGCTACTTGGCCTCTACCAGCCCTGGATCCTTTTCCCTTTAAAGAAAATAATAACTGTAGCTATCTCACTTTTTCACTTTGTGTATTAAGATTAGTTAATACATGGAAGCACTTAAAACAGATAAACAGAAAGTACCCAATAAGAGTTAAATATTATTATTATGAGAACTAAAGTAGAGGATTTATAGTTGCTATTTTATAAACTCAATGGGCTTTAATCAAAGTATTGTGCAGTATAAGAGTTTAATTTTTAAGTAGAAGATAGAAATAACTGGCCATACACGTGATAAAAACAATCTATAATGTTTCTTGCAGTGCTTAGTGAATTTTCCTCTCACAGCTGTTCTGTTTACAGTAGAACACAGTTTCCATTTTTCTCCAAAGCAGCCATTTGTCTCTACCTCAAGATAGTCACATATAAGTCCTTCTACTCTAACTACAAGTGTTCAATCATTATAACCTTATTTTTGAAATGTAACATACATGCATTAAAGTGCAAAAATCTTAAGTGTACAGCTCAATGAAATTTTACAAAGTTAACACACTGTGTGAAAACCACTGGGATCCAGATAGAGAACATAACCATCTTCTAGAAGTTTCCTTTGTGCCTCCTTCTTGGTGCATTCTCCCCAAAGGTAAGTAATATTCTAATTTCTTACCCAAAATTGGTTTTAATCTTTATGTGCATGGAATCATACAGGAGACAATTTCATTGTCTGGCTTCTTTTTTTTTTTTTTTTTTTTTTTGCGGTACGCGGGCCTCTCACTGTTGTGGTCTCTCCCGTTGCGGAGCACAGGCTCCGGACGCGCAGGCTCAGCGGCCATGGCTCACGGGCCCAGCCGCTCCGTGGCATGTGGGATCTTCCCGGACCGGGGCACGAACCCATCGGCAGGCAGACTCTCAACCACTGCGCCACCAGGGAAGCCCCCATTGTCTGGCTTCTTTTGTATCTTGTTTCTTTCATTCAATATATCCGCAAGATTCATCCATGTTGTTGTACATAGCAATACTTTGTTCTTTTACTTATTTTTTATGAGCCTTCTACAATTTTTCTACCCATTCTGTTGTTGAATTTTAATAGTCCTGTTTAGGACTTAATGCTGCTAAGGACATTCCTGTACATGCCTTTTTGTACACATATTCACACCTTTTTTATTGGCTGTATAGCTTGGAGTAGAACTTCTGGGTACTAACATATACTTATGTACAATTTAAGTAGGTAAATTGAGTTGTATACATTTTTCTTATTGAATTGTAAGAATCTTTTGTAAGTGTTGTGAACATGTCCTTTTTAAATGTAAAGTATATTATAAATTTCTTATTCATTTCATTTTTTTGCCTTTTCACTCTGTTAATCATGTCTCTTGATGAACAGAATGTCCTAATTTTAATGAAGTTCAATTTTTCAATCTTTTCCTTTATGGTTAGTGATGTGTAAGACCTGTTGGATAAATATTTGCCTATCCCAAAGTCATGAAGAAAAATCTCCTATGTTATCTTCTAGCTTTATTATTTTATGTTTTACTGTAAGGTCTTTGATCCATCTGGAATGGGTTTTTATGTTATGACAAGGGAGTAATTGAGTTTTTATAGAAAGATTTCAGAGATTATATTAAAAGCTTGCATATCTTATAAGCATCACTATAAACTCTTCGTGAATTTGTTCTGGAAAAGAGGTAAATTTCAGAATTAAGGGATAGAAAAATGTCTTTGTTCTTTAATCTAGAGTTACGATGCTTTAATCAGATTATTTAGAGATGCAAGTGCTGAGATCCATGTTGATGCCATAACCTGAAAATTCCTTAATCTGTCCCCTGATGTAAAGGAAAGTAATTATTTTAAGCTTCTTTTTAGATTTGCAGAGGACCTATTTTGTCATCCATTTGAAGTTTGACTGATCTGCAGTCACTAAATGCAATGATTCATTTTTAAGTTATCTACTACCACCAATACTGCTTCTACGCGTTTGAAAAAAACATGTTCAATAATTTCTGTGCACGCTTCTGTGCCTTTCTTGGTAAAGTTCTCACTGGTTGAAGTTTCTTCCATTCATTCTCTTCTGAATATTCACACTCTAACCATTCTCCACAAAGAAAATCACTGATCCAGTCAACCATTTTCTCTATTTTATTTTCCTCTAAATCTTATCAATTTCTATTATATAAATTATGGCTAGTCCTATATTTTCTTAGCTCTCCAACAATGCTAAAACCTCCTTGAGAAAACAGATCATGTTTATGTGACCTCTGTATTACTTACAATATATGTTAAATGAACAATTGAATTTGGATTTTTGAAATATTCTTATTGACCAGAAAAGTACACACATGTCTCTGGATGTACAAGCTTGTAGGCAGGAACACAAGAATACACAATGCAAACAAAACTCCACATCATGCTGGAGATGACTTTCACCTAGAGATTTTTCTTTTTTTTTTGCGGTACGCGGGACTCTCACTGTTGTGGCCTCTCCCGTTGCGGAGCACAGGCTCCGGACACACAGGCTCAGCGGCCATGGCTCGCGGGCCCAGCCGCTCCGCGGCACGTGGGATCTTCCCGGACCGGGGCACGAACCCGTGTCCCCTGCATCGGCAGGCGGACTCTCAACCACTGCGCCACCAGGGAATACCCTGCATGTCTTTTTATGAAGATCTGGCACGTGTGTATTGTTAGCATCTGCAGCATTGCAGATTACAGCTTCAGCTGTAGATGCAAAACTGAAAAGAGCTATTCATTGATATAAAAAACTCCATCCCGGTTGAAATATTATATTTTAATTTCTGTAAATCAGAATATCCACAACAGTAGGCAATGCTAGAAACGTTTTAAATTGAAGAAGTGTCTCTGAAGTACATTCAGGGTGGCATGAGGACTCTGGCTGCAGCTTCATCTTTTGATGATCACTTCTCTTTCTAGATCTGCAGAAGTGCTTCACAATGTGCCTGGGTTAGAGGTTGCCTTTCAGGTTTACTGGGAAGGGCTGTTGAAAGGCAGGCATGATAAAAGGAAAAGTATCTACCCTTTCATCTACAGCATTAATGTCAGAGACAGGCTTTTCATCCTAATAAAAGGAGGATAAAAACTTTCTCAACTACCATTAGCTAACCCATGAAGAAATAGTTGGCAAAAACCCTGCAGCCCACTTTTAATGGCAATTTTAAGGAACCATATTTAACAAAAGTGGAAAAATGAAAATCCCTGATGTTTTTCTGCAAATACAACATCCACAATTAAATGATTTTTATATAATTATAAAATATAAAAATTATATATATGTAAATGTGTAGATAGTAATTGAATGTTAAGCATTATTTCACTAGATAACAAGAGAGATTAAGAAAATTTAATTTTAGTTAGGTAAGTTGTAGGGAAACACACTGCAAATATGGAAGAAAATGTGCTACTGTTTACTTGCTATATGTTACCTTTAGGTATTCTGCTAGAATAAGCACAAGAATTAACAGAGATTTTCAAAATGCTTTGGAATTAAAAGAAAAGAAAATGAAATAACTACCAAATACCGGTTTTTGTAAATCATAACTTTATAAATAATAAACAGAGCACATGGACAAATAGGAAATATACTTAAATAAACAGCATTCACAAACAGATCTGAAACGTTCATAACCTCAACACTGTGTAACTGCACTGTTCACAGAAGGTATTCTGGTCCTGTCTTGCTTCGTGCTGTTCCCTTAACTGGGGTACTAACTCTTGGCATTTCACTGCCTCCTGAATATTCCTGTCCTTGTGCTCTTTGCCCAAATTCTGCCCCAAATTATAACATCATCCTCAATTGCTGCATGTACCTCTCTGCCCCTTCCTTTCAAGTTTTCATCACAAATCCTAACTCTTTCAAGAAATTGTCCTAATTGTCCTTATATAGAAGTGTTCTAGCTATACTCTTAGATTTCCGTAGACCCTAAAACATGGAAAGAAAATGAAGGTTGAGAGTAAGAACATGTTTTTTAGACTTGAGAAGACACTATTCTTAAAGTGGAAGGTTTAATTATACTGATGATCCAGATATTTGGATCTTTTAAAATATAAACTCTTTTATATAAAAGAAATACATAGCAAACTATATTCAGAAGAAGCTTATAATATAGAATTTAATTTCATATATACTTTCTAGAGTTTAGGTATAAAAATGTGACATTTTAGGTATAAAAATGGAAGTGGGTTTTCATTATGTTTTAAACATTCATTGAAAACACACATATTCCAGCTGGTGTTATATTGAATTACAGTTGACCCTAAACAATAAGTACCAGTCCACTTATACACAGCTTTTTTCAATAAATATTACATACCACACAATCAGGGTTGGTTGAATTGTGGATTGGAAGGGCCGACTGGAAAGTTACACAAGGATTTTTGACTATGTGAAGTGGGGTTGCGGGGCCTTAAGCCCCAAGTTGTTCAAGGGTCAACTGTATTTGCCTACAAATCTTTCTCTTACCATTGACTTTGACCTTGGCCATGTGACTTGCTTTGCTCAACAGACTCATACTTTTATGAGTAAAAGCTAAGACTTTTGGAGGCATCTTCTTGGAGTTTCTGCCTCTTGTCATGAGGAGAGCGTGGCCAGGTGGCCATTGGTCCTTTAGTTCAGGTAGGACTGAACCAGTCTAAACCCTGAGATCCAGCTGAGACCAGAGCCAACTTGTCAGACTCCCTAGACACTCAATAAATATTTCTATAATCCCCAAGATTTTAATGTTGAGTGCTTCACAAAACTATCACAACAAAAGACTGACTGATACATACCTTTATATTTAACATATCAACATTATAACGACCCTGTGAAACACATATTACTGATGTTCAGAAAGATAAAGTGACCTGCACAGCATTTGATGGTAAATCTTTTCCTCAGAGCTAATGTGCTTACCATGACATCTCTCTGTCTGCCACCACTTCTGCCCCAGCACACTGCTTCTTTCTCTTTCCAGTGCAAGTAAAGAATCTTTAGAAAATGCAAAAATTGGAAGTAGGGAACAGGAGTTAAGAAGTAGCAAACTAATAGAAAACATGTGTGCCAAGCATTTTGTTTTGAAGTTTCTAAATTTTGTTCATGGCTAAATACCCTCATCTGTGACTTTTAACATTTGAGAACATTTCTATGAGCCTTGGCAAAATGCTGATTGATGTATCTTAACATGATCCATGTCTACATGATCTGACCAGTAGGAGTAAATAAGGATGAAATGTATCATGATATTCCATAATTATCTAGAGTGAGAGATTGCTCTTCCTTTGAAAAATCGTATCACTTCTCTAAACAATTTCTTGACTTAAAAATTTGCTAGGTGGGCTTCCCTGGTGGTGCAGTGGTTGAGAGTCCGCCTGCCGATGCAGGGGACATGGGTTCGTGCCCCGGTCCAGGAAGATCCCACATGCCGCGGAGCGGCTGGGCCCGTGAGCCATGGCCGCTGAGTCTGCACGTCCGGAGCCTGTGCTCCACAACGGGAGAGGCCACAACAGTGAGAGGCCCGTGTAATGCAAAAAAAAAAAAAAAAAAAAAAAAAAATTGCTAGGTAAATTTCTGTTTCAGTCAACTCCAGGATAATCTTATATTTTAAGAAATAATAATGTTATATATATTTTAAATATCATAGTTTTGTCCATGATAGAAAAACAACCTTGAAAGACTGTTTCAATCCTGAGTGGGATTCTTGAGTTTGGAAGGGACTGATGGTGGAAAAAAGTATATTCACTTGAATGAAGAAATGAACAACAGGAAGTGTATAGGCTCAAATACAAGGTAAGGCATATTTCTTGATACTGGAAAAGGGAAAATGAAGTACAAAGGCTTTCTGCCCTCAACAGTATTATATAAAGGAAGTTATGTCCTGAAAAGCAGGGTCATGCTTGTGCCAGGAAGGAAGAAGTAGGTGTGCATGTTTTGAGATGTGAAGAATGGCTGTTGTCCAGATGGCAGGCAGGGCGGCTGAAGAAGGAATCAGAAGAATTCAAGACACGTTTCTCGTTTTGCCAAAGTAGCAGTCTCTCCAAGTTTATTCAAGATCTAATACTTTAAATGTGAGCTGAAACTGTAACTTTAATTATACATTTGGAATATTTGAAAATTAAGATTGCCTGTAGTTATAAGAAGAACACCTGGAAAGGAATATGTAAGAAAAAAATGTTACTTCTGCAAATCCCATAAGACGGATTCAATTTCTATTTTAAATTAATAGCTTATCTGTTAGTGACAATTCAGCTCACAGACCATCTATTAATAAGATGAAGCACTGCTCCCACATGTTGAACAAATTGCCTTTGCTTTATCAGACCAGGTTTCCTGCTCCACTTTTGGCTTCTGACAATTTGTTTTAAGTCTGCCCTTGGCTTGCTTTGTTAAACCAAAGGATAGGAACAGAATTGAAGGGATGCAAACACGAAGAAAAAGAATTCAAAGTTATACAATATACCTTTTCTTCCACTGTTTGCCTTTTTACAATTCTATCCAGTCTTCCCTTTTTTACTATCTCTTTTAAAAGACAACTTCTTTTTGTGAAGTTCCATTTTACTTTTAACATTAATGTGTTTATATTTTAAACATGCATTTAGTTAAGAATCATTCTTGGGGGGAATTTTTTTAGCTATTTACCTTGGTAAAATATACCTTACTATTGTGGCACAACCCTGGCGTCACTGTACTACTGTGGCTGTCTAAGGGAGAATATAATATCCTTAAACAGAAGTAGCTCTGTCTTGGCATTTCATGAATACTCAGTAATTATGACTTACTGATTCATAAGTATACATGACTTTGGTTGCTTTCCATTGGTAATCAACATCATGAAAATACCTACAGAGAGCTTCAACAAACCCCTGAAATGTATTTTATTCATTAGTTTAGTTTTCACTTACCCATGTGTTTTATTATACAGTGGTAAATACCTTCGGGTGATTATAAAAATGAGTAATTCAAATTATTACTGCCCTAATGATAATTAAAAAGCATATTAAAAGAATTTTCTTTACTTGTGTTTATTGAAAAGTAAAAGAAATAACCATTCACTATTGTTTATGCATATACATTTACTAAGCCAAATTATTGGCAAAACTTTGTCAATTTTTTAAAATTAAAATTCTCTAACTTAAAAGAGTTTTCTGCCAGGAAAATGTCATAATTTGGTCTGTTCTCAAATGCAAGAATCATGTCTTTCATGACTATGAGAAAAGACTGGAAGCCGGAGGTCAGTCTAGGCTTGAGGTTTAACCCCTGGAGATAATATCTCAGAAGACAAAAGGGTTCAAGACTTCATTTCAGTATTATACTCATTTACTTAAATATGGCAAACTTAAAGGCCATCATGCCTGCTAAGGACAACTAACGACATTGGTTCCGTATTCTGAGATAATATTTCCACCTATTTTGTCAACTTTACTAAGACTATTTTCTTTTTAATTCATAGCTATTTCCAGATTTCTAGTACAATAAATAATCTTTTCTTCTGGATTCAAGTCTGATAGAGTCATAGTTTAACTGATGTATAAGAATGAGTTCAAAAGAATGGAGGGCTCAGTACACATGGACATTTTCTATACCTTGTCATTTTTTATAGATGAAGTATCCCTTTTCTAAAAGAGGAATACATTTACAAATAAAATCCAGTCAATCAACATTGTTTTTATTCTGTGTAAAAGTTGAATGGTTAGAACTCTAAACAGTGCCCCTTCCACGTGATTGAGCTTCTAAAGGAATTATTACGCTAATTGGATGAAATCTAAGTATTGGTCCTCAAAGCTGCATCAGATGAGGTTCTCAGGCATGCCTTGACAGTGATGGCCTTTTGACGATTATCAAAACCAGACAACTCACCTGCCACAGGTGCTCATAGTATAAGGAGAAGGCAGGGAAACATCACTGGGAAATACAGTTTTTAATGAGATGGATGGTTGAACTGTCTGACTATAAAACTGGAGCCAATGGGTTCCACTTTATTACTCTATCTAGGTGGAAGGCTTTCAGATATATTTTAACTGTTTTTTTACTGAGCCTAGTTTATGAGGGTAAAAATTTCATGAATGTATGAGGATTTCAATTCTTTCCATATAGCAAAATCATATTCTTTTTCATTTCTGAACCCAAAGCATGATAAAGTACATCTACACAGACACTAACTCTCCCAAACTAACTCTCTAATAAACCTTGAAGAAGTGAAATGGTTCTAGCTGCAAATTCAAAAGATTTTGGAATTTTGGATCTTGGAAAAAGTAGCAAACAATTCTAGTCATGACCCAAAGGAGATAACTTGAGTGAGCTTTTCTCTTCTGCTCAAGACACAAAAAGATGAGGTATTAGAAAAAGCAATGCTTACTACCACATGTTGGAGCAGCATGGTTGGCAAAGCTTGGTGGAATTTGTTTTAAAAAGGAACACTTCCAGTAGGTTTTCTACGATTCTATCTCTCCAAGTTCACCTTTTTTTTTTTTCAGGGATCACATCCATAAGTGCACACCAGGATTAGTAATGTGGAAGCTCAGCTGGATCCTTGTCATGTGTCTTTTTTAAAAGATTTAAATACCCATTAGAGTGGTCAGTAAGTCAAGAAGTCATTCACTAAGTTGGACAAGGAGCCAATCTTTATAAATAGCAACCCATGATGATTTATGCACAATGGAAGTTAGGAAGCTAAAGATCTCTAAGTGTGGCCTAAAGGAAAAGTAGCAAATGTTGTTCACGTGGTTGGCTACAGAGCCTCTTGTTAATTACATGCTATTAACAAAGTCCTTTCTACCTGTCATTAAAAATGCTTTCTGGTTCAGGGATTGACTGTTTGACCAATGGGTTAGAACACAATAAAACCACACCTATTTGGAAACTTGGTATATAGCAAGTGTGGTATTATAAAGGGGTGGGACTGGATCATTCAATAAATTGCACTGTGAAAAATCATTTTCATTGTGAAAAATCATTTTCATTGTGAAAAAATGAAATTCTATACTTATTTCATATCACAAACAAAAACAGTGTCAGTTTTATTAAAGACATGAGGGGGGCTTGAAACTTGTAGAATAAATATAAGTGAAATAGCTTTTTAATACCAGGTGAGGAAAGAATTTCTTAAACGAAATAGAAAAACCACAATACCCAAAAGAAAACTTGATGTATTTACTAACGATAATAACTAATAGCTTTGGTATGATAAAAGAACAATTAAAAAATTTAGAAACAAACCACAGATTCAAAGAAGGTGATTGTAACTCATATACCTGACAGATTTGTATTCAGAATAAGCAAAGAAACTCAAAAATTATTAATAAAAACACAAACCACCCAACCAGAGAAAATGACCAAGGAACAGAATTTAAAAATTGAGTGGATAATAAACTTATGAATTTTATTACCTCATTAGTAATGAGGAAAATGCAAATTAAAATAATAAATACCAGTTTTAAACCATCATGTTGACAATATTAATATTTGACCAGGATGCAGAAAAAGAGGGACTGTTATACTGACACTATTGGGACTTACTGTATGCCAGAAACTCTGCTGAGCACATACCATTACTGATACAAATTTAAATATGGGTAAAGAAATTATAAAACATGCATGGGAATGACATATACCAGCTTAGAGTAGAGGTTGCCTTTAGGAATGATGTTAGGAGAATGTAATCAGGGAATACAGTTCCAAAGAAGGTTTGTTTGCCTCTGTCTGTTACCTTTTAAATTGAAAGAGAGAGACAGAGAGAAGGAAAGACAGAGAGAGAAACAGAGAGAGACAGAGAGATATGAGTCAAGACGGTAGTTGGTAGATTGTGTGCCTTCTGTAGCCTCCTTACCTCTGTCCTTTAGCAGTCATATCCCAGGACTCACGTTCTTAGTATCTCTATAAATGCTCTCAGCAAGTTGAGATAATTATTATTCTACTTAACGTACAATAAAACAGAAACTAGAAGATGTTAATGGACTCATAGCTAGCAACTGGGGGGAGCCATGATTAGAACCCAGATCTGATATGTTCCAAACTTTCTTTGGCAAGGCGTTCTACCAACTAACAAGGAGCCAGGGGACACACTTGTAGGCAACATCTGTGGCACAGTGCAAAGGCGTGGTGTGGAGTTCAGACAAAGAAGTCCAGTCCAAGCGCTGCCATTTTTGAGCAGCATGAACTCAGAAGAGTCGCAGAAGCTCCCTGAGGCTCTCTGAATCTTAGTTTATCCATCTCTAAAAAAAGATCCACCTATTGCAAAGAGTTGTGAGAGTCAAATGTGATGCTAAATACAATGAACTTTATCAGTACTAAGAGATGGACAATGTCCTTTAGAATAAGGAACAATTTCTGATTAGGAATTCCCCACATCCCCATGGCCTAGCACAGTGTATGCATTTTCTAAGCATTCAATGAGTGCTTGTTGATGGGGATGTTGACTGGTCCACACAGAAACCTAGAAGCCAACCAGAACTGACAGCTCTCTATGGAAGTTCCTGTAAATGTGTTACCCTACAAAGGAGTAGAGGATCCCAGGCTGACATATATGGGTTTGTTATTAATAGTCATTCTAATGGAAAGGAAGTAGAAGCACACTAGGATGTCTTGCAGGGAGACTCTTAGGGTCCCAGAGAGAGAAGCAAAAACAAGACCAGAAGAATATGCATATCAGGCACTTATGTGCTTTACTTCTTGCCTACTCCTGATTGGAGAAAATGCAGTCTATAAAGTTGTGGGCAGGAAAAAATGACTTAGCTATGAAAAGACGCTTGGTAAAAGATGTCCAGGTTCTGACAGGAAGCATCTGGTTCACCAGCTATAGTCAGGAGTCTATCTGTACTCTGAGTCAGGGCCCAAGTCAGCTTTTGTGAAAAAGGTATCAGCTTAGGCAAATATCAAGACCCTCTTTAAGAAAAGGAAAACAAAATTATGAAAGAAAATAATTCAATGTTGCATATTTTCTTCAAAATGAGAAAATAAAGTAGAAGACAGCAAAATGCAACTTAAAAAAAGCTAACAAACACTAATATCACAAAATCTAGGAAAATATCATGATGTATTTATCAATTACTACATGAAACCTTTCAATACATAATCTTTTAGCCACTGGATGCATAGTCTTTGATTGCCTCTTCATATGACAGCAAACTTTCAATATTTCCTAAAGACATAATAGAAAGATATTTAGTCTTTCCTCCAGCATGGTTGATCAAAGAAGCCATTTCTAATACAGACAGCTAGCAATAACAACTATATCTAGAAGAGATCCTGAGCGACATAAATCTACCCTGCCTATACTAAACTAGATGGATGACTGCTCAACTCAAGTTCTCCTTACCCAACACTCCCTGGGGCCATTTCAACATCACCCTAGATGATGAGCAACCTAGATGTCCATCAACAGATGGATGGTTGGAGGGGATGTGGTGCATATATACAACAGAATATTGCTCAGCCATTAGGAAGAAAGGAATGATGCCATTTGTGGCAGCATGGGTAGACCTGGAGATTACCATGCTGAGTGGGGTGGGTCCGGCAGAGAAAGACAAGTGTCACGTGATGTTGCTTATGTGTGGAATATTAAAAAAAATGATGCAGGTGCACATCACCCTGCAGGAGGTGAAGTGTGATCTAGGTGAGTTCTTAACTCATCAAAATACAAGATTTTGCAAATTTTACAGAAACACAGTACCCTGTGAACATATTGCTAGTGCCTTTTCTGAGGTACGGCAAAGGCCCGTGCGGATGATGGACCCTGAAGCTTGATCTTCATCCACTCCAGCTAATCTGCCTCTACTCAGTTTACCCTCCGCCCACTAAGACATGCCAAGGGAGTTCAAAGTCAGGAAGTTGGTAATAAAGGGCTGGGGAGAGGAGGAGCTTCCCTCCCTGTCCTGTGAGTTCCTGTTGGCATTGTAATAACCTTAGTTGTCAAGCCTCCCTGAAAACTGGCCAGAATTTCAAGTTTCCTCGCCAGTGGAAATTGTAGAAAAGAACTCCACCTTCCCGCCAAAGCTCATGCTCTTTCACTGTTAAAGAAATTAGACTCCAAATGGCATTTCATTGATGTTTAAAGTAACTTAGCCTGACAGAAACGGCTTTTATTATCTTTGGAGAGAATTTCATTACTCCACAATAAGGTATTAGGAAGATGCTTCAACACTGAGACTAGAAAGATCTGACTGGCACTATGAAAGCTCTGTGTTACTAAACTGCACGCTGAAGGGGAGCTATGAATGTAACATGTGTGAATTCGATTGACTGTTGGGTCACCATTAATATTTCTTTGCATGTGCTACATGGAACCCTGGCAGTTCAAAGAATCATTGCCTGCCTAGGTTACCCTCCTGGAGTGACATAACATATAGGCTGTTTAACCAGAGGGCATATTTGGCATAGAAGAAAACAGGGCTTAATGTGAAATTCAGCTTATTGCCTTTCCATCTAGGCCACGAGGAAGAGGGAGCTGGAGGTTCAGATGGGGACAGCTTCAAAAGGCAACCAAAAAAATAAAATAAAAAACCCTTAAAACCAAACCACAGCCATGCTCACACTAACCTGGCCCTGTGGACCTCTAATTCCAGTAACACCCTTGGATCGTATCCATTCTTCCCAAGGCTCTCTCCCAAGACTGAATGAGTGGAGGAGAGACTTTTTGCTCAAAAGAGACACTGAAGAACAGATTCAGCAATATGGCAAAGCATATTCCTGTGGACAGAGGAGCCCCGTGAACAGCTATAAAGGGGAGATTAGTCCTTCCTGGTTCACAGGCCTTAGGTTGATAGTTTATCCATGATATCGAGTCACCAAAATTCACCTTTCCTCAATAGAGTAGAGCCTCTGAAAAACTCAGTTCTGCATTTAAATATAACAGGTGCAGTTTATGTTACTCCTGTATATTCATGATTCTATATTTCATATGTTTTCCATAATTCTAATATGTAACATAGGCAATTCCTTATTTTAAGGGCATAAACAGAGAAATTTAATCTCAAAAGCATCTTATCTACCAGGGACAACAGTCTAGGTATGAAGCAAACCATCTGAAATAAATATTTTCCTCATCATTCAAGTTGAAAAATAATTGTTGACACATTTTTGGACAAGGTCATCTAAGAAAAAATGTTGAATATTATAATTGGCAATGAAAAGTGAAAAAAGAAGGGAAAACTTATATCTGATATCATCCCTTTCTTCTAATCTTTGAATGGCTAGTCCAAAATAAGTTTACATCAGCCATTAATCCATTATATTTTTGTTATACTTTTAAGATACTGCAAAAACAAGAAGTAAATATCAAAAACATGGTCCAACATTGCTTAATCTGTGAATAGTTAAATAATAAAAATTGCATCCGGGCAGTGGAAAAAAGAAATGACGAGCAACAACTACTTTAAGGTCATTAAACTATCTTTTGACATTCTCTTTCTTCTATGGTTCCATCTTAATTTTAAGAATAACTTATTTAGTTTCTTCACAAAAGGGAGGTAATTGAAAAGTGATTTGTTCTCAAAATGTATTGCAGTTTCTTAATACAATTTAGAAACTCTAATTTTTCTTACCTTTTATTTAAATACATAATAAAATTTAAAATACCAAACACATTCACGTAAAACTGTACTGAGTTTTCAAAGCTTTCATGCTTATACAAATTCTAGAAAGGTAGACAGATGAAACATTTAGAGACTAGATAGATTGCTCCCTCTTCTGGTAACTCAGTATATTTCAAACATAAAATGTTGAACATGTGGCATTTGGTTTAGGGTAGTTTTAATCTTTGAGAGAAATAAATGTTACTATAAACTATTTAAAATAGATTATGATTAATTAGAAGAGTTCCCAAGCTAAGACCTTAGATGACAGATTTAAAATAGGATCTCTGAGGGCTAAAGTTTTTTTTTTTTTGTATTTTTTTGCCTTTGGTAAGTAGTGAAATTCTTTTACCCTAAAAACACTTCAAGTATTCCCTGACCACTACACTTGTGTATAATTACTATTCAGATTGAAATTTGAGATGTCTGGTAAGCACTGTATTGGGGTGGAGGGAGGAACCCACTGAAGCAGAAATATGCTTTTCGGCTCATTTTTAAAGAGGTCCAAAAGAAGGTACTATATGAAGATTCACTTTCCTCTTTGGTTTTGTTTGTTTAATTTTGCCTCTTGGTCAACAGGGCATATTAGGGAGTGGGGATCAGGTGACAGAACATGTTACAATCAAAGGAAAGCAAACCAGGCACTTTGGTACAAATGATGAAAATAAAATTTTGTTATTTTCTTCTTCCTCTGTCTTATTCCACTTGGTCATTACTGAGAGTCATTTATTTATAAATGGATTGTGTCTAAAGTCAATTTGTAAATCATTGATTTGGAATTTGTAAGTTTTTTTTTTTTCTTCCAGAGAACCAAGGCTGTCAATTGTTAGTTGTTAGTCCCTTTCCTAGTTATTAAAAAGTCTAAAAAACATGTAATGTAGGAGAAAAGATAAATTAGTACTTTACCATCTAGTATAAAGAGGGAAAGTCATTCAGGGAATACCTTGAGAGACTCCTTTGAAGGAGGAAAAGCTATAGCCCCGAGGATTTAGTTTGCAAGGAAGCACCAGATTGGAAGTGTGCTGTATGCTGAGAAATAAGGACACTGAGAGAATAATAAGAGAAAGCCCAGGCAGCATGGCAGAAGACCAGAACCTTGGGGAAAGGTGATCTAAGTGACCATCCCAGAGTCAGCAGAATAAAGAATTTCTGAGAAAGCGACGTCTTATTTTGTAAAACCCCGTTGTCTTCTCCAACCTTGTTCTAAAGTAGCGAGAAAGCTGGCGCCCTCTAGAGGACCATTCTTGAAATTTGTTAGAGTTTTGCGTTTGGGGAATTATTTAGTTTCAAGGTTTGTTTGGGGAGTGGGGAAGATGTTTGTGGCCTGGTGTAGCCCGTGGCCAGTGATACTGGACAACCACGGAGAAGGAGGGGGAGAAGGGGCAGGGAGAGGTGAAAGAGACAGGGGAGAAGAGCGAGGCGAAAGGGGAAGGGGAGAAAGACAAGAAGAAAGGAATATGAATTTCAAATATATATATGTGTTTGTGTGTTTGTATGTGTATATATACATATGTATGCCTTTAGCCATTATTTTCAAATGTCAAATATAAAACTGTGGTAAAGAAAACACTCAACTGAATACTTGAAAGTAAAATTAGCTCGCAAATGGACCGTTCATAGTGTACCTACTCTGTCAATACATTTTTTTCCCCTAATGAAACGAAGAAAACCGTCACAATTAAATAAACATTCTACAAAGAAACAGTTTTGGAGTTGGCAAAAATATATTACACTTCTAAGATTTTAAGGAAAAGTTTGAAAATTGTAAACACAGTAACTGGAGTATTAAAAAGAAACTCATTAAAAGAATAAAGTTCTGGTTGACAATTACAGAATAGCACAGATGATAACGCTGTCAGGAGCCATGCACTGCTGGAGAAATTTTAATATTACAATTGTAAGCGAGGTTATTATACCATGTTGGAGAGAAACACCAGTGATACAATTTCTATGTTTCTTTTATAGTGTTTTGTTAAATATTTGATATTATTGTTAATTTTGGATTCCATAAAAATTAAACAACAGAATTAAAATATTAAATGGTATGACAAAGGTTTTTATGCATTTTAAAAGTTGTTTCCTCTAAATCTGTAATGATGTGCACTAGATTTCATTAAAGTGAATAGAATTATCTGGTTCATCAACCAATTAAAGTTACTTTAAAAGTTTCCTTGCTGACCTAGAGCTTTCATAGTGTTTGTCTTTTGAGATAGTTAGATTATATATATATATAAATATCTTGTACTTATTTGGAGGCTATTAAATAAATATGCTGCTTGGACTTTAAAATTCTTATGAATTTAATATTGGAGATTGGTATATTAATTAATTTGAAATAAAGATGGAATGCACTAGGTAACTTCTTTTTTTGTGGTACGCGGGCCTCTCACTACTGTGGCCTCTCCCGTTGCGGAACACAGGCTCCGGACGCACAGGCTCAGCGGCCATGGCTCACGGGCCCAGCCGCTTCGCGGCATGTGGGATATTCCCGGACCGGGTCGCGAACCCGTGTCCCCTGCATCGGCAGGAGGACTCTCAACCAGTGCGCCACCAGGGAAGCCCTAGCCAACTTTTGAAGAAAGATTTAATTGAAAATAAAAGATGACCTTGAGAGCAAAGTTGAATTACCAAACGTTTGAATCTAGTGAAGGCGTTCATGCACACGGTTTTTGGAGAGAAGAATAATTATTATAGCTTTTTCAATTGAACAGTAGCTGAAGAGTCTTTCACTGAATAGTGCAATTACAGCAAAAGTAATGAAACTAAGTATGTATCATAGAGGTGATTTCAGACTCCTTTCTTTATGTGAATGAAATCTTAAGTTATCAGAGACATGGAAAATGCAAAGATTTCATGAGGATTTCATTATTAATGATTTCATTATTATTAATTCATTATTAATGAAGTTAATAAGTGTTTAAAAATACCATAGCATTGTTATACTAAATATTTTAGTATAGCACAATGGTAAGTAATTTATTTTGTTGAAATTTCATATTTAAAACCTGAATTTATTTTTGTCTTATCTATTGTTTTTTAATTATCTTCTGATACAGTCTGCAAAGGATTGAGATACTACTTGGATATAGAATCATTTATTGTTTTGTCCTTGTTACAACCTGATATCTGTTTCCTATCAAATACTGAAGGTAGCCTTTTCAGGTTACTTTTGAGAACTAGAGACTTAATGGTTGCCTTGACATATGGTGGAATTTTAGATAGGAGAAAAACATTTTCTATTTTACTTATCAAAAGCCTGTTTGTATGACAAACACTTCTTTTGAAATGGCAAACATTTCTAACATCATATCAAGAGTTAGTTTGATGCTACATTTTAAAATAAAGTTCAGCTTATTTACAGGAATATCAATCATGCTTCCTTATGTCTCTCATTCAACAGTCAGTAACTTTTCTTGGCACAATATTCTTACTTCAATTAAGGTTATTTCCATCTTTCTCTTATTACATACAAATTACTCACTGATTTGTTACTATTTGTCCTAACACTTTCCTATTTCTTCTGATTGTCTTTATGCTTTTCATTCCAAGTGTTTTATTATGAATATGTTCAACAATCATCAGATTACTTCATTTCGTCTCCCAGTGTATTCAACTCAAGAATTTTTATGGATAGAAAGGCATAATTTCATTATAAATTATTTTCCTTTTATTTCTCATTGCTGTTATAATGAGAATATCACATTTATTTTTTAATCATTAAATTTTCAAGTTACTCTTAAATGATATGGGATACTCACTGGCAATAAAAGGAAACAAGCTATCAATTCACACAAAAACATGGTAAAAAAGATAAGTCTTCATTAAGTTCTGATCAAAACCTTCCCTCATTTTATATAGTAGTCACATCCCTGGAAAATTCAGTGTATACTAAAATGGTACAAGAATATTCTGTGTTTTACTAAAAAGAAAGGTGCTAGTTCAGATAATTATAAACAGATTTTTCACTATGTGAAAATCTAGCAAGACATTTGAAAGATACACATAATCTGAAAAAAAATCTTTAAAGTGGAAGATTGTCCTGCAAATTGGGCTAGTGAACTGCTAGATTATATGAAATTTCTTTTCCACTTGTTAAAGTAATTTTATCCCCATTGTGTTTAAATTTTAAATACCTATATTTGATATGATCATGACACAGCAACTTACATAAAGTTTTAGTTGTTAACCTCAAAACTAAAAAAAGGACAATATTAGCAAAAACCTTGATGTGAAATTCCCCAGCTATCAATTTGGTTTCATACAAAGAAATTTATAAAACCTAACTAAATGATTTTTCTTTTCACAACAAGCTTTGAAACATGTCTCACTGAGCTAGTGAATCTGAACATGCACGTAATGACAGATGAGTAAGCTGGCCCTTACTAACTCATCATGAAGACGCCTAGTAGTGTTTTTAGGATTAAAATTATGCTTCAAGTATTTACTACAGTGCCTGACTTACAGAAAGACACAACCAATAGTAGCTAATTATTATTGAGGATAGTTCATTTAAGGGGACTTATTTTTAAATTCTGAATGTGTTTGTTATTATTCACTGGAATATAGTGAAATCTTTTTTTTTCTTGCCCAAAGCTAGAGCAATGTGAGCAACAAAATAACACAGGTCTTTATATAACTGAACATATAAATAAGTATCCATGAGTCCACACTGATGTAAATACTTGAATAAATAAATAAATGGGAGAGAATAGACAATGTCTCTTGCAGAAGAATTACAAATACTATCTGTGATAATCTACCCTCAAAAAGGTGGAACATAACTCCCCATTCCTTGAATATGAGCTTGTGCATAGTAACTATCTTCCAAATTGTACCGTACAGAATGAAGTATAAAAAGAGTAACTTTGGGGCTTCCCTGGTGGCGCAGTGGTTGAGAGTCCGCCTGCCGATGCAGGGGACACGGGTTCGTGCCCCGGTCCGGGAGGATCCCACATGCCGCGGAGCGGCTGGGCCCGTGAGCCATGGCCGCTGAGCCTGCGCGTCTGGAGCCTGTGCTCCGCAACGGGAGAGGCCACAGTAGTGAGAGGCCCGCGTACCGCAAAAAAAAAAAAAAAAAAAAAAAGTAACTTTGCAGTGGAGAAACCTGACGAACACTACTTCAGTCATGTGATCAAGGTCAACCTCAGCAATGATAAGTCATGTTGAGTGTATGTACCCTTGATAAGATGTGATGCAAATGACACTTTACCTCTGTGGTCTTTCCCCCCCACCCCCAAATCACATAACCCCTGTCTAAACATGAGAAAAACATCAGGCAAATCTTAAATAAGGATATTCTACAAAAGACCTGACCAGTACTTCTCAAATCTGTCAATGTCCCAGTAATCCTAAAATTTGTCGATGTCATTGAAATTAAGGACAGTTTGAGAGAAACTGTCACAGCCTAAGTAGGAACCTAAGAAGACAGGATGCTAAATATAATGGGGTTTAGGAATAGAAAAAGGAGATTAGGTTAAAACGCAGAAAATCAGACAAGTATAGGTTTTAATTATTAATAGTGTATCAATATCTGTTCATTGATTGTAACAAATGCACCATACTAATATAAGATGTTAATATGAGAAATTAAATGAGGAATATAGGGAATTTTTGTACTGCCATCACAATTTTTTTATTGAGATATAGCTGATGTACAGTATTAGATAAGTTACAGGTGTACATTTAAAAAAAATGGAAACCTGTTCTTAAATCAAATTTTTAAGAAATATCTTAAATCATAGATCTTTTTTTTCTAAATCACATAGTCGAATGAAAAGAACCAGGGCTTCTTAGAGAAATGGTGAATCAAAGACTTATATATGGTAAATGTAAGATGAACTTAGAGTGTTTGTTTTACCAGAAAGTAAGAAAGCATTCCCCTCAAAGAACTTCAGAACAACAGCAACAAAATACATATGGGAGCATGTCAAGAGGACACAGAAGTCAATGTGGAAAAGCTCCCAATTACCAAAGATGAGATAATTTGAGCAAAAACATAATGATACTATTGAGTTATAGTCCACGGAATAAAATAAATGTCCACAATCCTGCAATGCTATAAACAAATCACTGAATACATAAATAAATGGAGAAGGAAGAGAAAATTTGCCTTACAGAAGCATTCCAAGTAAAATATTTAGATAGTCACACCTCCAGGAGAGAATTCTCACCAGGAGGTGGAACTCAACTCCTCTCATCTTGAGTGTGAGTTGGAATTAGTGACTTTATTCTAAAGAATTGAGTATGTAAAGGGAAAAATAGTAACTTGGTGGAGAAACCTGGCAGACATCACTTTAACCAAGTGATCAAAAGTAACAGCACCAAAGATACATCATGTTGACACCATGTACCCCTGATAAGACATAAGGAGGACACTTCATCCCTGTAGTATTTGTCCCCCAAACCTATAATACCACTTCATTGTGAGAAAACGTCAGACAAACACAAACCTGGAGATAGCCTACAAAATACCTGACTGTCTTTTTAAAATAGCCATGAGTTAGTGAAGCTATTGACATTTTGAATTCAGACATGAGGAAATCAACAAAAAGAGAGGTAAAATGTCTTCCTGTCTCAAAGCTGTCTAATGACAGAAAAGAAAGTACCCCAAATGAAACCTGCATTTTGAAATGATATCAAAATCTTAGAAAAGCAGATAAAGAGGTACTAGAAACAATGATTTTCCAAACAGGCTGTTTTGTAATTAATGGGTGAAATTAAAAGTTCCAATGTTTACTTAGAACAAGACAAAATTTTAGCTGCTGGTGTAGACTTGAAATATGTTTTAGCCAGTCAATTCTCAAGGGATTTTATTTTATTTTTTTTAATTGTGTGTTTTTAAAAATTTCTTTGTATATTTTTAATAAAAATTGTATATATAAAGTGTACAATATGATGATTTGCTATACATATACATGGTGAAATGATTACCATGGCCAAGCTAATTAAAATATCATCCCCTCCTATTAGTTACCATTTTTGTGTGATGAGTGCATCTGAAATCTCTCTTAGCATATATCCAGTGTTCAGTGTAGTATTATTAAGTATAGTCCTCATGCCTGTACATTAGACCTCTAGATTTGTCCTGCATAATTGCAACTTTGTACCCTTTGACCAACATTTTCTCATTTCCCTTTACCCCAACTCCCATTCCCTCAGCTCCTGGTAAGCACCTTTCTACTCTCTGCTCCTATGAGCTCAACTTTTTTCATGAGATTTTTAAAATGTAGCTTTATCTGGCATGAAGCCCCTAAAGATAAACTTTTGTCGAAATTTATTTCAATTCTTTAGAAGGACGAAATAAAAGGAGATAGAGTATAAATGATTTCTAGAACTGTCTATACATCATTAACCTCAAAAAAATCGTTATAGTTTTAATTTTTAAGTAAACAAATGAATCCTGCACTTATATGTACTTATTCATCATTTAACTAGCAAAGAATCTGGAAGGGTTCCCTTTCATTCATGATCAGTATAAATACAGACAGTAATATCTTTTACTCACTGTTCAAATTATTGTGTACACTATACACAGTTTCAAGCCAAGATCATATGCTCTCATCCATAGTTGTCTCATCCTTGCTCTTCAAAGTACACATATTTCCAAAGCTGATTTGTTGTCCTTTCTTAAATTAAATTGCCACCCTCTGCTTACCTCACAGGTGTTAAATGATGGAATTGGGTGAATGAAAAGTGTGTTCTTAAAAAGCGTGTTCTTAAAAACTTTGAAGACTTGTGCTTCATTCTTCAAGCTGATATCTCTAATCACTTAATTTTCCAAACTATGTTTAAATAACATAGTTCCAACATGTAAAAAGGGATTACTAGTTTAAAATTTTAGAGCATTTTCCTCCCTTAGGCCACTGGCCTATTCCCAACTTCTTAGAACAGGGTATATTTATTAGGATGGAGATATTTTGAAAAGCTATATTTTAAAACAACAAAATATTATCAATAAATATATGTAGACCACATTTAATAATTGGAAAAAATTAAGTAAATAGATTGTTATTTAATAATTCCTAAATTTAGGACAGAATTAAAGAGTGGACCCTTGCCATCTGAGCTGACCTTCAGTTATAGAGCTTGCATATACTTTAACAACCATGTTTTGTCATTTTTTAATATAATTTGAAATTTACCAAATGGAGACTACTTTCTTTTTCAATTTTTAACCAGCCTGCAGAAATATCCAAGGAGGTATGGGCAATAGTGATTGAGGCCCCCGTTCATTCACTTATTCAGCAAATATTTATTGAATATCTACTCAGCTGGTGAGTGTTTGATTTTCAGATTTGGTTCTGCTCTGTGGACACCAATTCTCTCATCCTGATGAGAAATCTAGTTCTAGTTGTTTTTTTTTCTGCAACAGTGATTAGGAAATTTTTCAAGTTCTGTTTATTATTGCCTCATCTTGAGGGATGAGAAAAAGAGAGTAGGAGTCAGCTTGTTATGAGAAATGTCCAAGTGAATACTGCTTAATGATTGCCTCATTTAGGAAAAAGAAGTCTAAACAGGTTTAGTTTGAATATGTTGTTTATAATGATTTTGTGCATGTCATGGAGACCTGGCAAAGGAATTGCTTTGATTTCAAGTCATAAATCCACAAATTGAAGAAAAAACAGTAGAATTGATAAATAAATACGTTAGTTACAAAAACAGATAATTTTCAGAGAAATCATGAATGTGTAAAATTGACCAGAGGTAAAATATTTGAATAGTAAAGTGACCATGAGGAAAACTGAGATAGTTGCCAAATACTACCAATCCACATTCACAAAAAAACACTGGGTCAGGATAACTTTAATGTAAAATTCTTTCAAACATCCATGCAATAAACACTAATATTCTATTTAAAAGTATCCACAGAAAATAGAAAAAGAATTTCTGAAGCTGTGTACAAAGCTAATAGAACCTTGAGAAAACATTATAAAAATACCTAAAAATATATATAAAGGAAAAGAAAGGAAAAATGGAAAAATTAAAAGCAATAGATTAACAAGTGATTTTTTGAGATTCAAAATCAAAAGTGAAATTTAGCAAATCGAATTCACAAATTAACATAATTGTTCAGTATGGCTAGGAAAGTTTTAAGAACCCATTTTGATTGAACATTGTATAATCTATGAATATAATTCCTTACAAAAAGACAGTTGAAAACATTGTATAATAATCTTGATACATTTCAAAAAGTTATTTCATAGATGTTCAGAATGATTTTAGATTTCTAGAGTTATTAATATAATACAAATTAAAGGATGATTTAGAACCGCCACGATTGTTTAGGAGTTTGGATTAGTGTCATTCTTATTAAAAATAAGTGTAATAACCAGGATAAGGTAATTACTGTAACAAACAAGCCCCAAATTTAGTGGCTTACCCAATAAAGTTTCTCATGTAACTTTTCAATATGAGAGTTCTCAGTCTGGCAGCTCTGCTGGGCAGCTGTCTTCTAAGTGATGACTCAAGAATCAGACTCCTCCTTTTTTTGACTTCAACATCCACTAAGGAATGGGAAATTTTGGCCTCTAACCTCAGATGGGAAAAGAGAAAAGGTAAGGAAGATCACTTAGAAAATTTTTAGGAAGCAGGCTTGGGAGTGATGTACATTACTTCTGCACACATCCCATTCAATTATATGGTACTACCTGACCACAAAGGAGGATGGAAAATACAGCTAGCCATGTACTGAAGAGGATAAGGAAATGAGGTTTGATAAATGCATAGCACTGCCTTTATGAAAAAACAAACCAAGGCTGCTTTCTATCACTTTTTTGAACCATCATTTAAGAAATGGTAAAATTATTGTTAAAAGGTAGGAAAAGTTATAATTATTTACTGATTACCTCATATAAAAAGAGTAAAAGAATCTATTGAGGGCTTCCCTGGTGGCACAGTGGTTGAGAGTCCACCTGCCAATGCAGGGGAGACGGGTTTGTGCCCTGGTCCGGGAAGATCCCACATGCCGCGGAGCGGCTGGGCCCGTGAGCCATGGCCGCTGAGCCTGCGCGTATGGAGCCTGGACTCCGCAACGGGAGAGGCTACAACAGTGAGGCCCGCGTACCGCAAAAAAAAAAAAAAAAAAAAGAATCTATTGAAAAGTTATTAGAAATTATAGGAGTTCAGTAAAACTACCAGTTGTAAAATGATTACACAAAATCCAAATTTTTCTTATACAACAGTAATAATCAGTAAAAGTATACAATGGAAAACATAAATTTAGTAATACACATAAAAAGAAAAAGTTAAAAATCCATGATGCTTATAGGAATAAACCATCAAAATCATTCAAGAAAAAAAAAGCATGAGAGAAACATTGAATGAATGGGGAAACGTTTTTCTATACATGCATATACAGTATAGTCAGCAGATCTACTTCACCTAAATTAAACTATAAATTTAATGTAATTTTCAGAAAAATCTTGTGATTATTTAAATTTTGTGATATTATTCTAGAAGTCACCTGAAAGAATAAATATGTTAGAAAAATTTTTAAAAGTTGCTATATCAGATGTTAGGATATATACAGAGCTACAATATTCTAAACAACCAAAGAACAGAACAAAAATATATTTTAAACCCCAACATTAAAGTAATTGTAAAGTCTGAGAATGATGCCTCTTTTAGTTTTGTGATGAAAACAGCAGGGTAAATCAGAGGAGAAAGTTCTAGTTTTTCAATAAAAGGTATTCATTTGCAAAAAGTAAATTAATAAGGTCAATTCCTAACTTTACATGACATATCAAAATATATTCCAAATTAGTTAAAGAGATCATAAAGGCAGTAAAAATAATACTTAATATTTCATACTGGGGAAATTACTTTTAAAGACAATGCCAAAGGTAGAATCCATCTAATGATTCTTTTTTTTTTTTTAATTCTACAAATTTCCCTGAGTGCCTAACACATCTTAAGCACTAGTGATCAGTAATAAATTATTTTCCATGTTCTTACCAGCTAAATCATTACATAAATATTTAGTGCAGGTGTGAAGACCAATATAAAGGATAATTATAGGAAGATATGAGAATATATAACATGGGAAACAAACCTACTTTGGAGCGTAAAGTTGTGGTTCCCTGAGGAAGTGACATCAAAGCTTGGATCAAAAGATAAGTAGAATTTAGTCTGGCAATGGAAGGGAGATGATTAATATAACAAATATATAATTGAGGTAGACACAAATAAAGTAACACTGATTTTCCATATTTAGAGTTTTTTCCCCTTTATCTTAAGAACTGGGGGAAGTCCTTGGAAGGATTTGAGGTAAACAGGATTGGATTTTTAAAAGATTATTTTGGCTGGAAAGTATAGAGTGAATTCAAGAAACACATAAGGAGAAGAGTCTAGGTGAGAGATGAGGGTTTGAACTCACCTTGAATAGTGACTAGTGGTAGCTGGAGAGATGGAGAGAGTATTGGATTCATTATATATTTTAGAGGAAGAATTCACCAGGCATAGTAATGAATAACATGATGGGGAAGAGAGGGAAATGTAAAAGATGACTCCTAGACTTCTGATAGGAACAAAGTATGTCTTGAGAGTTCATCTCCTGAGATAGGATACTCTGGAGGAGACATTTATTGAGGTTAAGGGAAGGTCAGGAACTTTGAACGTTTGAGTTTAAGAAGCCTATGAAACTTCTAATTAAAGATAATTGGTAGAATGTTAGATGAAAAATCTGGAACTCATAGTATTCTCACCAGATTGGTTCCCAGTTATGAGCATATATAGACAGAATGGAAGTTTCAGAAATAGATGGCATTGTTCAAGGATAAAGACCTTAGTGTGTGGGAAATACAGTGTGTCTATAAAATGAAAAGGGATGAGGGCCAGAGGAATTCTACCATTTAAAGATCATATAACACGACCCTAGGTCAATGCTTTTGGGATTCCAGCATCAGAGCTTTGTAGACTTTAAATAAGTTAGAGAAATGAAGAATTCAGGTTTTTAGAAAGAAAAGAACAATTTTCCTTTTATTTTTGTATCACCACTTCTTTTCCCCCATCCTACTCTTAAGTGTAAAGACACTATTTTGACAAATTACATGGATCTCTCATTTATTCCCTACATATTCTGTTGCACGGTAGCTTTCTACTTATTGAATTAATGGTATCCATGATTGCTGATGTTGGTGGATAAGGTCTAAACAGCTCAGCTTGTGTTTCAAATATTTTGCTTTTTGGTTCATGGATAATAATCTTGAATCATAATATGGAAAGGAAAAAAATTTTGAGATTAGACAGCGTCTTTAAAAAAAAACCCTGCTGAAAAAGTAATGATGCAAAGAGAATAACCTGTATTGATTATTAATTTGTACTGTTCATAAATGTGTTTACCACAGTGCAACATCTTTCTGAAAGAAAATGATGACTAAAATAAGAGCAAACTGTGCCAGCACCTACTATACAGAATTTCACATTTATACATTCAAACATAATTTATATCCACACCATCAGCTTTGTATACAAAGTAAACTTTAAAACTGACCTAAGCAGTCATATGTTAAATCATCTATCGTTCAGCAAATATTTGCTGAGTATCTCCTATGCTCTAATAACTCGTGTCTTGAGGTAGTGATACAAGAGGAAGTAACATCCAAGCTGAGACCTAAAAGTAAGAACAGATGATAGGAGAAATGGGAGTGAAGCATATACCAAACAGAGGGAATAACTCTTAAAAAAAAGCAAAGTGGTTAAAGAGGACCACACATTAAAGAAATGAAGAGTGGTAGGAAAATGTTGGAGAGCAAGCTGTAATATTAAGTAGGTGAATAAAGTGGACCTCATTGAGGAGATGAGATCTGAGCAAAGAATTTAAGGAGGTAAAAGATTAGTCGAATGGATATTTGTGGAAAAGGGATTCCAGGCATTGGGAAAAACTGGAGGAAAAGTTCTAAGAGCCTGGAGTGCCATCAGGAGGAAGACGTAACAGATAAGCAAGAGAAGTAAAGAGAGGCCAGATCTACATTACAGCACAGGGAACTCTGCTCAGTATTCTGTAATAACCTAAATGGGAAAAGAATTTGAAAAAGAATTATATATATATATATATATATATATATATATATATATATATATATATATATATATATATATATATGTATAACTGAATCACTTTGCTGTGCACCTGAAACTAACACAACATTGCTAATCAACTATAGTCCAATATAAAATAAAAATTAAAAAAAAAAAGAGAGGCCAGATTATTAGGGCCCTGTCAGCCTTTGTTAAGATTTTGATTTTACCCTGAGTGAATGAGGAGACAATGCCACATTTGAAAGAAGTAACATGATATGGCTTAGGTCTACTCTGTTGGCTGTATTTAAAAAGACTGTAAGTAGATAAGGCTAGAAGCTGGAGGATACAGTAGGAAACAATTGCAGTCCTTAGATAATGATGGCTTGGACAAGTTTAGCAACAGTGTCGGTGATGAGAATTGGTCAAATTTTGGATATATTTCAATGGTAGAGTCATGAGATTTTCCTGGAGGTTTGGAGGTAGGATATCTCAGAAAGAGGAGCCTCAAAGAATCCCATGGTTTCTGTTCTGAACGACTTCAGTGATGGAGTCAACTGAGATTGGGAAAGTGAAAGGTAGAGCAGTTTGGAGGGAAATATTAGGAACTCAGTTACAGAAACATTAAGTTTCAGACATCACATTCAAGTGAAAGCAGTTGGATAAATAAATCAAAAGTTCAGGAGAGAGTTCTAGGATGGTGGTACAAATTTGGGGCTTATTAGTAGATGATATTTAGTGCTATTCGTATGTGATGGGATTATCAAGGCAGAAATGTAGCTGGATAAGTGAACCAAAAATTAAACTCTGTGAGAATATTACACCAAAGACATTTTTTACAGCAGTAAGTGTGATCCAGATAGCATGCCCAGTAAACACATAAAGGATTGTAGATGGCTCCAGGGTGTGCATATTTGTAAAGGAGTAGACAATCTAATTTTTAATCATCATAAACAAGGTTGATCCCAAGGGGAGGATACTTAGCAAGCTGGAGTGGTGTGCGTTCATCAGGTCCTGGCCAAGGCCTTTTGAAAGGAGAGGTGAGACTAAAAATACAAGGAGAGCCTGATTACTTGGCTAACTCCAATCATATAAAGATAATTCCCAAGTAATTCCCAGTTTTTTGCTACAGACATGACAAACCAACTTGTTTTGCATTCTTGCAAACATTTATGAATTCAGAGTCCCTTACAAAGATTTTATAATCTGAAAATTACAGAAGGATATTCATGCAGTAGCACAGGTATAAAAACAACATTTATGCCAGTGTTATTTTCTTTGGCAGAAATTTTACGAGTTCCCATTTCAACTTTAAACAGCAGGATGGTGTACATGACTTATAACATTTATTTTTTTTACCTTCATTTAGTAATCATTGTCTTAAAGGGGAACTATCAAGTTTTCATAGTCATGCTGAAGTCCTAGAAAATCAGTTTTTTATTTTGCAGAATTTCACAGGAAGGAACTGTTCTAATGATGACATTGACACAGAAAGAGAGAGAGAGAGAGACAGAGTGAGACAGAGAGATATTGAGATTGGAATACCGTTTTTTTCATTTCCCTACTACCAAAAGTCCTCCTTTGTCTCTTGGTGGTTCCCCATCTGCCTTCATAGAAATGTGTTTATTATAATCACATGATGAATGGGTTCTGTAAGGAGGTTTCCATGACACAGAAAGCTAATAAAAAAGAGCAATATGCTGTTAGGCTTATGGGTCATCTCCTGTGATGCCTTCAGTGAGAGAAACAAGAAAATTCAGCCCACAAGAAAAATTAGAACCAGATGGTTAATAAAGGCCCTATTCTGACACACAGGCATAGAGTTATGGGATTGACAAATAGACTTATTTTCTAAATAAATTGACTCTCTTTTTCCAAACAAGCAGGGCATTTTTTTAACTATCTCTACCTAGTTTCACAGATTCCTGCTTAGGGCTTATCTTGTCCATTCAAGGATCTATCACTCATGAAAGTGTTTTCAGAGTCCTTCCAGATTCTCACAACTGCCAGCTGCTTTTCTCCACCTCAGCCATGGCTGGTCTATTCATCTGCCTGTGTTGCTCAAGTTATTGAAAGACGTGACCTTAGTTAGCCTTGTGAGATTTCTCATTAGCAGTGAAAATGTGCTTTTGCCTCTGATTTCATGGTTTACTCTTTTCTAGTGAAAAAAGAATACTACTTCACTATGCAATTAAAACTGTTCTTATTAAAATAATAATTCCTTTTTTCTTCCCTTTTTCTTTAATTTTATCTTTTTTATTGAGATAACATTGATTCATAACATTATATGTTTCATATGTACAACATTATATTTTTACTTCTAAATACACTACAGTGAACAAAACTCTCACAAAGTTCTCTTTCTAGCCTCATCAACTCTATGACTCTCCTTTGTTCCTCAGGGGTAACCACAATTCTAACACATGTCCCTGGAATCCATGATTTTTGTCATTTATCCACTTATAAATCTAAATATAATATGTAGTGTTATTTCATCATGTAAAATTTTCCATAGTTAGTACTGCACTGCACATATCTTTGAGCGACCAACTTTTTTTCACATATTATACCCTTAATATCTTTCCATGCTGATACCTGTAGCTCTAGTTCATTCATTTTAACTGCTATATCATTTCCCATTTCAGAAATAACCATACACTTTCTTTCTTCCAATCATGGACATTTAGATTATTTCCAGACTTTTATTCTTACAAGGAATAGAACAATGGCCATTTCTTCTGGGCATGGAATGATTTTTTTCCAGGATACTCTCTTAGAAGTGGAGTAGCTTTATTTTAGCTTTATTCAACATTTCTATAGCTGAACAGATTAATGTCCAAAGAGGTTAACAATTTATATTCCCATCGATAACAGTTCATTTGGTTCATTGAAACATCTCACACCTAAGGCATCTGAGGTATACATATATGATATACATATATACATTCTTTCCTCGCAAAAATACCAACATTTGGAATTGCCAGACTTTCTTGTTTCCTTATTTTTGAAAATTTAATTACTAGTAAGTTGGGCATATATTCATATGTGACTTCTGGCATTGTTTTATTGAAGTTTGTGTTTTCATGAATGATGTTTAGGAGTTATTTACATATATTAAAACAGTAATGCTTTGCCTGCTTAAAAATACAGAAAATATTTTATCTCTGTCATGTTTTAAACTTAATTCATGGTATCTTTATTGTATATATATAGAGAAGAAATACACTTATCAATCTTTTCCTTTATGGTTTGTGCTTTTGGAGTATAAATCAAGGTTATAAACAAATTCTTCTACATTTTGCTAAGCCTTCTAAATTTTTATTTTTCATTCTAAGTTATATAATATGTCTAGAAACTGATACATTTATACCTCCCTGCTCTTTTCCAATATATCTTTGATATATGCATGAATCTGTTTATTAACTTCCTTTCTATTCAATTGGTATATTTCCCTCTTCTTTCACAAATATCACACTACTTTAATTACTCCTGCTTTTAATGTCTTACTATCTCTTTTTCTTCTTCTTCAATATTTTCTGGGCAATTTTTAGTCAAGTCTGTTTTAATATGAATTTTAAAATCATGTTTTAAATTTACATGAAAAATTACGTTGGTATTTTTATGTAGGTTGGATGAACTTGAAAAAGTTAGTACTTTGTAATACTGAGTCTCCTCTCACAAGTTTTACTTTTATGTTCTTAAGTGAAGTTTTATACATTCCTCCATTTAATATCTTGCACATATTTTATTAGACTCATTCCTATATATGTTAATATATAGTAATATATTCATACAAATATAGATAGATAGAGATACAGATATGGAGAGAAAACACTGACAGAGCTTTCCAAGGATATGAACAAATTTACCCTCCCACCAGCAATGGATCAGAGTTCCCAGAAATTCATTCTGGGGGAAGTATAGTGGTATGCAATTTGTTTATAATTTGCATTTCTCTTATCTATCTATCTATATGTCTATCTATCTATCATCTATCTATCTTGCATTGTAGTATATAATTTTTAAATTTGAGATAAAATTCAGATAACACAATATTCACCATTTTAATGTGTGCAATTCATTGTTTTTTGTCTTCACATGGTTGTACAACCCTCACCACTATTTAATTCCATAACATTTCCATCACCCCAGAAAGAAACTAGTAACTGTTCACAATCATTCCCAATTTCCTCCTCCTCCCATCCTCTGACAACCACTAGTATACTTTCTGTCCCTATAGCTTTGCCTATCTGGGGCATTTCATTTGAATAGAATCATATAGTATGTGGTCTTTTCTGTCTGACTCTTTCACTTAGCTTAAAGTTTTCAAGATTCATCCATGTTATAGTAAGTATCAGTACTTCATTTTTATGCACAAAAATATTCTATGGTATGGATATACTTCATTTTATTTATCCATTCACCAGTTTTAGGACATTTGGGTTGTTTTCACTTTTTGGATATTGTGAATAACTGTGCAATGAACATTTGTGTACAAGTTAGTATGTGGATATATTTCCTACCAGGATGGCTAAAGTCCAAATACTGACAACACCAAATGTTGGCAAAGGTGTAGAGTAATAGGACCTCTCATTCATTGTTAGCAGAAATGCAAAATGGTACAGCCACTTTGGAAGACAGATCATCAGTTTCTTAGAAAACTAAACCCACTTTTATCCTGTGAACTAGAAATTGCACTCTTAGGTATTTACTCAACTGATTCGAAAACATGCTCACCTAAAACCCTGCATGTGAATATTTATAGCAGATTTATTTACAGTCACCAAAAACTTGAAGCACCCAAGATGTCTTTTGATAGGTAAATCGATAAACTGTGGAAGTCCTATAATGGAACAGTTTACAGTGATATAAAAATACATGATCTTTCAATGATGAAAAGGCATTGAGGAACCTTAAGTGCATATTGCTAAATGAAAGAAAGCGGTCTGAAAAGCTTCACACTATATAGCTCACGTATATAATATTCTGGAAAAGAAAAACTATAGAAATAGTAAAAGTATCAATGGTTGCTAGGGTTTGGCAGAAGGAGGGAAGAGTTAAATTGGAGAAAGAAAAAAGACACATTTAGGGTGGTAAACTGATTCTGTATGATGGTGCAAGGGCCAATATAAGACATCATGCCCTTTTCAAAACCCACAGAACTTAACAGCACAAATAATGAACTTTAATGTACACAAATTTAAGAAAATAATTTATGATGTATTCAGAAAGTGGATCCCAGGAAGACATTCAGACTACAAACCTAACCATATTATATATATATGAAGCAAGTTTACTGGAATGATGAGGTTAAAATTGATAACCTAAGTAACTTTGGAAATGAGTGGATTCTGTAAGACCAAAGGCAAAAGGAACTGTGCATAAGCACTCAGAGAACATAAGTACTTTAGTTTATGAAGTTGTTTCCCATGGGGGTATAGGTTAACGATTCTGATACTGTTGTACATGTATACCAGAATTTAAAAATCAACTAGTTGGCAGATTGTTGGAGCCAGATTTCTCACTGTTGGAGAAGGACATTACAGATAAGCAAGGAGAGAAGGCTAGGATGAACCATGTGGTAATGGATTAGAATTACAGACATCAGTGTAAACTCATGTTTACTTTAATACAGATATAGATACTTACACATATGAGTATTATGCATAAGTGTGTACATAAACAAGTTAGCATATAAACATATTTATTTGCTCTGTTAGCTGCAAGAGCCTGAAAACAACAACTCCCCAGTAGCAATGATCATACCTAGTACCCAGCTCTTAGTTTCTATTGCTATTCCCACAATGAGAAGAATCAGGGCACCTAGGAGAAGTGGGTGATTCTACAACTGGAATAGGAAATATACAAGCTGAGCTGGAGCATCCCATAATGCCACAAAGTAAGAAAGTGCTCAAAAAAATATGGATTATACCCATATGGGTTATATGGGTTATAACCCAAAACATAAAATGAATATCCATGAACACATACTTATATGAATAAATGATTTAATAAATTAACAAGCAGAGGAGGTGACAAATCTCCTGTGCAGAATTCCAAGTAGTTTATGTAGATATTCACCAGTTTTATTCAGTATGGTCATAGTCCATATGTCTGTGGACACATATGGACTTAGAGTGATCATGGCAATAAAAATAAAATAAAAGATGATAAATTCAATTTTATCAAAATTAAAAAATTTCTGCTCATCAGAAAAATTGTTGAGAAAATAAATAGATAATTTGGGGGAGAAAATATGTACCAGACAAAGAACTGTATCAAATATATATATATATATATATGTATTTTAAACATTTAGCACTTAATAATAGACAAATATCTCAACTGAAAATGGGTAAAGGATTAGACCACACTTCACAAAAGAAGATATATGAATAACCAACAAACATGTAAGTGCTTAATATAATTCGTTATTAAGTAAACTACAGCTAAAACCACAAGATACCATTGCACACCAACCAGAATGGCTAAAATTTAAAAGACTGACAATACTGTTGACAATGTTTTAGAGCAACTGAAACTCTCACACATTGTTGGTAGGAATATAGGATGACACAACCACTTTGGTGAAACCCGGCAGTTTCTCACAAAACTAACATTACTTCTCCCTAAAGCCCAGCAATTTTACCCCTAGATATTTACTCAAGAAACAGGAAACCACATTTTTCACAAAAAGTTTTATAAAAGCATGCTCTTAGCAGCTCTAGTCAAAATAGCCTCAAACTGGAAACAACCAGTGTCCATAGTCATCCAATAGAGTGGCACTCAGCAATAAAAAGGAAGTGAAATACTGATACACAAAGCGAAGTAAATCTCCAAATCACGCAGAGTGAAATAAGTAATACATAAAAGAGTACGTGTCATATGTCTCTGTATGAAATTCTAAAAATGCATAAACAATTTATATGGAAAAGTCAGAAGAGTAGTTTCCAAGGGAAAGATTGAGGATTGACTGGGAAGGAGAGTGAGGAAATCTTCTGGCATTATCATAACGCTCTGCATCTTGATGGGGACAGGATTACCCAGATATATACATTTGTCAAAACTTAGCACATTTTCCCTTAATATTTGTGCATTTTGTAGGTAAAATTTACATAATTTTTGACTGATATTGAACTCTAACTGATAGGAATGCTAAAGTATTTAGGGGAATGTGTACTCATATCTGCATCAATAAAATGAGAAAAATGAGATAGATTAATGATAGGTAAAGAGATGAATATGTGATAAAGCAAATATAATAAAATATTACTAATTAAAGCTAGGTTATGAACAAATGTTCACACTAAAAAGTCTTTCAATTGATGTTCGAATTTTTTCATAAAATACTGGTGAAAGTTGCTGCTGAATACTAGCTACAATACATCTTCAATTAAGAATACATTCTCTATTCTCAGAATGTATCACACTTTGCAGAAATTGGGCAGCAAGAAAATAAAAAAGAATTTGTTGTGGTTTGTCTTCTGACAGAGACCCCAGGTTACCACTGCATGACACCCCTCAATTGTTTTAAGATGGTTATTAAAATACACTAGCACATATGAAAAACTGTATTTAATGTTTTTAAAAAATGATTTCTCAAGATTTTGGTCCCCTCCAATGTTCATATTTCTTCTTTAGGTTTTTTGTTTGTTTGTTTGCGGTACGCGGGCCTCTCACTGTTGTGGCCTCTCCCGCTGCGGAGCACAGGCTCCGGACGCGCAGGCTCAAGGGCCATGGCTCATGGGCCCAGCCGCTCCACGGCATGTGGGATCTTCCCGGACCGGGACACGAACCCATGTCCCCTGCATCAGCAGGCGGACTCTCAACCACTGCGCCACCAGGGAAGCCCAAATGTTCATATTTCTTGACTCCTACTCACATCTTCCCCCCTAATAAAAATCTATACACCAATATTGGCAAATCTGCCAATTATTAATAACTTAAATACATGAATACCTTATTAACACATTTCAGTTCAATCTTGAGCTAGAAGATCCTTGGCTGGTATTTTTTAAAATTTTCATAGGACTATCATTTTGGTCGTAGTCCTTCATGGTGAATGAACTTATAACTATTATAGATAGTAAGAATGGAATTCCCTAGATATATTTCCTGAATAGATATTAAGTCATTCCAATAAGCTTTTTCTCAGATGATAATACAAGGATATCTCACTTTACTCAAAAGGGCACATATCTCCATCTCCAAAGTACACAGGACTGTTTAATGTGAATTACTCTGTATGTGAAAAACCTAAAACGTTTTGGATACAACTGAAATCCAAGAGATGGCAGTGAAATACAGAAAAATCACTGATGGTTGAATTCTTACTTGATTGCTTTCAGTGGTAGGCAGCTAGTCTAGTGCCAATTAAAAACTCTCATAAATTGTAGAATCTCTCTAGAATCATATTACGTTTTCAAAATACTGTGAGGTCTTGGATAAGAAATAGCTCCAAACTTACTGGGTCCACAAAGATGCTGTGGCTTTGTGGGATTAAAAGACTTGTTTGAGGTAACATAAGCAAGTCTGTGGTAAATTCAAGTGTAGAATCAACATGATTCAATGGTCCTTGTGTGAATTCTAATCCACTCACAGCTGGATGTTTCTTGAAAGATTGATGGTGTGTTTGATTAATATTAATAATCCATGGATGGAAGAGAGGTGCAGGATGAGTCTGGAGATGGGCAGAGGTTAAGCCATGAAGGCCCATCTAGCCTCAATTTTATTGTAAGTGCAAAGCATAATGCAATGAAGTTTAACTCTAGCTTTTCATTTTTATAATCTTTTACAGAGTTAAAAACAACAACAACAGCAACAATAACCTATTTCTCCATAGACCCCCTCCCCCAGAGATACTGATTTAATTTTTCTGGGTAGGGGTCTGGGAATTGGCATTTAGAAAAGCTTCCCCAGATGATTCCAATATGCAGCCAGGGTTGAGAACCTCTGGCATAGTAGTAAAGATCATGGACTTTGGAATCAAGAGACCTAGGATTTACTCTGTGCTCTACCCACTTCTAAGCTCAGTTAACTTTTATACTGATACATAATTTAATCCCTTTAATCCTCGGTTGACTCATGTAAAAATGGGTGATGATAGTTTTACCTACTCCATAGGATTAGTTTTAGAATTACATATACATCACTGCCTTTCTAATCTTTCACTTCAAATAGTTTTATAAATTCAATGTGACTTCTTTTGAATGTGTTCTTTGATTCTTCAATTGTGGAACTCCATTTTACTTTTATTGTCACTGTGGTATTTTATTTTGACATCGATTCATGAATTTCATAGTTGACAATCACATCATTCATTCAAAGACTTTCATGATGACAAAAATACAGATTATCATCAAATTTGAAATGTAATGCTATTGAATTAGATGGGATTTTTTCTGAATCAAGTCACCACAGAATTATTTTTTACAGCACAGGCATAAGGATTGCTATATAGAAAGGAAATTTTTCTTTATATCAGTTAGCTATAGCTGCATAATAAGGCACTTCAAAATGTAGTGCTTTTCTCCACCTCAGCCATGGCTGGTCTATTCATCCCATTCCCTTGATGGGAAGAGGTGCAAGGGTGTAGACATAGAAAAGCATGAAGGGTCAGCAGCATATATTGCAATCTATCTCATTGAGATGTCTCCAAAAATAAAATTTCTAGTCAATTGTTGGGAATTACAGAGAGACAGATATCAGGTAATCTTCAGGAAGAATCTTATCATAGTTGAAATAATGAGCTCCCTGTCATTGCCAGGGAGTGATTCCAATTTGCACACATAATGTAGAAATGACTGAAGCATTATTTAGAAGATTTGATAAGGAGCTATTGACTTTGCCTTTGAATTTGAAAGTTTCATCCTTGGAGATATTTTAATCTGGAATTCGATAGGTAAGTAAAAATATAAATTACATGTGGGTCAAAGGACCAAAGGTTTAAATATGAAAGGTAAATCTTAGAAACTTTTATGTAAAATATAGGAGAATACCATTATGACACACATATGAAAAACAGTAAAAGAAGCTCAGTCTAATAGTAATAGTAATAAAGGATGTAGAATAATTAGGGGAATGCAAATAAAATGTTAATGAAATGCTTTTATACACTTCCAGATTGGAAAAAATAATTGAGAATCTGTCACTATTAAGTGTTGGTAAGAATGTGGATCAGTGGGAACTCATGCATGACTTTTGGGAGTACCAATTAGATGACCACTTTGGAAACAATCTGGCATTATTTTGTAAGGCTACAGTATGTGCACCCTGTGTAACCTCCACTCTGTCTCTTAGTTTGGGAGAAAACTGTCTGTTGGCCTTACTGATTTAGACAGCTGCCTCTTTCCTGGCATGGCCCAGGCCTTCTTCCCATATGGTTGCCTGTGATCTTTGTATTCAGGCCCCTCAGATTTTGTTCATTTGCTCCCTAGTTGGAGCTCCCAGCAAGTCTCATGGTCGTAGCCATGTGGCTTATTATTTACCAGCTCTCCTGGGCAGTGGCTTCGTGATCTACTTCTTTTGATTGTCATCAGATAAACTCTTAATTTTACCATAAAAGACTGAATAATTCCATCTTCAATTTCCACAAAGTACAGAAATTTAATTAAAGAAATATTTCTCTACAGACAGATTTCTTGCATTTCACATATTTTTATTCTCTATTCTGCTATCTCTTTGATAACATTCATTTTCAATATTTTTCCTTTTTTTTTTAAAGGCAGATTTTGTGTGTGTGTGTGTGTGTGTGTGTGTGTGTGTTCTATTTACCTATAGGAATTGTAATTGCTATGAAGATGCAATATCTTCTATCTGTAGGTAGTAATATGCAAACAAAATTAAATTTTAAAAAAGATAGGTATAAAGAAGTAGGCTCACTAAAGTTAAACTCATATGCATATACACTCATTTTGAACATAATACCCTGCACACAGTAGGTGTACTAAAGTTGTTGCTATTTTAAGATAAGACTCTTTTTAAGTTAATTTCTTTAAATACAGAACTTCCTCGAATAATCTGATTCCCTAATCATCATTATAGCTACATCCCTTTAGCTGCTAACATCTTAAAGGTAAATGATTTTGCTAGTTGTTGATGATTAAAGTTAGAATTATAGTATTGAACCAGGAACTTTTCTAACAAAACTCCAGACAGAATGAAGCATATTAACAATGTACAGCCTTGGTTTTTCTCTGTAATGACTACCTCTGGAAAGACCTTCCTAATGAAAACATAAAACTAATCAAGTCTCTTTGAAGCTGCTGGCCTCAACTGAAATGCAGAAAAAAAAGTTTAAGAGAAGAATCTCAGAAAATGTCTACAAGAGAGATATTTGTAGAAAGAATGTCAAAATAAAACTAAAGGAAGAAAAAGAAAATCGTGGTAGTTGAAATAAAAACCAATAAATACTGTGGAAACTAGACACATTTGTTTGCTACCTAAACTGACAGAAATCTTAGTGCACAAAGGCAAAGGACAGTGAGAGCTTTGATCTAGAGTTGTTGAAAACTGTCCCTATGGGATAGGAAGCAAGGAAACAGTTCCAAAAGTTTTCTCACCCTTTGTACCCATTTCAGCCCCATTTGGTAAATTAGAGAAGTTGTCAGAAGTGAATGAAAAGAAGGTTCAGAAAGGTAAAGGATTAAAAATATTTTCATTAATTCAATTAGTATTTATTGAGTCTCTACTCTGTGCCACAAACTTTCCCAGGCACTTGGGATAGATCAGTGAAACCAGACCAAAATCCATGTCTTTTGGAGCATTTTGTGGCAGGAAAACACACACAATAGCACATGTTGCATACCATTTTTAACATTTGCTGTAGCTAAAAGGACCCATGGTGAGCAAAGAAGACAAACATTGCTGTGCTGTTGTGTATGACAAGATCATCTTATTGCTCTTTAGATATTTTTACTGCATTAAGGGCTGCTATATACCAGAAACTGGTAGAGGCACAATGAAGCCACCTACAGAAGCCTTCTGCCCAGGTGGTCTCTGGCTCCTCCTAGGATCCATTGTCGCTAGAGCAGTCAGAAGGCTTAAAAATAAACAAACAGATAAAAGGAAATAAAAGGAGGAAGGGAATGAAGGAGGGAGAAAGGGAAGGAGAGGTAGAGGGGAAAAGGAAGGAAGGAAGGGATGGAGGGAGGAAGAGAGGAAGAAGGAGAAGGAGGGGGAGAGGAGGGAAGGGAGGAAGGAGACAGGAGGGAGAGATGGCTGGAGAAAGAAAGGGAAATTAAGAAAACAAATCTTATTACATTTTTCCCCTACTTAGAAACCTAGGGCTGCTTCACTTCACTCTTAGAAGAAAATGCAAACTTCCTACCCTGACTTATACAACTCTTTATAACCTGGTCCCTGTTACCCTCATATTTCACACTATTTCACCTTCTTTCTCATCTAAGGTGTACCAGCCACACTGCCTTTTTCTTTAGTTTATTTGTCACCAAGTGCTTTCCTGTAGAAGGCCTGGTGGGATGTGTTCCCTCTACGTAGAAGGCTCTGCTGCTGAGTATGTCAAGAGCTGGTTTCTTTGTGTCATTCAGATCTAGGCTCAAATGCCTCCTTGACGGCTTACAACAAGTCACTCTTTATCATGCCACCTTATATTCACTCTCTGTGGAGCACTTCTCAGTATCTGTCATATTTCTTTCTTACACCTTTATTTATTAGTCTACTTAACTATAAATCCTCCGCTAGAATCTAAGCTCCAAGAAAACATGGATGTTGTTCTCTTACCAAAAAATAAGGGAGCATCATTCTCCCCTTACAGATTCTAGTAGACTATGAGGTATACACATAAATAACATCACCGAAAGGAGAAGATACCATCTGAGAGGTGCAAATAAAGTGCCATGGGGCATGTAAAATGACTGAAAAATAATCTACACTGGGACTCTCAGAAAAGACTTCCTGAAATAAGAAGTTTTATGAAAATATTTAAAGGAGTAGTAGAATTTGTATACAGGGAGCTAGAGGGAACAAGTTTTGTTTGGGGTTGAGAGATCAGTGGGAAAATTCCAGGGCTTGGTAAGGCCTACAGAAGAAGCTCCATGATAAGGAGAACAATCTCACAGGAGTCATCATGAAAGCCACAGTTTTGCAAAGTCCCCGTGGCTGTGCTGAGAATGTCCCTCACAAGGAGGAAACACACTCTTCTCCACAGATGTGGAAGGAAATGGTATGGTTCTGGTCTCTGTTAGAAGCTTCTCCAGAAAAATAGTGAGTATTTCTCATGATCCAGAAAACAAAATATGCTAGTGAGGGATCTAAATAGTTCATCCAGTAAGTGAGGTGTCTACTGCTTCCAATTTGCACTGACAATGTAGAAAGGGAGGAGAATGCTACTGAAATGAAAATAAACCATGCCAACAGAAGGGAGGTAGGGAAGCAAAGAGTTTAAGTTACTAAGGGGAAAATCAATGTTTTTATTATTTTAAGAAATAACCATGAGCACCTACTATGTGCCTGGAGGTGGTCTCTAGCAGTAGACAAGGCAGATAAAGTAGTTGCCAACAATGTTTACATTTTAGAGCGTGGAGACAAGAAGTAAATATATAGTATGTTCTACAGCGCTGAGCGTGATCTCGACCCCTCTGCCCCTGGACCAGGATTTTTTCCCCACAGAGCTGCTGCCTGTGTGCGTATAGCTCAAACTGGAGTCATCAGAACTTCTATAAACCTCTTTCCCAGACAAAGTTGGGAGACTTATACTTTATAAATTATTGCAACATTAAAATATTTGCTCAAAATCTGATAAGGATCATTGTAATGCTTGAAATAATCTTATTATTATACATATTTATAGCTCATGATGATATATCCAAGCTCAGTTTTAATTTCTCTTCCATAAGCCCTCTCTGCTACTATCATGGATATTAGACACATTCTAAGGAAATTTAAGAATGTTTACGTAACATTAGTCCATATTTCAGGTGAACGATAGGAAAAGTGTTCACTATCTTACAATACTTCTTTGGTTCTACTGTATACTCTTGGACCAGATGGACTTTTGTTCTAAACTATAACATTTCTGCCATTCATTATGTCTTCAGTTTTGACTCTGAAGGTAGCACTCACGGGAAATGAGATTTTACCTTGAAACTAATAAAATACTCACTTAGGACACAAGAAGTTGGACTATGAATAATCAGATCTGAGGTAAAATGTGCTTTTATTAAAATAGAAAATCTATCTGAAGAAAATTCTGGAAAATTATCCAGAATTCTTAGAATGGAGGATGAGATGTAGAGAAGAATAAATGCATTTACCCCTATGAAAAAAATGACTTCTGTGTTCTCAGTCTTGATTTTTCCAAAAATGTGCACAGTCTTTATGGACAACATGTTTAACAGTGTCATAAGAATATAAAATTTCCCAATTTTCTCACTTCCCTGCTGTTTCTGCTTAGTTTTAAATTTCATTTGCTTCCAGTGTTGGTGAAGAAATACTTTCCATGATTATTCATGCTGAGAAATATGACAACATGTATGTTCTCAGCATATGCACATGTTCATTATGAGACAGCCTGGAAAGAATAGAATATCTTAAGCAAGAGCAAAACATATTTCTCTTTCTCTGAAATCTTCCTTTGACTTTTGTGATCCTTTAAATGTATGTTCTTTCTTTCCCAAATTAGACTATTTAAACTGTATTTAATAATGCTGCTAATTATAAAATTTAATGAAGGTGGTCATAAAACCATTACACTTTACAGAAACATACTTACTGGAGTCCACTATACAGAAAAAGCACACAGCAGTTCACAGTTTTCCCCCTGAATATTAATAGCTCAATGGAAAAGAATATGGAATAAAAATTGAAATAATTAAATAGAAACAATGACTGGGGAATTAAGATTTCAAAGGAAGGCATTCCTCCAAAAAGGGCAGTGGGGATGGCAAGCACTTTGTAGTCTATGGACGTGACCTAGTATCTTTTTCTATCTTTTAAAGACCAAGTCAGATCAACAGCTTCCATATCACTACAGGGAACTACACTAACCTGGAAATCATAAACCAATATTTGGAGGTGACTTTCTAGCTCTCAGAGTTGCCAGACCTCATAATTAGCACTACTACAGAAAGGTGCTAAACGAAGCCACATGTGCTCTCTTTTATTCTGCAAGGGATTGTTCTGACAGGGCAGGCACAGCTGTAGTGTAACAAAGTAGTTACACAAATTTCAAAGAAATCTTCACAAGATTATACATGCCAAGCCAATGTGTTTCACTTATGACCATCATTTAAATGTGCTACATGGGCACAAATAAGTAAAAAGAAAGAGAAGGGGGAAGAGGAGAGAGAAAGAAAGAGGGGGGGGGGATGAGAACCACATCAAACTCACTGACCCACGTAGATAGCATTTATGAGTAGGTGAATATGTTACAGGAGGTTGTAGAAAAGAGAACAAACTTCACAAGGCTCTGAGAAGAGTGAGTTATTAGATTTGCTTCACCTTTGTGTCCATGTCAACAACAAATGTATTTTCTCAAGGATGAGGTCTTGACGAGTTCTGGTACAGTAGAAAGGACAAGAGACTTGGAGTTAAAAGATCCATTTCAAATTCCACCTTGACCATTACATGTCACTTTCCCCCTTGTCTTCTCACCTGTAAAATGAAGATAATAAAACTGCATGGGATTACATCTTACTCATACACCTCATTTTTCCTGCTCCACTGCAAGCACACTGATGCCACTTCATCTCTTCTAACCTGTTTCACATAACGGCCTCCTAACTGGACCTTCCGCATGTACTTTCAGAACATTTTTCCACTAACTTTCTAATGAGGAAATATGAGTATGAATCCTCCTCTATTCTTCACTCACATCCAACGTTAAAATATTGGGAATTTTCATCTAAAATACTAGTTACGTAGTGGTGGGGAGAAAACTCTTTAAAAGTTGCAACTATATTAATTCTTAATACGGATATAAGGATAAAACTTACCCATAATGCACAGAATTTTCTTGTTGTGGAAAAATGCCTTGTTGCACTAAGATAGTGCCTGTCATACTATCTCACCTCTTGACCCTTCACACACTTAGTAAGTAGTGAAGATCCCGATGGGCAATTGTTTCTGTGTGTTGTTTCTATTCATCTTTACCATATTCAAAATTAAACCAGAAAAAAATTTAAAACGGAGACTATACAAGCAAACATTCTATTAGCCTTCAGAAGGATGCTGTCACCCCATGTCATACAGCACCTGGAAAAATCAACTGTTATCCTCACAAGACAATGAGAAGTAAAAGGCACATAATTTATTAGTAATTGCCATGAAAATAGTTTTGACCGTGCAGAACCCTGAATGACCTCATTTGCAGAATCACTGCTCTCAGAGGAAAAGAATCTCAGGAATTTGCAGGGATCCTGGAGGGTTTAAGTCTTCCATAGGCCACGGATTGGCAGTCATCTGAGTACATTTACCAAGATCTTTTTTTTTTCCAATTTTTCATTTTTATTTCTTTGTGTTTTAAAAAAATTTTTTTTAGTTTTATACAATTTTTAAAGGTTACACTTCATTTACAGTTATTACAAAATATTGACTATATTCCCCATGTTGTACAACACATCCTTGAGCTTATTTTACACCAAATAGTTTGTGCCTCCCACTCCCCCACTCCTATATTTCCCCTCCCCCTTACCCACTGAAAACCACTAGTTTGTGAGTCTGCTTCTTATTTATTATATTCACCAGGTGGTTGTGTTTTTTAGATTCCACATATAAATGATATCATACAGTATTTACCTATCACCATCTGATGTATTTTACTTAGCATAATGCCCTCCAAGTCTATCCATGTTGCTGCAAATGACAAAATTTTGTTCTTTTTTATGGCTGAGTAGTATTCCATTGTATATATATATATACCACTTCTTCTTTATTCATTCATCTGTTGATGATCACTTAGGTTGTTTCCATGTCTTAGAAAATGAAAATAATGCTGTAATAAACATTGGGATGCATGTATCTTTTCAGATTAGTATTTTTGTTTTTTTCAGAGATATACCCAGTAGCAGAATTGCTGGATCATATCAATTTTTAGTTTTTTGAGAAACCTCCATACTGTTTTCCACAGTGGCCAATTCACATTTTCACTGACAGTGTAGGAGGGTGCCCTTTTCTTCACATCCTCACCAACATTTTTTATTTGTGGTCTTTTTGATGATAGCAGTTCTGAGAGGTGTGAGGTGATATCTCATTGTGATTTCATTTGCTTTTCCCTGATGACTGACAATGTTGAGAATCTTTTCATGTGCCTGTTGGCCATCCGTATTTCCCCTTTGGAAAAGTGTCTATTGTTCTTCTGCCCATTTTTTAATTGGGTGGTTTGCTTTTTGATGTTGAGTGGTATGAGCTATTTATATATTTTGGATATTAATTCCTTAGCAGTCATATTATTTGCAAATATTTTCTCCCATTGAGTAGGCTGTCTTTTTGTTTTGTTGATGGTTTCCTTTGCTATTCAAAAGCGTATAAGTTTAATTAGGTCCTATTTGATTCTTTTTGCTTTCATGTCCATTACTCTAGGAGACATATCCAAAATCATACCTGCAGTTTATTTTATTATTATTATTTTTTTATATCTTTATTGGAGTATAATTGCTTTACAATGGTGTGTTAGTTTCTGCTTTATAACAAAGTGAATCAGTTATACATATACATATGTTCCCATATCTCTTCCCTCTTGCGTCTCCCTCCCTCCCATCCTCCCTATCCCACCCCTCCAGGCGGTCACAAAGCACCAAGCTGATCTCCCTGTGCTATGTGGCTGCTTCCCACTAGCTATCTACCTTAGGGTTGGTAGTGTATATATGTCCATGCCTCTCTTTCGCTTTGTCACAGCTTACCCTTCCCCCTTCCATTATCCTCAAGTCCATTCTCTAGTAGGTCTGTGTCTTTACTCCTGTCTTACCCCTAGGTTCTTCATGACATTTTTTTTCTTAAATTCCATATATATGTGTTAGCATACGGTATTTGTCTTTTTCTTTCTGACTTACTTCACTCTGTATGACAGACTCTAGGTCTATCCACCTCATTGCAAATAGCTCAATTTCGTTTCTTTTTATGGTTGAGTAATATTCCATTGTATATATGTGCCACATCTTCTTTATCCATTCATTGATGATGGACACTTAGGTTGTTTCCATCTCTGAGCTATTGTAAATAGAGCTGCAATGAACATTTTGGTACATGACTCTTTTTGAGTTATGGTTTTCTCAGGGTATATGCCCAGTAGTGGGATTGCTGGGTCATATGGTAGTTCTACTTGTAGATTTTTAAGGAACCTCCATACTGTTCTCCACAGTGGCTGTATCAATTTACATTCCCACCAGCAGTGCAAGAGTGTTCCCTTTTCTCCACACCTTCTCCAGCATTTATTATTTCTAGATTTTTTGATGATGGCCATTCTGACAGGTGTGAGATGATATCTCATTGTAGTTTTGATTTGCATTTCTCTAAGGAATAATGATGTTAAGCATTCTTTCATGTGTTTGTTGGCAGTCTGTATATCTTCTTTGGAGAAATGTCTATTTAGGTTTTCTGCCCATTTTTGGATTGGGTTGTTTGGTTTTTTGTTGTTGAGCTGCATAAGCTGCTTATAAATTTTGGAGATTAACCCTTTGTCAGTTGCTTCATTTGCAAATATTTTCTCCCATTCTGAGGGTTGTCTTTTGGTCTTGTCTATGGTTTCCTTTGCTGTGCAAAAGCTTTGAAGTTTCATTAGGTCCCATTTGTTTATTTTTGTTTTTATTACCATTTCTCTAGGAGGTGGGTCAAAAAGGGTCTTGCTGTGCTTTATATCACAGAGTGTTCTGCCTATGTTTTCCTCTAAGAGTTTGATAGTGTCTGGCCTTACATTTAGGTCTTTAATCCATTTTGAGCTTATTTTTGTGTATGGTGTTAGGGAGTGATCTAATCTCATACTTTTACATGTACCTGTCCAGTTTTCCCAGCACCACTTGTTGAAGAGGCTGTCCTTTCTCCACTGTATATTCCTGCCTCCTTTATCAAAGATAAGTTGACCATATGTGCATGGGTTTATCTCTGGGCTTTCTATCCTGTTCCATTGATCTATCTTTCTGTTTTTGTGCCAGTACCATACTGTCTTGATTACTGTAGCTTTCTAGTATAGTCTGAAGTCAGGGAGCCTGATTCCTCCAGCTCCGTTTTTCGTTCTCAAGATTGCTTTGGCTATTTGGGGTCTTTTGTGTTTCCACACAAATTGTGAAAGTTTTTGTTCTACTTCTGTGAAAAATGCCAGTGGTAGTTTGATGGGGATTGCATTGAACCTATAGATTGCTTTGGGTAGTAAAGTCATTTTCACAATGTTGATTCTTCCAATTCAAGAACATGCTATATCTCTCCATCTATTTGTATCATCTTTAATTTCTTTCATCAGTGTCTTATAATTTTCTGCATACAGGTCTTTGGTCTCCTTAGGTAGGTTAATTCCTAGATACTTTCTTCTTTTTGTTGCAATGGTAAATGGGAGTGTTTTCTTGATTTCACTTTCAGATTTTTCATCATTAGTGTATAGGATTGCCAGAGATTTCTGTGCATTAATTTTGTATCTTGCTACTTTACCTGCTACTTTACCAAATTGATTAGCTCTAGTAGTTTTTTGGTAGCATCTTTAGGATTCTCTATGTATAGTATCATGTCATCTGCAAACAGTGACAGCTTTACTTCTTCTTTTCCGATATGGATTCCTTTTATTTCCTTTTCTTCTCTGATTGCTGTGGCTAAAACTTCCAAAACTATGTTGAATAAGAGAGGTGAGAGTGGGCAACCTTGTCTTGTTCCTGATCTTAGTGGAAATGCTTTCAGTTTTTCACCATTGAGGATGATGTTGGCTGTGGGTTTGTCATATATGGCCTTTATTATGTTGAGGGAAGTTCTCTCTATGCCTACTTTCAGCAGGGTTTTTATAATAAACGGGTACTGAATTTTGTCAAAAGCTTTCTCTGCATCTATTGAGATGATCATATGGTTTTTCTCCTTCAATTTGTTAATATGGTGTATCACGTTGATTGATTTGCATATATTGAAGAATCCTTGCATTCCTGTAATAAACCCCACTTGATCATGGTGTATGATCCTTTTAATGTGCTGTTGGATTCTGTTTGCTAGTATTTTGTTGAGGATTTTGCATCTATGTTCATCAGTGATATTGGCCTGTAGTTTTCTTTCTTTGTGATATCGTTGTCTGGTTTTGGTATCAGTGTGATGGTGGCCTTGTAGAATGAGTTTGGGAGTGTTCCTCCCTCTGTTATATTTTGGAAGAGTTTGAGAAGGATAGGTGTTAGCTCTTCTCTAAATGTTTGATAGAATTCGCCTGTGAAGCCATCTGGTCCTGAGCTTTTGTTTGTTGGAAGATTTTTAATCACAGTTTCAATTTCAGTGCTTGTGATTGGTCTGTTCATATTTTCTATTTCTTCCTGATTCAGTCTTGGCAGGGTTTGCATTTCTAAGAATTTGTCCATTTCTTCCAGGTTGTCCATTTTATTGGCATAGAGTTGCTTGTAGTAATCTCTGATGATTCTTTGTATTTCTGCAGTGTCAGTTGTTACTTCTCCTTTTTCATTTCTAAATCTATTGATTTGAGTCTTCTCCCTATTTTTCTTGATGAGTCTGGCTAATGGTTCATCCATTTTGTTTATATTCTCAAAGAACCAGCTTTTAGTTTTATTGATCTTTGCTATCATTTCCTTCATTTCTTTTTCATTTATTTCTGATTTGATTTTTATGGTATCTTTCCTTCTGCTAACTTTGGGGTTTTTTTGTTCTTCTTTCTCTAATTGCTTTAGGTGCAAGGTTAGGTTGTTTATTCGAGATGTTTCCTGTTTCTTAAGGTAGGATTGTATTGCTATAAAGTTCCCTCTTAGAACTGCTTTTGGTGCATCCCATAGGTTTTGGGTCATCGTGCCTCCATTGTCATTTGTTTCTAGGTATTTTTTGATTTCCTCTTTGATTTCTTCAGTGATCACTTCGTTATTAAGTAGTGTATTGTTTAGCCTCCATGTGTTTGTATTTCTTACAGATCTTTTCCTGTAATTTATATCTAGTCTCATAGCGTTGTGGTTGGAAAAGATACTTGATACAATTTCAATTTTCTTAAATTTACCAAGGCTTGATTTGTGACCCAAGATATGATCTATGCTGGGGAATGTTCCATGAGCACTTCAGAAAAATGTGTATTCTGTTGTGTTTGGATGGAATGTCCTATAAATATCAATTAAGTCCATCTTGTTTAATGTATCATTTAAAGCTTGTGTTTCCTTATTTATTTTCAGCTTGGATGACCTGTCTATTGGTGAAAGAGGGGGTTAAAGTCCCGTACTATGATTGTGTTACTGTCGATTTCCCCTTTTATGGCTGTTAGCAGTTGCCTTATGTATTGAGGTGCTCCTATGTTGGGTGCATAAATATTTAAAATTGTTTATCTTCTTTTTGGATTGATCCCTTGATCATTATGTAGTGTCCTTCTTTGTCTCTTCTAATAGTCTTTATTTTAAAGTCTATTTTGTCTGATATGAGAATTGCCACTCCAGCTTTCTTTTGGTTTCCATTTGCATGAAATATCTTTTTCCATCCCCTCACTTTCAGTCTGTATATGTCTCTAGGTCTGAAGTGGGTCTCTTTTAGACAGCAAATATATGGGTCTTGTTTTTATATCCATTCAGCCAATCTGTGTCTTTTGGTGGGAGCATTTAGTCCATTTACATTTAAGGTAATTATCGATATGTATGTTCCTATTCCCATTTTCTTAATTGTGTTGGGTTTGTTATTGTAGGTCTTTTCCTTCTTTTGTGTTTCTTGCCTAGAGAAGTTCCTTTAGCAGTTGTTGTAAAGCTGGTTTCGTGGTGCTGAACTCTCTCAGCTTTTACTTGTCTGTAAAGGTTTTAATTTCTCCAATCAAATCTGAATGAGATCCTTGCTGGGTAGAGTAATCTTGGTGGCAGGTTTTTCTCCTTCATCACTTTAAATATGTCCTGCCACTCCCTTCTGGCTTGCAGAGTTTCTGCTGAAAGATCAGCTGTTAACCTTATGGGGATTCCCTTGTGTGTTATTTGTTGTTTTTCCCTTGCTGCTTTTAATATGCTTTCTTTGTATTTAATTTTTGACAGTTTGATTAATATGTGTCTTGGCGTATTTCTCCTTGGATTTATCCTGTATGAGACTCTCTGTGCTTCCTGGACTTGATTAACTATTTCCTTTCCCATATTAGGGAAGTTTTCAACTATAATCTCTTCAAATATTTTCTCAGACCCTTTCTTTTTCTCTTCTCCTTCTGGAACCCCTATAATTCGAATGTTGGTATGTTTAATGTTGTCCCAGAGGTCTCTGAGACTGTCCTCAGTTCTTTTCATTCTTTTTTCTTTATTCTGCTCTGCAGTAGTTATTTCCACTATTTTATCTTCCAGGTCACTTATCTGTTCTTCTGCCTCAGTTTTTCTGCTATTGATCCCATCTAGAGTATTTTTAATTTCATTTACTGTGTTGTTCATCGTCATTTGTTTCATCTTTAGTTCTTCTAGGTCCTTGTTAAATGTTTCTTGCATTTTGCCTATTCTATTTCCAAGATTTTGGATCATCTTTACTATCATCATTCTGAATTCTTTTTCAGGTAGACTGCCTATTTCCTCTTCATTTGTTAGGTCTGGTGGGTTTTTATCTTGCTCCTTCATCTGCTGTGTGTTTTTCTGTCTTCTCATTTTGCTTATCTTACTGTGTTTGGGGTATCCTTTTTGCTGGCTGCAGGTTCGTAGTTCTTGTTGTTTTTGGTGTCTGTCCCCAGTGGCTAAAGTTGGTTCAGTGGGTTGTGTAGGCTTGCTGATGGAGGGGACTAGTGCCTGTGTTCTGGTGAATGAGGCTGGATCTTGTCTTTCTGGTGGGCAGGTCCATGTCTGGTGGTGTGTTTTGGGGTGTCTGTGGACTTATTATGATTTTAGGCAGCCTCTCTGCTAATGGGTGGTGCTGTGTTACTGTCTTGCTAGTCGTTTGGCATAGGATGTCCAGCACTGTAGCTTGCTGGTCGTTGAGTGAAGCTGGGTGCTGGTGTTGAGATGGAGATCTCTGGGAGATTTTCACTGTTTGCTATTATGTGGAAATGGGAGGTCTCTTGTGGACCAGTGTCCTGAAGTTGGCTCTCCCTCCTCAGAGGCACAGCACTGACTCCTGGCTGCACCAAGAGCCTTTCATCCACACGGCTCAGAATAAAAGGGAGAAAAAGTAGAAAGAAAGAATTACTAGAAGTAGAAAGAGAGAAAGAAAGCAAGAAAGAAAGAAAGGAGGGAGGGAGGGAGGAAGGAAGGAAGGAGGGAAGGAAGGAAGAAAAGAAAGGAGATAAAGTAAAATAAAGTAACATAAAATATAATAAATTTATTAAAATAAAAAAATAATTATTAAGGAAAAAAGAAAAAAAATTAATAAAACAAACAAAAAATAACCATACGGATAGAACCCTAGGACAAATGGTGGAAGCAAAGCTATACAGACAAAATCTCACACAGAAGCATACATATACACACTCACAGAAAGAGGAAAAGGGGAAAAAATCATAAATCTTGCTCTCAAAGTCTACCTCCTCAATTTGGGATGATTCGTTGTCTAAAGGAGGGAAGGAAGCAAAGAAAGAAAGAAGATAAAGTAAAATAAAGTTATGAAAATAAAAAATAATTATTAAGAAAAAAAATTTTAAAAAAGGATGGATAGAACCCTAGGACAAATGGTGGAAGCAAAGCTGTACAGACAAAATCTCACACAGAAGCATACACATACACACTCACAGAAAGAGGAAAAGGGGAAAAAATTATAAATCTTGCTCTTAACGTCCACCTCCTCAATTTGGGATGGTTCGTTGTCTATTCATGTATTCCACAGATGCAGGTACATCAAGTTGATTGTGGAGCTTTAATTCGCTGCTTCTGAGGCTGCTGGGAGAGATTTCCCTTTCTCTTCTTTGTTCTCACTCAGGCCGGGGGGGCGGGGGGGAAGGGGGGGCACGGAGTGCGGAGCGAGCCTGCGGCGGCAGAGGCCGGCGTGACGTCGCGCCGGCGTGACGTTGCACCAGCCTGAGGCGCGCCGTGCGTTCTCCCGGAGGAGTTGACCCTGGATCCCGGGACCGTGGCAGTGGCGGGCTGCACAGGCTCCCCGGAAGGGGGATGTGGAGAGTGACCTGTGCCCGCACACAGGCTTCTTGGTGGCGGCAGCAGCAGCCTTAGCGTCTCATGCCCGTCTCTGGGGTCCGCGCTTTTAGCCGCGGCTCGCGCCCGTCTCTGAAGCTCCTTTAAGCAGCGCTCTTAATCCCCTCTCCTCACGCACCGGGAAACAAAGAGGTAAGAAAAAGTCTCTTGCCTCTTCGGCAGCTCCAGACTTTTCCCCGGACTCCCTCCCGGCTAGCCGTGGCGCACTAACCCCCTGCAGGCTGTGTTCACGCCGCCAACCCCAGTCCTCTCCCTGCGCTCCACCCAAAGCCCGCGCCTCAGCTCCCAGCCCCGCCTGTCCCGGCGGGTGAGCTGAGAAGCCTCTCGGGCTGGTGAGTGCCGGTCGGCACCGATCCTCTGTGCGGGAATCTCTCCGCTTTGCCCTCCGCACCCCTGTGGCTGCGCTCTCCTCCGCGGTGCCGAAGCTCCCCCCTCCGCCACCCGCAGTCTCCGCCCGTGAAGGGGCTTCCTAGTGTGTGGAGATCTTGCCTCCTTCACAGCTACTTCCCACAGGTGCAGGTCCCGTCCCTATTCTTTTGTCTCTGTTTTTTCTTTTGCCCTACCCAGGTACGTGGGGGGTTTCTTGCGTTTTGGGAGGTCTGAGGTCTTCTGCCAGCGTTCAGTAGGTGTTCTGTAGGAGTTGTTCCACATGTAGATGTATTTCTGGTGTATCTGTGGGGAGGAAGGTGATCTCCGCGTCTTACTCTTCCGCCATCTTCCCGGAAGCCTCACACTTACCAAGATCTTAAAAGGCAGGGAAGCCCTGACACGGCGTATGGGTCATTTTTATGTGTAATGATGACATATTGGAAACAACACAACAACTCACAATAATTGGATAATGAAATAATTTTATAGTGAAGCCAAATCAAAATGCTAAAAGTTAAAGTTTCAACAAATATTTACTGGAGTGTAAAATACTAACACAAAAGAGAATAAAGCAAGTCTTAAAATGATTGAAGTTGTGATAAGTGTAATATATACCATATACAATACAAACAAAAAGTATACTAGGAGGAAATAGATTTAAAATTTAATTTTCTCTGGATGCAGAATAATGAGCAATTTTCTCTCTTTACAATTTTCTATATTTTCCAACATTTCTACAGTAAATAGTTTATAAATGTGAACATTGATAAAATCAGAAAATAATGTTTACAAATCTTGGATAGTTTCCCTTTGCTATCAGGATATAATCCAAACAGTTTAGCATTGCTAAGCAGGCTATTGTGGTGGTTGCCCACCTCTGCAGCTCAAACTTCTACTAATCCATGATGCAGTCATCTTTAGCAATACCTACCTGCTCAAAATGCACAACATACTTCACGCATCTACGCCTTTGCTCATCTTAACGTGGAATACCCTTCACTCGTTTCATATGTGGTTAAACCCTACTGTTCAGCACTTAGCTTATCGCTTTTTTTTCTTTAAGAGTTTCCTTCTCCTTGCTCCTGTGCATTCGTGTGTGCATGTGTAGTGTAATTGTGCATCAAGCTTTCTGTCTCTCTTTCTTCATGGAGAAAGAATTCCTTGTAGTCAGGACTTTAAATTGTTGTTTTTGTAGTCTGTTTGTTTGCTTTGGTTTGGTTCTTTGGCTGCTTGTTTTGCTCTACCCAGACACTGAGAAGTAGACACTGAGAGAGAGAGAGAACATAGGGGAAGCTAAAGGGAACATATTTGTCTGGAATACATTTCTTCCAAGTACTGCCTTTTCAACAACATTTGAGGTAATATGTTGCCATGACTGTTGTTCAAAGTGATTCAAAAAAGAGATGAAGCAGTGTGAAATCCAGAAGTTGACATATGTCAAGGAGTTAGGGATTGAGACTGTTTATGTGTTTCCTGTTAGACAGCCTAATGTTCTTCTCCCCTCACCCCTACCATGGCTCACTTCCATTGATGTTTAAACCCGGTTGTTCTTTTTTTTTTTTTTAACATCTTTATTGGAGTATAATTGCTTTACAGTGGTGTGTTAGTTTCTGTTTTACAACAAAATGAATCAGTTATATATATACATATGTTCCCATATCTCTTCCCTCTTGCATCTCCCTCCCTCCCACCCTCCCTATCCCACCCCTCCAGGCGATCACAAAGCACCGAGCTGATCTCCCTGTGCTATGCGGCTGCTTCCCACTAGCTATCTACCTTACGTTTGGTAGTGTATATATGTCCATGCCTCTCTCTTGCTTTGTCACAGCTTACCCTTCCACCTCCCCATATCCTCAAGTCCATTCTCTAGTAAGTCTGTGTCTTTATTCCTGTCTTACCCCTAGGTTCTTCATGACATTCTTTTTCCTTAAATTCCATATATATGTGTTAGCATACGGTATTTGTCTCTCTCTTTCTGACTCACTTCACTCTGTATGACAGACTCTAGGTCTGTCATACAGACCTAGAAAATGTTTAGGTCTCAATACAAATAGCTCAATTTCGTTTCTTTTTATGGCTGAGTAATATTTCATTGTATATATGTGCCACACCTTCTTTATCCATTCATCCGATGATGGACACTTAGGTTGTTTCCATCTCCGGGCTATTGTAAATAGAGCTGCAATGAACATTTTGGTACATGACTCTTTTTGAATTATGGTTTTCTCAGGGTATATGCCCAGTAGTGGGATTGCTGGGTCATATGGTAGTTCTATTTGTAGTTTTTTAAGGAACATCCATACCGTTCTCCACAGTGGCTGTATCAATTTACATTCCCACCAACAGTGCAAGAGGGTTCCCTTTTCTCCACACCCTCTCCAGCATTTATTGTTTCTAGATTTTTTGATGATGGCCATTCTGACTGGTGTGAGATGATATCTCATTGTAGTTTTGATTTGCATTTCTCTAATGATTAGTGATGTTAAGCATTCTTTCATGTGTTTGTTGGCAGTCTGTATATCTGCTTTGGAGAAAAGTCTATTTAGGTTTTCTGCCCATTTTTGGGTTGTAAACGCGGTTGTTCTTTGATCAAGAATGTGTAGGTCCTCATTAACATTTCTTTTTTTTAAATAGCTGGATGATGAATGAATGAATGATGAGGGAAATTTAAACTGGGAAACATTGTTGAAGCAAGCCCACTGCAATCATATTCTGTTGACATAGCCATTTATGAATAATGGATGACAGGAGACATTCAGGTGGCTACTGTGTTGTGAAAATAAAGTGGGTCATCAAACGGAAGGAAGATGGGATGTCAGAGGGAAGAAACACAGTTTAAAGAAACACTGAAGCACAGCTTCACCTTCTGGGCCACAGTTGAAGTCAGCCAGGAAACCGCAGCGGGAGACCAAATAACCCAGCACAAACTGTCCAAGTTTGGATACTCCAGGAGATAAAAAGTCAGACTAGGAAATAATGCCAGGTTATTAAATCAGTAACTACTACCAGAAACCAGAGGACTTTCTTAACCATCTTACCATAATGAAGAGCACACTTCTGAACAGTGGAGGGATCGTCAAAGCAAGGGCATCAATCTCAGCTCCAAGAGCAACATAAAATAAATACATGTATTTGTCTATAGGCCGTACAAACTTTCAGCACCATGCCTAGTTTTCGCGATAATGTTAACTTACTTCTTCAGTAAAATTTTAGATAACACGAGGTTACAAACCACCCGTCAACTTACATTCATTGCTGGAAAGAAATTTCCAACCTATTGATTTCAAAGTCCGTGATGAAAAATTTTAATATATATGTAGATCGTTTATTGTGCATAATAGTGCAGTTGTGCTTCTTTAGTTCAACTTGTATCTGGGCCACTTAACCATGTTGGATCTCAATTTTCTCATCTGTAAGTTGAGGTGCTTGAGATGAGCTCTAAGGTAACTCCCAAATCTAAGCTTACTCTATTATTCAATGATGGGTTTAATTATTCTGAATTCTGTTTTTCTCTGACATGTTAAAAACTTGACCCCTTAGGAAGAAAAACAAGATAATTTTCAACTAACATTAAATCTGACCTAAAGCCATGGACTCCAGAGAATTTATAATATATAGAAAAAATCACATCTCTATCTTTATTCAATTGTCCTTTTGTACTGATTGGGTACTTGTTTCAATCTGTAATCCTGATGGAGTTAATTAAGGACCTCAAATATAATTTGAAAATGTTTACAGACAGCACATTTTAGGTTGCCAGTCCCATCTGTGGACACTGCTATATTAATGACACAATATTTGTTTTAGAGGTCATAGTGCTATTTGCCAGGTTAAACATTTGTAATCTGGATCCAGCTTTAATACACCCTTTCAAAGAAAGCCACAGACTGCTATACACTCCATCAGCAGTACTCTTCAATCGAATGGTCTGTGAGGATTACAGAGGCAGCTAAGCCAACAATAACAGGCACCTTCCATGTGGATGCTAATTAGAACATTGACATAATAAACTCCTTACTCGGGACAAGTTGGCGTTCAGTATTTGCCACCCCACATCATGTGAAGGCAAAGCTGTTAATAGAATTTGCACCTAGAGTGACCAAAGGCAGAGCACAAAGAGCTTCTGCCCTGTTTGTACCCTGTGGTGGTCGTGAGAGTGTGGGTGTAAACTCCCGGTTGCACACTGTCTTCTTATGACCACATAATGGTTAATTTGTATTTCTCCTCTCGAATATCACTTTTAAAGGTCACTCTTCTGTTTGCTAAACTATACATAGGTAAGCAACATCAGAACAGAGCCCTCAGTGTGCATTTGAGGTTTACTATCAATACACTCTTTTTTTTTAAAATTGAAGTATAGTTGATTTACAATATTATATTAGTTTCAGGTATACAACATAATGTTCCAGTACTTTACAGATTGTACTCCATTAAAAGTTATTACAGGATAATGGCTATGAGTCCCTGTGCTGTACAATATATCCCTGTTACTTATCTATTTTATACATAGTGGTTTGTATCTCTTAATCCCATACCCTAGCATCGTACTTTTTAAATGATTTCAAGTATATATTACTTTTTTTGTACTTTTAATGATATTCTAGGACATCTTTGAGTTTATATAGTGTCTCAGTAATTTTTAGTTTAGTGTAATTTCACATATATTATCTCATCCTTTTTTTTAAATATTCCCATGGGATAAGAAAGGTTTTTTTAAAAAAAATAAATTAGGGCTTCCCTGGTGGCGCAGTGGTTGGCAGTTGGCCTGCCGATGCAGGGGACATGGGTTCGTGCCCCTGTCCGGGAAGATCCCACATGCCGCGGAGCGGCTGGGCTCGTGAGCCATGGCCGCTGAGCCTGCTCGTCTGGAGCCTGTGCTCGGCAACGGGAGAAACCGCGGCAGTGAGAGGCCTGCGTACCGCAAAATTTAATAAATTAATTAATTAATTAACAATTATACAGGCTAAGAAAATAAGACACAAAAAGATAATTCATCAAAGTTGCAAGGTGAGGTTTAGCAGGATACAATAGCAATAGCAACAACAAAAACAAAAAAACGTTGAAACAGAATATCAAAGGAGGTAAATGGCTTTTATCAGGCCCACCAGATAACCTCTAAAATCTCAGATTTATAACATATAAAGACAACCAACCAAACAATCAACAATTATTGGGCACTTATGATATGTCCAATTCTATTTTCTAATTTTACAGTACATTATTATTTTACTTATGTTGAGAAATAAACCTTAATTAGTTATTGCCAAAGAGTAGGAAGAGTGTAAAATGCCTTTCCTCTTATAATTGTCTGGAAGCGAGTTCTATCTTTCATTGTACCTACATGGTGACCAGATGCCAAGATGGTCGCAAATGATCCCAGCATGTAATCTCCTCCTCTGGAGTGTGCACAGGCCCAGGGACTTGCTGCTAACAAATAGACTATAGCAAAAGTGGCAGAAAGTCACTTCGGTGATTAGATGACATAAGATGGTCACTTCCATCTTGCTAGCAGACCCTCTCCCTTGCTGACTTTGATGAAGGAAGCTGCTATATGGAGAAGCCATATGAAACTCAGGATGGCTGACAGCCAACATCTAGCAAGGAACTGAGGCCCTCAGGTCAACAACTTTCAAGGAACTGAATCTTGCCAATAAACACATAAGCTTGGAAGCAGATCTTTCCCTAGTAAAGCCTTCGTATGAGACCACAGCCTAACTGATAACTTGCTTGCAGCCTGTGAGAAACCCTGAAGCAGAGGATGCAGATAAACTATGCCTGGACTCCTGACCCACAGAAACTGTAAGATAACAACTGTCTGCTGCTTTAAGTTACTGAGTTTGTAATGACTTGTTATGCATTAGTAGACACCTAATACTGTCTCTGACTTAAAGAAAATGCATTTCAGGTTTGAGATTTATCAATTACTTCAAAGGATGTCTCGGCTTAATTGCTGGCATGGGATAACCACGACAACTTCATACTCTAAAGATATTCTAGTAAATAACAAGATACTAGAAATCACTTCTCATTTTCATGTCTGAATTAACTTCAGAATAATTACCTATTGTCAGCACTACCAGGTGTTGTATAAAATGCATTAAAAACTTCTTCATTTGTTAGCTATTCACAGAAGCTTTTTTTCTATATTGAAATATCTATTAAAGTAGAATACTCTTCCAGCGTCCTAAGGAGGCTGCCTATTTTACTTGGTCATGGCCTTGCTATATGGTGCAGTTGAATTCACACAGGGCATAAAGCTTGAAAACAGATAAACCTAGAATGCACTGTGTGGCTTTGAACAAGATACTTGTTTAAGCTTCAGATCTCTCCTCTGTAAAACAAAACAAATTTCCTGTTTTGAAGAGATATAGTAACTGTACAGGGAGAAAAATGATTTATAAAATTCAGAACTAAGTGTGAAAATGGGAGTGTATAATTTCTTTCCAGATAATTTTATCTATACCTATAGATACAAGAATATAATATACTCAAGGGACAATTTTCAGAGAGGAAAACAAACAGAAAGCTTAACTTCTCTGCACAAAGGAAATAAATAGAAATTTTGGAGTGAAAGAAAGTACAGAAGAAAGGAGATGCGTGTGGAGCAAGAGGAAAGAGAGCCAGAACACAGTGTTTAGATTAAGAGGTAGGTGGCCATGGAGAACCATGGGAAAACACCTGGAAGCAGCAATTCCAGTGATGAGTATTTCTAAGAAACTGCAAAGTGATGCAAGGTAATTGTATTGCCCTGAAACGTAATAGATTTTCTTGAGCAGGAAAATTCTTACTGTGAATGTTGTATGGGGAACGCAAACATAAGGAACACTTGGGAACCACCTTTGGCCATCGGGGGGCGGGGGGGAGAAGTACAGCTCATGGGATGAAATGAGACACAATTGATAATGGAACCTTGGGGGAGACAGGAAGCTGGAGAAAGAACTGACTTTGAGAAAGATTGCAAGCTACTTAGAGTTGGGGGAGATCAAACACTCAAAGGAATATGGGGGAGAGAATTTAAACTAATTGTTTGTCTCAAAGAACAGAGTGATCCCAGCTGACATCTGTATTACTTAAAGATTTAAATTAGCTAGAATAGAGCCTACTTCAGCACTCAAACACAATTTGAGATAGACTCAAGGAGTTTAAGGAATTACTTTCCCAGCTAGCTGAAAATAAATCAGACAGAAGTAAAGAATTTGACTTATTAAAGAAATTCACCTGTTTGGACTTGAATCATTTCTAATCATTTGATGGATGCGTTAATTCAATGTAGGCAATCCTTTCACAACATATACGTATCACATTTACACTTTAGCTTACAATTTAATTTTCAATTATACCTCAGTAAAATAACCATAAAATATATATAATCAAACAACTTATGCAGCTATATTCAGTATTGTAATATGCCTATATCTATACACACATATAACTATTAAGCTACAAAGTAAATGCATTGGAATCCTGTTATTAGTATGTTCTTACCATGGAATTTATAACACTCTCCAGCCTGTGGGCCCTAGCTGTTCCCTCTCCCAGAATGGCTCCTCTGCTCAAATCTTGTCCTATATGTGAGGGCTCCCCCAACTACACTCCTTAAAATAGCAGCATTTATTTCTCACAGTTTATTTCTCGATATTAGAAAGTCCAATATCAAGTGGCTGGCTGGTCCAGTTCCTGGCCAGGGTCCTCTTCCTGGCTATGTCCTTACAAGGTGGAAAGCGAGAGAGCTCTGTGGGGTCTCTTTTATAAGAGCACTAATCCCATTCATGAGGGCTCCACTCTAGGACCTAATCACATCCCAAAGACCTACCTCCTAATACCATCATCTTGTAAGTTAGAATTTCAACATATGTATTTGGTGAGGGGGACACAAACATTCAGACCATAACACCTCATAAAACCAGATCTGTCCTGCTGTTGCTTTGTAAAGAACTTAGCACGTGCTATCACAGATACTTATCCACATGTGGATTGTGTTTAATTGTAGAGTATGATTTCTCAAGTCCAGGTTCATATCATATTGTCTTTCTATCCTGACTGTGACACACAGCTGAGTGCACAGTGGTCACTCAGTAGGTTCCTATGGAAATGATTTGTTGATAAAGAAATAGCACCAAAGTCCCACGATTCCATCTCACTGCTTTCTCATCCTGTAATACAGGATGAGATACCCATTTTCTTTCTGCCATCCATTCAGAAGGTTTCTCTGGGTTAATAACCAGCGTAGGAAGGAGCAGTTACATTTTTCATTTCACTCTTTTCAAGTCTGAGTTAAACTGTTTATATACTGAGAGGGAGCCTTGTGTCATGGAAAGAGGGATGCATTTTTTAGCTTTAGGTCTGGAGCAACCACCTAATATTTATATGACTCTGGAGAAATCATTTTCCATCTGTAAGGTTCATTTTCCTTATTTATAAAAGATAAACAAACAAGCAAACAAATAAACCAAAGGGGGTGAGAATCCTGGTAGAGGGAGGGCGTATTTGACCTGGTAGGATCGCAAGCTATTTGGTAATCAGATGAAATTATATATATGAAAGCCTTGACACAGCATAAATGTAAACTGTTAATATTATTTTGAAAAGTTGGAGGATAACTTTATTTATATAACTTTATTTATATATAAACATGGGTTAGCATTACTCTTTAGTTAAATGATTATTATCCCCCAAGTTCACGAATTTAAACTCCAGAGTCATAAAGTGATTCAAAGATCAAAAGAAAAATACACAAATGCACTCATAATTAGAATGTCATAATAACAAATTTTACTTGCTACTTTTGATGTCTTGGGGTTTAGAAACAAACAACTTGCTCAGCATATTTTGGCAGAACTTCTTTTTAAAAAACAAGAAGGTTAACTACCAAATTATGAGGACAGCAGATGGAAAAAAAACAACAGTAATGCTCCTAAATAAAGATATGAACACTAATTCTATATTGGAAATCAAACTGGTTTGTTTTAAATTGGAGGTTGTGTGGGTTCCTTTTTTTATTTACTTCTTATATTGGATAAGTTTTCCAAGAGTCTTATTATACTTAAAAAGGAGTTCCATTTTTTAGTTCTTTCCTCCAAATGTATGAGCATTTTTTTAAAGAAACTCTGTGACGTAGATTGACAGAGAAATAAACATGTTCCTCTATTTTAGTCTTATTTAAATACATGTGGTGCATTAAGGTGTGATTAGCACTAAAAATAGACACTCCATGTTAAGAAATTGTATCATTAGGATACAACATGTAGGAATGTAGTAAGAAACTTTCAGTCTCTCAGTGTGTGTGAAATAATTCTATGGCTATATACTTTTTAACTGAGGACATCAGTGTGTACTTTGTCTACCAACAAGGGAGAAACATAAAGGGAACCAATCTCTGTGGAAGGAAGACTCTTACAAATAATTCAGATGTAAAGGATTTACCACAAGAATATCCCAGGGCTCTACTAGCTTTGGGGGAAATCAAAGTGGTAAGTCCCTGTCCAACACCCAAGTCAGTATTTCTAGGGTCAGTTTATTTTTATTATTATTATTATTTTTTTGCGGTACGCAGGCCTCTCACTGTTGTGGCCTCTCCCGTTGCGGAGCACAGGCTCCGGACGTGCAGGCTCAGCGGCCATGACTCACGGGCCCAGGGGCTCCGCGGCATGTGGGATCTTCCCGGACCGGGGCACGAACCCACGTTCCCTGCATCGGCAGGCGGACTCTCAACCACTGCGCCACCAGGGAAGCCCAAAAGTACCGGTTTTTTTTTTTTTTTTTTTTGGGGTTAGTTTATTTTTTAAAAATCCTTTTCATTATCAGGTAAGCTGGCAGTTTTCATAGGAGTTTACTAGGAAAATCAGTAAAGGCAAAAAAAATTGAAATACAGGAAATATGAAAAAAAAAAATCCGCTGGCTTACAGGGCACAGAATTGCTGTGCTAAAATAATTTAAAAGTTGCCTCAGGCTTCCTGAGTGACACTAGACAAGCACTCTAGTTCCGGTTCTCTCACTGACTGACTTGACTTGGTTGACACTCAAAGATGATGAGACTACAAACTGAAATAGCTTCAGGAGCTGGTGTGAATCACAGGCCCTCTCAGAAGCTACCTCTGGAATTACATTATGGGTATAAACACATCACTTTGACACTCTGGTTTAAGCGTTGAGTGTATTTCTCCATTCAGTGTCCTTAGCACCCTTGGAGATGGAAGATATTTCCATTCCTGGACCCTAGTTTCCTCCATCGTTTCAAATCATTATTTACTGAACTTGTAGGCAACTTTGCTTTCACCAAGTCTCTCTTATTCCTTAGGCCGTCACTTCTGCTATAAGCCCTGATGTGTTGTTTGGCTTGTTTAAAACTTCTTTAGCCATTGTTTACAAATAACAAATGTTGGCAAGGATGTTGAGAAGAGGGAAGTCTTGTGCACTGTTGGTGGGAATGTAAATTGGTGCAGCCACTATGGAGAACAGTATGGAGGTTCCTTAAAAAACTAAAAATAGAACCATCATAGGATCCAGCAATTCCACTCCTAGGGATATATGTGAAAAAAGACAAAAATGCTAATTTGAAAAGATACATGCACCCCAATGTTCATAGCAGCATTATTTACAATAGCCAAGACACGGAAACAACCTAATTGTCCATCAACAGGTGAATGGATTAAGAGGATGTGGTATATATATGCAATAGAATATTACTCAGCCTCAAAAAGAATGAGATCCTGCATTTGCACCAACGCGGGTAGACCTAGAGAGTATTATGCTTAGTGAAGTAAGCCACACAAAGACAAATGTTGCATGTTATCATTTATATGTGGAATCTAAAAAAAACCAAACAAGTAAATGTAACAAAACAGACACAGAGATAAAGAGAACAAACTAGTGGTTACCAGTGGGGAGAGGGGTGAGGAGAGAGGGGAGGGGGAAGGGCCAAAATAAAGATAGGGGATTAAGAGGTACCATCTGCTATGAATAAGATAAATAAGTTACAAGGATATATTGTATAGCATAGGGACCTTAAGCAACATTTTATAATAATTTTAAATGGAGTATAATCTATAAAAATATAGAATCACTGTGTTGTACACCTGAAACTAATATAATATTGTAAATCAACTATATTTCAATTAAAAATATTATAATTAAAAAAAGTGTTTACGTGAAAGAAGGATTTCATGGTGAAATCTGTTTGGAGAAACTGAGTTAATCAAAGTTAAATTGCAGAGTTTCTTAGGTTTTAAGTGTACAGTGTTTATATCTAAGCTAGAGAAAAGTGTGGAGCATTTTCCAGAATCATTTAATAGTGTAACACTTTTTCTCAATGGAGAGTACCTTGAGGTATGGTGCTCTGGTTGGATGTTATATAATAATAACTCTACTCATGTGCAAAATAAAGCCTTGCAATCCATGTTCACAGTTAGCATCTCGGCTTCATTTGCCAGCTCCTGCTTGTAGCCATGCCATTGGTGTGAGAGGATTGGGGGTGGGATTGTGGAGGTGGGCATTGGGCACAGTTTTTCAAGGGCCCTGAATTGGCCTCATTATCTCCACATTTTTTTTTTTTTGCGGTACGCGGGCCTCCCACTGCCGTGGCCTCTCCCGTTGCGGAGCACAGGCTCCGGACGTGCAGGCTCAGCGGCCATGGCCCATGGGCCCAGCCGCTCCGCGGCATGTGAGATCTTCCAGGACCGGGGCACGAACCCATGTCCCCTGCATCGGCAGGCGGACTCTCAACCACTGTGCCACCAGGGAAGCCCTATCTCCTCATTTTATAGGGCTATTAGAACACTCAGTATTTTTCTAAGACCACTTTTGCTTCTTAGGATTTTTGCTATGTTCCCTAGACCCTCAAATGCTTGAAATGGTATATTCTTAAGAGTAGAAGATCTATGAATAGAAGATCTTGTGAATAGAAGATCTATGGACCTTGATTGCCATAAATGTTCAAACTCTTTCTGGTTTTACTTCCCAGATATTCCATTTGGTCCTGTGTTGTATTGAAATACAATTACAGTCTTTATAGCTGGACAACTAAATAATTTAAACATGCAATAATAATAACATAGAGGCCTTATGAGTAAAATTGCTCTTTTTTTAAAGGACTGCCTTCCAGAATTCTAAAAATTAAATTAAATAATGTGTATTAAGTGTGAAGCATGATACCTGCTACATAGCAACTAATAAATGGTAAGGACTCTTTTTTTTCTATGGCCAAATCCTAATGACCCAGCTTGTTTTAATCAGCCAAAGCCATGTTCTCTGGCCATGGCTAATGGAAACCCTTCACTCAAGCTAAATTAAACATATTTTCTTTATTGTCCCAAATAGTAAGTAAGAGGTGGTCACTCCCTGTAAAGAAAGTCAGATAAAAATCTTAACCTGTCTCAGCCTACAAAGGCCCTTTCCTGAAGAATGTCTCTGAATTTAGGCAATCTCAATACCTATTCTGTAATTTTGTTCATTTTGTTTGAATTGTGAGGGTAGGGAACAACTACCTTATTTTAGCTTAGCTGTCCTTTGTGAGCCAAGAGCAGTGTGGCAATTTAGAACCTTTTTGCATTTTCCTGTTTCTCCTATTTTGAGCAGATTGGGTTCAAATCACTATATATGGAATGTCAAATGGGCCATCATTTTGAATTTCTGAAGCTTATAAACTCATTGAAGGCAAAAGGGTGAGTGTAAAAATGATTATAATATAAATTGGAGTAAGCTAAGAGAGATATGCCAAAAAACTATGGTAAATTGGAGGAGAGAGATGTTATATAGTGTTGGTGGAGATGAAGACAGACATCTGAATTGAAGTAGCAGGTGTAATTGTCTTGAAGGCTGGATAAGATTTTAATAAATGGAAGCAAGGAATTAAGACATTCCAGATGTGGAAAAACAAACATAAAGGAGCTTAAGTAAATATAAAAATATGGAAAAGCAGCCCGTGTATTTGGGTAACAGCTAGCTATAGTAATCAAAATAAAAATAGTATGGTATTGGAATAAAAACAGACACTGGATCAAAGGAAAACAATAGCAAGCCCAGAAATAAACCCATGCATATACGGTCACTTAATCTTCGACAAAGTACCGAGAACATACAATGGGGAAAGGATAGTTTCTGCAATAAATGATGTTGGGAAAATTGGATATTCACATGCAAAAGAATGAAACTGGGTCCCTATCTCACACCATACACAAAAATCAACTCAAAACGGATTAAAGACTTGAACATGAACTGGAAACTGGTAAAATTCCTAGAAGAATACATGGACAGTGAGCTCCTGGGCATCAATCTTGGCAATAATTTTTTGGACTTGATGCCCAAAGCAAAGGCAACAAAAGCAAAAATAAACAAGTGGAACTACATCAAACTAAAAAGCTTCTGCACAGCAAAGAAACCATCAATAAAATGAAAAGGCAACCTATGGAAGGGGAGAAAATATTTGCAAACCATATATCTGTTAAGAAGTAAATACCCTATATACAAGGAACTCATACAACTCAATAGCAAAAACAAACCAAAACAAAATTTATAAAAATCTGATTTTTAAAAAATGGTCAGAGGACCTGAGTAGGCATTTTTCCAAAGAAGACATACACATAAGCCAACAGATACATGAAGAGGTACTTATCTTAATCATCAGAAAAATGCAAATCAAAACCATAATGAAAAATCAGCTCACATACAATAGGATGCCTGTTATCAAAAAGATAAGAGATAGAAAATGCTGGCTAGGACATAGAGAAAAAGAAACAGTTTTACACTATCATTGGGAATGTAAGGTGGTACAGTTACTATTGAAGCCATTAAAAATAGAACTAAATTAAAGAATTAAAAATAGGACTACCATATGGTCCAGCAATCCCACTTCTGGGTATATATGCAAGGAAATGAAATCATTATCTCAAAGAAATATCTATACTCTCTTGTTCATTGCAGCATTATTCATAATAGCCAAAGAAGTATGGAAACAATTTATGTGATGGTCTACAAATGAATGGATAAAAATATGTTTTATATATATATATATACATATATAGAGAAATATATAGAAAGAGAGAGAAAAATATTCAGCCATAAAAAGGGAAATCCTGCCATTTGTGACAACGTGGATGACCTCGAGCATGTTATGCTAAGGGAAATAAGCCAGAGAAGGATAAATGCTGCATGGTATCACATATATGGAATCTAAACAAACAAACAAAAAGTTAAATTCGTAGAAACAGAGAATAGAACAGTGGTTGCCAGGGGCTGGGAAGCAAGAAAAATAGGGAGAGGTTGGTGAAAGGGTACAAACTTTCACCAACCTCTCTGAGCTATAAGATGAATAAGGTCTGAGGATCTAATGTAACAATGTTGTAAAGTTGAAATTTGCTGAGAGCAGAACTTGTGTTCTCACCAAAAAAAAAAACAAACAAACAACAGGTAAGTATATGAGGTGATGAATGTGTTCACTAACAATGGGAATCCTTGCATAAAGTATATGTATATTAAACCATCAAGTTGTACACTTTAAATGTACTGCAAATTACCCCAATAAAGCTGAAAAAAATCAGACTTAAAAATTAAGGGCTTCCCTGGTGGCGCAGTGGTTGAGAGTCCGCCTACCGATGCAGGGGACACGGTTCGTGCCCTGGTCCGGGAAGATCCCACATGCCGCGGAGCAGCTGGGCCCGTGAGTCATGGCCGCTGAGCCTGCACGTCCGGAGCCTGTGCTCCGCAACGGGAGAGGCCACAACAGTGAGAGGTCCGCATAAGGCAAAAAAAAAAAAAAAAAAAAAAAAAAATTAAATGCAGAAAATAATATACAGAAGATCAAAAATGTATTTCTTGTTCTCTCATAAGATGCTTTTGGATAAATTTTTCAACAAAACAGGCTACTAAAACAAGAATGAGGGATCCATGGAATACAGACAGAGGGTTGAGTTAAAGAACAGTGAAGAATTGTAGAATTGAACTGTGAGCCAGTTCAAAGAGCAGAAATATGAAGGTCTGAGTGAAGGAAGGACTCAAAAAAAGAGGAGGAAGAGGAGGAGAAAGAAGAAAAAGAAGAAGAAGAAATAATACATTATCAGGTGGATGTGACTATTTGAAAACTGAATTGCTGGGCATTTGACAGCCTCTTACAATATTTCAAAAAATTAATTTTAGGTGCATCAGAAATTAAAACAATAAAATAGAGTAATTTTACAAGAAATAAAATATAATAACATATTTTCTGTTGTTTACTTTAATAGTCACATTATAATAATGATGTATTGGAATTTTATTTAACAAAAAAAGTGTGATATAATTATTTTGTAATGGTGCAGTAAAGGGTAATGACTCCATAAAAGAAAGTCATTATTCAGTGTTATATAAAAATGGAAGTAAATAGCAGTAATAAAAGAAAAGAAAGTTAAAAGTGGGTCCCTCTGGGGAGCAGGATTGTGAGGATGCTATTTGGTTTTTTTTTTTGTTTTAATATAAGCCTTTTAGTAATGATTGACTTTTTAATCAAATGCCTACATATAAAATGATTTTAATAAAAATAAATTTGACAAAAATAAAAATTCACTTTAAAAAGTCTATAAAACTTCCACATACAGTCATTATAGCTAAATAACTATAACTAATAGGTAAATGGAACAGACAGTGCAGACAATTAGCCATGTAGAAGTCAGAGGATAATCAGCCCTGGTGTCATGAAAATAGATTTTGTGGACAGTGAACAATGAGAAGTTCCTTGTGGCTGGATCACACAAAGAGTATTGAAGGGGGAGACCAGCAATAGGGCAGGTGGTGATGGGCTTTGAGTATCACGGTAAGTTGTTGTAACTTTATACTGTGGTCAGTAAGAAGCTAGCCTGAGTTGTAAACAGAGGAGAAAGAAAATTAAATTCATTTTTTGGAAAGATACCTGGCACCAAACTGGAAAAGAGAAGGAATTTTGGAACGTAGAATAATAAATAGCTGTTGCAATAGTTTTGAGACATGATGAGGGTCACAGAGGCAGTGGAAATAGAAAAAGATCCAATTCAGGAAATATTTCTGAGATAAAATCAGTAACACTCCATGAAAAATTGGATGTGGGGAATGAGGGACATATTCTAGGATAAATCTAAGCTTTCTAACAAGGGAAATTGAGAGACTGGTGACCCATATAATTGACCCTAGGAAAAGTGGAAGAGACAATTCTGCTGTTGCAGATATCTGAGAAAATCAATAGAACATGTGTTTCTCCAAAGTAGGTGGCACACCTGGAGAGTTGGTGTGGGCATATACTTTGCACCGTCAGAAAGTCAGATGAGCTAAAATTAATTTTCTTTATTTCTCCTTAAATGAAGTTACTTTTGTTCATAAAACATCAATTTCAGTTGTAATAGAAAATGTAACCTTGCTATTTTAATGTAACTCAATCAGACCCTGTTAGATCTCAGTCACCTTTGGGTAGCTACTTACACTCTACAAGGATGTCTCCAGCTTCCTTTTCTCCTTCCCTGAAGACCAGAAGGGAGTGATCTAGGTTCAGGATACCTAGGAAGGAAGCAGAGTTAGGTGGGGTGGCTTGTGAATTGTCCTGGCACCAAAGGAAGCGTGTCCATTCTATGGTCCTCACATATCCTTCCTGGCCTCAGCTGGCACCCCTCTTTCTTGCACAGTTGCCTCCATCCCTAGTACATCTGCTGCCAATGTCCATAATCTTGCCACAGTTCCTACTTCTCATATGTTATGCATTCTAATCTCCCCAATGAAAGTTTAGTTCTTCTCAGCTGGACCTCAAAATTATTTCCACCTCTTGTTCAAAGGGTACAATTCCCCAGCATTTTTCCTGCAACTTGCTCACTCAGGCTGTAACTTGTAAGCCCACACTCTGGACACCTCCCACAGACAGCAGCTCTGGCACTCAGAAGTCATGTTGAACTCTAGGTTTCTCCTTAAAAATCAACATACACATGGAAAAAAACACTTTTCTCTTGTAAATTATTGAAAGTTTTCTTTATTTTTCTCTGATTGAACACAATTTATTTCTTAAGGATTTAAGAGCTCACATTTATTCTCAATATGGAGCTGTCTGTGAATATCATACATGGTTACTAGTACTAGTGTTTTTTTAGGGCAAAGATATCAACAGTTAATTATTCTATTTAGGTCTAATGGATCCTTATTTTTCTTTACTAAACCACCAAACCCATGCATTTATATATATATATATATATATATAGCACTTCTCTCTATATATGGATATATGTGTATACACGGATAGATGTATATATGTGTGTATATGTGTATACGGTTATATATGTGTACATACATCTATATGTGTGTGTGTGTGTAGCTATTTCAGGTAAAACAATCATTTTCAGTTACACCCTCTGGTGGGGATGAGGAAGGGCATGATATATGTGAATCTGACAAGTGGAGGCCATGGCAAGAATACGGTTATATCAATAAAAATGCCCTAAGGACACTAAAGTCTAAGGCAAATCGTTCCGGTTTAGATGGCAGATCTTCACTGTATTGAAGGTCAGCAAGAACTAATGAAGGCACACACATCAGATACTCCACCTATGATATTTCAGGACACATTAAAATTCCCCTGTGTATCCCATGGTTAAAGGAAAGAGAAGGGGATTAGGGGGAGAATTCAAAGTTGACTCAGCAGTTACATGAAACAGACTGTTAAAAACTGGTCATAAAGAAAATCTTTATTTTTTCAAAACGTAGAAATAGTATGCATATTCTGCTAACCATAAGAAAACATAGACTTTAATAGCAAAATGAAATAAAATAGACAATACATAGCCTTCCACCTGGAAATCTAAAAGAAAATGTTCTCTTAAATAATATGTCAAAGTGGAAATAAACTACGTAAAAAAATGTATAGAATTTGGCAATAATGAAAACTCTAGATATCAACACCTAACATATATAGCAAAATCAGAGAAAATTAATAGCTTTAATCATTCACATTAATAAAAGAAGCATAAACATAAATAAAAATTCAACTAAAGGATTGAGAAAAATAACAAAATCAACCGAAAGCACAGAAGAAAAAGGTGAAGATAAAAATAGAATTAATGCATTTTAAAAGCAATAAAAATGATACCAAGAGCAGTTTTTGAAAATGCCAAAGAATGTTAAAAATATAGATCATCTAAATAGAGATATCACAAATACACAAAATACAAATGTTGAGTGAGTAATCACAGACACTTGGGAATTAAAAGAAGTATAAGATATCGTCTTGCTCAAAGTGAAGCAATTATATTTTAAAGTCTAATTAAAGTGAAAATTTGTTTTTACCAAACTACCCAAGAAGAACTAGAGAACTGAAAGGTACCAACAATTACAGAAAAGTATTTAAAGACCCACTCCCCCAACAAAGTAACAGGTCCAACTAGAAAAGCAGAAAACTCCTACCAAAGTTTTAAAAATATGTAACTTTAGTATTATTTACATCATATCAGAGTATTACAAAAAAGGGAAAACTCTCATTTTTTTCATAATCCAGTATAACATTTGCACTAAAGCTGTTAAAGTATAGAAAAATTAATTTTATTTCATAAAAATTTAGCTAATCCTGCAAGAAAAAAAAAAAAGCCAAATCAATTGGAAAAGATAAATGAAAAACTGTGAAAAAGGTGTTTTTAATAGGTATTCCAGGTAAGAAGCTAATACATTTAATAAACAAAGAGGTTATTCAAATGTAGAAGAAAAAAAGAATAAATAGGAAAACAAGTAGACATTTGAAACCATTTAAAATTAATGTTAAAAACCACCCACAAGATGAGAAATAAAAATTAATCTATGCTGAGGTATCATTTTTCTCTAACCAAATATGCAAAAACTGAAAAATATTGATAAAAATATTTTGACCAGGGGCTTTCCTTGTGGCGCAGTGGTTGAGAGTCCGCCTGCCAATGCAGGGGACACGCGTTCGTGCCCCGGTCCGGGAAGATCCCACATGCCGCAGAGCGGCTGGGCCCATGAGCCATGGCCGCTGAGCCTGCGCGTCTGGAGCCTGTGCTCCGCAACGGGAGAGGCCACAACAGTGAGAGGCCCGCGTACCGCAAAAAAAAAAAAAAAAAAAAAAGTTTGACCAGGGTATGGATGTGGATGTGGACTAGGGATAAATTAATCCATATCCATTAAAATTTTTAATGCACTTCCCCTTTGACTAATAATTTTACTTTCTATGATTTCAGCCTATAGATACATGCACAGCATGCATTTCATCATTAATTTTAGCATTTTTACAGTAACAAAAATCAAAAACAAATGAAATTGTCCATCAATAGGTTATGCTATGTTTACCCATATAAATGTGTACATGCTGTATTCATTCAAAGCAATGAGTCAGGTCTGTGTTTATTGACATGGACTGATTTCCAAAATATGTTAAATGAGAAAAGCAAGATGCAGAACATTGTGCATATGCTATCAATTGTGCTAAAAATTGACAACAGACATATATATGTGTGTGTGTATATATATATATACATATATATATATAATTTGCATTGAATGTCTATAGGAGGACATACAAGTAACTTGAGAACAGTTGCCTTTGAGGAATTACTTTGTATTGATTGTACTTTGTTTTTAACTTGTTGCATGAAGTATCTACTTCAACAAAGAAAGAAGGAAAGAAAACGGAAGAAAGGGAGGGAGGATGGGAGGGAGGAAAAATGTAGCTATTGGTGGAAGATAATGAGTTCAGTTTTAGACCAGTTAAATATGTGCTGTTTTCGGGACCTCCAGGGACAAATTTTCAGTAAGCAGAGGAATTCCAGTCTAGAGGATGACAAAGAAGGAGAAACTAGAGTTTATAAATTTGTGATTCTTCAATGTGTAATAGACTTTGGGGGTGTGGATGAGATCATCCTGAGAGATATACGAGAATTACTAAGACAGGAAATATGGGAAACACAATATTTGAAAAGCAGGCAGAGGAAGAGGGGCCAACAAATGTCACAGATGAGTGGCCAGAGGAAGGGAAACAACAGAGCAAGAGGGGAGAAGGTTTCAAGGAAAAAAACACATACCCTCCCACGTGTTTAACACCACTGAAAAAGCCCATGGTATATTGTATGAATAGTGAATGAAGCCCAGAACAGAAATTCTTTTGTTCTTATGTTAAATAAGACTACAGTATACCTATGCTTACACTCTGCAGATATAAAATACTACATTTTGAGTTGGTAAAGTAGACTGTAAACCTACTTATGGTAATTATTATTTTTGCTTTGTAGGTGACTAACATGGTCCTACAAAAACCTAGCATTTAATCTCATGAATCAAAGGGTGAATAAATATACAATGTTTGACATATTGTACAAAACGAATAAGCAGCTGTTGAGTAAATGTTAAATAAGCACAACATACAAAATATTAATAGTTTAAGAATTATAATATATTCTGTAACCATAAATTAAATCAAGCAGCCATGAAATTGAGAATTAATCAGCTATGAGTGAGAGCTCATATCCTTTCTTATCCCTAATTATAAGCAATGAATTTAAGACTCATGTTAATTTCCCAGCTGTGGTGCAGGGAAGGAGAAAAGGTGGATGGGAGGGGGAGAGGAGCTGTTTTTGCATCACTACCATTGTGACACACACTATCACACACACACTATCACACACACACAGACGTACACACGCAAACATAATTGTATAATTCACAAAGAACGAATAATACAAAAATGAGCATTTTCTAATTGCTATACTACAGGTGACTTAAGGTGGCATTTAAATGATAAGTCACTATCACAAAGTAAAGGACGCACTTTGGAAGACATTTTGGCAGTTTCTTACAAAAGTAATCATATGCTTAGCATAAAACCTACTAATCACACTCCTAGGTATTTGAAAACTTATCCTCACAAGAAGCTCCACATGAAGGTTTATAGCAGCTCTGTTCAAAGTTGCCAAAAGTTGGAAGCAACCAAGAGACCTTTCACTAGGTGACTAAGACAACCTTAACAAGGACCTGAGAGGTATCTCTTTGATTACTAAGAAAGATAGCGATCAAATCTAAATACTTTGAATACTTAGAACCTGACATTATTGTTGAGCCTCTAAGTGTGAAAAAAAAATGCATTTCTTTTCTACATATTTTTAGGCAATTTAAAGATTTATTTATTTATTTATCAGTTAGTTTTTTAAAGAGTTTGATTTTGGATAGTTGAGATACCTTACAACTGAATGCAATTCAGGTAGATGTGTACACAAATGTTTTGTATGAAAATGCTGCTTTTATGTACTTCTTTTTTATCCCTGTTTTCATTATTACATTACCAAAATACACCATAGGTCACAGGTTCAAACAAGGCCATCGTCCATTGATAGATTCCCCTAACAATGCCACTGTAAATTAACCTAGTAGTTGATTGGTTTTCCAGTCTTAGAAGCCACTTTAGCTTTGGTGAATGTTAGAAGACATCTTGAACTTTATGCATTGGATGCCGTTAGATATCAGTAAAACATGATTTCCTCAAGGGGGAAAAGGGCTTTTTCCATAAGATAACTCTTACCAAAGTTTTGATGAACTCAATGTAAATGAATCAGAAACTTATTATATTTCACTTGAAATATACAGGGATTTAAAAATTAAGGAGAAAAGGACTTGGCAAAATGTGTTAGGAGGCTTTGCCAAACCCAAAACATTTGAAAAAAATTGTCTGGATATTCTCAGAATTCTAACTGCCACAAGTTTTGCCTATCCTTAATTTTTATAGTTTGACATTTAATCATGGAATCTGGTGGAACAGTATTGAAGATTTTGGGGGAAAGTGGGCTACAAACTAATTGCCATTTAGTCGGCAAAACTGTGTTTTTTATAATTAGCTGTGTATCAAAACTTAAATCTATATTCGCAGCAACAGATTTTCTATTTTGACCTGGGTTCACCTGCTGCTTCTTCCAGTTACCAGCTGTTTGACCTTGAGCAAGTGACTTAATATTTCTGTGCCTCAGATTTCTTATCTTTAAAATGAATGTAATTATATAATATTACCTACATATACAATATACTTAAGAGCCTTGGGACATAGTATTCAATAAATATTAACAACTATTGGATAGCACAACTGCTTTGGTTATCAAAGACAAGACACTTCTAAATAACTTTTCTTTCTTAATTCCTACTGAAATTGTAGGAGTTAACCATCCAGACTCTAGTTATGGTGTATGACTTCAAGCCCCCACCCAGTTTTATTTCTGAATTCTCCTGTTCTTTATCTCCACTCTATATTTTTCCTGTGAGGCTGCTCTTACGTTCCATCTGCAGAGGAGGAGTTGTGGTCTACATCTGTCTGGGCATTTGGGATCAGGTGCTATTCCTCTGCCCCTGCCATCCCATGGTTTACCACACTGCGGTAGCTGCATTCCTGGTTCCTTCTAATGCTCTTTCTGGGGAGGAGGGGTCCCATCACAACACTTCCCCCAACCCTCCCCCAAGGTCCAACCCTTGACCTCACCAGTAGAAGCGTCAATACCAGAAAGAAAAGCAAAATCTCATCTTGAGGTGGTAGCCTTTCCCTGAGATGGTGCTCAAAGCTGATCTTTTATCATTCATGCATTTATTCATCAAATATGTATTGAGGATATAACAAATGATTTGATCTATTATAGAAACCACATTTTATGAAAGACAGGTAAGTTAATTTATCATTGCCACTCAAAAATGTGCAATCTAGCTGAGGAGATGATGGATCCATAAATCATGATGTTATAGTGCAATCTACCTTTAAAGGATGAACTGAGGGGAACAGACAGTGGTGCTGGAGAAGAGGATAGTGAAGGCTGAGAGCTCTCTGCAAGCCGCAGGGGTCCAGGAAGGCCCTGGAAGACGTGGGACTTGAAAACTAGATCTCGTGAAGTCAGACAGTTATTAAATAGATTAAGGAAGGAGGCAAGGACATTCTGAAAGTCAGGAGATGCAAGCTGAGAATAAAGTCAGGGGATTTACATGGGACAGTAATAACACATAGCTGGAAAGAGCACAGTAAGAAAATGCACCCTAATGTTTTTTAGGATGGTCTGCGTATGGGGAATACACACACACACACACACACACACATATATAAACTTCCTAGTGGAATTAAATGTTCATGGGTCTTAATTTTGGTGCTCTGAGAGTTTGAACACTGACCTTAACTCTTCTGACATTTTTCACCCAGTGTACATGAACATTGCAAACAAACTCCAAATGACCCACTTGACACACCATAGGTCCCTAATTCTACATATATTCTGGTTGCTGACTCCCTCCTGCTCCTTCCTGCTCCTTCCTCCAGAACCTCAAATACAGAGATTTTGCAAAAATGATCCTTGGCCCTTTCACTCATTCTGGTTTCCAACACAATTCTTAAAGCCTATGAAAATGAATCTCTCAACACTGTACCCTGTGAGCAAGTGAAGCTAAACTAACACAAAGGAAAAAAAAAGTATACCTTTTAGTGCTTGTTATCATTGGTGGATTTGTTTTCTGGTTTGGTTGCTCTCTTCTTTCTTTCATTCTTTTTTAAGTTACTTTTATATTATTTTATTTTTAATAATTTTTTTCTATTTTAATAATTTTATTCTTTCTTTCTCTTTCATTCTCCCTTCTTTCCTTCCTTCCTTTCTCTCTCTCTTTCTTTCTTTCTTTTTCTTTCTTTCTTTCTTTCTTTCTTTCTTTTCTTTCTTTCTCTTTCTTTCTTTCTTTCTTTCTTTCTTTCTTTCTTTCTTTCTTTCTTTCTTTCTTTCTTTCTTTCTTTTTCTTTCTCTTTCTTTCCCTTTTCTTCTGAGCTGTGTGGCTGACAGAGTCTTGGTGCTCTGGCCGGGTGTCAGACCTGAGCCTCTGAGGTGGGAGAGCCGAGTTCAGGACATTGGTCCAACAGAGACCTCCTGGCCCCACATAATATCAAATGGGGAAAGTTCTCCCACATATCTCCATCTCAACACTAAGACCCAGCTCCACTCAACGACCAGCAAGCTACACTGCTGGATACCCCATGACAAACAACTAGCAAGACAGGAACACAGTCCCACCCATTAGCAGAGAGGCTGCCTAAAATCATAATAAGATCACAGATACCCCAAAACACACCACCGGACATGGTCCTGCCCACCAGAAAGACAAGATCCAACCTCATCCACCAGAACACAGGCACCAGTCCCCTCCACCAGGAAGCCTACACAACCCACTGAACCAACCTTAGCCACTGGGGGCAGACACCAAAAACAACGGGAACTATGAACCAGCAGCCTGCTAAATGGAGACCCCAAACACAATAAGTTAAGCAAAATGAGAAGACAGAGAAATACATAGCAGTTGAAGGAGCAAGGTAAGAACCCAACAGACCAAACAAATGAAGAGGAAATAGGCAGTCTACCTGAAAAAGAATTCAGAGTAATGAGAGTAAAGGTGAGCCAAAATCTTGGAAATAGAATAGACAAAATGCAAGAAACATTTAACAAGGACCTAGAAGAACTAAAGAGCAAACAAACAGTGATGACCAACACAGTAAAAGAAATTCAAAATTCTCTAGGAGGAAGCAATAGCAGAATAACTGAGGCAGAAGAATGGATTAGTGACCTGGAAGACAAAATAGTGGAAATAACTACCACAGAGCAGAATAAAGAAAAAGGAATGAAAACAATTGAGGACAATCTGAGAGGCTTCTGGGACACATTAAATGCACCAACATTCGAATTATACGGGTCCCAGAAGAAGAAGAGAAATAAAAGGGACTGAGAAAATATTTGAAGATATTATCATTGAAGACTTCCCTAATATAGGTAAGGAAATAGTCAATTACAGGAAGTGCAGAGAATCCCATACAGGATAAATCCAAGGAGAAACATGCCAAGATAAATATTAATCAAACTATCAAAAATTAAATACAAGGAAAAAATATTAAAATCAGGAAGGGCAAAGTAACAAATAACACACAAGGGAATCCCCCTAAGGTTAATAGCTGATCTTTCAGCAGAAACTCTGCAAGCCAGAAGGGAGTGGCAGGACATATTTAAAGTGATGAAAGGCAAAAACCTACAGCCAAGATTACTGTACCCAGCAAGGATCTCATTCAGATTCGACGGAGAACTTAAAACCTTTACAGACAAGCAAAAGCTAAGAGAATTCGGCACCACCAAACGAGCTGAACAACAAATGCTAAAGGAACTTCTCTAGGCAGGAAACACAAGAAAAGGAAAAGACTTACAATAACAAACCCAAAACACTTAAATAAATGGAAATAGGAACATACATATCGATAATAACCTTAAATATCAATGGATTAAATGCTCCAACCAAAAGACATAGACTGGCTGAATGGATACAAGAACAAGACCCATACCTATCCTGTCTACAAGAGACCCACTTCAGACCTAGGGACACATACAGACTGAAAGTGAGGGGATGGAAAAAGATATTCCATGCAAATGGAAATCAAAAGAAAGCTGGAGTAGCAGTTCTCCTATCAGACAAAATAGACTTTAAAATAAAGACTATTACAAGAGACAAAGAAGGACACTACACAATGATGTGGTGCAGAAAGTGAGGAAAGGGGGACTAATATATTAAAATCAGGTGAGCCCACAGACATAGCTGCCATGGGAGGCTGAGGGAGAGGCCCTTGCTTTTTAAGTTCTCAAATAATTGATGGACTAATATCCTGAATGCAGACATGCATTATACATAGGTCAAAGAGAGTGTAAACTTTTTTCCCTCTAAGCCAGAAGCTGGTTTTCTACCTTTTGAAAAGTTATTGAGTACAAGCAGGCACTAAGACCTTTGCTCAGGAACCAGCCAAACTGCAGGCCGTGGTTAGTGGAAATGCATATTTGTTCTGGGAAGCAAAACTAGTGGGAGAAAAAAGGGCAACTTTTAAACAAAATACTAAAAAGAAACAGATCTGAGGAATCTGGTGAAACTGAAACTTTTAATCCAAAGAAGATAATAATGACTGAATGGAAAATAATCTTCATACTCATATTTTGATTTCAAACATTGGAAATTCTTTTATGGTCTAGAATTGCTGCCATCGCAGTGTATAATTGTGCTCGATCGGCAGTTGTTTATTGGAGTTATTTCTTCTCTTAACCTCAGGTTAACTGATCGCAGCAAAAGAATTCGTTGGGGAAATTACTTCAAAGATAACTGTTTCAAATGAAAGCCCGTCAGCTAATAATACTGGGCTCCTTTGGCTTCCAGTGGAAGAACGATCCCATTAAAAAAAAGGGAGAGAACTCTACATAGGCATGGCTACTTTCAGCGACTAAGCTCTGCTCAAGAACATCTCTTCCGGGTACTGATGTGATCTTCCTAGTGAACAGGCTGGCTTACGTTGTAGGGGAAATATCAGTGTAGATATGTGTCCATTCATAATCCATGTCCAAAAATGCCATGTTTTTCCCCATTTGGCAAATCCAGGTGGGAAAAAAAGAGTTACTATGTATTAGAACTAGAAAGACAGACTTTCTAACCTATTGCTCATATTGAGCAAGGTGCTTCCTGTTTTTCTAGTTTAATAGTCTCCTCTGTCGTCCAGTGGGTACAATCTCTTGGTTATATGTTTTAACCAAGATATGCTTATATGTTTTAAGCAGGAATTTAAATTTTTATCTGAAGCCCTCTCGATCCTCTATGGAAACCTCTTGGACTTTCTTTTTTTGTCAGTGAAAACCGTAAGTGAAAGTGTAGTGAAAATTATATCCACTTTTTTTTTTTAGTGAATTAATGTTTTATAACTTGAAATGATAGCAATAAGGTAACTTACATTCTTTCCTTTCATTGTTTCTCAAACTATTTGCTTTACCAAAGCATTTATTTGAATTATTCATCGATATAAAATGTAGTGTCTCTAAGGCAAGCCTCAAATTCATCTCTTTCTTTAGGTAACTGTGAGCCTGAGATAACCAGTAGAAAAATTATATTTTATGATGAAACAATAACAAAAAAGTATTCTAGAGAAAATGTTAACCTCTTTGGTGGAAGAGAGTTAACATTAGATTTTTTTATTACAAAAATGTTACCTTGCACATTTTGTGACTTCTAGTTAATGTTCCCCAACTCTCAGTCTACTCTTTGCCCAATGCCAGACATCCGGTTAGTCTTTTGGAATAACAATATAGCATTTAGCCAAAAAAATCTAAAGCCACCTAAATTTTATGTCATTGTACTTAAATTACATATTATTTCCATTTCTATATTCATATTGGAGTCTGGTTAGTTTCAGCATCTAGAGTTGTGGTTTGGGCGACTATTTCTACTCTTTAAAAATTTTAGAATCAAAAATGTATTCAAAACAACTAAAACCAAGTTTTAATTACATGCTAAAGGTTTTTAAACTATACATGAATGTGAATGCACTTTCATTATCATATTAAAATATTATATATTGGAATTTTTTTCTCAACCATCTATCCATGAAAGCTCAAATTACTGGAACATATAGTACTCTTTTAAACTTATGGGGAAAAATCTCTGCTTGACAAGAAACTTGATGAGATCTCTGAAAGGGAAAAGTTTAAACAGCAGAATTACATACCAAAATTTCAATGGAGAATGTAATCAAATTATGGTAGTTTCATAAATGTTTTACAAAATTCAAATTGCAAAAATGAAAGATTTATTTTGATTTAGGAGGAGGAAAGTCAAAATGTAAAAAATATTTTATTCTACAAATAATATGAGTTTATATGAAGTTAAATTATACACAACAAAGTGCCTAACTTCAGGGAAGGATCAAAAAGATATTAATGCGTGTTTGATGATTTACTGTCAGATGGTGGATCCAAATCCAAGATCATTTCTCCTGTTGCAATTTTGGGTGAACATAGCAACATATGGAGACTCCATCTAAGACATGGTCCCTTGATTTTCTTTACTCAACTACTTTCACTTCTATAATCACTTGAGTGTTATTACTTATGATAACAATAGTTATTGTTATTATTTATAACCAGTTATTTGGTCTTTAATTAGGAACAATGCCATTATTCAATATTTATCAAATTTCCATTAATTCGCTAGTAACCATGTCAAGAAATCTACATACAAAATTGAGTAGTGGTTAAGAACACAGTCTGGAGTTAATTTGTCTGTGTTCAAATCCTGGCTCTGCCACTTAACTAGCTGAAGATACCCTTGCTTATGGTTCAAACCCTATTCAGATTATGTAAAATACAACTCTGTTTTTAGTAGTGTGGTAAAAGAAATACTTTGAAAACCCCTCACACTTGAAATTATTAAAATTCTGCATAGAATATTTATTTGCTTTAATTCATTTCTTAGCTGACACAGAAGGATGGAATCTGAGGAACGTTATAATAAAAGAGGAAGCAGGTGGGTAGCCTCATAGGGGACTTCACATAACGCTGGACCCCTTCAGTCAGTGTAAGAGAGGGTGAGAAATAAACCCACTACACAGGAGGGGACAGCTGGAAAACTTGCCTGACTTGATCTTGGCACTAGGTGGTAAGAAAATAAAATCGTCCTTGAGAATTTGTAACCACAACCTAGCCCTTACACGACAGATGTTTCCAGTCTAAATCCACCCTTTTTGCGGTCTTAAAAATCTGAATCAAGGAACTTAATTTAAAGTAGTTCCAGATTGGTAGCGTCCCTTTGGGACTAACTGCAGCAAAGGAAGCTCATCTTAGAGCGATGGGGCTTCAACGCAGGCCTCAGATAATCTACAGATAACCTTCCTGGTTTTGTGAGGTGGCGGGAAGGGAAACGGGGCATTGTCAAAATCACAACAAAAACAAACCAGCAAGAAATTCAGATATTTGAATTAGCAGATACACAGTATAAAATAACTATATTTAATTTCTTCAGCAATAAAAGAAGCCTATAAATATATAAAGGGAATAAGATGGTATAAATAATGACCAAGCAATTTTGAATAAAAGCCAGTTAGATCTTTGAAAATAAAAACTCAAATGTGTTGTCATTTTTTAGAATTATGTCTGTCTTTTTCTAATTGATTTATTCAATAATTCTGGATATAAAAACTTCCAGAAGTGCATTATAAAGTGTTTCTGCCAGTTCATGCTTTGCTTTTTTTTTATAATTGAAGTTGATTTATAGCAGTATATTAGTTTCAGGTGTAAAGCATAGTGATTCAATATTTTATAGATTATACTCCAGTTAAACTTTTTGCAATATAATAGCTCTATTTCCCTGTGCTATACAATATATCCTGTAGGTTATATATTTTATATCTAGTAGTTTGTACCCCTTACTCACCTACCACTCTCTTGCCCCTCCCCACTTACCTCTCCCCACTGGTAACCACTAGTTGTTCTCTATATCAATGAGTCTGTTTCTGTTTTGTTATATATATGTTTGTTTTATTTTTCAGATTCCACATATAAATGATAACATACAGTATTTGTCTTCCTCTATCTGACTTACTTCACTAAGCATAATACCCTCCAGGGCCTTCCATGTTGTTGCAAATGGCAAAATTTCATTCTTCTTTATGGGCAAGTAGTATTCCATTGTGTGCATGTGTGTGTGTGTGTATATATATATATATATATATACACACACATATAATAATTTCTTTATCCATTCATTTATTGATGGACCCTTGGGTTGTTTCCATATCTTGGCTATTGCAAATAATGCTACTATGAACGTTGGGGTGCATGTATCTTTTCAAATTAGTGTTTTTGTTTTTTTCAGATATATACCCAGGAGTGAAATTGCTGGATCATACAGTAGTTCTATTTTTAGCTTTCTGAGGAACCTCCACACTGTTTTCCATAGAGGCTGCACCAAGTTACATTCTCACCAATAGTCTGCAAGTGTTCCCTTTTCTCCACATCCTTGCCAATATTTGTTATTTGTAGACTTTGATGATAGTCATTCTGAGAGCTGTGAAGTGATATCTTGTGGTTTTGACTTGCATTTCTCTAATCATTAGCCATGTTGAACACCTTTTCATGTGCCTTTTAGCAATCTGTATGTATTCTTTGGAAAAAAATGTCTATTCAGGTGTTTTGCCCATTTTTTAATTGGGTTGTTTGTTTTTTGATATGGAGTTGTATGAGCTGTTTGTATATTTTAGATATTAACCCCTTATCAGTCATATCATTTACAGATATTTTCTCCCATTTTGGTAAGTTGTCTTTTCATTCTGTCAGTGGTTTCCATTTCTGTGCAAAAGCTTTTGAGTTTAACTAGGTCCCGCTTGTTTAGTTTTACTTTTATTTCTTTTGCCTTAGGAGACAGATCTGAAAAAATATTGCTGTGATTTATGTCAAAGAGTGTTCTGCCTATGTTCTCTTCTAGGAGGGAGAATTCAATAGTGATTCAATAGTGATTCAATAGTGATTCTTTATGGTTTCAGTTCTTAGATTTAGGTCTTTAATCAATTTTGAGGTTTTTTTTAATATGGTGTGAGGAAATGTTCTAATTTCATTCTTTTACGTGTAACTGTCCAGTTTTCCCAGCACAACTTATTGAAGAGACTGTCTTCATGTTTTACCTTTTCATTCTCTTGATGCCATTTTTTGATAAGCAGAAGGTCTTAATTTTAATGAAGTTCAGTTTATTAATCTATCCTTTTAGGTTTAAAGTTTATTGTGTCTTGTTTGAGAATGTTTGTCTACCCCAAAGTTATGAAGTTCTTCTCTTAGGTTTCCTTCTAGAAACTTGATTTTTATACTTTTCACTTGTATATCTATGAGTCTATCTCAAATTAAATTTTGTGTATTGTGTGAGGTAGTGCTTAGTATTTTTTTCAAATGGATATCAGATTGATAAGGAACCATTTATAGAAAATATCAACCTTTCCTAATGAACTGCAGTGGTGCCTGTGTCATAAATCAGGAACCGTATATGTAGGGGTCTACTCATTTTGATTTGTCTATCTTTGTGCCAATACTACCCTGACTTTACAGTAGTTGTAAAATTAGTTCTGAGATCTGGTAATGTACTTCCTCCATTTCTTTGCTCCTGAAATTCAAGATTTTCTTGGGTATTCTAGGTTTTCTGCTTTTTCATATAAATTTTCAATTCACCTGACTGATTTTCACATACACACAAAAACAGACTGGAACTTTAATAGGGATTGTATTGAATTTGTAGATCAATTTGGAGGGTATTGGCATCTTTAAAATATTGAGTTTTCCAATGCATGAAAAAGATATGTACATTTCAATCAACAATTGAATCAAACTTCTCTCAGCATTTGTTTTTTTGGGGTTTTTTAAGGTAAAGGTTGTACATATAATTCATTAAATATATAACTATGTAGTACTTTGGTACAATTATAAGTGAATTTTTAAATGTTCATTTAGTTTTAGTTGCTAGTAAGAAGAAATTCAAACTGGCATTTATATATGATATCTATAATGAGCAGTGACCTTGTTCATTTACTTATTAGTTCTAATTATTTGTAAATTCTTTTGGATTTTCTATGTATGCAATCATGCCTTGCACTAATAATGACAGTTTTAAATTTGTCTTTTCTATATTTTATATATTTTTCCCCTTTTCATATTACAGTGACTAAGGCTGAAGTAGAAATATTGAATAGAAGTGATGATAGTGTACATCATTGTTTTATTCTTACCTCAGTAGAACATTGTGCTTGGTGTTTAACCAGATTAAGTAGGATGGCAGCAGTAAGACAGTTGTCAATAGCTTTTATCAGGTTAAGGAAGTTCCCTTCTTTTCCAAACCAATGAGAAATTACTTTTTTTTTTGTTAGTGTGCTAATTTTTATCAAATGATCTTTCTGATTTTATTCAGATGATATATGAATTTTCTTCTTTATTCTAATAATGATAATTACATTGATTTCTGAATGGTAAATAAACTTTAAACTAGTAGAATAAATATTCATCATAATAAACATAGTATGCTATCATATATATATATATATATTTTTTTTTACTGGGTTCTATTTGAATATTTTATTTAGTATTTTAGGGTCTTGGGTTGAAATAACTTTCTAGGCCCAAGATGGAGCAAGTACTGATGGGGGCAACAAATCAGCAAGCTGAAAAGAAACTTAGATAACATTTGCATTTAGTGTTTTCCTGTAAATGCTCCCCTTGACCAGAAACACAGTATATTCAGTCAGCCAATCCCCAAACACCAAGCCAACCTGGGGCTTCTTACCCAAAACAAGGTTAACTATGTGGCCCCAGCAATCAGGCATTTTCTATTTGTCTCTTCCTTGTTCTTTATTCTTTATCCTATAAAAGCTTCTTGCCTTCTGCCCCATTTGGTAGTTCTCTGAAAGGAGATGGTCCACTTCATGAAATGTTAAATAAATTTTGTTTGTATCACCTAAACGTTTTTCTTTAACCTTTTTTTCTAACATGTATTTTTTGAGAGGTATTGGCCTGTAATTATTTTTTTCTTGTAATGTCTTTGACAGGTTGATATATCAATGTTATGCTGGCCACATAAAACAAATTGGAAAGTATCCTTCATTTTACTACTTTTTGGAAGAGTCTATGGAATTTTACTATTACATTTTCTCAAATTCTTGGATAATTCACTTGGGAAATCATCTGGTCCTGAAGTGTTCTTTGAAGGAATTTTTTTTTTTAAGTTTTTGTTTTTTAATTGAAGTATAGTTGATTTACAATGTTGTGTTAGTTTCTGGTGTACAGCAAAGTGATTCAGATAGATAGATAGATAGATATTCTTTTCCATTATGGTTTATAAAAGGATATTGAATATAGTTCCCTGTGCTACACAGTAGTGAAGGAATGTTTTAAATTACCTATTCAATTCATTTAGTAGATATGTTTTATTAAACTTTTTCATTTTTTCCTGTGGAAGTTTTGTTAAGTTTTCTCAACTGTTTTGCATATTTTATCAGAATTTTCAAATGCATTGGCATAAAGTTATTTATAATATATTTATTATATTTTAATATTTGCAAGATCACAGTGGGTTCCAGTTTTTCATTCTTGATATATCTTGTTAAGGGGGTATCACTTCTATTAATCTTTTCACATAAGAACCTTTTTGATTTGTCTGCGTTCTCTATCATTACCTGATTTCTTTCATCTATTTTTTCTCTTATTATTCTTTTTTCTTCTATAATCTTTGAATTTATTTCATTATTTGTTTGTGAGATTCTTGTGATAGAAGTTTAAATCATTAATTTTTAACTTTTTTCCTTTCTACTGTATGCATTTAAAGCTATAACTCTATATTGAACAGTGCTTTAGTTGTATTACCCAAATGTTTTGGTAACTTTTTCATTATCATTCAGTTAAAGATATTTATAAAATCCTTGTGATTTCATCTTTGACCAATGGATAAATTACTTAATTTTCAAACAGTTGGGATTGTTTTATTTATATTTATCTTTTTTTTTCTAGTTTAATTTCATTATGATCAAAGAACGTACACTGTGTGATTTCAGTCTTGAAATTTGCTGCTTTCTGGCTCAGCATATGGTCCAATTTGATAAATGGTCCATTAACACACATAGAGAACATTATTCTGTTGTTGGATGAACTCTTTGATATGTCTCTATATGTATCAAATAATTTATATTGGTTGATCAGATCTTCTATGTCCTTCCTGATATTTTTGTCTGATAATTCTATAACTTACTAAGACGTGTTAAACCCACCCACCCTCTAAATTGTTGAATGGCCTATTTTTTCTTTTAGTTGTCATTTCTTGATATTGAAGCTATGTTATTTTGTGCATAATATTGATACTTCTTATATCTTCCTGTGGATCAAGATAAATATGAGTCTTTAATGTATAGTTGATTTAGTTGGATTTTAAACTAACATCCAGCCATTTATTTTCCCTTTGTCTCATCTGTTCTTTGTTTCTAAGTTCCTCCTTTCTTGACTTCTTTCAATTAATCAATTCCTTTCAATTTTCCTGATGTATTAGGTTTTTATTTTTACATTATTTATCTGCTCTAGAAATTACAATATGATTTCTTAAATTAATACTTAAATTAATACTGCTACCATTTCTTAATCAATGCAAGAATCTTATAACAGTTTAATTCCATTTATCCTCCTTTGTATCATTGTTATCACATATACTATTGTATATACATTTTAAAATCCACACAGCACCATGATTATCGTCATTTTAAGCAGTTAATATTTATTTATACTTACTCTCATATTCACCTTTCTGGTGTTCTTCATTGCCTCCTGTAACTTCATTTTTCCAGCTAGGATCCCCTTCAGTATAGCTGAAGAACTCCTGACAGTACCTCTCACAATACAGATATTTGGGCAACAATTCTCTTAAATTTATTTTCTTGTAATCCGCAAGTATGTTTATTTCTTCTTCATTTTTGAAGGATGGTTTCTATGGGTGTTGAATTCTGTCCTGAAGGTTTTCTCCTTTTAATACTTTAAGGACATTATTCCCTTGCATTCCATCTAATAGAGTTTCCATTGAAAAGTCATCCATCAGTCTTATTATTGCTCGCTTAATGACAAGGGACCTCTATTTCTAGTTACCTTTAAGATCTTTCATTGGCTTTGACTTTTAGCAATTTGACTATGATGGGCTTAAGTGTGATTTTCTTTTTATATGTCATGATTGGGAGTGTAGAGCTTTTAAAATCTGTTTGGCAAATCACTTTGGGAAAAATCTCAGTAACTCAGAGGCATGTATAAGTTGGGTTATGACTATAGATTAAAAGGGTTATGGGGAGAGGGGAATTAGTTCAGTTATCTCCTTCAGAAAACCTCTTAAGTGCCCACACCCACTCACAACCCCCAGGTCTCCCTTAGGTGCTCTCTCTTGGGACATAGCATTAGAGCACATTTCATACTACATTGTAGCTATCTTTTTCACTACTGAAATGAGCAGAATGCAAATAATATGGACACTTTTTTTCAATATTTACAAATGTGTATGTATGTGAAGCATATAAAAATGTTAATAAAATGATTTTATTATGGCATTAAGTTTTTGTTAGATCATTTTTCGTGTATTTTGCTTGTTTAAAAATTTTAAAAACCTAGAAAATAGAATAGGTGATTTAAAATGCCCTGAATAGTATTTAAATAGTAGAGTTGAATACAAACTAATTATTTATATAATAAAGTTATATTTGGCCAAAACTCATTAAAGTTACTTAAGAGGATCAACCCTTACATTGTAATCTGTTTCTAAATGTTTACTACATACAAATTACCTATAGTTAATTCAGCTTTGAAAATACTTTTCAGTAAATATAAAGTACAGCATTGAGTCATCTTTTAATATTTACAATTCTATGCCAGTTTCTCAAATTCTTTTTTTTTTAACATCTTTATTGGAGTGTAATTGCTTTACAATGGTGTGTTAGTTTCTGCTTTATAACAAAGTGAATCAGCTATACATATACATATACATATATCCCCATATCTCCTCCCTCTTGCATCTCCCTCTCATCCTCCCTATCCCACCCCTCTAGCTGGTCACAAAGCACTGAGCTGATCTCCCTGTGCTCTGCGGCTGCTTCCCACTAGCTATCTGTTTTACATTTGGTAATGTATATATGTCTATGACACTCTCTTCATCCCACCTTACCCTTCCCACTCCCCATATCCTCAAGTCCATTCTCTACGTCTTCATCTTTATTCCTGTGCTACCCCTAGGTTCTTCAGAAACATTTTTTTTTTAGATTCCATATATATGCATTAGCAAGAAGTATTTGTTTTTCTCTTTCTGACTTCACTCTGTATCACAGACTCTGTGTCCATCCAGCTCTCTACAAATAACTCAATTTTGTTTCTTTTTATGGCTGAGTAATATTCCATTGTATATATGTGCCATATCTTCTTTATCCATTCATCCGATGATGGACACTTGGGTTGCTTCCATGTCCTGGCTATTGTAAATAGAGCCACCATGACCATTGTGGTACATGACTATTTCTGAATTATGGTTTTCTCAGGGTATATGCCCAGTAGTGGGATTGCTGGGTTGTATGGTAGTTCTATTTTTAGTTTTTAAGGAACCTCCATAGTGCTCTCCATAGTGGCTGAATCAATTAACATTCCAGCCAACAGTGCAAGAGGGTTCCCTTTACTCCATGCCCTCTCCAGCATTTATTGTGTGTAGATTTTTTGATGATGGCCATTCTGACTGGTGTGAGGTTATACCTCATTGTAGTTTTGATTTGCATTTCTCTAATGATTAGTGATGTTGAACATCCTTTCATGTATTTGTTGGCAATCTGTGTATCTTCTTTGGAGAAATGTCTGTTTAGGTCTGCCCATTTTTGGATTGGGTTGCTTGTTTTTCTGATATTGAGCTGCATGAGCTGCATGTTAATATGGAGATTAATCCTTTGTCACTTGCTTCATTAGCAAATATTTTCTCCCATTCTGAGGGTTGTCTTTTCGTCTTGTCTGTGGTTCCTTTGCTGTGCAAAAGCTTTAAAGTTGCATTAGGTCCCATTTGTTAATTTTTGTTTTTATTTCCATTTTCCTAGGAGGTGGGTCAAAAAGGGTCTTGCTGTGATTTATGTCATGGAATGTTCTGCCTGTGTTTTCCTCTAAGAGTTTTATAGTGTCTGGCCTTACATTTAGGTCTTTACTCCATTTTGTTTATTTTTGTGTATGGTATTAGGGAGTGTTCTAATTTCATTCTTTTACATGTAGCTGTCCTGTTTTCCCAGCACCACTTATTGAAGAGGCTGTCTTTTCTCCATTGTATATTCTTGCCTCCTTTATCAAAAATAAGGTGAACATATGTGCGTGGGTGTATCTCTGGGCTTTCTATCCTGTTCCATTGATCTATATTTCTGTTTTTGTGCCAGTACCATACTGTCTTGACTACTGTAGCTTTGTAGTATAGTCTGAAGTTAGGGAGCCTGTTTCCTCTAGCTGTGTTTTTCTTTCTCAAGATTGCTTTGACTATTCAGGGTCTTTTGTGTTTCCATACAAATTGTGAAATTTTTTGTTCTAGTTCTGTGAAAAATGCCATGGGTAGTTTGATAGGGATTGCATTAAATCTGTAGATCGCTTTGGGTAGTCGAGTCATTTTCAGAATGTTGATTCTTCCTATCCAAGAACATGGTATATCTCTCCATCTGTTTGTATCAACTTTAATTTGTTTCATCAGTGTCTTATATTTTTCTGCATACAGGTCTTTTGTCTCCTTAGGTAGGTTTATTCCTACGTATTTTATTCTTTTTGTTGCAGTGGTAAATGAGAGTGTTTCCTTAATTTCTCTTTCAGATTTTTCATCATTAGCGTATAGGAATGCAAGAGATTTCTGCGCACTAATTTTGTATTCTGCTACTTTACCAAATTCATTGATTAGCTCTAGTAGTTTTCTGGTAGCATGTTTAGGATTCTCTATGTATAGTATCATGTCATCTGCAAACAGTGACAGTTTTACTTCTTTTCCAATTTGGATTCCTTTTTCTTCTCTGATTGCTGTGGCTAAAACTTCCAAGACTATGTTGAATAATAGTAGTGAGAGTGGGCAACCTTGTCTTCTTCCTGATCTTAGTGGAAATTGTTTCAGTTTTTCACCATTGAGAATGATGTTGGATCTGGGTTTGTCATATATGACCTTTATTATGTGGAGGTAAGTTCCCTCTATTCCTACTTTCTGAAGGGTTTTTTAAAATCATAAATTGGTGTTGAATTTTGTTGAAAACTTTTTCTGCAGCTACTGAGATTATCATATGGTTTTTCTCCTTCAATTTTTTAGTATGGTGTATCACATTGATTGATTTGCATATTGAAGAATCCTTGCATTCCTGGGATAAAGCCCACTTGATCATGGTGTGTGATCCTTTTAATGTGCTGCTGGATTCTGTTTGCTAGTATTTTGTTGAGGATTTTTGCATCTATGTTAATCAATGATATTGACCTACAGTTTTCTTTTTTGTGGCATCTTTATCTGGTTTTGGTATCAGGGTGATGGTGGCCTTGTAGAATGAGGTTAGCAGTCTTCCTCCCTCTGCTATATTTTGGAAGAGTTTGAGAAGGGTAGGTGTTAGCTCTTCTCTAAATGTTTGATAGAATTCGCCTGTGAAGCCATCTGGTCCTGGGCTTGTTTTTTGGAAGATTTTAAATCACAGTCTCAATTTCAGTGCTTGTGATTGGTCTGTTTATATTTTCTATTTCTTCCTGGTTCAGTCTTGGAAGGTTGTGCTTTTCTAGGAATGTGTCCATTTTTTCCAGGTTGTCCATTTTACTGGCGTATAGTTGCTTGTAGTAATCTCTCATATCCTTTGTATTTCTGCAGTGTCAGTTGTTACTTCTCCTTTTCCACTTCTAATTCTATTGATTTGAGTCTTTTCCCTCTTTTTTTTGATGAGTCTGGCTAATGGTTGATCAATTTTATTTACCTTCTCAAAGACCCAGCTTTTAGTTTTATTGATCTTTGCTATTGTTTCCTTCATTTCTTTTTCATTTATTTCTAATCTGATCTTTATGATTTCTTTCCTTCTGCTAACTTTGGGTTTTTTTGTTTGTTTGTTTCTTGTTCTTCTTTCTCTAATTGCTTTAGGTGTAAGGTTAGGTTGTTTATTTGAGATGTTTCTTGTTTCTTGACGTAGGATTGTATTGCTATAAACTTCCTCTTAGAACTGCTTTTGCTGCATCCCATAGGGTTTGGGTCATCATGTTTTCATTGTCATTTGTTTCTAGGTATTTTTTTATTTCCTCTTTGATTTCTTCAGTGACGTCTTGTTTATTTAGTACTGTATTGTTTAGCCTCCATATGTTTTGATTTTTTACAGTTTTTTTTCCTGTAACTGATATCTAGTGTTGTACTGTTGTGGTCGGAAATGATTCTTGATACAAGTTCAATTTTCTTAAATTTCCCAAGCCTTGATTTGTGACCCAAGGTATGATCTGTTCTGGAGAATGTTCCATGAACACTTGAGAAGAAAGTGTATTCTGTTGTTTTTGGATGGAATGTCCTATAAATATCAATTAAGTCCATCTTGTTTAATGTGTCATTTAAAGCTTGTATTTCCTTATTTATTTTCATTTTTGGTGATCTGTCCGTTGGGAAAGTGGGGTGTTAAAGTCCCTGACTCTGATCTTGTTACTGTCAATTTCCCCTTTTATGGCTGTTAGCATTTGCCTTATGTATTGAGGTCCTCCTATGTTGGGTGTATAAATATTTACAATTGTTATATATTCTTCTTGGATCTATCCCTTGATCATTATGTAGTGTCCTATTTCTCTGTAATAGCCTGTATTTTAAAGTCTATTTTTTCTGATATGAGAATTGCTACTACAGCTTTCTTTTGATTTACATTTGCATGGAATATCTTTTTCCATCCCCTCACTTTTAGTTTGTATGTGTCCTTAGGTCTGAAGTGGGTCTCCTGTAGACAGCATATATACAGGTCTTGTTTTTGTATCCATTCAACCAGTCTATGTATTTTGGTTGGAGTATTTAATCCATTTACATTTACTTTTAAGGTAATTATCAATATGTATGTTCCTATTAACATTTTCTTAATTGTTTGGGATTGGTTTTTGAAGGTCTTTTCCTTCTCTTGTGTTTCCTGCCTAGAGAAGTTCGTTTATCATTTGTTGTTCCTTTATCATTTGTTCCTTTATCATTTGCTGGTTTGGTGGTGCTGAATTCTCTGAACTTTTGCTTGTCTGTAAAGGTTTTAATTTCTCTGTCAAATCTGAATGAGATCCTTGCTGGGTAGAGTAATCTTGGTTGTAGTTTTTTGCCTTTCATCACTTTAAATATGTCCCGCCACTCCCTTCTGGCTTGCCGAGTTTCTGCTGAAAGATCAGCTGTTAACCTTATGGGGATTCCCTTGTATGTTATTTGTTGTTTTTTCCTTACTGCTTTTAATATTTTTCTTTGTATTAAATTTTGATAGTTTGATTAATATGTGTCTTGTCTTGTTCCTCCTTGGATTTATCCTTATGGGACTCTCTGTGCTTCCTGGGCTTGACTGACTATTTCCTTTCACATATTAGGGAAGTTTTCAACTATAATCTCTTCAAATATTTTCTCAGTTCCTTTCTTTTCCTCGTCTTCTTCTGGGATCCTTATGATTCAAATGTTTGTGTGTTAAATGTTGTCCCAGAGGTCTCTGAGATTGTCCTCAATTCTTTTTTCTTTATTCTGCTCTGCAGTAGTTATTCTGCTATTGATTCCTTTTAGAGCATTTTAATTTCATTTATTGTGTTGTTCTTCATTGTTTGTTTGCTCTTTAGTTTTTGTAGGTCCTTGTTAAATGTTTCTTGTATTTTCTTCATTCTGTTCCCAAGATTTTGAATGATTTTTACTGTCATTAGTCTGAATTCTTTTTTAGGTAGACAGCCTATTTCCTCTTCATTTGTTTCGGTTAGTGGGTTTTTACTTTGCTCCTTCATCTGCTGTGTGTTTCTCTGTCTTCTTATTTTGCTTAACTTACTGTGTTTGGGGTCTCCTTTTCACAGGCTGCAGGTTGGTAATTCCCATTGTTTTTGGTAAACCTTATCAATGGGTAAGGTTGGTTCAGTGGGTTGTGTAGGCTTCCTGGTGGAGGGGACTGGTGCCTGTGTTCTGGTGGATGAGGCTGGATCTTGCCTTTCTCATGGGCAGGACCACGTCCAGTAGTGTGTTTTTGGGTGTCTGTGAACTTATTATGATTTTAGGCAGCCTCTCTGCTAATGGGTGGGGGTGTGTTCCTGTCTTGCTAGTTTTTTGTCATGGGGTGTCCAGCACTGTAGCTTGTTGGTCATTGAGTGGAGCTGGGTCTTAGCGTTGAGATGGAGATCTGTGGGAGAGCTTTCTCCGTTTGGTATTATATGGGGCCAGGAGGTCTCTGGTGGACCACTGTCCTGAACTCAGCTCTCCCACCTCAGAGGCTCAGGCCTGACACCTGGCCAGAGCACCAAGACCCTTCATCCACATGGCTCCCTGGGCTATTCTGAGGTTCTGAGAGAAGAGGGAATTGCAAGGTGGATCAGAGGTCGGCATCTGAGCCATGGAAGGAGGCAGTGGTGTCCACCCCGGAGCCATCCATGGCTTCAGAAAGAGCCGTCCTTATTATTTTTTATTAACTATTATTATTCACTTGGGAAGGAACAGGTCATAAATTTGGCTCTTGGATTTTTAACTGCCAACAATATTCATATAAATAATATATAGAAATTTTCACAAAGGTAAAACATGTCACTAAAGTAACTATATTGGCTGCAATAAATCTGAGAAAATGTCATAGATAAATTTCTAAAACCTCATCCAAATCTAAATCTGTTTAATTTTATGGGTTAATTATGGAGTCGATTATTAATCTCAACATTTGCAAATGGCCAACTTTTGTAATAAATTACAAGATTATTTAGAGTTTATGGCTCTCTAACAAAATAAGGCAATAAAAAGGGAAGTGACTGTACAACAATAATTAATTAATTAAACAATTAAAAAGAGTAACCTAGGTATATACTTGCATTATTCTTGCTCTTCCTTCTCCCACTAATACTATTACTGACAGACTACAGATAAAGTTTTGTATTTCTTTGTAGCTCTGTATTTGCAATGTACTCCACTGAGGTTGTACCCTCAAAACACTGTCTTTCAAAATCATTTGAAAAATTTTTGTCCCCTCCATACTGTTTCTTTCATATTCCTGGTGAATATGAAATTGGTGAATTTAATTCACCAATTAAAAACAAATATCTATTATTTCCTGTGTGTATATATGTATCACTCCCTCTTATCTTTCTTACAAGGTTAACATGCTAGTTACACTCTTACATATCCTGCTTTTCACTTGTACTCACATCCTGGCAGACCACTCTATCAATTTAGAGATTTTTCTCATTCCACGTTCTTTGCATAGCATTCTCTTATGCCAGTCCCCTTATGATGGACCTTTGAGTTGTGCCTGGCCTTTTACTAGAATAATGTGATAATGATTAATGTTGTACACATGTCATTTCATTATATTGCCAGTGTATCTCTGGAATGGATTTGCAGAATAAGAATTGCTGGGTCAAAGGGTAAATGCATACACAATTTTTGGAGAAAATGGAGGATTGTAAGCCTTGTAGAATTCACTTTTTATGTTAGAAAAAAATCATTTCTGAAGAGATAATTAAGGACATTGCTCAATTTATTATGTGAAAACTCACAGAACAAATCCCTGTCTACACTCACGTTTGGTAAAACGAAAGTGCCCCTGGATAAGTGGTCACATTAACTTCAATCAATAGGCTATCAATAAAGGAAACATGTCAAGACCTCACTCCTCTTTCATCAAGGGAGACATTTGGGGCCAGAGAGATTCAAGTAAGGTTGGTACCAACCTCTCCAGTTTGCTAAGACAAAGCCAGTCACTCCTGCAGTGTTGGCTTAACAGTGCAAGCACAGGTCAGGAAGAAGTTGGCGCCCCTGGTACTGCAATGCCAAGGTGACTGTCTCAGAGTCACTGGCAGTGGGAATAGGCTTTGCTCCCAAGAGCATACTCAGCTGTTTCTGGGAAAGCTGATGTTTGCCTTATCAGGGTGAGCCTGCTTCTCATGAGGTGGTCAGTGATTGCTCTCACTGTTGGGGAAGACTGAATGGCATCCGGCATCCACCAGCCCCGCATTTCTTCACTGTCAGAGGTGTGCAAGACTCAGGGACAAGACTTCTTTTGCATCCATCCGGCCTAGTCTGAGGGGCTATAAACTGCAACACACACACACACACACACACACATCGATGAATGAAGCCCCACCTCCTGTAGAGATGGAAAGAACTTTCCAAACATGTGGATGAGAAACTGGAGGCATAAAAGAGGAGGAAACAAAGTGAAAAGGGAAGACTAGCAAGAGAAGGAGAAGCTGCAAGGGAGCCACAGAGTTCTAGGGGGTGGGAGACATTCTGAAAAGGCTTAAGTTAGTGAGGCTTTCTTATCTTATGTGAAATAAGGAGAAATTTAAATTTTAAATTAAGTCCTAGATTTGGGTCCTTCTCAGCAAACTAGCCTGGGAATAACACTCTGCAAGGCAGAGCCACCCTGTAACCAACAGCCTTGGGCCAACTAGTGACCAGAGGTGGTGCTTCTCCCCCAGGAATGCCTATGGTTTCTCTTCTTGCCCTTAATATGGGGAAGTATGAACATTTTTATGTTCAACTGCTGCAGTTTTCCTCAGCCAGAACTTCTTGATATAATGTTCTTTTCCTCTTTTTCCATGGAACCGTGTTTTACCTTGGTACCTCAAAATATTTTTTGAATTAAATAGAAAAAAAAAATGGAAGAAGGAAGGAAAAAGGCAGGGAAGGAAAAAAAGAAATGGAAAAAAAGAAAAACAGAAGATCTGATGTATTTCAGTGATGCTCAAAGATATAATCATTTCTGCTTTAGAAAAGTAGTCCATTCCTTGTCAAAACTATCATGGCATCTACTTCTATTGTAAAACTACTGAAAGCAAGAAAACAATTAGATTAATTGTTATTAATTAAAACCCTAAAAACAAAACAATTAATTATAATATTTTATTGAAAGAAAAAATACAGCAGAGCTCAAAAAGCTACACTTCTTATGCTTTATAAAGGTAGATGTTTACACAGGTTTTATAAATGCACACATTCATGACATTATGTCGCAATATCAAAGGCACCTTTTACTGCCACAGTATTAGGTAATGAATAAAAAATATCAAATTAATCTTTAAAAAATCTAAAATGATACAATATATTTTAGGATTATGTACATATTTGAAACATTTAGCTATTTTTAAACACTTTATTTTCATACGTGCATCAGAATTATCTCTAATTCTCAAAATATTATGGTACCAAAATTCTGTTTGTCAAATAACAAAACACAAGATGCTGTAATCTATAACCAAGCACCAGTTAAAGTCAGTATTTGAAGCTCCATCAGTTTGGCTTCTAACATGTGCAAAGTGAAGTGGGTATTTAAGATAACCATTGCAAAACATTGAGTCTCAATTTTTTGTGTCTTTAATTAGCTGATTAGAGAAAATGGGGAGAACTGGATGATTTAGATCAATGTTTTTCTAATGGTTCAATGGAATCCTAGGGCTCTCAGAAGAAATTTCCAAGGCACAGAAGAGGGTTTGGGAAATAAGTAGGTCCATTATATGTACATTATATGTTAGAGCTTTGTGCAGGATTGAGATCATACAAAGAGTTCTATTGCTTTAAAATGTTTGAAAATACTAATTTGGAAAACTGCTTCAAAACATATTTCATTTGGTTATGCTAACGCAGTTTAAGAAATATCTTTGTCAAAACAGATTATCACACTTAGTCAGTTGCACAACTCAAGTGAAAGTTTATCTAAAAATGTTGACTTCATGGTTACAGGGTATATAATTCTAAGTTTTTCTGTACATTTTTAAGTCTATAAAGACTTTGAATGGAATAATAAAATGTTATCATTAGCTCAATAGTATGAGCAAAGAACATTATCAAATTATAGATCAACACATAAAAGTGGAGAGATAATCCTTTGATATATGGAATTGTTTTAATATATAAAAATAAATGATCACTTCTGAAAGTGAGATGCACCATAATTCTGTTTGATAATTTTAACTCTTATTGTATTTATGATGTAAACAAATTAAAAATGTATTTTATTAATACCTACTTCACAAAAAGAACACTTTAATAAGCACCTCAGATCTGGAATATCATTTAAAAAAATATTATTTAGGAAAATGGATGTCAAGTTATATTATCTCTATTATCTTCCTAGAAAATTATGTCAATAGAGTCAAGCACTTTTTAATGCTCTCGGATTTAGTGAGTATCCAAGAATTTAAAACTGTTCAGCTTAAATTTTTATTGAACGGAAGAAATGGTTTTGTTGCAGGCCAAGTAGCCATCAAGAATTTGTTCTTTTAACCACCAGAGGGCGCCGGTGCCTGCAGCATGGTTGGTGTAGGTGTAATCTAACCTTTACTTGAATTTTACATCGCCGTGCTAAAAAATGCCTTTAAAAAAAATTGAAAACTTCTAAGAAATATATTTACATTCTGTAACATCTAAATAATGTTGGGCTATTAGATTAAAAAATTGAGTGTACTGGCTTATTTTGGTTAAGACTAATTTAATAGGACTTTATTAATGTTTCTAAATCAGGAATTGAATGGATAACACTTTTAACTCTGAATAAAGAGTCCCTAAGCTCCTAACAGTAACAATTCATTTAGCACCACATATTTAGCACCAGAATAGATATTGATAGTTCACACTTAATAAAAACTTTAATTCCAAAGAAACTTCAAAATTGTAGCAAGCATACGGTGGTTGTTATGCATTTTCAGCACCATTAATCAGTGAACTGTGTAACTTTCTAAGTTTTTGATTGACCTCTCATAAGTCAAAGTCAGACCATGATATAATTTTTAAAAATCATTCTGCATGCGTTTAAATATGTCTTCCCTCACACATACAACAATACAAAAAATATATATAAAACAAAGATAATATTAGACATTGATAGAAATCTAATTTCACTCTACCTAAACACTTCTTCAGGAAAAGGCTTCCCTACATCCATGTCAAGATTTGTGTCCTATGCTACTGCAGAACATAGGGAATGCTGTTATACACGGGGGAGAACACAGACCCCAGGTTAACCATGACTTTTCCTTCCTGGACACATTCAAATTATCTGTTTAACTTATGTTAAGCAGGATATGAACACAAAACACATAACTGGCCTAAGTGTGTTTTAGATTTGCTTATGTAGATGTTATAAGTTGATCTAACACAATCATGTATTAATGAGAAAAAGATATATTGTTTCAGTTCAAATATTCTGAGTAAATTTTATCAGTTGAACTTTCCCTAGTGTTTGGTCAACTCTTCGCTAAAGCTGCATGGAGCTTTCAAATGAATATTTCCATGAAGGTTTCAAATGAACACCACAGCACTGCCAATTGAATTTGGTAGGGAAGCCCTAATGGACCACAGAAGTGATGCTGCTTAGACTACTGAACAGACAAAAGCATGATAACAATAAAAACTGTTTCTGCCACATCTTAAAAGCATGCTTATCCATCATAACCAGCAACATTAAGGGTGTGCCTACACAACTCAAATACAATTCTGTAAAGAAAGCCATCAGTTTAACAGCGAAAATTGTAATTTTTCCAGTCTTTTGATGACACGGAAGCCAAAAAAATCTATATCGAGACAGAAATTTTTTACTTTTCTACTGAATAAAGGATGACATGAAAAATCTATACCAAAGATAAAACCAATGCTGTAGAATATGCATGCCAATTACTATTTCTTTTGAATGAAACCTATTAAAATGAAAACCTCAGTAATGACTATTTAAAGCTGCTCTTATGAAATAGCTTATACCCACACCCTTTGTGCTCTGGGAATTACAGTGAGAAATAGCTATCCTAGCACCATTGTTGCATGCTGTGTGAAAAAATATGACACTCTGTGTTGATACTAGCAAACTTTCATTTGCTTTAGCCTGGAAAATAAAACATTTCACATGGCCACTTCATATTACTAACTTTAAAAAGTACAGATAGAATAACAAATATACCCGTTATATTTTCAGCTGAGTTGTTAAGTTATAAATAAACTTACAGTTCTAGTTGTGATTTGGAAAGGACTGTTGTGTACAAGTTATGAGTGTGTGAACCACAGTCATAATCTGATATGTTTGATGATTTATCTGGATTGTTGATGCACTCAAAGCTTTGTATTTAAGACATTTTTGTCTTAATGAAACGTGGAAAGGTGGGGTTCCTCTAAATCCTTGCAATTCTGGACTTTTTAGTTAATTCTAAAAACCCATTCATGTAAACATTTATTACATTACAGCCACTATATAAGAAGCTGGTATAAATACAAAGATAAGACAGAATTTCTGCCAAAGGGGAGCTCAGATAATTTTATCTCAAATAAAAGTCTCACAACATGAATGCTAATTTTAATATTCATACATTTCTGTTACTATGGTAATCTTACTTTCATGTGACAAAATATCATTATACTTTTTGAGACTTGAGAAACGAAGCTACACAAGTAAACCAGCAACAGAACTGGAACTGATAGTAACCTTTTCTGGTTTAATAGTACTTTTCCTACTTCTGTAGAACTAGTTTAGCAAACTCAAGGAAGGAAATATTTTCTAGATAAATCAAATGAATATCGCGCTAATGAGCTTTCTCTTCAACTGCCGATATATATGTTAGCTAAAAGTTGAATTGGGGCCTGATTCTTACTGTTATTTCTATTTTTCATTTTAGTCTCCAAAATTTTTAGTTTTAATAAAATATATGTCCCCACAAAAGCAAAGTAGTATGATATGAAAACATTTGGTCAGATTCAGTTCGTAAAAGGAATCAGGCCAATTGTTTGTCATCATGTAAACCTGAACTTCAGATGGTGGATGTTTCCACCATCGGATTTAATTAACTACCTCACCTTTCAGCGCATCTACCCTAAGAAATTGCAAACGTGTAGGGAGTTTTAAACAAGTAGTTTTCTTCTGTTATTTGTACTCTGGAACTAACCGTGTTTACTTATTCTGTGATCCTGTTGAAGCATTGCATAACCTGAAATATACACACACACACACACAAATGCATGCACACTTGAAATGTAATGTGTTAAGTGTCTTGACCCATGTGTTGAATTCTCCTCTCTGAAAGTGATTCCCTGATTTGGAAATAAGCATTTTCAAAGTCACATGAGTGAAATTTTCATAGTGACTTTGATTTGATTTCCACCAAACTTAATGGAGAACTGAAAATTATTCTTCTACTTAGATATGGGAATAAAATTTAGTAATTAGTCCTTAGAAAATCATCTGAAGAGGCCCCTTTAACAAAATCATAACTGTCTGTGGTGTGCACATGGGAACTTGCACATGATGCTCAAGGACCATGGTGATTAGATTGATTCTCACCAAGTAAGGATGGGCAAAGCAATGGAGAGCTGGAGGTATCCTTGACACCTACAGTGTTTCTTTCTGACATCCCTCACCTCCTGCTGAAAGGCTTCAAGTTACACTAGACCTTCAGTATATGCCCTTCAGAAGCTCTCCACCTGTGTGTGTGTGTGTGTGTGTGTGTGTGTGTGTGTGCGTGCAGTAACCCTATTTCTGTGACTTTTCTTACCTGTGACTTTTCATACCTGAAGCTCATTTCTCTTGGACCTTCTCAGTTTACTTAGGTCTTGCTTTCTGCCTTCCAAAATCACAACTATTTACTCTCACCCAGTAATCCCTAGGCAGTTGTTAATTTTTCCCTGCCTCATTTAGTTCCAGACGCTATAGCTACATTTTCATGCTAATCAGAAGGCTTACATATTACACAGTGTGGCCTATCACCTATTCCACCTACATGTGAACATTGTTGCACTCACTTCCTCAAAATTACATGGAAAATAAATCTGTTAAAAAATAATAATTTTACAGCAATATAATTAGGTGGCATTATTTCCTGAATATTTTTGTGAGCTTCTTGAAGTCAGGAATCGTATTATCTTTGCATGATCAGAACATAACTATCAGAGTGCCTTGCCCATCGTAACCACTCAACACAAGATTCAATAAAAGAGATTAAGCAAAAGGCATGATTTGAACCTTACATAAGTCAAGAGTATCTTTTGGTGAACCCAAGTAAGATAAAATATCTCCAGAATGAAATCTGTGGTTGCTTAATTAAATTATTATATCCAGATATTACTGAGTGTTATTTTGCAAATTATCACTTTTGGGGCACTATAGAAGTGGGTGCTGAAGATGGCCCACCACCTCACATACATTTTAGAATAGGATTTTTAAAAATTTCCCTCAAGTTAACTACAAAATCATATTATTATCATCTATGTGTTATATCAGCTATGTGTGCGTATATACACACACATACATTATAGGCCAAATATATATTCTATTCCTTAAGAACATAATTCCTTTGGAAAACAAGTTTTGGAATTGGATGCATCAACTATGTCAATACTACATACACAATATTTTAATTTAGGCTTAGAGGTCAGAAAACAGAAATGGATGCTTTGTTTACCTCCAAGGATTAAACAAACATAATAGACAAACACTAATTTATACAATGAATAATAAGAGGAAAACAAGATTATGATAAAATATGTATAATATGTGCAAAACTCAATATATATATATGCCTATGATTCCCAGAAACCATTATATTTCCTGGAGGAAAAGACAAGCTTATTTAAACCAGTATAGGTAGTTTGACGTTACTCCTGCAAAACAAAGATTGTCAGTACAAGACCCCCCGTAACTGGGAGGGCAAGCTGAACATGGTACCCCTACTTTATATGGTGCTTCTCCAATCCAGTTGCCCCTTGGAAAAAAAAGAAAAAGAGAGCATTAGTGCTACTTGCCCATCCTTTAAAATCTGATTGTCCTTAAGCACAAGATCACGTGTTGACATGTGATGATATTTTTAGAAGTCTGTCGTTTTAGAAAAGCACTAAAAGTTATAACCATTTCTTATTTCTACAGTAACTTGTTCTGTATATCTTACTTTTAAAATGTTTTCTTTCTGAGTAAATTAATATTATGTTAATTTACAGATAAGAAGTGAGGCACTACAATGCATGGTGACATTATTAGCCATCCGACACCAGGCTTGATGCTCTATCCACTCACCATAGCTGCCTCGTTCCTGCAGCAGCCTTCTAGAGCACATGGGCTGTGTCCACTTAAACTTACTTCTTAAAAAACTCATGCTAATATTATTATAAAGATAGTAAAGTATATACAGATATAGATATATCCATGTCCATTATATATATAAAGATATATACACGTAATTCTGGGATGCTTAGAAACGGTGAAATGAGCAAGAAGTTGTTACAAGCATAAAAAATAGGTTTTAAGTGTTCAAAGGATTTCTTCCTCAAGTTGAAAAAATAGTTTAGATTCTCAGTATTCGTAAGATGAGATAACGGAAAACTCAGTAAGAGAATAATGGCTCACAGAAGCAGCCATTAAAGGTGATTCCAAAACATTTTCCCATATGTAAACTCATAGTTATAATTTTTAGTAATACTATTAGTTTTTTGATAATGCTGAACCTATTTAACTGAATTATTATGTGTTATCAATATTTTTCTTCATCTGTAATTATGGCCATGATTATAGTGGTACACCAAATTCACCATTTAGGATAGTTAAAAACAGCCACAATGCCTTATGTTATTAAGCTCTTTTAGCTGTGAGGAAGGAGGCAATGAATGTATTCTCAGTAGCATGGTGATTAGTAACTACGGTACTATACAGCCAGTGATGTGAAGGAAATTGAATGGTCAGGAGAAAATTTGGTTGTAGATAGTTGAAGATATCAACTATCTTGAAGATAAGACAACAGTGTAAAGGCTAAAATATGAAACAAGTGGGTCTCATCTTTGAAACCTAAATAAGACCAAGCAGGTGACTCATACAGTGCATCTACCAGACATGAACATATCCTTATTCAGTCAGTTGAAAAGTCACGTTTTTATCTATAAAATATCTGTAAAGGAAAAGTTGTCTGTAAAATGAAAAATATGCTGATTATTCATATTACAAAATGAGATTACAAGGCTGCCCACCTCTATCTAGCTTATTCTACACTCTGCCTTCCAGAGAAGCTTCCTCAAGCATAATTTTGGTAATGTAAATGTTTGCTTATGAACATTCAAGGAGGTCCATCCCTCAAGAGTGCAGCTCACTCCTTTATCCTAATCTCTCCCATTCTATATTCATAATCTTATTTCCCTCTATATCTTTACCCAAACCTATAAAAATATATGAACCCAGCCTGTGGTATTTTAATTTCATATTTTTCAACTTATTCTACATAGCTTTTAGAAATTACACAGCACATATTTTTGGTAATGTTAACTTAGAAATACAATTTAATTATATAAAAATTATTATATATTATATTACAAACTTTTATACAAATGGAAGATAATTGTATTCAGTATTAGATCAGTCAGTTGATAAACTTATATTATTTTTCCTTCTAATTTTTATTCTATTTCATCTAATTCAATTCATTCTCATTCTCTCATTTTTCTCTCTCTCTCTCTCTATCTCTGTCTCCCCCCCAAACCCCTTTCCTTCTCTGTTTTATTTTGCCCCTGAAAAACAGTTATACTTGAGATAAATTCATATTGGGATTGGAAGAAACATAGTCAACTATCAGTCAGGATTTTAAAACTTTCTTCATTGCCTAGGTTTCAAAAGAATGGTTCTCTATCACAGCAAATATAGCATACTAACACATATCTTAAACTCTCAGACTTATAAAACAATCAGACATCTCATCAATAGTATTACAAAATTCCAATCATTGGCCAAAAACAGAATAGTTAAATGAATGTTATAAAAAAACCTCTTTCACTATTTGAGTACTACTTGGCCTATTTATGTCAGAAAGAAGGGTTAAAGTCTTAATAGGAAAATATACAGTATAAAACTGAAAATATCAAACAAATGCAGTTTTAATGCTTATCATAATGCAGCCACATTTTACTTTCCAAACCTTACTATTCTAATAACTGTGGAGAGGGGACCATCGGGAAAATTGCTATTTTTCTAACTTTGCAAAAACACTGCCACTGGCATACTACCATATAAATGAGTAATGCAGTTATTTGTGAAACATTTTCTCATTCCCTCCCCATACTGGCAAAGCTGGAGAAAATCTTTGTTTGGGACTTACTTTGGAAGACACCAGGAGTGTCATAAATCCTTTGTACATTTTAGTATTTATTCCAAATGAGAACAGACTCATGTATAAATACTGGAACATTTTATCCGAAGAGTCATTGTTATCAAAAAGGCATTTTATCAGACGTTAACAAATGCTTATTTATCCTCATACTATAAAGAATGTTCATAAATGTGAGCCTATTTTATAATCTTTGATCAATTTTCACAATATCTTTTTATGTATGCCGTAAGAAGAAATTACTGAATATTTTTTGTACTGAAATTGAAATCATGGCAAAGCTTTCATTAAAAAGAAGTCATAGCATTTAAATTTTCCCTTCTGATTCTGAATGCCTCCTTAACCATCTATGGAAAAAGTAAACTGTGATTGTAATTTTACTCTTAAAAGAAAGAAGAAGGGCTTGTTTTGCTTTCCTAGTGAAAAAGCTAAGCCAACATTCTAGTACTGATTGATGAGAATACTGTGGTGTTGATAAATTCCCTAGAAGATCCTTTCCTGATGCCTTTTATATAGCTATCAAAAACCTAAAAGCGTATGTTTATTTTATAATTACCATGCCTAAAGAAAGATGGTAAGGAGAATTTAGTGACTCTCCAAATCACAAATAGTCTTGCCTGCAATTTTAATCTAGAATCCTTGTGAAAAGAAACCTTTCAGCTTATAACTTTTCAGATATACAAGAAGATGGAAGATTTGAGGATTAGTGCTTGTTAGTTAAGTCTTACTCATATTATTTACCTGTTAAAAGTATCTATCAGACTGAAGATATTTAACATCATTAAAGATTCCAAGAAGTAGAATCCAACTGTATACTTACTTTGGGGCATAGTTGCATACCAAATAAACTGCACGGCGCCATACAGCTCCCCAAACATTCATGTTTTGACAAGTATGAATTGCACATCCTATTCGATTGGAAGTGGCCCAAACCATCTGAGAAAGTAAATCGATATACTGTTATTGAAGTTGGAGCGAAGAAAATTCATGTTCACCAAAATAGTAAGAGCATTTTTTAAAAGTATGAATCAAAAATGAACAAAACAATTAAAATAACCTGTGTATAATGTGTGCACATGGGGCCAAAACATCTCATAGGACATCTGGGATTGCAATCCTGGGGATACGGAAAAGCATAATCTTTCACTTCATCATACCATGGCTTGACCAACTGGAGAATAGAGCGATATCTAGATATCAAGAAACACAATGAGAACTTAGAGTACAGTAGTGGCAATATATAGTGGGCTCACCTTAAATTATAAGTTAATTGGTCCTTTTGCAGATTATTCATGATAAATCAAGAACATACCCACCCCTCACAATTACCATCATCACCTAGTAGAATCCTCTATTCCTTCAAGTAGAGCCAAACATGAAAATGCCCAGGACTGGAGCAAGTGATCCTGTATTTGTCTAAGTATGTGTCTGGTTGTTTCAAAAAGAGAAATGCAAATCTTTCAGGAATTATCATCTTTATCTTGTTTTACCACCTGATTTTCCTCCCCTATGTGGAAGAGAATGAGTCTTTGGAATATTGGATGATGACATTCCACAGTGGTAGAAAAATTATCCTATTACTGGGAACAGCTTTATCCATTGTTGCATATACTTGCATATACATACGTGTGCCTATTTATATATACATATATGTGTAAATATATTGAATTTGTACAACACACACAGATACAGGTATATGCAAACATGGGAAGGTTGCATACACAATAATGGCTTCTGCCACCATGAAGGGATTTTTCTGAAGTAGAAGAGATAGGATACAGGATACAGCCTGATCCTTTCAAAGATTCTGTGAGATAAGGGTAGAATACAGGCTAAGGGAGGGTGTTCCAAGGGTGAAAGGGAAAACTGGTTTTTCTAGGCCCTTTTAAAAAATTAAATAATCCTTGAAGACATCTAAAACAGTCATAGGCCAAGCATCAGTGCCTGACACATAGTGAGCCCTCTTGCAGATATTACTTGAAATTGGTGTCACTAACCCTTGGAGTCCATAAGCAGTAAAGTTGCATGGATAAACAGTATCAGTGAAACTACTTCCTACCTTCCAGTTCGTACAGATAGATTTTGACCCAAAAATCTCAATAAGTAAGAAGGCCCATGGTCCCAAATGCAAGTAGCTGCCCAAGCCTCTGCAGATTTTGCAAGATTTTCATCCCAGACCTGTGAAAGTGAAAAAAACCTTCAGCTTTACTGGGTTTGCTAGTAACAAACAAAAAGAGAAAAGAAATGGCACTACTATTTCCTAAACTTCTTTCAATTCTGCTTCCTGACTAGAAGAAAGCAAATTTAGACCATTGTTATTCAAAGTTCTACAGTGCAATATTGTTATTCCTCAAAAATCTTTATTGTTTTTACAGGGCCATCTAGACCCAAAGTCCAGACATAAATTTTGGTAAAGGATAGGTTAACAAAAATATCGTATCCAGATGTAACTTGGAGATACCTCATACTGACCACTGAAGTTTGAATCCACCAAAGTCAATTGATTTCCCTGGAGTTTATTCACAGCAAAAAGGAGCCATGCTATTGATATATCTTAAAAATTAATGAGATCAAATTTATTCAAATCAATGTACCAAAATTAACAATGTCTCATAGTCCAACTTTTTAATTGAGATATAATTGATATATAACATTATTAGTTTCAGGTGTACAACTTAATGATTTTTATGTACATATATATTGTGAAATGATCACCACAATAAGTCTAGTTAACATCCGTCACCACACACAGTTACAAATTTCTTTTCTTGTGAAGAGAACTTTTAAGATGTATTCTCTTAGCAGCACCCAAATGTACAATACAGTATTATTAACTACAGTCACCATGCTGTATATTACATCCTCAGGATTTATTTTATAACTGAAAGTCTGTACCTTTTAACCACCTTCACATATTTCACACACCCCACCCCCCAACCTCTGGCAGCCACCTATCTGCTCTCTAGATCTCTGAGTTCAGTATTGTTTTTGTTGTTGTTTTTAGATTCCACGTACATATGAGATCATAAGTTATTTGTCTCTTTCTGACTTATTTCACTTACCATAATGCCCTTCAGTTCCATGCATGTTGTCACAAATGGCAAGATTTCCTTGTTTATTATGGCTGAATAATATTCCATTTATCTACTTATTTGTTGACGGACAGTTAGGCTGCTTCCATATCTTGGCTATTGTAAATAGTGCTGTTATGAACATTGGGGTGAAGTTATCTTTTTGAGTTAGTATTTTAGTTTCCAGACTAATACCCAGAAGTGGAATTGCTATATCATATGGTAGTTCTGTTTTAATTTTTTGAGGACACTCTATACTGTTTTCCATAGTGGCTGCACCAATTTACATTCCCACCAACAGTGCCCAAGGTTCCCTTTTCCCCAGATCCTCACCAACACTTGTTATTTCTTGACTTTTTGACAATAGTCATTCTAACAGGTGTGAGATGATGTCTCACTGTGGTTTTGATTTGCATTTATTCCAACTTTTAAGTGTCAAACTATATTAAATTATAATATATAAATGATATTTTATATCATTTGAATATTTGATAGTAATAATAATATTAGAACTTTTAATTGTTATGAGCTAGAAACATAGATTTACTTAATGTAACAGTGTATTTAAGTGAAAGGAAATTAATTTAGTGACTTTGAAATAAAATAGGAAAAAAAATTGATGAACCCTTCAGAGACATTTTTACCCTAGAAGACCATGGCACCCACCCTGAAAAAAGATTTGTTAGCCACTTAGAAGTTGTCTTAAATTAGAAAAACAAAGTCATCTTACATAAATCTATCTAGAATTACATTAAAATAAATTCACTCACAAAATTACATGAAATCAGAATTATCAAGAAAGGATCTGGAGTAATTCTGTGGTGACAGTGGCCATATCTCCACTGTCTGTGTAAAAAGAAAGATCATTCAAAAAGCTATAATAAAATACACTTTCCTTAATTATCCAGAATATAATCTGCCCATTTTGTGGATTAATTAAATGTGGCAAAACATTACATAATACCCTTTTAATAAGTAAATAATCAGTGTTAAATACAGTATATAAATGGAAAATACTCATTCTATAATATTTTAAAAGTTAATGTCTCTTTATATACTTGTCTTCTCCTTTGAATTGATATCATGCTTTTTTACAGTTATAAAAAATACTTTGTATTATTCCTTCACACATAGCTCTGTAAAATAATCATTTGATATGTTTTATGAATTATTACTTCAAACCTCTCCTTTTGTTTGTAAAAATTCTGTGCAGAAATATCAGTGAACCAAACTAAATTTGCAATGAAAATCATAGTATTCTAGAACTGAAATTAACTTTTAAAAGCATTTTGTTTGGCTAATAATGGATTCATCTGGTATTTATTCTTCTGATATTTTTAATGAAATATGGATTTACAAAATATGGATTTCAGTTCACCAGAATGCAAAATATTACCATTAGATCACAAATGAATTTTAGACGGAATAGCATCAACAAATTATGTCTCTGAGCTAATTGTAGTCACTTTGGGAAAAAAATACATCTAAATATTATTAACATATTGAAGTGGTGTGCACTCAGAACAGTAACTGCTAAAAACACGGCTTTTCTGTGTTTTTATATAATCTTTCTAAAAACAGTCTTTCTTATAGTCTTGTTCTGAAATATCAGCACTGCATGGCACAAATAATACTGAAAAAGAAAATAAAATATCTTGTATTCTAACCCTAAGCCTACTGCTAAGATCATCTGTGACTGAGGACATGTCAATTATTCTGTCTCCCAGTTAACTCATCTCTAGGGTCCCTTTCCTCTTCAGCATTTCATGATTTAGTATCCCTGAGTAACTCCAGCATCAGAATCAGGAAGATCTGTTATATTGACCTATGACTTGTTCAGTTCTAGCCTTTTCCATACCACAGAAAGAGGAAACCTAGATTCTTCACAAAATAATTTAAAATATTTAAGGCAGTTAACAAATTTAAGGTAACTTAGCATATATAATTCTATATGCTTACTCATATACTTAAAACGTATTGTGTATGTCAAAGAGATAAACCAAAGAGTTCATGCCTGAAAAATATCTTACATGAGCACCATTTTTAAATTATTATAAAGGATTTTGATAGGAAGACCCTGTATTTAGCATTACCGATGCCTACGTTTTTAGGTGTTTCTATGTACAGATATCATAATTAAAATTTTTGAGATGATAGTTGTGAGGGAGGAGAGATGACCACTTTTTTTCATTTCTCCATGTTTGCTTTTAGGAAACTGATGGGAGGGATTTCTGCCTGTCCCTGAAGGAAGATGCTGGAGACCCTGGCAGCACTGGCCAGGTCCCACACAGAGAGTGGGATCATTTTGCCTTCCCATGGGAGACATACCAACTGTCTCTCTGATGCCTACTGCAGAAGAAGTCAGAAAGTCCTGTGCTCTTTCTTGCCTGTTTGTCCCCAGGCAGGACTCACACCCATCCTGTAAAGAGGGGAAGATCCTGCTCTGAAATTTACGAATTGCGTATCTACTGTATTTGCTGTCTCCGTCTTTCTCCACTGGTTACAACTCCCAGGAGAATATGGGTGAGTGATGTATCCCTTTAATCCACAGTGGTATTTAAATCTATTAATATGATGAGAGGTCTTTCAGGGTTGAAAACAGCAAATAAGGATAGCTTCTTTCTTATCCAGAAGCTCTAAATTGTGATGAATGTTGCCAGTTTAACCATGTGAAAGAATTCTAACAACTTATACAAATTTAGGGAATGAAGTTGTAATCACCTAAACATTTGACTAATATATACATTTCTGGATGCTTAGTGGATAATCTATCTGCTGAATTTTGCTGAACACCTGTGATATTTATTTGAAATAAGTTTAGTATCATACCCTACAAATACAGCAAAAGAAAAAAGGTCACAGGTGTGTACTTACTTAACGTTCTATGGAATGACTAGCAAATATGCAACATATTATGATCATTTGTTAGAAAAGCTAAACACCTTATATTTATTCAGCTTTTATGCAGCTAGCCTCAAATTCTGTATTTCTAGTTCTTGTCCCTCTAAATGGATAAAATACTTTCACAGGTAACTGAGTTGTGAACACTTAAAATATCATGCCTTCTAAAAATTAGGCAAAAATTAAGAAAATGATGCATGGAGACAAAAAAACATTTACAGGAGCTAGTAGGAGTTAGATATTATGATTAGATAACTCACAAAGTGAAGATGGCTTAAAACGGTGTCAGAGCGCACAGAAGCCTATATATGTGCCCTATTGCGCCACAGGATTTTCTTCCATTCTTTGCTGTTACGAGCCATTTAGTTGGTCAGCTTGTAAACTGATTGATTTAGCTCTGGACTAAAATGTTTACCATGAACTACTCTGCTTATCAACAAATTTAGCACCTTGTCTGTGGAAACCACATAGTCTGATTAAGCCATGAGAAGCATCCAGAATTCAAACTGATGTCATTTCAATAGCTAGAAGAGTGTGGCTCCAAGAGATAGGAGGCATATGAAAAGAATGAAAAGACCTCAAGTCCAGAGATCTTCAGAGGTTAAGCCAAAGAAATACAAAATTGAGTCAAAGAAAGTCTCAGCATGGGAGAAAATCACTGACTTCCGTAAATTGAAGAATTAGAGAGTGATATGATCCAGCCCAAAGATGAGGTTGTTTTATCAGCCATTTCCTTAAGTTTTGTTATCCACAACACAGTGGGCACCGGGACATCCGAAACTGCCTTCTTAAACCCCAGTCACTATCTCCGGACAATAAGAAATGTAGACCAACTGAAAGGCAACCCTGAAAATTACTTGAGAATATATCCCCAACATTGTTTGATATGACATACTGTTTTTTTTCAAGTGGGTAACATCTTTTAATTCCAAACATAAGAATTAAAGGTAGATGTGTTTGAAAGAATTAAATATAAGGTGTTAAAAAGGATAAATATTTCTAGGTAACGAACCTGTACATATTTGATGTTATTAATATTTATAGTGGTTCAGAGAATCTGGCAACAGGTTATTAAAGCAATACGTTAGCCTTGTAATTTCAACATAAAATATATCAATAATTATTTATATTTGTGGTTTTAAGTTAAAAATTTTAAGAAAATCTTGTTACAATTTTTAAACAGTATTGCAAAATTTAGAACTTAAGAGTCACTGTGTTACTTAGACTTTTAAGACATTTAAATATATGGAAATTATTTTCAATAAGCCAGTTGAAGTACTAAAGGTCAAATATGTTAAATCTATAAATGCAGCTTAAAATTTAAATTAATTAGATTTGTAAGTAGTAACAAACATTAAACAAATGTGATTGCCAAAACTTGCTAGATTTCTGAATAGAACAAAAATATATGTAAATGAAGCTAAATTAGAGGAGAACAAGAAATATTAAATTTGAAAATGACCTCTTAAAAAATCTGTTCTGCACGTGGAAACCATCTTCAAAGACATAAAATACTAAAAAATAAAATTATCACACTGAGTTTTTGAAGACACATTTATAAATTGGTTATTGTCATGGATACTCTGATAGCAATGACATTGGAAACAGTATGGCATGTCGTATAGACACTTATTTTCTTGGACTGACATGTGGTCATTTCTCATATATTTAGATAAAAAGTAAAGGCAGTTTAGATAGACAAGTTTTTGGCTTTTAAAAATAACTCAGCTGGGGCTCTTTGTTCTTTTTCTGGGTTAGATTGGGAAAGCAGTGCTGACTTATAGAAGTGAGAAAGAGCCATTAAAAAGATATTAAGTGATGACAAAATTATTTTCCCTGAGGGCTGCCAGAAGCTTTTAAAAAACACTTCATGGGCATGGTTGTGGTTTTGTTTTGAAATTGGGGTTTATTCCCTTTCGGTGGAAATGCTTGTGAAGTGCCAATAAAGGAAACTGAGAGCTGAATATATGACCCAGTGTTAAACCAGACAGGAGGGAAGAATGGGCCTTGGTAAGACTGGGGGGGGGTGCGGCACAGGAAGAGAAAAGGATTTCCCATGGGAAATTGGGGGCACTAATTGGATTAATTAAATGATATTAAACCAATTATACTTTTAAAAAGAACTAGCTAAGGAACTTGATTTAAAAAAAATTCCCTCAAGCCTCAAAAATGACCATAAATATGGGACCACATTATACCACAAAGTATCAACGTGGGGTCCTAAGCATTTTTTAAATGTTTAAATGAAAATAGTGAAGACTTTCCTCAGGTAAGATGAGTGCTACCTTTTATGTAGGTGGGAAAGGTAAATTTCTATAAAAAAAAGGTGTAAAAGTATACTTTTTTTTAGAGGTATTCTGAACTGGATCATTGCCAGCAGCATAAAATTCTTAAAAACAAACACAAAAGGACTTCTCTTGACCCCTTTTCATCTTCGTCTTCCAATGCACCATTCCTCTTCTTCCTTTTACAATGAAATTTGAGTGTTGTCTTAACAGAGAATTTTCAGTTTTTCTTCTTCTACTCTTGAGCCCACCCCAGGCAGGTTCCCCCCGCTACCTCCACTCTACCCAAATTGCTCACATCCATATCATAAATGGTCATTTCCTGGTCACCATGTTTTTTGTTCTATTAGCAGCTTTTAGAATGCCTGACCACTTGCTCCTCCTGGACCCACTTCCACCCCCTGGTTTCATGACCCCACCCTTGCCTTGTTTTTCTCTGGCTGCTGCCTTGTTTTCCTCCATATGTTTGCTGATTCTTCCTCATCTCCCTAACCTGTGCATGCTGGAGGGTTCCCAGGGCTGAAGCCATGTCTCTGTCTGTCTCTCTGTCTGTCTGTCTCTCTCTCTCCCTCTCTCTCTCTTCTGTTTCATCAATTCACTGCCTAGGTAACCACATCCAGTCTCACACATTGAAATACTATTTATAAGCTGGTGGTACTCTTCCAAATTATATCTATAGACCTCTCCACTGAATTCCAGACTGATTTATCCACCTATCCACTTTAAACCTCTACTTAACAAGTCCAAAATTGAGTTCCAGTATTCACAACCCTACTGCCACTCCCTACCCTCTAACCAGCTACTCCTACAGTCTTCCTCCCGTCAGTGGATGACATTACCCTTTTTCTTCTGGTTCAGGGGTCACCAGATCTATCCCATTGCCTACTTATATGTTATCTATAGCTGTTTCTGTGTTACAGTGGCAGCACGGACCACAAGGTCTGCAGAGCTAAACGTATTTACCATCTGGTCCTTTACAGAAAAAGTTTACCAATTGCTTTTGTAGTTGCTCAAGCCAGAGAGTCCATAGCCATCTTTACTCTTTCTTTGCTTAATAATCTTTATATGCTCTATCAGCAAATCTTGTCGATCCTGCCATTAAAATCCTGTGTATCCAGAATATACCCACTGATCATCACTATTATTACCACCACCTTGAGTGAAGCCACCATCATTTGTTATCTGGATTATTGAAAAAGACTCCTTCCTGAGGGAGTGTTTCCTACATATAAAGCCTTAATATATAAATTAAGGAAGGCATGGATAAAAGAAAAATATTCAGAATTTGAGGTAAGATTATTTAAACAGGATTGGTGATTAGGAAATAAAGGAAAAAAAATTTCAGTGCTTTAATCTATGCATGGCTCAATCTATACCTCAGTCAAGTGCTTTGAAGATACCAAAGTGCTATTTAAATATAATCAAACTCAACTGATTGGGTTGGGGGTTGGTCTAGTAATGAAAATGAGTATTGGGTGTAAGATGACAAAATGCAACTGCTGCTTGACATCCGGACAGTTATATGAAAGAGAGAGAGAGAGAGAGAGAGAGAGAGAGAGAGACTTGGAAATGAGTGAATTTTTCCCCACCCAAAGAGGCTCTTCCTTTTTAAACAATTGCTGACAAGTAGGAAGTGGGCACAATGTCTCTAAACCTTAAAACTTTTCAGGATAATCTAGAAATCCTGATGTATATGTGAAATGTATCCACTTCTACATGTTGCCAAATAGCCTTTTAAATGTAAAATTCTCTGCAGTTCAACACTTGCAGAGCAAATTAAACATGACTACTAATTGGAATGGTTAATGGGCCTACAGTTTATGAACTCTGATGGGAGGTATCATTGTCACCATTACGCTTATGTAGATGTGTGATCTTAATACACAAGGATGGTGGCAAGAAAGAGTGACCCTGGAACTGTCTTGGCCCCAAATCTCCTTACACCAAACTTACCAGATGGGGACTGCTGTTTTGTTATCAACAGTGGAAAATGCAAGAAATGCAAATTTCCAGATCAACCAATAGAATCCTAGATAATTCGTTAATCTAGGCAGCTAGTAATTGGCTACTTATTGGGAGGGCTGCACAGTATTGGGTACTGGGAATTCAACAGTCAGCAAGACTGACATGGACTCTGCTTTACAGTTTAGGAAAGAGACAGGCAATTAACGCACTACCAAATAAATAGTGAATTTATTCCTGTGTGTATGTGTAATGTAAGAGGTAGCATGGGGGGTGGGGAGGGACTTGATTTTCCATTCCCTTAATGGCACAACTTCTTACCTTTTCCAAGATTTTCAGAAAGCAAATATCTTCGTGCCACCTTCCTTATGCTGGCCATACTCTGGTTGCAAGAGGTGGTGTGTACAGGTATTTCACACAAAAGGGCTGGAGGCTTAGAAAGAGCTGGGAGACTGGGGGACAAAGGTTTAAGGCATAGATGCTCACAGGCTTCAAAGGCTTGAAACACTATCGTAATACAGAGTTTTCCTATGTGGTTGCCAAGATTAGAAAGAGTACAGGAAGCAAGATTTGATTCCATATGAAGAAACACTTTCTAATATTCAGCGATGTCCTCAGATAAAAATGCATGTGGAGCGGGCTCAAGAGCAGGAGATGAACTCATGGAGGGGAGTGTGTATTGTAGTCTTTCAAAGCATGGGCTCTGTTGTCATACAGAACTGCTTTCTCATCATTTTGATTTACTTACTCTGGGACCTGGGGGAAGCAACTTACGCTCTCCAAACTTCAAATTTCCTGTCTCTAAATGAGGAAAACTGTCCCCATCTCACGAGACTGTTGTGAAGGTTAGGCAAGATAGTGATTGAAGAGAATTTAGCACAGCTCTAGCACGGCAGGGTGTACAGAATGGTAAACGCTATTATTATTGGAAGATCAGGCACTGGAAGAGTGGTGGTGTCTGTGAACTAGAAAGATGCCTAAAGTGAGAGGTAATGAGAGGTGCACTTTTGATCACCTTATCTGGCAGCCTGAAGTTTGAGACACATCAAGCTTTAATCTCAACTTAGCAGGCAATCAGAGAAAGTGAAAACATAAACCCTGAAGCAACAAACTAATCAGAAACAGAACTGTGTATAGATAACAAGGACCTTGCTTCTTGGCAACATAACATCAGACAGTGGAAGATAAAAATTAGAGAACATTTCAGAAGTTTTAAAACCTATTCATTCCCCTCCTTAAATCCCTCTTTAACATATGTTTTATCTTTAAATTTAAAGACCATTTGTTGATGGATTCTAGCAACAGTTCTCCTTTCCCGGGAAATTAATACCCACCAGCTATCATTTAATACTGTAGTTATATGCCAGGAAGACATTTTCATGTGTGGTTAATTTTTTTCACCAACTCAGTGTTACAATCAGCTAAAAACTGACTTCTTGATTGTTAAACTATCTTGTGAGACACATGCAAACCCCGTACCTTGCTGTTGCCCACTTAGAAGAATTCAAATGCCTTTCCGCCTACCTACTGCTTGCTGAAAACATGATCTCACTGGAATGCAGAGACAGATTTGGTAGAATGTTCATATTTAATGAAATTATGAAATGTGAATTTGATGCACTTTGTAGGGTAAAAAAATATTGTGCCCTTAAGCAACATTCCTGGACTGTTTCAGTTTGGAGTATGTGATGTGAAATTTTAAGAGTCATGAAGTTTAGTCTAAACACACAACTTTGGCGGCATTCTTCCATATTTGTGTCAAAAAAATGCTTGGTACCTGATTTTAGACTCTATGGGTAACATAGACTGGGAACATTCAAATCATACCCCTCCAAACCTCAGTCCATGATGTATTTTATGCCAAACATTTCTCTTGACCATTTTAAGCTGTTAGTCTTTATCTTCCCTGCCTTCTTTCCAAGCCATTCTTCAGAAATTCTCATAGACAATTAAACATCTCAAGTTCATAACCATTTAATGGCCATTGACTGACTATTAAATGGTTTTCAGATATACTAAATTCAGGACACCAGCCAGACTAGTCAACTTCGATTTTTCTGAAGTCCTTTGATTAGTTTCCAGAAAAACCTTATCCTGAGTATGTCAGAAGACTAGATGGACCTGGTGCTATCTAGGCCCCTGAAATAGATTTGGAGTCAGGTTGACTTAAGTCTCAGCACTGATTCTAAAAAAAAAAATATATATATATTCTTAAAAGATACATGAAACTTTCTTGCAAAAATTCTTGAGTAGATTCCCAGACATAAAATCATGCATCCATGCTGTCTCCATGACACTACCCTACCCCCATTATGTAAAGTGGTCCATTCTGATTACCAAAGCATATTCCCAACCAAAATTCTTTGTATTGGAAGAATGTTCCCTCCCACACACTAGCTACTTTTTTCAACCTCTGTAGATGTGTACCCTGGATGATAAACCTTCAGCTACTTAATGACTACCAGAAACCTGCACTTTATTTTGTGTTCTCCAACTCAGGGAAGCCCAATTGTCCTAGTCAAAGATGGAGGCATACTCCTTGGCTTCTCCATCATATAAATCCTTATGCCACTTCTTCATATAAATCACTTACACATACTGATTTGATCCCCAAATTCATTTTGTCACATCCCTATGTCCTTAAATGTCATTGAGGCTTCAATTATCTCTCGCCCAGGCTATTATAACAGTCTCTTGACTGTGCCATTGCTTCTGCCTGTCTCCAATCCCTTTCTCAACCTGTAGCCAGAATGACCCTTCTGAAGGCAAATTAATTACACAGCTTAAAACCTTCAACCACTTCCCTTAATCTTAGAATAAAACTCAAACAAGTTTCTGCTTGCCTTCCCAGCCTCATCAAACATCACTTTTTCTTTTATCCTCTACATCCAAGCCACACTGAATTTCATCTATGCCTTCAAGGTACCATGCACCTTCCCAAAACACCCTTCCCCACCTACCACATATTGCCTCTTTCCAACTCCTGCCTGTATAACTTTTATTTATTTTTCATATTTAATATCTGAAATCATTTCCTTTTGGAAGCCTTCCTTGCGTCTCTACCCCCAGTCCAAGTCTGGGCCAGATATGCCCCATGTGATCCCAAAGCACCTGTATTTATTCTACTTTAGCACACAGCTCACTGCTTTGCCCACTTACTCGTCCATTCACAGTACTTCCTATCAAGAAATGTCTTTTTGCTCCCTACTGAACCCCTCAGCACAATGCCAGGCACAGGAATAAATACTGTGGAATGAGTGATTGAATACTGAGTGACCCCTGCCCACCTGAGCACCATAGCCATGTGCTCTTTACATGGAATGCCCAGCAAAGGTTAAAAGACTTCATTCAGTTGTTCCATAGATTGTTCCTGAGTGTTCTCTGTGGGACAGATATGATGCTAGGTTCTATAAATAGTCAGCAGGAATATAATAAAATTTTCTGTACCATTGCATATGGTCAAATATAATTTGCCAACAAAAAAGCAGTGTTGAATACTAGGAAATATGGTCGATATATGTGTAGCCTATGTATGATTCAAAGCTCTTCCTTCTACCAACTGATGGTGAGGTTCTGAATCATATCATGTTAATGTTTTTACATTTGCACATCTTAGAGCCTGTACTCAAAACAATCATAAACAAAATGTCCTTACTTTCAGCTGGCTCCATAAGTGGAGAGCTAAACATTCATATATAAGCAATACTAAGTAACTAATACTATGCAACATGCACCTTGGAAGAAAATTCATACAAAATGTGCCCAGTCTCCATTTGAAGCCAAGACACTTAAAAGGTTCTACATGTAGGAGAACAGGAATGTGGAGTTCCAAATGAGCTGGAGAAATGCCTTCCTGTCAGCAATCTTTCTCAGTTCCCTGCTGGCTGGCAATGTTCTCAGGAGGCTTTCTAGTGGTCATAAAAGCATTCATTGAAAAAATTTAAGTTAGACACATCAAATTTCTCATAAGAAGAAAATTGAGTTATCCTTCCCAAATGAGAGGAAAGGTGCCATCTGGTCCAGTATATGGTTTCATTTAAAACAACGATAAGGATAGACATCACAAGTGTTTTGTCAACTATGAATAATTTAAAAAAAAAACGTCTTTTACATTATCTACATTCTCTTACACACAAAGCCCAAATAAACAAAATCCAAATTTTTCCTTATTCTCAAGACATAAATTACTGTAGGCAAATACTTTACTGGCTATTTCTGAGGACGGATTAATCTATTCTCCATTCATTCATTTGAGTCATGCTTTCTGTAACTTTACTACCTGCTGTGACTTGGTAACTAGTATTTTTCTCTTTTCCAGAAGAGTATAGGAGACTGATTCCCTTAGCTCTGCAAATAATATTTGCAGGCACCAAACAAATGAAATAGGGCATATTATCAATACAGCTATTTTGGCTTCTTGAAATTACATTACACATTTTTTTTCACTTTTAAGTTGTTCAGTTCATATCTATCATTATCTTCACGCTGTCCCCTACCTGTCTTTCCATCATTCTCTACCATTTATGAAGATGGCTACCATGTGTTCTCATGAACTACTTCCATTAACTGTTCATACCTGTCACTGTGGTAGGTATAGGTGTCCAGTTCCTCCTCACCTTTGACTAAAAGAATGGCCCTGTTGGGCTTCCCTGGTGGCACAGTGGTTGAGAGTCCACCTGCCGATGCAGGGGACGCGGGTTCATGCCCCGGTCCGGGAAGATCCCACATGCCGCGGAGCGGCTGGGCCCGTGAGCCGTGGCCGCTGAACCTGTGCTCCGCAACAGGAGAGGCCACAACAGGGAGAGGCCCGCGTATGGCAAAAAAAAAAAAAAAAAAAGGCCCTGCTGATTCAGTGGTTGCCACCTCTTGGGTCACCTTCACAGCCAATCTAAACTCCATCAATTGATAGTGCCATCTTTCTCATATGCACCTCTGACCCTGCTCTAAAACCTCCGTGGCCTCCCTAATGGCTCTTGTATTAAGTGATCCTCAATCTTTTCTCAAAATCCTTGAAAACATGGCGAATGTGTTATGCTTTTTCTCTCCTGGCGATTTTGTTCATTCATTGCTTTACCTACTATAACATCCAATCCTACCCTTTCCTGAGCATCTATCTCATATACCCTTCCTCTAAGCAGCCTTCCATGATTTTGCCAACTAGAGATTACCTCTTCTTTCTTTTATTTCTCCATGGTATTTTGGTCTGTACTCTTTTATTACATCAGTCTTACACAGCAGCGTCTTATACTGAATTATGTGCCTAAGGTTTTTTTTTTCCTGCTTGTTTTTCCTGTTTTGTTTACAGTTTAAATACAAAGATTTCTGTTATCTTTGGATCTCATCCTCTTACAGAAGGACTTCAAATTTTTTAAATTAATTTATTCAATTGCCTTAAATTCAAGAAATATCTTACAAATTTTACTCCATGTATGAGTCTTGTAATTTCATTCTTTTAGGGAATGATTCTTATTCTAAGAAACTAGTGTGGTCTGTGGTTTAGAGTCACGGTTTAAGTTGCCCTTAGGAAGAATGAAAAACAGCTGGTGTTCAAGGAGCTATGGAAATTTGTCAAAAAACTAATCGTAAAACAGAAGCCAAGAGTTTGACTTGCATATCTTAAGCTCTATCTATATTATTATTTTTTGAAAGGATACAGTGTTTGGAAAATCATGGCCGGTATACCCAAAGAAGATATTATACACTAAAATATGAATGTCAACACTCTAGTGTTCAAATTGTGTCCACTTAATTTACTCAAGCATACACTAGCATAACCAAGTACTTAAAGAGGATAAAATCATTTAATTTTAAGGGGCTTTTTGCTTTTTAGAACTTTGAAAAACTTCTTTCATATTTTAGGTGCACAGGATAAAATGTTATTATAAATGATAAGCGAACTTTAAATATAAATAATATCAAAATTGATTCAAGTTATAAACATGTAACAATTCATAGGGATTTCAAATTCACCAAATAATGGTTGATTACTGTCTATACACAAGAAATTTCCCAAGAAAATAGTTATACAAAGGTGAATAAACATAGACTGAGCACCCTGAAAGCTTAAAATTAGGAAGATTGCAAGAAATATACAAATAACTGTAAATTGAGTCTGATTTTAATAAGAGCAGTGTGATAAACATAATAGGCTACAGTGGTTCAAAAGAAGGAGAAATCAAATATGACTGTGAATGTAAGAAACATCAGTGAAGGACACAACATTCTTACATAAAACTTGAAGGGTAGGATTATAAATATTGGAATAAGTTAAGGAGGAGACATTAGAAGGTGAGGAAATGGCATGGGAAGAGGCTCAGAGAGTAAAGTTGTGAATGAAGGGGATTGCAAATCAGGCTGATGCAATTAGAAACAGCCCTGATACCAAGGGGGAAAGGGGTGGGGTGGGAGGAATTGGGAGACTGGGATTGATACATATATATTATTGATACTATGTATAAAATAGACAACTGATGGGAACATACCATATAGCACAGGGAACTCTACCTAATGCACTGTGGTGACCTAAATGGGAAGGAAGTCCAAAAGGGAGGGGATATCTGTATGTGCATGGCTGCTTCATTTTGTTGTGCAGTGGAGGCTAACACAACATTGTAAAGCAACCGTACTCCAATAAGAATTAATTAAAAAAAAAAAAAAGAAAGAGCCCTGAGCTGAAGACCATTTTCTATGAGGCTCCCATAGTGATATCACCCACTGATGGGGACAGTTTGAACACAGGGCTGGTAGCCATACTGAGGTACGTGTCCTAAGCTTTTGAGGTCCATATTTGAAGTTAGGAATTGAACTCACTTTCGAATTGTTCACAGTCCAAAGCAACGTTAAACAAATTAAAATAAAAGTAACAGTGTTCAACTGAGATCTGTATTTTTCACCTGGCCTGGAGGTTAAAGTCACTGACATTCCTGCTCTGACCTGTTAGATTTTATTTCTCTCAAAGTTTCTCTGAGTCTGCATGAGGGATCCAATGAATTATTTCAGTTAGTCAATTTACTCACAGAGACAGGATTTCACTAAATTGAGCACATTTTTCTAACTGAAGTAATCTGTTCCTCTCCCCCCACCTCAGGGAGTTTGCCCACTCTCTTCCCTCTGTCTGGAATGGTCTTCCCTCATCTGTCAGTGTGGCTTACTGCCTCACCTTCCTCCAGGACATCTCAGGGAGCCCTTCTCTGACCACACTATTAAATGTCCCAGCCTCAACCTGCTTTATTTTTCTTCATAACCTTATAACCTTCTAACATACTATGTAATTTATTTATCTTGTTTATTGCCTGATTGCCCACCCAGGAGGCCAAGGACTGTCTATTTTATTCATGAATTTATCCTAGGTGCTTAGAATAGTACCTAACATATAGTAAATGCTCCATAAATATTAAGTGAATAGATACATGTGTGATGAAGTGTATGCAGTATTTACATGATAATTTGAGACAGTGTTACTTTATAGAGCTTAATATTCTGACTACTGTTTCTCGTTAACTTTACTAAGTGAAGAAGGATTTATAAAGCATTTACTATATAACAAGCACTGTATCTGGTTCTTACAAAATAAATTATTATGTAGTAGCTCCCATATTTGAAAAGCAAATAATAAGAAAGGAATGACAAATAGAATATGAAAACTATATGATTTCAGCTGGCATTGCAAAGAAGGAAACAGTGATATCCTGACATCTCCAGCAGTTTCCCCCAATGTAGTATTTGCTCGGTCTAGAGAATGAAAAGATGCTCCCCAATACAAGCATAGGCTTTGAAATTACACAGACCTTAACTCTAATTCCAATGATACCATTCATTATCCAAACCACCTTCACCTAGTCATTAACTTCTTTGTGTCTAAGTGATTTCATTGGTAAAATGAGGATCGAAATCTTAACCTCACAGGGAGACTGAGCTATCAAATGAGATCATCTGTGGAAACAATTAGCCAAGTCCTTGGCACATAGAAACAATTTAATAAATGCATGTGGAATGAATTAATTCTTGATCAGTGGGGAAAAGTATAACTAGAAAAATGTGGCTTTTTAAAATATATTTCTACTGTGTTGTACCCCACATATTATTCATGATGATCCCTCTTCCCTCAATATTATTGAAATAATAAATTGCATTATATATTGATTGGTTATCATATAAATTATTGTTCCCATTTCACAGAGAAGGAAGTAGAGTCTTATGCATATTAAGTAACTTGCACAAGGCCACAAAGTACACAGCAGAGTTAGGATTTCACCCCACATGAAGTCCTCTCCAAAGCCGGTTCATTTGTCTTGATCCTTACCTTAGTCTGCATAGCTATGTGATTGCCGCCAGAAAGTATTCCCTAAACCTGCAGTCTGGATAGCATACCTTTTTGAGCTCACATAGAATCTTATGCATATTTCTCTCATAATGCATGATGTTTGAAAACATGTTTGTTCCTCTCCTTTCTATACCTGGGCATCACCTTCTAGAAACACCTGTTCAATGTGAGCAATTGTTCCTATTTTTAGATCTTGAACAGGTTTTCACTGGGCACTTTCACAGTAAGCTCACAGAAACCCATAAAAACTAATGTTTATTGAACATTATTTTTCTGTAGGCTCTGGTCTAATTGTTCTAGTTCTCAACTCCATACATTCCTCATAACAACCCCATATGGCAGATACTACCTTTATCCTCATATTAGAGATGATGAAAATAAAACACAATTAGGTTAATGAATTCACTCAGCTTATATTCCAGGACTGGGGTTTGAACCCAAACATTTAGATTCCAGACTACATATTCTTAATCATGAGACTATATTGCCCCTCATACACCAGGACTGATGACATCTTCTTTTCCACTTTCATTTAAAAATCCTAGAAAAATGCATTTTCATAGAGTCTAAATTGTACTTCTATGAACCATGACTCTCTTACATTTGGCAAGTCTGTATTTTTCTGTGACACTAATTTCTACAATTAGTCAAACTTTAAAAGCTTATTTAAATAAAATAGATACATTTAGAATCTGACAGAAACCCCCAAATTTTAGGTCAGCACTTACAGAGTGTTGTTAGTGGTACTGCCATACCCACCCCAACTTAGAAATACCATACTGGTGGTCTTCATTGCCTTAAACAGGCTCCAAGCTGTGCTCTTGGAAGGTGCTGGAAGTTAAACCATAACCTTGTATAAATTCAAAACCAAAAACAAAGAAACTTTAAAAAGACATCTATCCTTTTAATACCAACTTTTTAAAAAAACTTTCCAAGTAAAATGATTTAAACACAGAGAGCCTATTTTTTATTTTTAAGAGAGAGCAAAGAATGTGTTCATGGCAAGTTGGAACAGTGTGCAAATGTGCTGACTTCACTGTTATCTGAACGACAAAGCATTAAATCACAAGAAGGAAAAAGTCAGCATGTTCTCTGAGAATACAAATAGATTAGTGTCAGGAAGAGCTTTGTCCAAGAAAGGGAAGAGATACCTATCCAGAGAATAATTCATGCACATGAAACCTATAATTTAAAAAAATCATTTTCAAAAAATATTTTAGCTGATAAATATGACTATTAGATAAACAAAGCACAGAAAAAGTTCCATGTGAATTTTTTTTTTAAGTGGACCTTCCAAATGTGATCAGTCATCACACCCCACTCTTTACCTCTTTCTTATATAAGACCTGATTCATTAATGGTTATGGAACTCACACAAAAATATTAGATCCCTTTCCTCCCTTTTAATTATATGATGGAACAGTACTTAAGTTTACCAGGCACTTAAGAACATTCCTTAAGTTAAAAGGTATAAAAAACCCCATATCCCTTAACATATGAATTCTTTAGATTCTCCTAATGTACAATTTAAGTAAAGCGTCCTCACTCAGAATTCAAAGAAAACAAGGTTCTCTTACCATATATTCCATGTTTGCTGCTGGTGGGAACACTTTGCCCCGAACTTGGTTATGATAATCAAGAATGGCGATCATGTCATTCTGCGAAATGTAGCGCTTCCGCCTGGCTTTGGGGATGTCCGCAGAATCTAGTTGTGCTTTTAGAGCTGCTTCAATATCAGTGAAATTATTGGTTGGCGGGGATGAGTCAGTGGAATTGAGTAAGATGACGGCACTTGCTTCACAGAGAAGGGAGAGCAGGAGTGCACTGCTGATGGCAGAGATTGCTATCATTTTGAGAGGTGGAGAGGGAGAGGCCACAGAGTTTGCCTTAAAGCAGAAAGGTAGAGTTAGGGTCTATGAAAGGAAAAAAAAAAATAGGGCCAGAGGGTATGAATTTACAAAATCATTGCTTGACCTGACTTTCTTCAAAAAATCCAAGCAAATGCTGAACTCAAGCCTAGAAGACAACCTGTAGTGGTCTCTATACATTTTACTTGGTGTTATGAAGCAGTCCCCTAAGAGGAACTTCCTATAGCTAGAGAAAAATAAACAGCATGGCTACTAACCCTAAAATGAATGTGAGCCATTTACCCCAAACGCCTGAGCCACAGAATGCATTACTGCATATTTATTTTCAGAGGGAAATCTTTAGGAATTGAAATTCATCTTGAGAGTGAAAAGGAAAAATGCATCACAGGTAATAACAGAGAATGTGCTGATAATGTCCCCCAGACATATATGGACACCAAGTAATAGAACAGATAGAAAAAAAAAGTTATAATAATCCAATCTCATTTCTAAAAAAATAAAAATGTGAGCTACTTTAAAAGCAATGCATGCAAAATAAACTTGTTGAGCTAAATAGCTTACCTCTGCACAATGCCAAAATGAATATAGTATTCTTCCAAAAATTTAAAGTTCTTTGCTAGGTTGTAGCATGAACTCTTGTAAGAGGAGTGTGTCTTATTACAAACTCTCAGAGCAAAACTCTGCAAGGTTTGAGTGCTGCTGGCTACAGGAGCAGCTAACAGCTTTTATATGTCACAGTCTGCAACGTCCAGAAAGGGCAGTCTTTCTTAGGGTCTCTCTTAGCCAAAATCAAAGGGGAGGGGTTTTGGATAGAAAAAACAGTGATTGGGTGGCAACCTTTTTATGTGGGTGGTGAGGAAATTGAGTCACACCCACAGCTTACAAAGTACAAACCATAAAAGACAAACCCTTTTTGCTCTGAGCTTCCACCTTTTCTGTGACTGGTTAATTTTCCTCATTTAATGCCTTCTAGTTCCTGGTTCCCATACAAAAAAAGGAGAAAAAAAAAGGGACTGTGAGTTTTTGAAAACACAGAAGGTTGAGTAACAAGCAGTACATTTTTTTTTTTAAGACAGTAAATGACATGGGAGCTGAAAAGAGCAAGCTGATATTAACTCAAAAGATCAGCTCACATAGTTAATCTGGGTGGCCACAAATATGATTCAAAAGAGATGCCAAGCAAATCAGTAGTAGTCAAACTATAGCATATGATATTGGGATAATAGATGCTCAAGTGGTTGCACTTTCTGTCTCCATGTGGCTTTATTCCTCTAATTTTCATATTTAGTCTCTCTTTATCTCTTTCTCTTGTTTCACTCTCTCTCCTTTTTTTCCTTTCTCTACAGAGAGGCAGCAAATTACCTGCCTTTTACCTGCCTTGTATAGAATGCAAATAGAGAAGCTTATGACAAATGACAGCAGCCAAGATAACATCTGTTTCAGGTTTAGAAGCATAGAGTTGAAATTTTAAGCAAAGAGTAGCCCAGCCTCTCAGGAAGCATATTGGAGGGCACAGCTCCGAGGCCATGAAGAATGTCACAGCAGCAGCTGCAGCTGTCAACCGTCAGAAGTGCCTTCCTAGAAAGATGCCATTGGAGCAAAACCTGTGTCTGGCAAGACAAGAGCCAAGAATGTGACTATTAGGGCAATTTGTAACAAAAGGACCCTCACAAATACCCTGTGTCATGAGAACTTTAACAAAATGTGGGATATTCCCAGTCTGTGGCAACAGGAATCTTAGAAACTACACATTATTCAGTTAAACTTGCATAACGTACACTGACTAGTCTAGTTGGTCATTGTGTGTTGCCTCCTGCATGTTTCAGCAAGGAGGAGTACTATGTGGATTTATATTTGTCAGAAAGGATGATCATGTGGTAAGAAGCACACCAGGCTGGGAGCCAAGTTTCCTGGGCTATATTCCCAGTCGTGTCTCTAGCAGTATGTGTGGCCTGACGCACATAGTTTAGCTCTTCACTGGTGCATCTAAAAATGGGAGGGAAAAGGTGTGTATTCTATTCTTCATCAAATTCCTTATGAGAGCAGGACAGTGTTTGAAACTGAAAGTGCCACTGAATTTCAAAGTCCAGTGTGGAGATGCATTCTTTGATGTTGATAACATGTGCCAAAGTTCAGGTTTTGCTATATTTTCATGAGCCTTAAGTTCCTAACTAATTTTGAGTAATTTGAGAAGGGCTCAAGGTGCAATACTGAAAGCTATAAATAGGAATTAATGAACACTGTTAAATTGAAAAGGCAAGAACATCTAATAGGAGCACAGAAGGTGAGCATGAGTATTATGAAACATCAGAGCAGCTTCAGGGAATGCACGTGGCTGCTCACAGCTGCCTATGTTTAACAACTGGAGCTGTCCAGCTAGGGTCTCACCCCTTCAGAAAGGACTCATGGCACATTGAATGAATCTCAAGGATGCTGTGTCAGAGATTCCTGAATCGAATAGAAGATTAGATGACATATTCTCTGTGGGCCATCCAACTCAAAGATCCAAGACCTTTTGAGAAATAGTGCCAGCACTGATTAGCCTATACTTTTCAACATATCTCTTATAGCTGTCTAGCATACAGGAGACTAAAGGACTTTTAATGCCTAAGCAGCAGACATGAATCTTTCTTTCTCCAGGGTGGCTGAGTTCTTGCTTAGAATCTCATAAAAATCAACCATTGCTTTCACGGTTACCTCTTTGTCATGTATACAAAGAGATATTGTTCATCTATTGAAGTTTGACTTGAGGTACTTCCACAGGGATGAAAATGTGTCCCTCGAGAAACTTGTCTGAACCATAAATGGATTTCCTCTACAAGAAAGTGGAGGGATGGAGGAGGAAAAAGAGAAAGAAGGAATTTCTGAGATGGACCTAAGCATGCCCAATTACATGAGGACAGAGATGATAGTTACTTAATCCTGAGACCCTGAGGCATGTCAATGATTTCAGATGTCTTTCAACAAACATGAATTATAGTGTGGAATTTCAGACTATTAGGAAAACCCCCAAGGGTATGGAATCATAAAAGAAAAGACCTGTGGGAGGAGAGTTAAGAATTCTGCTTCCAAGCAGACATTATTGCCAGAAGAAGTATTTTAAATGCTTTGGAAGTCATTTTAATTTTAAAATACTTACAAAATTAAGAGGCATACATCCAAGTTGTCAGTAAAAGAACTACTAATGAACAACTAACAATGAGGTGGTTCTTTATGAGATCTCTTCTTGAAAAAGAACATTGATGTGTATAGAAACATTTAGGGGAATGCTTGCCAACATGGACAGAAAGGAAATGCAGTTATATTACTGAGAAGAAATATATAAACAATTGGCAGCAACTATTGTATACCTTGAAACCTGTGAGAAAATGGTTGCGATTTTAAAATTGAAATCAGATATATTATGTATCCCAGAATGGCACAACTGCTTAAGCAAAGGTACTGTGAGTGTTTGTGTGTGGATACAGATACACATATGGTTTTAGTCTAAAACATTTCTAATCAATGGAGAACAAAGAAAGAGTTACACGAAAATGAGTGAAATGATTCAGTTCACTTTTTAGGAAGGTAACAAAAGGCAATGTTGATAATGAATGACAGGAGAGGCACTAGAGTAATACTAGGAAAAGATTGTGGAATTAACTTTAAGCAGTCATAAAAATGTTTAAAAGGGGAGAAATTGGCAAGACATTTCAGGCATAAAAATCCACAGGTTTGGCCAAGCTGTGGATGTATGAAGCAAGGTGAGAAACAATAAGCAATGGATAATTTGGGTTTCTGTCCTGGAAATGACAGAAGAAAGTTATAATTTCTATTTATATGGCACAACAGAAAACACTGTCACACACACTCAGCCACCTGAACCAAGATGGTGGAGTAGAAGGGTGTGCTCTCACTCCCTCTTGTGAGAACACCAGAATCACAACTATCTGCTGGACAATCATTGACAGGAAGACACTGGAACTCACCAAAAAAGATGCCCAACCTCCAAAGACAAAGGAGAAGCCACAATGAGATGGTAGGATGGGCACAATCACACTAAAATCAAATCCCATAACTGCTGGGTGGGTGACTCACAAACTGGAGAACACTTATACCACAGAAGTCCACCCACTGGAGTGAAGTTTCTGAGCCCACGTCAGGCTTCCCAACCTGTGGGTCCGGAAATGGGAGGAGGAATAGCTAGAGAATCAGACTTTGAAGCCTAGTGGGATTTGATTGCAGAACTTCTACAGGATTGGGGGAAAAAGAGACTCCACTCTTGGAGGGCACACACAAAGTAGTGTGCGCATTGGGACCCAGAGGAAGGAACAGTGACCCCATGGGAGACTGAACCAGACCTACCTGCTAGTGTTGGAGAGTCTACTGCAGAAGCCGGGGGTGGCTGTGTCTCACCGTAAGGACAAGGACACAGGCAGCAGAAGTTCTGGGAAGTACTCCTTGGCGTGAGCCCTCCCAGAGTCTGCCATTGGCCCCAACAAAGAGCTCAGCAGAAACCACATACACAGAAAGATAGACAAGATGAAAAGGCAGAGGGCTATGTACCAGATGAAGGAACAAGATAAAACCCCAGAAAAACAACTAAATGAAGTGGAGATAGGCAATCCTCCAGAAAAAAGAATTCAGAATAATGATAGTGAAGATGATCCAGGACCTCAGAAAAAGAATGGAGGCAAACATCGAGAAGATGCAAGAAATGTTTAACAAAGACCTAGAAGAATTCAAGAACAAACAAACAGAGATGAACAATACAATAACTGAAATGAAAACTACACTAGAAGAAATCAATAGCAGAAGAACCGAGGCAGAAGAACAGATAAGTGACCTGGAAGACAGAGTGGTGGAATTCACTGCTGTGGAACAGAATAAAGAAAAAAGAATGAAAAGAAATGAAGACAGCCTAAGAGACCTCTGGGACAACATTAAACGCAACAACATTCACATTATAGGGGTCCCAGAAAGAGAAGAGAGAAAGGACCCGAGAAAATATTTGAAGAGATTATAGTCGAAAACTTCCCTATCATGGGAAAGAAAATAGCCACCGAAGTCCAGGAAGCTCAGAGAGTCCCATACAGGATAAACCAAAGGAGAAACATGCTGAGACACATAGTAATCAAATAGGCAAAAATTAAAGACATAGAAAAATTATTGAAAGCAGCAAGGGAAAAACAACAAATAACATACAAGGGAACTCCCACAAGGTTAACAGCTGATTTCTCAGCAGAAACTCTACAAGCCAGAAGGGAGTGGCATGATATACTTAAAGTGATGAAAAGGAAGAATCTACAACCAAGATTACTCTACCCGGCAAAGATCTCCTTCAGATTCGATGGAGAAATCAAAAGCTTTACAGACAAGCAAAAGCTAAGAGAATTCAGCACCGCCAAACCAGCTCTACAACAAATGCTAAAGGAACTTCTCTAAGTGGTATACACAAGAGAAGAAAAGAACGTAGAGAAACAAACCCAAAACAATTAAGGAAATGGTCATAGGAACGTACATATTGATAATTACCTTAAACGTGAATGGATTAAATGCTCCAACCAAAAGACACAGGCTTGCTGAATGGATACAAAAACGAGACCTATATATATGCTGTCTACAAGAGACCCACTTCAGACCTAGGGACACATGCAGACTGAAAGTGAGGGGATGGAAAAAGATATTCCATGCAAATGGAAATCAAAAGAAACCTGGAGTAGCAAGACTCATATCAGATAAAATAGACTTTAAAATAAAGAATGTTACAAGAGACAAAGAAGAACACTACATAATGATCAAGGGATAATCCAAGAAGAAGATAAAACAATTATAAATATATATGCACCCAACATAGAGCACCTCAATACATAAGGCAACTGCTAGTAGCTGTAAAAGAGGAAATTGATAGTAACACAACAATAGTGGGGGACATTAACACCTCACTTACGCCAACGGACAGATCATCCAAAATGAAAATAAATAGGGAAACAGAAGCTTTGAATGACACAATAGACCAGATAGATTTAATTGGTATTTTTACTACATTCCATCCAAAAACAGCAGATTACACTTTCTTCTCAAATGCGCACGGAACATTCTCCAGGATAGATCACATTTTGGGTCACAAGTCAAGCCTCAGTAAATTTAAGAAAATTGAAATCATACCAAGCATCTTTTTTGACCACAACACTATGAGATTAGAAATGAATTACAGAGAAAAAAATGTAAAAAACGAAAACACATGAAGGCTAAAATATACGTTACTAAATACCCAAGAGATCACTGAAGACATCAAAGAGGAAATCAAAAAATACCTAGAGACAAATGACAATGAAAACACGATGATCCAAAACCTATGGGATGCAGCAAAAGCAGTTCTAAGAGGGAAGTTTATAGCTATACAAGCCTACCTCAAGAAACGAGAAAAATCTCAAATAAACCATCTAACCTTACACCTAAAGGAACTAGAGAAAGAAGAACAAAAAACCCCCAAAGTTAGCAGAAGGAAAGAAATCATCAAGATCAGAGCAGAAATAAATGAAATAGAAACAAAGAAAACACGAGCAAAGATCAATAAAAATAAAAGCTGGTTCTTTGAGAAGATAAACAAAATTGATAAACCATTAGCCAGATTCATCAAGAAAAATGGAGAGAGGACTCAAATCAATAAAATTAGAAATGAAGAAGGAGAAGTTACAACAGAAACCCCAGAAATACAAAGCATCCTATGAGACTACTACAAGCAACTCTATGCCAATGAAATGGACAACCTGGAAGAAACAGACAAATTTTTAGAAAGGGATAACCTTTGAAGACTGTACCAGGAAGAAATAGAAAATATGAACAGACCAATCACAAGTAATGAAATTGAAAGTGTGATTAAAAATCTTCCAACAAACAAAATTCCAGGACCAGGTGGCTTCACAGGTGAATTCTATCAAACATTTAGAGGAGAGCCAATCTTCTCAAATTCTTCCAGAAATCTGCAGAGGAAGGAAAACTCCCAAACTCGTTCTATGAGGCCACCATCACCCTGATACCAAAACCAGACAAAGATTCTACAAAAACAGATTACAGACCAATATCACTGATGAATATAGATGCAGAAATCCTCAACAAAATACTAGCAAACAGAATCCAACAACACATTAAAAGGATCATACACCACGATCAAGTGGGACTTATCCCAGGGATGCAAGGATTGTCCAATATACCCAAATCAATCTGTGTGATACACCATATTAACAAATTGAAGGAGAAAAACCATATGATCATCTCAATCGATGCAGAAAAAGCTTTTGACAAAATTCAACACCCATTTATTATAAAAACTCTCCAGAAAGTGGGCATAGAGGAATCCTACCTCAACATAATAAAGGCCATATACGAAAAACCCACAGCAAACATCATTCTCAATGGTGAAAAACTGAAAGCATTTCCTCTAAGATCAGGAACAAGACAAGGATATCCATGCTCACCACTATTATTCAACATAGTTTTGGAAGTCCTAGTCATGGCAATCAGAGAAGAAAAAGAAATAAAAGGAATACAAATTAGTAAAGAAGAAGTAATACTGTCACGGTTTGCAGATGACATGATACTTTACATAGAGAATCCTAAAGATGCCACCAGAAAACTAATAGAGATAATCAATGAATTTGGTAAAGTTGCAGGATACAAAATTAATGCACAGAAATCTCTTGCATTCCTATACACTAATGATGAAAAATCTGATAGAGAAATTAAGGAAACACTCCTGTTTACCATTGCAACAAAAAAAGAATACAATACGTAGGAATAAACCTACCTAAGGAGACAAAAGACCTGTATGCAAAAAACTGCAAGACACTGATGAAAGAAATTAAAGATGTTATAAACAGATGGAAAGATATAGCATGTTCTTGCATTGGAAGAATCAACATTGTGAAAATGACTATACTACCCAAAGCAATCTACAGATTCAGTGCAATCCCTATCAAATTACCAATGGCATTTTTTACAGAACTAGGACAAATCATCTTAAAATTTGTATGGAGACAAAAAAGACCCCAAATAGCCAAAGCAGTCTTGAGGGAAAAAAATGGAGCTGGAGGAATCAGACTCCCTGACTTCAGAGTATACTACAAAGCTACAGTAATCAAAACAATATGGTACTGGCACAAAAACAGAACCATAGATCAATGGAACAAGATAGAAAGCCCAGAGATAAACCCACGCACCTATGGTCAACTAATCTATGACAAAGGAGCCAAGGGTATACAATGGAAAAAAGACAGTCTCTTCAATAAGTGGTGCTGGGAAAACTGGACAGCTACATGTAAAAGAATGAAATTAGAACACTCCCTAACACCATACACAAAAACAATCTCAAAATGATTAGAGACCTAAATGTAAGACTGGACACTATAAAACTCTTAGAGGAAAACACAGGAAGAACACTCTTTGACATAAATCACAGCAAGATCTTTCTTTATCCACCTCCTAGAGTAATGGAAATAAAAACAAAAATAAACAAATGGGACTTAATGAAACTTCAAAGCTTTTGCACAGGAAAGGAAACCATAAACAAGAAGAAAAGACAACCCTAAAAATGGGAGAAAGTATTTGCAAATGTATCAATGGAGAAATGATTAATCTCCAATATATATAAACAGCTCATGCAGCTCAATATTAAAAAAACAAACAACCCAATCCAAAATTGCGCAGAAGACCTAAATAGAAACTTCTCCAAAGAAGACATACAGATGGCCAAGAAGCACATGAAAAGCTGCTCAACATCACTAATTATTAGAGAAATGCAAATCAAAATGACAATGAGGTATCACCTCACACCAGTTAGAATAGGCATCATCAGAAAATCTACAAACAAGAAATGCTGGAGAGGGTGTGGAGAAAAAGGAACCCTCTTGCACTGTTGGTGAGAATGTAAATTGATACAGCCACTATGGAGAACAGTATGGACATTCCTTAAAAAACTAAAAATAGATTTATGATATAATCCAGCAATCCCACTACTGGGCATATACCAAGAGAAAACCATTATTCAAAACGACACATGAATCCCAATGTTCATTGCAGCAGTGTTTACAATAACCAGGTCATGGAAGCAACCTAAATGCCCATCGACAGACAAATGGATAAAAAAGATGTGGTACATATATACAATGGAATATTACTCAGCCATAGAAAGGAACGAAATTGGGTCATTTGTTGAGATGTGGATGGATCTAGAGACTGTCTTCCAGAGTGAAGTAAGTCAGAAAGAGAAAAAGAAATATCGTATATTAACGCATATATGTGGAACCTAGAAAAATGGTACAGATGAAGTGGTTTGCTGGGCAGAAATTGAGACACAGATGTAGAGAACAAACGTATGGGGGGAAAGCCATGGGGGGAGTAGTGGGGTTGGTGTGCTGAATTGGGCGATTGGGGTTGATATGTATACACTGATGTGTATAAAATTGATGACTAATAAGAACCTGCTGTATAAAAAATTAAATTAAATTAAAATTTAAAAATAAAACAAAAAATAACAGTCACATATCTTAACCACCTTGTGATAAATTAATATGTATTAAATAACAAATAGGGTTTATACAATGATCTTAAAAAGTCTCTGACCACTACTAAATCCATTGCCATAGAATCAAGTTCAAGTGCCTTGACCTGCCTGACCAGGGTCTCGAGAATATAAATCAATTTACCTTTTAAGGTTTATTTACTTCAATCAATGGTTTCTGTTTCTGTACCCTGGCCACACTTTATGCCCCCACTACACTTAACCACTCTTTTTTTCTGTTGGCTTCAGTAAGTTAAGCCCATGTGTGTTTATTCATTGGGTAGGATGGCAGGCTTTTTGCCTTTAATAATATAATTAGTACAGATAATTATGTATGTTATTATAAAAAGAGCTTAACAAACAGATAGCACTGCATTAGCTGTGAATTGACCTCTGTTTAATAAATTATTTTCTTAATTACAAGTCTCACATAGCATTGTAGAGTGCCCAACATCTACAGATGTTTAAATGAGCTTTGCAAACATTTTCCCCCATATTTAGCCGTTAATAACTACTAATCAAACTATAACATATATAGGGGATAGTTTGATGAAAGGTGCTAGAATGGTAAAATGTTTCAATGTCTAATGTGTATTTCAATTTGTAATGTAGAGGATTGTGAATTTATTGAATTCAGAAAATATGCAGAATAAACATACAAAATATTTTCAAATTTTAGCCCTCTGTCTAATTAATACTATATATAAATATATAATATGTATAGGTTATATATTATATACTTATATAAATTTTATACATTATATAATATATATATATTTATGATATGTAATACCAAAGTACAGCATTTGGGGAAATATTTGAGAAATTATGTAAGATACATATGAACTACCATCTTCACATAATTATGATTTCTTTTATTATATTACCTAGTATTATGAAACCAGATTCAGGGTATCTGTACATTAACTCACCATTATCTCTTCCTTTTCTCTTTCTTACAAAAGTGATTAGGAACTAAATATCACATTATGATATTTGTGTGATAATTCCAACTTCTGTGTGTTTATTTTTCCTCAAATAAAAACAAAGCCAAAAACACTTTTAGGTATTCTTCAATAAAAAAGCATAAAAATTTACACTTTTGTGTGACCAAACTTGAGCTTTCTCATTGAAAAGCATGAGAAAGCTCATTGAAAACCGTTGAAAAGCATGGTTCCAAAGCAGCCTTTTAAGTCCCTGACACAGCTTGTTTCTAAAATAAACAAATAATACAAAGTAATAAAGAATGACAGTTTAATGAAATATTTAATGTAAAAGTAGAATAAAATTGTTTTATATTCATACAAGCTTTTAAAATCTTATCATTCATGTACTTTTTTTGAAAAGCTATTGGAGAATTTGCTGCAACAAAACAAAATAAGTCAAGAAGAAGATAGATGTGGAATTCAAGAAATAGGTCCATAACATGAGAATAAGAGATTCCCTCAATGATGGAAATTCCTGTGATAATGGTGGAGGGAATTCTCAAGCAAAACTTGTGGTACCCTAGGGGCCAGCCAGTCTCGGTTGAAATAGCAGCACAAAGAACACCAATATAGAGTATTTCTGAAGGGGAAAAGAATGAAATTGATATATTTCATAATACTTTTTAACATGTTGAGCATATGCTCGTGAAATAATGTAGGAGAAAGGAAATATAATCACAGAGTACTATGTGATTCTGCCATGAATAATTATATATGTATAATATAAACAATGAATAATGCTGTAACCCAAAGAGATGAAATTACTCTGTCAGAAGGATGAAGAAAGAAGTGTGAATTTGTATGTTAACAGGGAAGGAGGTGGGGGACTTGAAAGAGAGCTTCTTTGAAACACTCGCCTTCTGTTATAGTAAATGTATGACATCAACTACTGCAAAGCAAATTATTCTGAAGCTTAGAGATTAAAACAACAGTAAACATTTATTATCTCACACAGTTTCTGTGGGTCAGGAATTTGAGAGTAGCTTAGTTGGTGTTCTGGCTCAAGGTTTCTCATAACATTCCAGTCAAAATCTTGGGACTAAATGTAGTCAGATGTGGCTGGGAGACTTTAATAGGGCTGGAGGATTAACTTCCAAGATGGCTCATTCACTTGCCTGGAAGGTTGGTGCTGTTGGCATGAGGCAAACACATATGGACCTTACCACATGGACCTCTCCATAGAGCTGCTTGAGTGTCCTCACAGCATTGAAGCTGGCTTCCTCCATAGTCAGTGATCCAAGAGTGAGCAAGGTAGAAGATCCAGTGTGTTTTACGACCTACCTATGGAACTCACACACCAGCATTTCCACTATATCCTGCTGGTTACATGAGCCACTCAGACCTATTCAAGGAGGGAGGAGACTGTACAATACCATGAAACAGTAGGTGAGAATTACTGAGGGTCGTCTTGAAGACTAGCTACCACAGGAAATTTTTGGAAAATAGCTAATTTTTAAAAAATCAAGACATATGTATATTAGTTGAAAATATGGAGTAAACTATCAAGGAAAACTATTTAAAAGAAGTGAAAGTGGGAAGCAATCTGAATGTCCATTGACAGAGGAATGAGTAAAGAAGATGTGGTTCATATATACAATGGAATATTACTCAGCCATAGAAAATAATGAAATAATGCCATTTTTAGCAACATGGATGGACCTAGAGATTATCATACTAAGTGAAGTAAGTCAGAGAAAGGCAAATATCATATGATATCACTTATATGTAGAATCTAAAAAGATGATACAAATGAACTTATTTACAAAACAGAAACTGACTCACAGCCTTCAAAAACAAACTCATGGTAACCAAAGGGGAAAGTTGGGGAGGAGGGATAAATTAGGGGGTTGGTTTTAACATATATACACTACTATATATAAAATAGATAACTAATAAGGATCTACTGTATAGCACAGGGAACTCTACTCAGTATTCTGTAATAACCTATGTGGGAAAAGAATCTGAAAAAGAATGGATATATGTATAGGTATAACTGAACCATTTTGCCATACACCTGAAACTAACACAACATTGTAAATCAACTATACCTCAATATAAAATAAAGATTAAATTAAAAAAATAAAAAAGGTGAAAGTGGCTGTTTCTGGGGAGCAGAAACATAGTAGAAGTGAGGGACATGAGACTAATGTATTTTTTCATTTTAACTTTATAGAATTATTAGACTTTTAAAGTATATACATTTATAACCTAGTTAAAGTAAAAATTAATCAACTAATACAAATTAATCTGGTAAAAAGTGCAGAATAACGTATGTCTACTGAGCAAATAAACAGATGACAAAACTGGAGATGAAGATCAAAGTGAAACCACAGCTGAGTTTGCCTGGTCTCTCTCTCATTGGATTTGATTATGTTACAGGAGCTTCTAACTAACTGGACCATTTTATCTTAATAATTCAATAGCTTCACTCCTAGAATAACTGTCCTATAGGTCTTTGTCTACCTTCCTTGTCTGAGTTTGAGGCTACGCTTTCATCCTTTTGTGTTTCAATGGAGAAAATGAGGCCCTGAAGGAACATATATGTAGCAGTTGCTGTTGTGGATGTTTCATGGTCCTGGATAAAGAGGAGGTAGCCATAACTCTCATCTAAGGGACTTTAAAACGTTGTTGCTTTAAAACGAAGTGTATGAACACTGTAGTCACGGTTTCTTTAGCATCAGTATTAAAGGAAGGCACACCGTCTCTTTTCTAATTAATCCTTAAAATGAGTACATACTTTTCTCTACTTCCTCTAGATATCCTTCAGAAATCTCAAGACTCTTAAGACCAAAGTGTCTGGTGAATCAAGAAGAATCTCATAGCTTAGCTACACTTCATCAATTTAGACTTTGCCAGCCCTGAAGGAGGACAAACATGAAGGGACTCTTCAAACAGCTAATGAGTTTGTGTTGATGTAAGAAAAATAGCCAGTTGGAGAGCTGTGTTGTTTTCCACTAAGACACTTCAATGCATCTGAAAGATTGTGTAACTGAATTTTAATTATCTGGCTTCAGAAGGTATAAAAATCACATTCATGATTAGCAGATAAGAGAGAAAGTTATAGTGGTAAATTCTGGTATGAAATGTTGGTTATATCTGGTAAAACACACAAAGAGCCAAACATGTTAGAGGGAGTTGGTTGGAATTAGAGTATGAGTATTGGTTTCTTAATGAAGGGAAAAGGGACTTGGATATTAGGATCATCCAGAAATTGTATGTTACCTTATGGAGATGAAAAACCCTAAACTTCTATGCTATATATACATATTTTTTTCTCCCTAATCTTTAGGATAAAGTCGATTCTAGAAAAGAAGAACAGCACAGTGACCCAATGGTAGGATATTTCTTTCCATGTGCCAAGAGTGTATCAAAATAGAGGCCAAAAGGTCTGTGCTGTGGCCAAGTAGACAGAGAGATTTTAATGCACTTATTCATGGCATTATTTCAGACTTTGCCTATAGTTGGCATTCAAAAGATGTTTGTTAAATTTGATAAATAAACAAATGCTATATCAGTATGGCCCTTTTCTAATCCAGGACCTTAGCACACAGCCAGAAAAAACTTGCACTCTCCAAAAGCCATCTGCATTCTGGCCAGAGTCATCAATTCTGCTTGGTCCTTTCACAGTGAAGAAGGTTTGGATAAACTTTGTGGGAAAGTCTCGTTAGCTGCCCAGTAAAAATTTAGAAAAGAACATGGGAGATGGTGGTATTAGGATGCCTTGAGTCATTGGGTAGATTATATATCACAAAGTCCATCATTTGTCATTCACAATGACCATGATTAAAGGTGTGCAATCATGTGGCCCTTGTGAAGGGGAATGGAAAGAACATTAAAATCTCCTGAATGTGTACCATTCCAGACATTATACAGCAACCTCAGACCATCTGGTAATCAACAGTTATGAAAAATTCTGCTGAGTAAAATTTTGCTTAGTGGGTTAATATTCTGAAAATAATAAACTGAAATAATTATTATGCTTCCCATTAATCATGTTCCCACAAAGGCTGACTGCCACTGTGGCCCCAAGGAAAGGATTGGGTTACTGACACCTCAAGGATAAGGATGCTATCACATAGCACAAGTCCCTTCTAGACAGAAGAGGAAGAAAAAGAAAGCCTTTCTTGTTCCAGAGAAAAGAAAAGAAACAGGAAGATAGATGCAATAACTGTAACTCAACATTCTCGGTGACAGTCCTGGATAATGAAGCATGGATGACAAAGGATAGATACTTCATGTATACAAAGCAGAGAGCCAAAAATAGGAAGGCTTGAACTTACATCTAATTGGGGCTTTTAGGAGGAGAACCATTGCAGGGTGCCCAATACCAACATGCCATTCCCACCTCTGAATGGTGTGGTGGCATTGGCAGCATGGCATATTTGAGCAGAGAAAAGAGCAGATGTAGTATATGTCAAATCTCTTCCTGATCACAGGTATCACAGAAAGCAATCTTCAGCATGCTCCAGTGGTGGAGAGGATTGGGGGACAGAGGGCTGTAATGAAGAGTGAAGTAACTTTGTTAACTGAGGCTGCAGATGGAGCCGGAGAGCGCAAAGCAAGAGTGGGGAAGAACAACCTGATTGAAATTCAGAAACCCTGCAGTGCCATTGACAGCTGAAGTGAGGGCAAGTCTACAAGGGAGGGCCACTGGATTCTCAGTGTCCTAAGTGAGAGACTCAAGTTTCAGCACTACAGTTTCGAAAGTAGATGTTAACATAATGCCCAACTACCAGACAGTACAGAGTTTTGACACTAAAGAAAATTAGCCTCCAGGGGAGATAAAGACAGACACAGAATTTAAAATCTCTATCCTCATGAAATTATCCAAGATTTACTCTACTCTCTAGTGTCATCTTGAGTAAGAGGATGAAGGAGAAATCCTGAATTACCGAGTATTTACTGAAGACATTGAGTTGCGATTCCCTCTTTTGGCAAATTTAAGGATATGTTTACCTCCAAATCCAGCTAGCAGAGTGAGGGCTTGGGGGAAGATTAAGGAAAAGAAAGGAGCTAAAATGTTTTGGGAGCAATCCTGAATTGTGCTGTGTAACTTTCTAATACACTATAGATGTTTAAGTAGGATTGTTTGGAGGACCTATCTAGATTGCTTAGGTGTTATCTCTGTATTAAGCTAAATGTCAACAGAGAGCCACACTTTTGGAGCACATTCCTTTTAGTGCTACAACAGTGCTTTCACTGACTTGTGCATCGGTACTGTGCCTCAGATGTAGAAGTGCTAATGGAAAGGGAAATGGTGCTAGCTCAGTAATTCCAGGGATATTGTTAAGGGTGTTGCCAGCCACATCATTCAGTGTTTCCAACAGAAGTCTCAGCATGAAAAGCTTATTTCCTATAGCTAATAGGAAAAGCTTCATTTCTCTAGCAGAATTTGTATGCTTTTCCTTTATGACCATTTCAAACCTTATAATTGGTTGTGTTTCCTTTTCTGCTTTGGTTAACAGAACCCAGATAGTCAATTTTAGCGTCCAACATAGACTGTAGGTTTACATATCTACATATTCATCTGATTTTATGTTCCTGATCTATTTGAGTTTTTGCTGGCCGTGATTTTAAATTATGATTTTCCCTTTAATATTGTTCTGAATCATTTTAAAATGTCACTCAATATTCTTGAATGACAACATATAATGATAAAAATAATAGTTTTGATATATTGAGACTTCCTATGATAGGAACTTTTCTAAGATAAGATTTAATTCTCACTACAAATCATGACCTGTGAGAAAGTTTCCACACATCTCTATTTTACTGCAAAGAAAATAGGTATAATTAGATTGGGCAATTTACTCAAGCACAAAGCTAGAAAATGCTGAGGCTGGGATACAAACCTATATTTTCTGAGGACAAAGCGTGATCTCTTAGTCGCTATAGTATACCATCATTTTGGAACAAAATGAGGTTTATATAAAAAAAGTTATCAATTATTAAACAATTATTAGAAACTTCCTCAAATTTCAATCCTCTATTGAACACTAAAGATAACAACAGAAATACTCATAGAAAATCAATTACCCTATGCTCTTAAGGGTCTTATATGTTAGTTGTAGAAATAAGACATGTGTATTGAATTATCTAAATTTATAGAAGATAATTTATAAATAAATATATTCATATACTAAGTAGTAGAAGAAAGCCATCTGGAAATTTTTAAATGGAGGAAAATCTGCAAGTATTAATTGTGGATTTCTTATCAAAGATGAAAATTAGGCTGAATATAAAGGTGGCTAAGAATAAACTGATGTAGGTAAAGACAGAGACTTCCACATAAAAAAAAATAGAAATTAGGTACAGAAACAAAAACAAAAGATAGCACATTTGTGGGACAGAGGAATTAGATGTAGTCAAGGAATAGGGTTTAATAAGTAGATCAATAATAAAATTTAAATGTCTCAAAAGTTCTAAGCCTAAAAGCTTGGGAAAAATATCTTTGCCTAAGAATTTGGGAAGAAAATCCCATCTGGGGAGTAAAATGAAAAGCTTACTATGCAAGTGTTGAGTTTGAAATGATATTCAATTGGAACTATCAAGCTGTGGAGTTGGAGACATAGTACTGGGAATTGGTTAATTGTCAGGCTTTATGACACTGGGACAGATGGGAGTAGGACATAGAATATACTGCAGGTCAGGTTCTGTCCAGAAACCAATCAACACTAGAGAATTAGTTAATATGTGAATAAGTAACTTAGCATATCTTCTTAGTTCAGACAAGGAAGCAGGTATAGATTTGAGAAGTCTACATAAATGAAAAGAAGAAGTGGAAACAAATCTAGGGGTAAAAAGCAAAACCAAGATATACAGTCTCTGGTGTGAGGCCCTATTATATGTTGTTAGCTATAGGTGGGTGGTTAGATAAGAGTGTGTGCATGCGGAACTAAACAAAGACTGAGTCCCATGAGACTTAGTAGACTATGATCATAAAAAAGAGCATTACACCTTCAAAAATATTCTTATAATACTAGAAATAAATATAATCTTCAAATTCTAGATGCGAGTGAAATCCTTGAAAGTATACTACCTATTTAAGGTAGTGATGGTAAACAGAAAAATATACAAAAATAGGTAAATATAAGCTATACAATCTAATATGATAGAAAATAAAGGTCTTGACTAATCTGAAGATGTCATTGTGTAGGGCTGGATTTCCATGCACAAATAGTGACTGATTATAATATATTTTGAAGAAATTTCAAGACTACTTATCACTTAATCTCCCCACTCCCTACTGTGGTGTAACCTCCTGGCCTTTCTCTGATAAGAATACCCAAACTAGAGTTGCTAACAAAATAGGCAACAACTGCAAGGTGAATGTGTCCATAGGCCAATGGTAACATGCATTTATGATATCTAAGGCAACTTTTTACCTCTTTTCCAATCAGCACGCTCATATCATAAGTTGATTTTGCTATATAACCCTTGAAAGGCATAGATGGTCTGCCTCAAGCACATCCCAAACCCCACCTCATCCTAACTCCAGCTTGTAATTCACCATATCTTCCTAATTCTCTCAGAACAGAGGCTCTCCAATTTTAGCATTATTAGAATTATCCAGAGGTCACGTTAAACCACAGATTGCTGGGCCAGAGTCTCTGACTTAGTAGGACTGGAGTAGACTCAAAACTTTGCTTTTCTAACATATTCTGAGATCATAGTGATCCTGCTGGTTGGGGAAGCATGAGAACCACTGACTTAGAAGAAGATCGTAGGTATTTGTATAGTTAGAGTTGCTAGTTAATTTCATATTGATTTCCCTCACAAGGTAGTGAGGTAAGGAGAAGACTGTCTCTGGTGCATCTCTGAACTCCCACTGGGCTGCACACTACCCAGTACAATAACAAACATGGACTGAACAGATGGATTCACCTCTCCATTTGAACTTCGATTACTCCATCTTAGGCATTCATGAAATGGATGCTCAAATAAATGCTTAACTAACTACTAGACTTCAGTTTTCCCTAATGCTTATATAACTAACCCATTATTTACCAGAACTTTATAAACATCCTTATTTTTTATTATTAATTTCATAAACACCCCTGTCTTATTATTCCCCTATTTAAAATTGCAAAAGTCTCTTACTGCAGAAATGTAAATCCTTCTTTCTCCATCATACTGTCTATTCCTATTTACCATTAGTATTAGGCTAGTCAAGCCAGTTGCCTCCACATGAGATGATGCCTATGCTCATTCCAGCTTTGCTCAGAATGTGTCCCCAGTGGCATAAACTCACTCCGTCATTACTTCTGCAAATCCTATCTACAGGCTTTCTAGAATACTTCAACAAATTGTCTCAAATCCTTTTGGAGACAAGATGAAGAAGTGCAAACCAACACTTACCTCACCTATAACTGATGCCATTTTTATTCTGTATTAGATTATATCTTTTATTATTCCTTATGTGTCTAATGTACATTAGTCTTCTAGCTACCACACAATCATAAATTCCTTGTGGACAAGGACTATATCATCTGTAGCCCCACAGTACCTAGAAAAATAATTTGTACTTAATATGGATTCAACAAATACTTTTTGGCTGTTGAACTGTTTAGACAAATAAAGGTCAAGAAGAACATATCTTACCTTAATGAAAAGTACAGATCATAATATGAGTGGGAAAGAACTATATAAAAAGGTTTGAACTGTGATTAATATAAACCCTTAAAAATTTAAATAAAAGGTACCTTTTTTTTTTAAAGTGACTGCCCTTTAATATTTGAAATTGTCTTGCACAAACAACTATGTGCAATCTCTAACAGTGACTAAAGCAAAAAGAACAATTTCCCAACATTGTGGTGGGAAAATCATCCCATAATACCCACTTTTCTGTAATTTTCTATTGTTTATTAAACAGTTTTTTTGATGTGTACATACTCTCACTACAGTTTAACGTCAGCTGGGTAATCTCTTAACTCCTCCAAGTTTGTGTTCTTGGCCCAGGGCCATATCTTCAAGCCAACTTTTCGAAGATCTGAAAAGTAACAAGTGGTACCCTAAGCTGAAAAGTCCTATAACACAGAAAATTATATTTTACTTTCCCAGAAAATGGTGGGAATTGATCGGTGAGACATGCAGTAAGGCTTCTTCCTTCTTATCTCTTTCTAGCTCTAAAAAACTCAAGCTTATACAAGTACAAGGCTCACGTTTACTACAAGTTTTCCATATATTGTGAGAAAAAAAATGAAACAATATAGCAGGGCAGCTGAGAGCATGTACTCTGAAAATACACAGCCACACTCCAACATACATCTTGCTCCACGACTCCCCACCTCTAGGATTGTCAGCCAATTACCTAATCTTTCCTAAGACTAGACTTTTTTCTCCTTAAAGGAGGGATAATAATGTACCTCACAGGGTTGTTGTGAGAATTAAGAAAAGAAACCTACGGAAAGCATTTAACAGACAATTTTATACACATACATATACATATATTACATAGGACATTTAGGGCATTTCTGCTTCTGCCCAAAGACCCTGAGAAGAGGGTAAAAACTGTGGGAGTTAGGGGCAGGGATGTGTGTGTGGAGAAGGCAAGGGAGAAAAGGAAAGAGAATACCCAAATTGTTGATAAAAGGAAAAAGGAATCATTTCTTACAATTTTTGAATTTTCTTCAAATGGTATGGAGTTGAGAAGACAATCATAAAGAGAGTAATAGAATTAGAATTTGAATTTAATGTGTGCAGATATAAAGTATGATTTTAATGCAATGAAAGAGAGAGGAAAGAAGGTTAAAAGGAAACAACAATAACTGAGGGATGCAGTCTCCCACAGCTGTTCAGAAGCGCCATTCTCAGCCTCAGAGTGAGGTGTTCAAACCAGCTGCCATAGAAGCATGTGCCAAATCTTGAAGAAGGTTGAGATGGGAAAGGTGAAGATGGAACTAATAGAGATAAAGTAAGCAGGGATGTGTAGGACACAGGGGTAGTAACAGGCAGTGATGCAATTCATTATAATGTGTGGGAAAAGCCTGGATGACTGAACACACCAGTGAAGTCTTGATGTCACACTGTCTTAGTACATTGAGTAACATCTAGAACAGGACTCAAATGTCTTTCAGATTTTCCCCTTGTTCCATTTTCCCACCATAGTGATTGCCTCTGTGCTTACAAAATATCTGTGCATCATCTGAGCTACATGAGTCCATTGAATGATGCACTTGTTCAGAAAGAGATACATGTGACTGTCCAAATGTTTAGGCCAACTTTAGAGGGTGCCAAGCAAGATCCACTTCAACAGATCATAATTTATACTGACAGCTGGACAAACAAAAGCAGAGTGACGCATGAACCAGCTTAAGAAAATTGCCAATCCTCCACCAACTGCTTGTTATATTACTCTTAAATGTTTCTAAATAAGTCAGTTAGAATAACATCATGTGGGCCATGGTAAGTCAGAAGAAAATAAATGTCACTTTCAACAATTTGAATTCTATCTCTAAATGCCTTCTCTTTGGTCCTTTTATTTAACCATCATCTGGCAAAGGGTAAAAAACAAAATTGTCATGGTTTTGTAGTGGTCAGCACTTTCAGTGATTCACATTTCAACGTGGCCTTGTGACAACTATGGGTCTTTTCCAGGTGGTTTTTGGCATTACCTACATGGCTGGTCACACAATGTATTTTGCCTTGGAGACTGGAAGAATAATAACAATGACCCCATCTTTCAGAGAACCACAACCTCACTCTGGCAGAGGTTCTGAGCCAAAAGCTCTGAAATCATGAGCTCTAGGATAGTAAGAAGTTCCAGAGTCTTGGGTCACCCAGCTTCTCCTTCCTCAATATTCAAAGAACATGATAATCCCTGGAAGTATGCCAAATCAGTTCTTTTGGCTGAGGTTAGGTATCATGTCAGAAGTGCCCTCTAATAACATTTTAGCCAAATGGAGTTGGGTTTATGGTTATGCACATCTGGAAATGCAACCAGAGGAAATCTGTCAACAATGATAACTATAAAGGGCAGCAGACTTCTTTTTGCTTGTATATGCTGTTGGGGGGAGGAAATTACCAGGGTTCATCTTTTTTTTTTTTTTTAACATCTTTATTGGAGTATAATTGCTTTACAAAGGCGTGTTAGTTTCTGCTTTATAACAAAGTGAATCCGTTATAAATATACATATGTTCCCATATCTCTTCCCTCTTGCATCTCCCTCCCTCCCACCCTCCATATCCCACCCCTCTAGTTGGTCACAAACCACCTAGCTGATCTCCCTGTGCTGTGTGGCTGCTTCCCACTAGCTATCTATTTTACGTTTGGTAGTGTATATATGTCCATGTAACTCTCTCACTTTTTCACAGCTTACCCTTCTCCCTCCCCATATCCTCAAGTCCACGCTCTAGTAGGTCTGTGTCTTTATTCCTGTCTTACCCCTAGGTACTTCATGACCTTTTTTTTTTTTCCCTTAGATTCCATATATATGTGTTAGCATATGGTATTTGTTTTTCTCTTTCTGACTTACTCCACTCCGTATGACAGACTCTAAGTGCATCCACCTCACTAAAAATAACTCAATTTTGTTTCTTTTTATGGCTGAGTAATACTCCATTGTATATATGTGCCACACCTTCTTTATCCATTCATCTGTTGATGGACACTTAGGTTGCTTCCATGTCCTGGCTATTGTAAATAGAGCTGCAATGAACATTTTGGTACATGACTCTTTTTGAATTATGGTTTTCTCAGGGTATATGCCCAGTAGTGGGATTGCTGGGTCATATGGTAGTTCTATTTGTAGTTTTTTAAGGAACCTCCATACTGTTCTCCATAGTGGCTGTATCAATTTACATTCCCACCAACAGTGCAAGAGGGTTCCCTTTTCTCCACACCCTCTCCAGCATTTATTGTTTCTAGATTTTTTGATGATGGCCATTCTGACTGGTGTGAGATGATATCTCATTGTAGTTTTGATTTGCATTTCTCTAATGATTAATGATGTTGAGCATTCTTTCATGTGTTTGCTGGCAATCTGTATATCTTCTTTGGAGAAATGTCTATTTAGGTCTTCTGCCCATTTTAGATTGGGTTGTTTTTTGTTATTGAGCTGCATGAGCTGCTTGTAAATTTTGGAGATTAATCCTTTGTCATTTGCTTCATTTGCAAATATTTTCTCCCATTCTGAGGGTTGTCCTTTGGTCTTGTTTATGGTTTCCTTTGCTGTGCAAAAGCTTTGAAGTTTCATTAGGTCCCATTTGTTTACTTTTGTTTTTATTTCCATTTCTCTAGCAGGTGGATCAAAAAGGATCTTGCTGTGATTTATGTCATAGAGTGCTCTGCCTATGTTTTCCTCTAAGAGTTTGATAGTGTCTGGCCTTACATTTAGGTCTTTAATCTATTTTGAGTTTATTTTTGTGTATGGTGTTAGGGAGTGTTCGAATTTCATACTTTTACATTTACCTGTCCAGTTTTCCCAGCACCACTTATTGAAGAGGCTGTTCTTTCTCCACTGTACATTCCTGCCTCCTCTATCAAAGATAAGGTGACCATATGTGCGTGGGTTTATCTCTGGGCTTTCTATCCTGTTCCATTGATCTATATTTCTGTTTTTGTGCCAGTACCATACTGTCTTGATTACTGTAGCTTTGTAGTATAATCTGAAGTCAGGGAGCCTGATTCCTCCAGCTGCATTTTTCTTTCTCAAGGTTGCTTTGGCTATTCGTGGTATTTTGTGTTACCATACAAATTGTGAAATTTTTTGTTCTAGTTCTGTGAAAAATGCCAGTGGTAGTTTGATAGGGATTGCATTGAATCTGTAGATTGCTTTGGGTAGTAGAGTCATTTTCACAATATTCATTCTTCCAATCCAAGAACATGGTATATCTCCCCATCTATTTGTATCATCTTTAACTTCTTTCATCAGTGTCTTATAATTTTCTGCATACAGGTCTTTTGTCTCCTTAGGTAGGTTTATTCCTAGATATTTTATTCTTTTTGTTGCATTGGTAAATGGGATTGTTTTCTGAATTTCAATTTCAGAATTTTTACCATTGGTGTATAAGAATGCCAGAGATTTCTGTGGATTAATTTTGTATCCTGCTACTTTACCAAATTCAGTGATTAGCTCTAGTAGTTTTCTGGTAGCATGCTTAGGATTCTCTATGTATAGTATCATGTCATCTGCAAACAGTGACAGCTTTACTTCTTCTTTTCTGATTTGGATTCCTTTTTCTTCTCTGATTGCTGTGGCTAAAAAGTCCAAAACTATGTTGAATAAGAGTAGTGAGAGTGGGCAACCTTGTCTTCTTCCTGATCTTAGTGGAAATGGTTTCAGTTTTTCACCATTGAGGACGATGTTGGCTGTGGGTTTGTCATATATGGTCTTTATTATGTTGAGGTAAGTTCCCTCTGTACCTACTTTCTGGAGGGTTTTTATCATAAACAGGTGTTGAATTTTGTTAAAAGCTTTCTCTGCATCTATTGAGATGATCATATGGTTTTTCTCCTTCAATTTGTTAATATGGTGTATCACGTTGATTGATCTGCATATATCGAAGAATACTTGCATTCATGGAATAAACCCCACTTGATCATGGTGTATGACCCTTTTAATGTGCTGTTGGATTCTGTTTGCTAGTATTTTGTTGAGGATTTTTGCATCTATGTTCATCAGTGATATTGGCCTGTAGTTTTCTTTCTTTATGACATCTTTGTCTGGTTTTGGTATCAGGGTGATGGTGGGTTCGTAGAACGAGTTTGTGAGTGTTCCTCCCTCTGCTATATTTTGGAAGAGTTTGAGAAGGATAGGCGTTAGCTCTTCTCTAAATGTTTGATAAAATTCGCCTGTGAAGCCATCTGGTCCTGGGCTTTTGTTTGTTGGAAGATTTTTAATCACAGTTTCAATTTCAGTACTTGTGATTGGTCTGTTCATATTTTGTATTTCTTCCTGGTTCAGTCTCGGAAGGTTGTGCATTTCTAAGAATTTGTGCATTTCTTCCAGGTTGTCCATTTTATTGGCATAGAGTTGCTTGTAGTAATCTCTCATGATCCTTTGTATTTCTGCAGTGTCAGTTGTTACTTCTGCTTTTTCATTTCTCTTTCTATTGATTTGAGTCTTCTCCCTTTTTTTCTTGATGCGTCTGGCTAATGGTTTATCAATTTAGTTGATCTCTCAAAGAACCAGCTTTTAGTTTTATTGATCTTTGCTATCATTTCCTTCATTTCTTTTTTATTTATTTCTGATCTGATCTTTGTGATTTCTTTCCTTCTGCTAACTTTGGGCTTTTTTTGTTCTTGTTTCTCTAATTTCTTTAGGTGCAATGTTCGGTTGTTTATTTGAGATGTTTCCTGTTTCTTAAGGTAGGATTGTAATGCTATAAACTTCCCTCTTAGAACTTCTTTTCCTGAATCTCATAGGTATTGGTTCATCGTGTCTCCATTGTCATTTGTTTCTAGGTATTTTTTGATTTCCTCTTTTATTTCTTCAGTGATCACTTCGGTACTAAGTATTGTATTGTTTAGCCTCCATGTGTTTGTATTTTTTACAGATCTTTTCCTGTAATTGGTGTCTAGTCTCATAGCGTTGTGGTCGGAAAATATACTTCATATGATTTCAGTTTTCTTAAATTTACCAAGGCTTGATTTGTGACCCAAGATATGATCTATGCTGGGGAATGTTCCATGAGCACTTCAGAAAAATGTGTATTCTGTTGTTTTTGGATGGAATGTCCTATAAATATCAATTAAGTCCATCTTGTTTAATGTATCATTTAAAGCTTGTGTTTCCTTATTTATTTTCAGTTTGGATGATCTGTCCATTGGTGAAAGTGGGGTGTTAAAGTCCCCTACTATGATTGTGTTACTGTCGATTTCCCCTTTTATGGCTGTTAGTAATTGCCTTATGTATTGAGGTGCTCCTATGTTGGGTGCATAAATATTTACAATTGTTATATCTTCTTCTTGGATCGATCCCTTGATCATTATGTAGTGTCCTTCTTTGTCTCTTATAGTCTTTATTTTAAAGTCTATCTTGTCTGATATGAGAATTGCTACTCCAGCTTTCTTTTGATTTCCATTTGCATGGAATATCTTTTTCCATCCCCTCACTTTCAGCCTGTAAGTGTCCCTAGGTCTGAAGTGGGTCTCTTGTAGACAGCGTATATATGGGTCTTGTTTTTGTATCCATTCAGCCAGTCTATGTCTTTTGGTGGGAGCGTTTAATCCATTTACACTTAAGGTAATTATCAATATGTATGTTTCTATTCCCATTTTCTTAATTGTGTTGGGTTTGTTATTGTAGGTCTTTTCCTTCTCTTGTGTTTCTTGCCTAGAAAAGTTCCTTTAGCCTTTGTTGTAAAGCTGGTTTGGTGGTGCTGAACTCTCTCAGCTTTTGCTTGTCTGTAAAGGTTTTAATTTCTCCATCGAATCTGAATGAGATCTTTGCTGGGTAGAGTAATCTTGGTTGTAGGTTTTTCTCCTTCATCACTTTAAATATGTCCTGCCACTCCCTTCTGGCTTGCCGAGTTTCTGCTGAAAGATCAGCTGTTAACCTTATGGGGATTCCCTTGTGTGTTATTTGTTGTCTTTCTCTTGCTGCTTTTAATATGTTTCCTTTGTATTTAATTTTTGATAGTTTGATTAATATGTGTCTTGTCATGTTTCTCTTTGGATTTATCCTGTATGGGACTCTCTGTGCTTCCTGGACATGATTAACTATTTCCTTTCCCATATTAGGGAAGTTTTCAACTATAATCTCTTCAAATATTTTCTCAGTCTCTTTCTTTTTCTCTTCTTCTTCTGGGACCCCTATAATTCGAATGTTTGTGCATTTAATATTGTCCCAGAGGTCTCTGAGACTGTTCTCAGTTCTTTTCATTCTTTTTTCTTCTCTGCAGTAGTTATTTCCACTATTTTATCTTCCAGGTCACTTGTCCGTTCTTCTGCCTCAGTTATTCTGCTATTGATCCCTTCTAGAGAATTTTTCACTTCATTTATTGGGTTGTTCATCATTGCTTGTTTCCTCTTTAGTTCTTCTAGGTCCTTGTTAAATGTTTCTTGCATTTTCTCTATTCTATTTCCAAGATTTTCGATCATCTTTACTATCATTATTCTGAATTCTTTTTCAGGTAGACTGCTTATTTCCTCTTCATTTGTTAGGTCTGGTGGGTTTTTACCTTGCTCCTTCATCTGCTGTGTGTTTTTCTGTCTTCTCATTTTTCTTATCTTACTGTGTTTGGGGTCTCCTTTTTGCAGGCTGCAGGTTCGTAGTTTCCCGTTGTTTTTGTTGTCTGTCCCCAGTGGCTAAAGTTGGTTCAGTGGGTTGTGTAGGCTTCCTAGTGGAGGGGAGTAGTGCCTGTGTTCTGGTGGATGAGGCTGGATCTTGTCTTTCTGGTGGGCAGGTCCACGTCTGGTGGTGTGTTTTGTGGTGTCTGTGGCCTTATTATGATTTTAGACAACCTCTCTGATAATGGATGGGGCTGTGTTCCTGTCTTGCTAGATATTTGGCATAGGATGTCCAGCACTGTAACTTGCTGGTCGTTGAGTGAAGCTGGGTCTTGGTGTTGAGATGGAGATCTCTAGGAGATTTTCACCATTTGATATTGTGTGGAGCTGTGAGGTCTCTTGTGGACCAGTGTCCTGAAGTTGGCTCTCCCACCTCAGAGGCACAGCACTGACTCCTGGCTGGAGCACCAAGAGCCTTTTATCCACATGGCTCAGAATAAAAGGGAGAAAAAGAAGAAAGAAAGAAAGAAAGAAAGAAAGAAAGAAAGAAAGGGAGAGAGAGAGAAAGAAAGAAAGAAAGAAAGAAAGAAAGAAAAGAAAGAAGGAAGGAAAGAAAGGAAGGAAGGAAGGAAGAAAGAAAGAAAGAAAAGAAAGAAAGAAAGAAAGAAAGGAGGGAGGGAGGGAGGGAGGGAGGAAGGTAAAATAAAAATAAATAAATAAAGTTATTTAAATAAAAAATAATTATTAAGAAAAACATTTTTTTAAAAAGAAAAAAAAAAAAAAAAGGACAGACAGAACCCCAGGACAAATGGTGAAAGCAAAGCTTTACAGGCAAAATCTCACACAGAAGCATACACATACACACTCACAAAAAGAGGAAAAGGGGAAAAAATAATATATCTTGCTCTCAAAGCCCACCTCCTCAATTTGGGATGATTCGTTGTCTATTCAGGTATTCCACAGATGCAGGGTACATAGGTAGATTGTGGAGATTTAATCCGCTGCTCCTGAGGCTGCTGGGAGAGATTTCCCTTTCTCTTCTTTGTTCGCACAGCTCCGAGGGTTCAGCTTTGGATTTGTCCCCGCCTCTAAGTGTAGGTCGCCTGAGGGCGTCTGTTCTTCGCTCAGACAGGACGGGGTTAAAGGAGCCGTTGATTCGGGGGCTCTGGCTCACTTAGCATGGGGGGAGGGAGGGGTGCGGATGCGGAGCGAGCCTGCGGCGGCAGAGGCCACCATGACTTTGCCCCAGCCCGAGGCGCGCAGTGCGTTCTCCCGGGGAAGTTGTCCCTGGATTACGGGACCCTGGCAATGGCGGGCTGCTCAGGCTCCCGGGAGGGGAGGTGTGGAGGGTGACCTGTGCTCGCACACAGGCTTCTTGGTGGCGGCAGCAGCAGCCTTAGCGTCTCATGCCCATCTCTGGGGTCCGCGCTGTTAGCCGCGACTCGCGGCCGTCTCTGGAGCTCCTTTAAGCAGTGCTCTTAATCCCCTCTCCTCACGCACCAGGAAACAAAGAGGCAAGAAAAAGTCTGTAGCCTCTTCGGCAGGTCCAGACTTTTCCCCGGACTCCTTCCCGGCTAGCCGCGGCGCACTAACCCCTTCAGGCTGTGTTCACGCCGCCAACCCCAGTCCTCTCCCTGCGCTCCAACCTCCGAAGCCTGAGCCTCAGCTCCCCGCCCCCATCCGCCCCGGCAGGTGAGCACACAAGCGTCTCGGGCTGGTGAGTGCCAGTCGGCACCGATCCTCTGTGCGGGAATCTCCCCGCTTTACCTCTGCGCCCCTGTTGCTGTGCTCTCCTCCGCGGCTCTGAAGCTTTCCCCCTCCACCACCCGCAGTCTCTGCCTGCGAAGGGGCTTCCTAGTGAGTGGAAACCTTTCCTCCTTCACAGCTCCCTCCCACTGGTGCAGGTCCCGTCCCTATTCTTTTGTCTCTGTTTTTTCTTTTGCCCTACCCAGGTACGGGGGGGAGTTTCTTGCCTTTTGGGAGGTCTGAGGTCTTCTGCCAGCATTCAGTGGGTGTTCTATAGGAGCAGTTCCACGTGTAGATGTATTTCTGACGTATCTGTGGGGAGGAACGTGATCTCCGCGTCTCACTCTTCTGCCATCTTCCTGAACTCCCTCAGGGTTCATCTTTGAGGTAAGGAAATAGCAAAACTGAAAAGGAGGAAGGGAGAACTGAAGTGGCATTTTTTTCTTTTGATATACTAAGATGGTGTATGATAATCATGTTCTCTTTTCAATGTAGGAAGACAGTGTTCTCTAACCATTCCTGAATACCACTAATTCAAAAGTTTTACTAAAAAATGTTTAGTGTCAATTTTCAGGGTGTAAAACTTTCCTATTCTATAGTCTACATTTTTGCTAAAAATACTTATGTAAGCAAGAGCTAATATAGACCTACAGAATTAGTTTAAAGCTATGACATGGGCCCACCATTGCCTTATCTACAGTAAAGCAAGCAGTATCAATAGTGCAATAGACTATGAATAGTTTGTTCTTCACAGATACCTTTAGATCAAGCCAAACTTATTAGTGTGACTGCTTTTCAATAGATAAGCTATTCTTTACTATATTCTAGGCAAAATGCTTAATATATATTGAGAATATGATACCTTTGAAAAGTGTCATTTAAGCAGCAATTGGAAACCTTCAGCAAACATGCATTGACAGTCTTCTCTGAATTAGAAATAAGTGCTGGCCACTGGAGATACCCTTGTGAATAGAGCCAGTCTATTCTTTCAAGACGCTTGTACTCTGGTAAAGCAAAAGATACATTACGACTGTAGTCACGGGTCAAGCAGAGGTCAGTTTATGAAATAGTAAAAGTACTAACACAGTGTTACCAAAAATATGAATGAGAATTTCTGACTACAACAGAAGGGATAGTTTGTAGGAAAGAAGTATTTGATATGAATCTTGAGAGAAAAGTGGAATTTCAACAAATAGAGGGTGTAGATCAATGGCAAAAACAAAGGTGAAAGGCTTTAAAGACGCTGAAGTGTTCCGGGCATAGAAAGTAGAATTGTGTGATTAGATTGTAAGGTGTATAGAGAAGAAGAAGGTGGGGAGTTGAGACTGGAAAGTTATACTAGGTCCAAATTACAGAGGGACTTTCTGTTATGCTAAGACATTTGAACTTTATTCTCTACTAAATGAGGAACCATTGATGGTTCTGAGTGAGTAAATGGCATGATGACAATTGTCTTAAAAGAAGATAACTCATATGACAACATAAACAATGGATTGAGAGAGAAAGACAGGGAAGAAAGCATTTTAAAGGATTATTGTTATAGTCCAGGTGACAGATCATGAATGACTGAACCAAGAAAGTGAGAGTGTGCTGTTCAGTGGGACAAATTCCAAAAAACTTGCATAACGGTAGAGTTGATTTAACAAGAAGTTATCTGAATGAATGAAACGAAAACAAGGGAAGAGTTCAAGGAACAGCTGAGTGAGAAGACGGTACTTCTTAGTTAACGTGCAGAAGCCAATTGGGGTAGGGGCATCAGAATTTGGCTTTGATCCCGTTGGATAACGTTTGAAAAGGAACAGTTGTACTTAGAAATAATAACTTCTTTTATAAACTTAGCATCAGTAAATTAGTGGACAAAAACCGGATTGCAGTGAATATAAGGAATGAAAAGTAGAAGTTGTCAAGGCAGCACATGTAGGCTTCTTTTGACAGATGTATAACTAATTGGTCTGGTAATGCATTCTTGGATCTGCTTGTCAAATATATTTCTGATATTCTTTCATCTTAAAATTATTTTGAGTGGGGTTGATAGGGAATAAGTCCAATAAAGTATTATAAGAAAGTATGAGGTTAGACAAAAAGAAGGTAACAGACAAAATTAGTCCAGACAGTAATGAGCTTAGGAAGATAGTGCTATCAAAACCATGGCTGCTTAGCTAATGCTACTGAGTTTGCTTGCATAAAATTAAAAATGTAAAAATAGTGTACTTTCAGAGAAAAGGAAAAGAAACCTATTTTGCATTCACCTTAAACATTTATATGTGAGAGCTGGAAATTACCCTAGAAATTACTCCATCTCATTTTACTTGGGAAACCTGAGGCAAAACAAACATCTCTTCCCAATTCAGTTTAAATTTCTCTCCATAACATAAAAGAACTGCATGTAATACATGCTCAATAAATGTTAGTAAATGGGAAAAAATCAATGACACAGAAGCCTCTGGTTGGTTCCATTTTTATCTATAGATGGGATATAAATGATACGAAGACAATCAGACTTGTGCTGTATCTTAAGGGGAGAGGAGAAAACCCAAGACACAACCTCCAGTTACGTACTGCAAAGAAACAGCAGCTTCAGACAAAACAGTGTGACCGGAGGAAATGGGAAGTCAAGATGCTGAGAGAAGACAAGTAATTTGGGTGACCAGAATTTGTGTGGTGTCATATGATGCTGAAGTTTAGTCTAGGAATATTTTAGGAAGAATGTTAATTTACATACAGTTTAGATTAACGAATTAGGGAAGATTTAGTAATAGGTTAAGGGGACATTTCATACAGAAAAGTTAGAATGTTTATGATCCAGGTGGATGGAAAAGAAATTATGAATAGTGGGAAATAAATTGCTAATCTTGGTTCTAGTTTAGAGCATGGAATGGGATGTTATCAGATGGAAAGAAATGATTGCTATAGTGTCAGCATATAGAAAGTTGCTAAGCATATTATCGGGTTAAAATTGAATATGATAGTTGCTCATAAATTTTCCGCAGAATCATGCTTTTTAATATAAAATCGTGTTGAAGGGGCAAATCTGCTGAGTGTAGAAGGCTGCAAAGGAAATCATTACAAGACAAAGGAAATGGCCTTTAGGAGGAGGCAAAAATAGAAAAGTAGATCACTCTTAAAGGATTCCCAATAAATACTTTGAATAAATCAATTAATAAAGAAATTATTGAAAACTAGTGATAAAAATGTATTTGATTTAAAAGCCAAGGAATACTTGGCTTCCCCAACGTCACTGTCATGTTCTGACCTTTTGTCAACTCACCCTCATTCACTGGGAAATTGGTACCTGGTTTGTTGTCTTTCTTTCCATTCAAATTTCTGATATATATCCTAGGAGAGTTTATCATCTTCATAGAAAATTTGTCCCAGTATCTTTTCTTTGTAAAGTATCTTCTCTAAGTCTAGTATCTTTACTCCTTGACCTTAACAACTTTCACTTTTATTCCACATTCCACCACCTCTCATTCCCAAAGTCACATTTTGGGTCTTGTCATCAACAGGAACTGTTGCATGACAAAAATCATAATCTCAAATATCCCATTTTGTGACAACTGTTCATGTAAAAACCTCAAAATGTATGAAACAAAAGTGTTGCTGGGAAAACAAAGCTAAAACAATCCTGGATCGCACGTGAATAACATTATGTCCAGACTAAGAAATACTGCAGTCTCACCTATTCAGTAACTTAAAATTATTATCATTTTGATTGCTATTATTATTTCTTTTTATTATGGTAGTTCTGAAGCTAGATTTTTAAAATTGAAGTATAGTTTACTTACAATATAATGTTAGTTTCAGGTGTACAACATGCTATATTTTTATAGATTATACTTCATAAAAATCTTTATGAAATATTGACTATATTCCCTGTGCTATACATTACATCTTTGTAACTTATTTATTTTATACCTAGTAGTTTGTACCTCTTAATCCCCTTCACTTATTTTGTCCCTCCTCCCCTCCCCCCTCCCGCTCTTCCCTCAGGTAACCACTAGTTTGTTCTCTCTATATATGAGTCAGTTTCTATTTTGTTATAATTGTTTACTTGCTTTATTTTTTAGGTGCAACATATAAGTGAAAACATAGTATTTGTAGTTCTCTGTCTGATTTATTTCACTAAGCACTATACCCTCCAGGCTCATCCATGTTGTCCAAATGGCAAAATTTCGTTCTTTTCTATGGCTGAGTAATATTCATTATACATATATATATCATATACATATCATATATATCATATCATATATACATACATATATATATCATTGTACATATATATACATATTATATATATATACATATACATATATATATATATATATCACATCTTCTCCATTCATCTGTTGATGGACACTTAGGTTGCTCCCATATCTTGGCTATTGTAAATAATGCTGCTATGAACATTGGGGTGCATGTATCTTTTCAACTTAGTGTTTTAGTTTCCTTTGGATAAACACCCAGGACTGGCATTTCTGGATAATATGGTAGTTCTCTTTTTGATTTTTTGAGGAACCTCCATACTATTCTCCATAGTGCCTGCACCAATTTAGACTCCCACCAACAATGCACGAGGGCTCCCTTTTTGCCACATCCTTGCCAACACTTGTTATTTCTTGTCTTTTTGAAGATAGCCATTCTGAGAGATGTGAGGTAATATCTCATTGTGGTTTTCATTTGCATTTCCCTGATTTGCATTTTCCCTGACTAGTAATGTTGAGCATGAACCTAAATTTTTATGGCTATTTCTGGGAAACATTCTTGTACTAACAGTATCCTACTGATTACCTAGAGGAGGGGACCAAAATGGTTAGAATGTAATCTGAAAGAGCCTGAACCTCAAAGAGCCTCAAGAATAAATAGAACAACATATAGACATAACATAAAATGATGAAAATGAAGATAAGGAGAAAAGTCTTAAAAGCAGTCAGAGAGAGAGGAAAAAAAGACAATATTACTTAAAGGGAAAGTGACAACACTAAAAGACCAAAAGACAAGTTAACGAGATCTTTAAAGTGCTGGGGAAAAGACTTATCAACCCAGGATTCTATATTTAATAAAATCATCCTTTAAATATAAAGAGGAAAAGATTTTCAAATCAAAGAAACAAGAAAATACAACATTAGTAGACCTGCACTATAAGCAATACTAAAGGAAGTTATTCAACATGAGGGGAAATAATACTTGATGGAATCTCAGATTCACAGGAAGGGATAAAAAGTAGTGGAAACACAACATTGTAATTCAACTACACTTCAATAAAAAATAAATTTAAAAAAAGCAATGGAAATGTTCAGTATCATTCCTGAAGCCTAAGATCTTCTGACAAGCAATGGTAGAAAAATCATAACATTTTAAAATAAGTTTCCTTGGAGTTAGTAGAGTTGGGAAGATTTCTCTTATGGATAGACATATAACTAATAAATTTTATATGCAGGTGTTCCACAAAAATAACTGCAATTGAAAAATACAGTTTGAAAAGTGGATGGGAATTTCTTTCTACACAGATTGGGACAAAGCCAATCAAAATGATTCAGAAGCTCAAGAACATGAGGTTATAGAGGATCTGACTGTTGCTTTCTTAACTGTTGTATAGATAATATTCAAAGCTTCCAGAATTCAGGCAACCACAGGAAATAGTTCATACATTATGCAGTTGTCAAAGACCCTAGAGTATTTTATTTTGTGGTTTTTGGGTAACTAGATAAACCTAAGTGATGGTCAAGACTCTGTAGGAAAAGCCATTTACAGCACAGAAACAACAGCAACTATCTGTACTTTGAAATGAGTGCAAAAGATGCCATAAAATGTTACAGTGACCTTTAAGAAAGCCAACTCGAAGAGTGCTTGATACTTAGAACAGGTCATATGTACAACAGACTGTTAATCTCTACTAAATCCTAAACCTAGTTTATCCTACTGTTGACTGATACAGAGTGCCAGTGTACTCTAACCAACTCACACACACACACCATATAACTACAAAAGGGGATTGTAGACTATATATTTGCAGAAATGTACCATCAACCAATGTCAATAAACTAAACTATACTGTTGCTTCTTTCGTGGGTGGGAAAAAAAACATCTGCTCACTGAGTAGTCTGCTTACTGAATCACAGAACGTCATACTGATAAACTTTAAGGGGGGTCTAATGGCAATAATTCTTTAATTATCTGACTAGAGAGCTGATAATCATAGAGAGAACCAAAATATTAATTATTATTAAAAGACTAATATCCTAAAAAGGATAAAAGAATGAAACCACACATTACAAACTTTTTTTAAACATCTTTATTGTAGTATAATTCCTTTACAATGGTGTGTTAGTTTCTGCTTTATAGCAAAGTGAATCAGTTATACATACACATATATCCCCATATCTCTGCATTCTTGCATCTCGCATCCTCCCACCCTTCCTATCCCACCCCTCTAGGTGGTCACAAAGTACCAAGCTGATCTCCCTGTGCTGTGTGGCTGCTTCCCACTAGCTATCTATTTTACGTTTGGTAGTGTATATACGTCCATGTAACTCTCTCACTTTTTCACAGCTTACCCTTCTCCCTCCCCATATCCTCAAGTCCATGCTCTAGTAGGTCTGTGTCTTTATTCCCGTCTTACCCCTAGGTACTTCATGACCTTTTCTTTTTTTTCCTTAGATTCCATATATATGTGTTAGCATACGGTATTTGTTTTTCTCTTTCTGACTTACTCCACTCCGTATGACAGACTCTAAGTGCATCCACCTCACTAAAAATAACTCAATTTTGTTTCTTTTTATGGCTGAGTAATACTCCATTGTATATATGTGCCACACCTTCTTTATCCATTCATCTGTTGATGGACACTTAGGTTGCTTCCATGTCCTGGCTATTGTAAATAGAGCTGCAATGAACATTTTGGTACATGACTCTTTTTGAATTATGGTTTTCTCAGGGTATATGCCCAGTAGTGGGATTGCTGGGTCATATGGTAGTTCTATTTGTAGTTTTTTAAGGAACCTCCATACTGTTCTCCATAGTGGCTGTATCAATTTACATTCCCACCAACAGTGCAAGAGGGTTCCTTTTTCTCCACACCCTCTCCAGCATTTATTGTTTCTAGATTTTTTGATGATGGCCATTCTGACTGGTGTGAGATGATATCTCATTGTAGTTTTGATTTGCATTTCTCTAATGATTAATGATGTTGAGCATTCTTTCATTGTTTGCTGGCAATCTGTATATCTTCTTTGGAGAAATGTCTATTTAGGTCTTCTGCCCATTTTTAGATTGGGTTGTTTGTTTTTTGTTATTGAGCTGCATGAGCTGCTTGTAAATTTTGGAGATTAACCCTTTGTCAGTTGCTTCATTTGCAAATATTTTCTCCCATTCTGAGGGTTGTCCTTTGGTCTTGTTTATGGTTTCCTTTGCTGTGCAAAAGCTTTGAAGTTTCATTAGGTCCCATTTGTTTACTTTTGTTTTTATTTCCATTTCTCTAGGAGGTGGATCAAAAAGGATCTTGCTGTGATTTATGTCATAGAGTGCTCTGCCTATGTTTTCCTCTAAGAGTTTGATAGTGTCTGGCCTTACATTTAGGTCTTTAATCTATTTTGAGTTTATTTTTGTGTATGGTGTTAGGGAGTGTTCGAATTTCATACTTTTACATTTACCTGTCCAGTTTTCCCAGCACCGCTTATTGAAGAGGCTTTCTTTTCTCCACTGTATATTCTTGCCTCCTTTATCAAAGATAAGGTGACTATATGTGCGTGGGTTTATTGCTGGGCTTTCTATCCTGTTTCTATATTTATGTTTTTGTGCCAATACCATACTGTCTTGATAAATGTAGCTTTGTAGTATAATCTGAAGTCAGGGAGCCTGATTCCTCTAGCTCCGTTTTTCTTTCTCAAGGTTGCTTTGGCTATTCAGGGTCTTCTGTGTTTCGATACAAATTGTGAAATTTTTTGTTCCAGTTCTGTGAAAAATGCCAGTGGTATTTTGATAGGGATTGCATTGAATCTGTTGATTGCTTTGGGTAGTAGAGTCATTTTCACAATATTGATTCTTCCAATCCAAGAACATGGTATATCTCTCCATCTGTTTGTATCATCTTTAATTTCTTTCATCAGTGTCTTATAATTTTCTGCATACAGGTCTTTTGTCTCCTTAGATAAGTTTATTCCTAGATATTTTATTCTTTTTGTTGCAGTGGTCCATGGGATTGTTTTCTTAATTTCACTTTCGGATTTTTCATCATTAGTGTATAGCAATGTAAGAGATTTCCGTGCATTAACTTTGTATCCTGCTACTTTACCAGATTCATTGATTAGCTCTAGTAATTTTCTGGTAGCATGTTTAGGATGCTCTATGTATAGTATCATGTCATCTGCAAACAGTGACAGCTTTACTTCTTCTTTTCTGATTTGGATTCCTTTTATTTCTTTTTCTTCTCTGATTCCTATGGCTAAAACTTCCAAAACTATGTTGAATAATAGTGGTGAGTGTTGGGCAACCTCATTTTGTTCCTGATCTTAGTGGAAATGGTTTCAGTTTTTCACCATTGAGGACGATGTTGGCTGTGAGTTTGTCATATATGGCCTTTATTATGTTGAAGGAAGTTCCCTCTATACCTACTTTCTGGAGGGTTTTTATCATAAATTGGTGTTGAATTTTGTCAAAATTTTTCTCTGCATCTATTGAGATGATCATATGCTTTTTCTCCTTCAATTTGTTAATATGGTGTATCACATTGATTGATTTGTGTATATTGAAGAATATTCACATTCCCGGGAAACAGCCCACTTGATCATGGTGTATGATACTTTTAATGTGCTGTTGGATTCTGTTTGCTAGTATTTTGTTGAGGATTTTTGCATCTATGTTCATCAGAGATATTGGCCTGTAGTTTTCTTTCTTTGTGACATCTTTGTCTGGTTTTGGTATCAGGGTGATGGTGGCCTCGTAGAATGAGTTTGTAAGTGTTCCTTCCCCTGCTATATTTTGGAAGAGTTTGAGAAGGATAGGTGTTAGCTCTTCTCTAATTTTTTTTTTTTCCCCGTGGTACACAGGCCTCTCACTGTTGTGGCCTCTCCTGTTGCAGAGCACAGGCTCTGGACACGCAGGCTCAGCATCCATGGCTCATGGGCCTAGCCGCTTCGTGGCATGTGGGATCTTCCTGGACTGGGGCACGAACCCGTGTCCTCTGCATTGGCAGGCAGACTCTCAACCACTGCGCCACCTCTAAATGTTTGATAGAATTTGCCTGTGAAGCCATCTGGTCCTGGGCTTTTGTTTGTTGGAAGATTTTTTTATCACAGGTTCAATTTCAGTGCTTGTGATTGGTCTGTTCATATTTTCTGTTTCTTCCTGGTTCAGTCTCGGAAGGTTGTGCATTTCTAAGAATTTGTGCATTTCTTCCAGGTTGTCCATTTTATTGGCATATAGTTGCTTGTAGTAATCTCTCATGATCCTTTGTGTTTCTGCAGTGTCAGTTGTTACTTTTTTTTCATTTCTAATTCTATTGATTTGAGTCTTGTCCCTTTTTTTCTTCAAGAGTCTGGCTGATGGTTTATCAATTTTGTTTATCTTCTCAAAGAACCAGCATTTAGTTTTATTGATCTTTGCTATCGTTTCCATCATGTCTTTTTCATTTATTTCTGATCTGATCTTTATGATTTCTATCCTTTTGCTAACGTTGGGGTTTTTTTGTTCTTCTTTCTGTAATTGCTTTAGGTGTAAGGTTAGGTTGTTTATTTGAGATGTTTCTTGTTTCTTAAAGTAGGATTGTACTGCTATAAGCTTTCCTCTTAGAACTGCTTTTGCTGCATCCCATAGGTTTTGGGTCGTCATGGTTTCATTGTCATTTGTTTCTAGGTATTTTTTGATTTCCTCTTTGATTTCTTCTGTGATCTTTTGGTTATTAAGTAGTGTATTGTTTAGCCTCCATATGTTTGTATTTTGTACAGATTTTTTTCCCTGTAATTGATATCTAGTCTCATAGCATTGTGGTCTGAAAAGATACTTGACACAATTTCAATTTTCTTAAATTTACCAAGGCTTGATGTATGACCCAAGATATGATCTATCCTGGAGAATGTTCCATGAGCACTTGAGAAGAAAGTGTATTCTGTTGTTTTTGGATAGAATGTCCTATAAATATCAATTCAGTCCATCTTGTTTAATGTATCATTTAAAGCTTGTGTTTCCTTATTTATTTTCAGTTTGGATGATCTGTCCATTGGTGAAAGTGGGGTGTTAAAGTCCCCTACTATGATTGTGTTACTGTCGATTTCCCCTTTTATGGCTGTTAGTATTTGCCTCATGTATTGAGGTGCTCCTACGTTGGGTGCATAAGTATTTACAATTGTTATATTTTCTTCTTGGAATGATCCCTTGATCATTATGTAGTGTCCTTCTTTGTCTCTTGTAATTGTCTTTGTTTTAAAGTCTATTTTGTTTGATATGAGAATTGCTACTCCAGCTTTCTTTTGATTTCAATTTGCATGGAATATCTTTTTCCATCCCCTCACTTGCAGTCTGTATGTGTCCCTAGGTCTGAAGTGGGTCTGTTGTAGACAGCATATATATGGGTCTTGTTTTTGTATCCCTTCAGCCAGTCTATGTCTTTTGGTTGGAGCATTTAATCCATTTATATTTAAGGTAATCATTGATATGTATGTTCGTATTACCATTTTCTTAATTGCTTTGGGTTTGTTGTTGTAGGTCTTTTCCTTCTCTTGTGTTTCCTGCCTAGAGAAGTTCCTTTAACATTTGTTGTAAAGCTGGTTTGGTGGTGCCGAATTCTCTGTTTTTGCTTTTCTGTAACGTTTTTAATTTCTCCCTTAAATCTGAATGAGATCCTTCCTGCGTAGAGTCATCTTGGTTTTATGTTTTTCCCCTTCATCACTTTAAATATGTCCTGCCACTCCCTTCTGGGTTGCCGAGTTTCTGCTGAAAGATTAGCTGTTAACCTTATGGGGATTCCCTTGTGTGTTATTTGTTGTTTTTCCCTTGCTGCTTTTAATATTTTTTCTTGGTATTTAATTTTTGATAGTTTGATTAATATGTGTCTTGGTGTGTTGCTCCTTGGATTTATACTGTAAGCACATACACTTTTAACACAGAAAGGAAGGGTATTTTTGAATTTTGTTTAGATGATTTAACTAAGGTTGTTCCTGGAGTGCAAAGCCTCCTGTTGGATTTTAGCAAGTCTATCAAGGCAGGTGGTTTTCATGATGCAATAATTGCCAGAGCAACTCACAGCTCACTTGCTAATTATCTCCTTCAATTTAAATGAAAAAATCCTCAGCCTAGTCCCACAAGTGTAATCCATTAGTGGGAGTTCATGCTTATCTTTGTCTGCATTTCTTATACTTTTGATTCATTTCACAAACTGATCATTTAGAAAATTTTTAGAATATGATATATAGGATTAACATCTCAGATGTGTCCCACTGGTTAGGAATATGTCTATTATGTACCACTCCATCTCAACAACCAGGAGGGAAGGCAGAATGTATAAAGGTATGCAGTTGTTTTTCCCACCGTCCTTCTCTGTCACTAACTAAATCCCAGATGTGGATATTTAGTCTTGCCCTCCTTCTACTGGGAAATTACCTCATGCCTCCCTGACTCATGAGCTATATACACAGATACTGTAGGTCATTTCCCACTAAAGTATTATATTTTGGAAGCAGAATACTAAAATTTTAAAATAACACAAGTAAAACAGTCCAAAAGTCTGAAACTATCTTGGAAAACTCTGTGATATTTTATATTGCAAAAGTAGAGTAAGCATATTTACCAGTTAATCAAGACTTGTATTAAATGTTTACATCTACTATTAAGCATAATACATAAACATTGTATGTAAGAGGAGCAAAGCTAACAAACATGGGATAATAATGCAGGAATGCTTGGAAATATGTGACCAAGTGCTAAGTGAGACAGGTTATATAAATGCAATGAAAATTTAGAGATGGCTGAGAATCTAAGTAGTCAAAGTTTTCAATGAGGCAGAGAGAGGTTGGCCTTAATTAAAGGTGAAATTTAAAAGTGGATACCATTTGGATTGGGATAAAAGAGGAAGGACATGGCCAGAAAGAGACTTGACCAATGACATGGGAGGAAAATCACATAGTGTGGGGTAGAAAGAGAAGCTGAGAGAAAAATTGTGAAGACTATATTAGAAGTTTAGCTATGCAAAGAAGAACAGGTAACCAAGGTTTGATTTTTGAGAAACTCAAAAAATGTAATGAAGAGATTAGACATGCTATGGTGGGCCATCATGCACCATTTGTAGTTCCTGGAGGTAAAAGACCACAAGAGAGAATTTGTGTTTTAGGAAGTCTGGACTGAAATGCAAATAGATTGTCAGTGAAAGAAACTAGCGACACAAGGTTGAATCTGGGTGCTATTGCAATAATTCAGATATAGAATTACAAAATTGTGACCCAGCATAATGGGAGTAGGAATAAGTGAGTAAATACAACAGGCATTGAAAAGTAAAACTTAATAAAATTTAGTGGCTGCTGAGATAATGGAACTACTAATATGTAATGTCAGAGGAGTTTGTAAAGCCAGCAACATAAAAGGTTAATAGTGGCACAGATAAAGACATTGGCAAGGAATGGAAAGTGATTCCAACATTTTCATTTTCTAATTTAAGCATAAGGAATTTATTTTGAACAAAGAATATCCATGTGGAGGTGTTTTATAGGAAGTGAAGAATATAAGATTGAAAATGGAGTAAGAAGTCAGGGCAGCTGATGTTGATTTGAGCATCATTTACCCAGAACTAATATTGGATTACACTCCTTAGCTCATGCCTCATTCCCCCCTATAATGTGGTGTGATGGTTAAATTTATGTGTCATCTTGACCGGGTCATGTGGCACCCAGACATTTGGCCAAATACCATTCTGGGTATGTCTGTGAGGGCTTCTCTGAATGAGATTAGTATTTGAATTGGTAGACTGAGTGAAACAGACTGCCCTTCCTAAGTAGGAGAGCCTCATCCAATCAGCTGAAGGCTTGAATAGAACAAAAAGACTGTCCCTCTTTCTGGTAAAGGAAACTTGTGCTCTCTGACCTCTTTGAGCTGGGACATCAGAGTTTTTCCTGCCTTTGGACTCAAATTGAAACATTGGCTCTTCCTGGGTTTTGAGCCTGAGGGCATTCAGACTGGAATTACACCATCAGTTCTCCTAGGTGTCCAGCTTGCTGATTGCAGATCTAGGGACTTGCCAGACTTCATAATCACATGAGCCAATTTTTTATAGAAAATTAATCTATCTCTCTCTATATATAGAGAGAGAAATATTGATAATAATAGATAGATTAATGTATGTTATTTATATATAAAATATATACAAAGGGGAATAATATATTTTATGTATATATTGAGAGAGAGAGAAAATTTATATGGTTATATGTGTAAGATGCTTTATTTCCCCTACTGGACTGTAAGATATTGACAAAATCACTTATTCTTTTTATTTTTTTTTAACATCTTTATTGGAGTATAATTCCTTTAAATGGTGTGTTAGTTTCTGCTTTATAACAAAGTGAATCAGTTATACATATATCCCCATATGTCTTCCTTCTTGCATCTCCCTCCCTCCCACCCTCCCTATCCCACCCCTCTAGGTGGTCACAAAGTACCAAGCTGATCTCCCTGTGCTATGCGGCTGCTTCCCACTAGCTATCTATTTTACATTTGGTAGTGTGTATATGACCATACCACTCTCTCACTTTGTCCCAGCTTACCCTTCCTCCTCCCCATATCCTCAAGTCCATTCTCTAGTAGGTCTGTGTCTTTATTCCCATCTTGCCCCTAGGTTCTTCATGACCATTTATTTTTTGTTTTTTAGATTCCATATATATGTGTTACCATATGGTATTTGTTTTTCTCTTTCTGACTTACTTCACTCTGTATGACAGACTCTAGGTCCATCCACCTCACTAAAAATAACTCAATTTTGTTTCTTTCTGTGGCTAGGTAATATTCCATTGTATAAATGTGCCACATCTTCTTTATCCATTCATCTGTTGATGGACACTTAGGTTGCTTCCATGTCCTGGCTATGGTAAATAGAGCTGCAGTGAACATTGTGTTACATGGCTCTCTTTGAATTATGGTTTTCTCAGGGTATATACCCAGTAGTGGGATTGCTGGGTCGTATGGTAGCTCTATTTTTAGGTTTTTCGAAAACCTCCATACTGTTCTCCAAAGTGGCTGTATCAATTTACATTCCCACCAACAGTGCAAGAAGGCTCCCTTTTCTCCACACCCTCTCCACCATTTATTGTTTCTAGATTTTTTGATGATGGCCATTCTGACTGGTGTGAGATGATATCTCATTGTAGCTTTGATTTGCATTTCTCTAATGATTAATGATGTTGAGCATTCTTTCTTGTGTTTGTTGGCAATATGTATATCTTCTTTGGAGAAATGTCTATTTAGGTCTTCTGCCCATTTTTGGATTGGGTTGTTTGGTTTTTTGTTATTGAGCTGCATGAGCTGCTTGTAAATTTTGGAGATCAATCCTTTGTCAGTTGCTTCATTTGCAAATATTTTCTCCCATTCTGAGGGTTGTCTTTTGGTCTTTTTTATGGTTTCCTTTGCTGCGCAAAAGCTTTTAAGTTTCATTAGGTCCCATTTGTTTACTCTTGTTTTTATTTCCATTTCTCTAGGAGGTGGATCAAAAAGGATCTTGCTGTGATTTATGTCATAGAGTGTTCTGCCTATGTTTTCCTCTAAGAGCTTGATAGTGTCTGGCCTTACATTTAGGTCTTTACTCCATTTTGAGTTTATTTTTGTGTACAGTGTTAGGGAGTGTTCTAATTTCATTCTTTTATATGTAGCTGTCCAGTTTTCCCAGCACCACTTATTGAAGAGGCTTTCTTTTCTCCACTGTACATTCTTGCCTGCTTTATCAAAGATAAGGTGACCATATGTGTGTGGGTTTATCTCTGGGCTTTCTATCCTGTGCCATTGATCTATATTTCTGTTTTTGTACCAGTACCATACTGTCTTGATTACTGTAGCTTTGTAGTATAGTCTGAAGCCAGGGAGCCTGATTCCTCCAGCTCCATTTTTCTTTCTCAAGATTGCTTTGGCTATTCGGGGTCTTTTGTGTTACCATACAAATTGTGAAATTTTTTGTTCTAGTTCTGTGAAAAATGCCAGTGGTATTTTGATAGGGATTGCATTGAATCTGTAAATTGCTTTGAGTAGTTGAGCCATTAATTTTGTATCCTGCTACTTTACCAAATTCATTGATTAGCTCTAGTAGTTTTCTGATAGCATCTTTAGGATTCTCTATGTATAGTATCATGTCATCTGCAAACAGTGACAACTTTACTTCTTCTTTGCTGGTTTGGATTCCTTTTATTTCTTTTTCTTCTCTGATTGCTGTCGCTAAAACTTCCAAAACTGTGTTGAATAATAGTGGTGAGAGTTGGGCAACCTCATTTTGTTCCTTATCTTGGAAATTGTTCCATTTTTTCACCATTGAGGACAATGTTGGCTGTGGGTTTGTCATATATGACTTTTATTATGTTGAAGGAAGTTCCCTCTATACCTACTTTCTGGAGGGTTTTTATCATAAATGGGTGTTGAATTTTATCGAAATTTTTCTCTGCATTTATTGAGATGATCATATGGTTTTTCTCCTTCAGTTTGTTAATACAGTTTATCACATTGATTGATTTGCATATATTGAAGAATCCTTGCATTCCTGGAATAAACCCCACTTAATCATGGTGTATAATCCTTTTAATGTGCTGTCACTTATTCTTAATCTTGTTGTCTCTGACGTTGCCTAGCATAGTAGTAATAACAAATGGTCAAGTCAGTTTTGGAAAATAAGTCAACCAATGAAGACCCAAAGTTGAGTGAGTCCTAAGGAATGGATATAATGTAAATAAAGATAATACGAATGAAACATTTGCTGTAAAAGTCGGTGCATAATGGAAAGTTCTATGTATTTATTTTTGAAAAATTATAGGAAATATGAAATTAGCAAGAAGGAGTAGGGCAGAGAATAATAAAGTTGAACAATATTTCTGATTGACTATTGGATTCCTTTCAATTGTTCATTTCTTGTAGTACAGAGGAATAATATTGCAATTTTTGAAACAAGGGGAATGGGGAAAATGTGTGAAGAGGAAAACTTAAATTTTAAAGTCAGTAGCATTTTCTCATTTGCTTTTTATGCAGGCCTGCATCTAAGGTCTTCTTTTAAAATGGGTATTCCTTTTTAGTATAGTCTGAAGTCAGAGAGCCTGTTTCCTCCAGCTCCATTTTTCTTTCTCAAGATTGCTTTGGCTATTCTGGGTCTTAGGTGTTTTACAAATTGTAAAATGTTTTTTCTATATCTGTGAAAAATGCCATTGTTAATTTGTTAAGGATTGCATAGAATCTGTAGATTGCTTTGGGTAGTATAGTAGTTTTCACAATATTCTATCTTCCAATCCAAGAACGTGGTATATCTCGCCATCTGTTTGTGTCGTCTTTGAATTCTTTCACCAGTGTCTTATAGTTTTCTGTATACAGGTCTTTGGCCTCCTTAGGTAGGTTTATTCCTAGGTATTTCATTCTTTTTGTTTCAGTGATGAATGAGAATGGTTCCTCAATTTCTCTTTCTGATCTTTCATTGTTAGTGTATAGGAATGCAAGAGATTTCTGTGTATTAATTTTGTATCATGCAACTTTACTAAATTCATTGATTAGCTCTAGTAGTTTTCTGGTGGCATCTTTATGATTTCCTATGTACAGTATTATGTCATCTTCAAACAGTGACAGTTTTACTTCTTCTTTGCCAATTTGGATTCCTTTTACTTCTTTTTCTTCTCTGATTGCCATGGCTAGGACTTCCAAATGTATGTTGAATAATAGTGCCAAGAGTGGGCACCTTTGTCTTGTTCCTGATGTTAAAGGAAATGCTTTCAGTTTTTCACCATTGAGAATAATATTTGCTGTGGCTTTGTCATATATGGCTTTTATTACATTGAAGTAGGTTCCCTGTATGCCCACTTTCTGGAGAGTTTTTATCATAACTGGGTGTTAAATTTTGTTGAAAGATTTTTCTGCATCTATTGAGATTACCGTATTGTTTTCATCCTTCTATTTGTTAATATGGTGTATCACACTGATTGATTTGCATATATTGAAGAATCCTTACATCCCTGGTATAAATCCCACTTGATTGTGGTGTATGATCCTTTTAATGTGTTGTTGGATTCAGTTTGCTAGTATTTTGTTGAGGATTTTTGCAGCTATGTTCATCAGTGATATTGGCCTGTACCACCACTATGAAGAACAGTATGGAGGTTCCTTTAAAAACTAAAAATAGGACTACCATATGACCTAGCAATCCCACTACTGGGCATTTACCCAGAGAAAACCATAATTCAAAAAGACACATGCACCCCATTGTTCATTGCAGCACTATTTACAGTAGCCAGGACATGGAAGTGACCCAAACGTCCATCAACAGAGGAATAGATAAAGAAGAAGCGGTACATATATATGATAGAATATTACTCAGCCATAAAAAGGAATGAAATTGGGTCATTTGTAGAGATGTGGATGGACCTAGAGACTGTTATACAGAGTGAAGTAAGTCAGAAAGAGAAAAACAAGTATCATATATTAACGCATATGTGAAATCTAAAAAAATGGTATAGATGATCTTTTTTGCAAAACAGAAATAGAGACACAGACGTAGAGAGCAAACGTATGGGTACCAAGGGGGAACGGGGACATGGGATGAATTGGGAGATGGGGATTGACATATATACACTATTGATACTATGTATGAAATAGATAACTAATGAGAACCTACTGTATACCACAGGGAACTCTACTCAGTGCTCTGCGGTAACCTAAATGGTCACCAAAAAAGCAGCGATATATGTATACATATAGCCGATTCACTTTGCAGTACAGTAGAAACTAACACAACATTGTAAAGCAACTATACTCTAATAAAAGTCTTTTAAAAAGTAGCATGGGTATTCCTTCTTTTAAGTCTCAGTAAATAAAGTTGACAGTTAATGCTGTCTGGTGTTAGCAATGTAGCAAATCATGATTCCCACTTTATAATGTCATATAATTATCTTATTAATAATACTAGTCCATTTTTTTTTTCTATGGACCACACAGATGTAAGAAGCTGAAATTACTTAAGAGCTTCTAGAACTCTGGAAAAGGTAACGGAAATGTTTAAAACAATAGAGATATTTAGTCATCTATCCAAAACCCATGGGTTTAGATATCAAACACATGTTCATTATCATTAATTCTCCAAACCAAACATGAATAACGTTAATTTTGTAATCAAAACAACTTAAGGTATGTTTATATTTATGAAATTTAATATTCCAGATGACTCAAAGTAAAGAATCATAGTACACAAAAAATGAGATTGCCTAATGTCAATCTTATTGGATACTTCAACTTTGCATCAGACTAAGATTTAACTACCGCATATTAAGTATCTAGTACATAATAGGCCTATACCAGCAATATCTTGAAAATTGCCCTTTAAGGTAAGTATTGTTATCCTAAATTTACACTCCAGTATACTAATATTTAAAAAGGTAAATTAACTTGTCAAAGATTAAATAAGCTAATAAATTTTAAGCTGGGATTTAAGCCAGGTTCTTTTGACTCCGAATCCAGTGCTTTTTCTGATTATACTTTGCTGGATTGGGTATAACTGGAAAGTTTTGTAGATGACTGGGTCTTTTGTGATGCCAAAAAAAGAGATTGTTTTGATATGTGTTAGATAAGTATGAGAACCTTGCCTGCTAATGTATTCCAAAAAACCATCTTTAGAACTCTGCACAATGCTAATCCTAAATCTCTGCTATTGGGAAGCTATCCCAAGTGAGATATTTGCTTGTGATCACAGATGTAAGCAATAGCAGGACCACATCATATTGGTTGCCCCTAGACAAACTCTTGGTCAAAGGACAGTTACTTATTTGACAAATAATTCTTACCAGCTTTCAAAAATATAAGTAAGTTATGAAGTACTGGAAACATTTGCAATTAATTTAAAACTAAAATTTCTGCATAAGCTTAATTCTGCAGGAGTTTAGAAATAAAATATTAAGGACAAACATTTACAATTTGCAGGGAATAATTGTACTAACTTTACAATATGGTCTAAAGGAAGCAAGAATTTTCTTTTTGGATCTTGTATAGAATTGATTATCATTATATTCAACAGAATCTATAAGGGTAATGGATCAGTGTCTAAGAAGCAAACATGACTAGGACACCAAAATTACCTCAAAATTCACTAATAACAAATCAAAATAATTAGGCTTATCATAGTTGTTTATATATGTCAAATTAATAAATTCATGGTGTTTTTATGTGGATTCTATTGAGAAAATCAAATTGACCTTTCAAAATATGCAATTCAGGGGCTATAGGAATAAATGACTATGATAAAATAAATGTTTTACCAATAAATGTTTCCTTACTTTTAAAAACGTCTTCACACCTGAATGACCAGATGATGCAATTCTTAAGAACAAACAAAAACCCTAATGAAATAGAGAAGATCAACACTACATTTTTTTAAGAAACTGATGATCTACTAATGCAAACCCACTAGTGATATTATCACTGCATCATTTGAGCATTAAAATTTGCCTTATACCTGTCTCCGTCAACTTTTTTTTTTTTTTAACATCTTTATTGGAGTATAATTGCTTTACAATGGTATGTTAGTTTCAGCTTCACAACAAAATGAATCAGTTATATATATACATATATTCCCATATCTCTTCCCGCTTGCGTCTCCCTCCCTCCCACCCTCCCTATCCCACCCCTCCAGGCGGTCACAAAGCACCGAGCTGATCTCCCTGTGCTATGCGGCTGCTTCCCACTAGCTATCTACCTTACGTTTGGTAGTGTATATATGTCCATGCCTCTTTATCGCTTTGTCACCGTTTACCCTTCCCCCTCCCCATAGCCTCAAGTCCATTCTCTAGTAAGTCTGTGTCTTTATTCCTGTTTCAACCCTAGGTTTTTCATGACATTTTTTTTTTTTAAATTCCATATATATGTGTTAGCATACGGTATTTGTCTCTCTCTTTCTGACTTACTTCACTCTGTATGACAGACTCTAGGTCTATCCACCTCATTACAAATAGCTCAATTTCATCTCTTTTTATGGCTGAGTAATATTCCATTGTATATATGTGCCACATCTTCTTTATCCATTCATCCGATGATGGACACTTAGGTTGTTTCCATCGCTGGGCTATTGTAAATAGAGCTGCAATGAACATTTTGGTACATGACTCTTTTTGAATTATGGTTTTCTCAGGGTATATGCCCAGTAGTGGGATTGCTGGGTCATATGGTAGTTCTATTTGTAGCTTTTTAAGGAACCTCCATACTGTTCTCCACAGTGGCTGTATCAATTTACATTCCCACCAACAGTGTAAGAGGGTTCCCTTTTCTCCACACCCTCTCCAGCATTTATTGTTTCTAGATTTTTTGATGATGGCCATTCTGACTGGTGTGAGATGATATCTCATTGTAGTTTTGATTTGCATTTCTCTCATGATTAGTGATGTTGAGCATTCTTTCATGTGTTTGTTGGCACTCTGTATATCTTCTTTGGAGAAATGTCTATTTAGGTCTTCTGCCCATTTTTGGATTGGGTTGTTTGTTTTTTTGTTATTAAGCTGCATGAGCTGCTTATAAATTTTGGAGATCAATCCTTTGTCAGTTGCTTCATTTGCAAATATTTTCTCCCATTCTGAGGGTTGTCTTTTGGTCTTCTTTATGGTTTCCTTTGCTGCGCAAAAGCTTTTAAGTTTCATTAGGTCCCATTTGTTTACTCTTGTTTTTATTTCCATTTCTCTAGGAGGTGGGTCAAAAAGGACCTTGCTGTGATTTATGTCATAGAGTGTTCTGCCTATGTTTTCCTCTAAGAGTTTGATAGTTTCTGGCCTTACATTTAGGTCTTTAATCCATTTTGAGCTTATTTTTGTGTATGGTGTTAGGGAGTGATCTAATTTCATACTTTTACATGTAGCTGTCCAGTTTTCCCAGCACCACTTATTGAATAGGCTGTCCTTTCTCCACTGTACATTTCTGCCTCCTTTGTCAAAGATAAGGTGACCATATGTGCGTGGGTTTATCTCTGGGCTTTCTATCCTGTTCCATTGATCTATCTTTCTGTTTTTGTGCCAGTACCATACCGTCTTGATAACTGTAGCTTTGTAGTATAGTCTGAAATCTGGGAGCCTGATTCCTCCAGTTCCTTCTTTCGTTCTCAAGATTGCTTTTTTCTTTGATTCTCTTTCCTCTCTGTCTCTTTTTTCCACTTCACTTGACTTTCTTCTTTACACTGTCTCCTGACACTGCCTTCTGGAAGCACTTGGGAAAAGGCACACTTCTTTCTCTACGAAAGCCAATTAGACAACATTAGGAATTCTCCCTCTAAGAAATATTTTCTTCAAATACATGTGACTTAGTAAAGAGTTTCAGATGAACATCACTTTATCTAAGGGGAGAATCATATATTTCATTAATTTGAATGTAAAGCAGAGATATAATTCAATACATTTAATTCTGAAATATTCACATCATAGAAGTGAGCTGTAGTATAGTGAATCCAAACAGTGACTAGTACAAAAATAATCTACACTGAGCTAATAATTTACATTTGTTTTTAGTTTGGGGGTTTTGTTGTCAAAGTTTATTTTCTCATTTCTTATTTCTTATGCAAGTAATTAAAATTAATGTTCACTTCCTGAATTAGGATCAGTTCAAAAAAAAGACTTAAGATTTTTCCCATAGAAGAATTCATCCAGTAAGTAACTTCACATATTTGAGTTGAATGTGAAACTCTAATGGAATGGTGGTTGCAGAAGCTCTCAAAGAGCAAGTCCTAACATTAGGAGAAGCATTCAAAGAGAAAGCCAAAGAGAAGCTATAACTTGTAAAGCATGGATAATAGAGTCTAGAACTTCATGAGACTATATGAAACTTCAAGGAATAAGAAAAATTAGAGACTCAAAGGTAAAGCTACAAATCTTTAAATATTTTCAAACTCTGGCTTGCTCAACTTCTCCTGAACATTATTGAAAATGCACAGAGGATTTATGAGGGGAGAAATGATTCATTCTTTTAGCTCTTATTTATCATAAATGGATTAGCAATATACATGGGAAACTTTGTAGACTTTAAGAGTCAGAACCAGGGTTTGTCAATCTCTGATGACAAGATGGGAAAGCTCCCTTGAATCTTAAATTAGTCTCCTCGGCTTTTCAGTGTTACTCAGAACCAGGAAATTACACAAGTTTTCTTTTCGCTGCTAAAACTTGGCTTTTAGTCAGAGTTAAGGGTAATGTTAGGTGTAAATCACAAGAGCATTTGGTCCAACTAAAATATTATTTTTGAACTGGGTCTTAGACTAGACCCTCATATATATCAGCTGTTCCCAGGCAGAGTAGTAAAAACATCTGTTTAAAAAACATTGTTTATTTTGTCCTATCTCCTAATGCTGTACTTAAAAACAATTATGACAATACTGGGAAAAAGATTGGGTTTTTCTGTTTTGCATTCATACCAGGGAATTTTTTATTTAAATAATAAAGCAAAGCAACATAGGATCAAAAGTAGTTCTATTACTTAGTTTCTATGAGTTCTGGACTTTTAGGTGCAAGCAGTTCCTGTGATATACTGTCCCTTATATTAGAGCTTCCTAAGATTGTTCCCTCCTCCCTTCCCTCTCTCATTGCTACCCCCAGCACTGTTCCCTTTCCTTTTGCCTAGCCAGGTCCCCTCAGTAGGATCTATTTTTTAAATAGTTCTATCTATGTGCCCAGATGTATTCCAGACTGGGGCATTAAGTATGGATGTCAGAAGCTTCATGTTCTGTATCTAATGGATCTTGAAATTAGATCTTGTTGTCCTTAATCGTGAATTCTAATTACTGACTCTGTCCCTGGGTCTCAGGATTCTGGATGATTTCTCTCCACTCCTCTTGTGAACCAGGGCACAGTTCCTGTCATGTGATCGACAAGCTCATTCCCTTTAAGGAATGAAAACATCTTGAACACAGATTGTTTCTAGTTTTGTTAGCCTCCTCCCCTGGCAGGCTGGATTCTGTGTCCTGTTTCTCTTCTTGTGAGTGGATGGAGTTCCACCATCACCATGAGTATAACTTTGAGGATAGCATACTGCCTCTGTGAGTCTGCTTGTAAATCAGTGCTCTTCCATGGCCACTGATCTTTCTTATATTCATGAAAGCTTGAACTGGGTCTGAAACCCCTACTCAGTGTCTCTGTGCAATTGATCTCATCTTACTGCTCTTATTAGGGCCAGCCCCTTAGATTGGTCAGTTTTCCTGGCCTCACAGGTCTGGCTTCTTTTCTTTCTTTCCACTTCTCTCTACGAACTGAATTACTGACGCCTCACTTGCCACAACTTATCCCTGCATGTTCCCATTAACATATCGACGCACCTGGACCCTTGGTGATATTGTAGAAATATTCATACTTGTGTTCAGGAAACATGTGCAACACTCTGCTTACTATTGCAGCCCTGCTCCTCCTCTTCCAAACTCAAACAGAATATTTTTCTTTCCAAAGCCAATCAACAATCATAAGGAAAAAGAATTCTCTCCTGCTCATTTCTTTGTGCTCAACTTCTTCCTCACCCACCACAGCAGCACACAGTGTCACCACCCTCCCACCAAAAATCACGAGCACTATGGAGACAGTCAAATAAATAAGAGGGTCTTAAGGGAGGCCAGGGTGGCTGCAGCAGAGAGAAAAAAAAGAGAACTAGAACTGAGTTTAGGGATGCACATTGAAGCCAAATAGACTAAATCTCTTAAAGCATAGAAATAGAGTGATGTATAATTTGTCACCCAAAGAGGATCCATTTGAGAGTAGAAAGGAACACTATCAATAACTTTACCGATAAAGTTAGGAAAATGATGTAAAATGAGACTACATAGGACTGATTGGAACATATGGTCAACTTATAAATAAGGGAATTTTGTCTCTAGTCTAAGAACAATAAGGAAGCTGTTGAAGTGTTTCAGACTTGTGCATGATTTGACTGGCATTTCAAGAATGCATCTGTGGTTAAAAAAAAAAAAAAGTCAGTCCACACTGTGGCTCCAACCCCTCTCTCTAATATTGATCTTTGCTGTGGGAAAGTCTCTTGGTAATTATCACCAACATGCCTGCTCCAAGTTGTGCTACTACCTGGGTAACACTCCTGGGACCACCAGTGGTATATGATATTTTTCCCTTCACACTTCATAAGGCAATTGAGTTAAACCTGAAGCATTTAAAGATTGTGTGATGGCAGGATCTTAACAGTACTTAATTTTCAAGTGAAAACTTATGTGTTTTAAAAAATAATTATTTTTTTCTTAAATACTATATACATGTTGAAAGAACTTTTAAAATATGATAATTATAAATATATTTGAGTCCCTTTTTCACATTACATTACTTCATTTTCCCATGTCATTAAAATATCTTGGTAAATATTATTTTAATTTCTGCATACTATGCCATTACATGGAGATAGCATATCTTAATTTCTCAATTGTTGAACATGTTGATAAAAACTTTGGCAAGTATATGTATCCATATTTCAGAACATTGTTTTATAATGGATTCCTAGAAGTGGAATTAGTCTATAGCAGATAAAATCATGTTGAAACCTCTTGATACATATTGCCAAGCTGCTTTCCAGAAAGTTTAAAGTGATATGATTTACAATCATATAAGTATTGTATTAGAAAGCACAAGTCAACGATACTGTCTTGCCACCACTGAGTATGTAGTATTATGTTTTAAAAAGTTTGTCAATCTTATAAGAAAATGCATGGCATATCATTACTGGTATAGTTTGCATTTTCTTAATTCATGGTAACTTAAAACAGGATCTCACACATGTTAGCTATTTGCGTTTTCTCTTTTGTGAATTGCCTATTCACAATGCTTACCCATTTCCTATTTTTTATTAAAGTTATGTTTCTTTTTCAGTTAATTTGTGTGGACTTTAGAAAAACATTTTTATAAACTTTCCTTCCTTTTTCTTTCCTTGGGTTTATATGATTTTTTCTAGATTGTTGAATCATTTAAAAAAATTAAATGGTTTCAAACATAAAAATCTTACTTTTTCATTAAAATATGTACTACATGCTTAGTGAAGACAGTTGAAAACATGGAAGAAAGAATTTAAAGCTTCCCCTTATTTTTCTATTTTAGTAATAAAATTATTTAAGATTATAATTTGCTTTCTATGCAAAGCTTTGATGTGTGGTATTTCCTTGATATTAATGTGTCATTAAAATTTAATTTAGTCTTTGCTCTAATAATCATTTAAGGGAGTGTTATTTTGTAAAACTTCTCATACCTTTAAATTTATTGCAATTTTCTAGTTTTGTCACTTGTTTAGAAACACTGGCCTGTACCATTACTGCTTTACAGAGTTTATTGTGGTTTTCTTTGTGTCCTAGTATGTAATTTAGTTTTGTAAATGTTCCATGAACAACAGAAAATATATCTTTTTAATTTTCCAATTTATAAGGAAGAGTTTATACCCATAAACTAATCAACTTTATTATGTATATTTTTCAAAACTTCTATGATATCATTCATCTTGTTCTGCAATAAACTGAAAGTAGGATCCATTTTGGCTCCTTGACCAGTAGTAAGTTAAAAATACACTAAAATCTTCCACCAAAATAAATTTTTCAATTTTTCCTCATATTTTGTATGACCTTTGATTTGTCCTTGTTTAGGATCTACTTCTGGGTACATGGACATTATCGTGACCCTTGTGTCTCCATTAGGAATTTTACCCTTTAGCAGTAAAAATACTTTATATCTATTTTAACACATATTAATGTTTCTTAATTAATTATTTCACACATCTTTGACTATTTAATTTTTTTCCTTAAGGTTTCAACTTTGTTCAACAGCTTCAAGTTCATTTAACTGGTTCATGTAGCAAACATAACATTGGATTAACTTAACACAATCTGACAGTCTTTTACTTAATAATTTGATCCTTTCATATGTATTATACTATCATAATTTTATATTCATTCATGTTTCTGTCACTTTGTATCATATTCTCTTCATTAATGTTTTCTTTCTGTTCTGTAATTTTTAAATTTCCATGTGTGTGTGTGTGTTCTTAGACATCCTAACTCTAGCTGCATAATTTGTTCAAAGACATTTTACAAATATGTGTTTAAATTGAACGTCAAAGTCAATAACATATAAATTTTTAAATCCTCTTTTAAAGTGGGGGGTGTTCACTACCGAATGTAAAATAGCTAGCTAGTGGGAATTAGCCGCATAGCACAGGGAGATCAGCTCGGTGCTTTGTGTCCACCTAGAGGGGTGGGCTAGGGAGGGTGGGAGGGAGATGCAAGAGGAAGGAGATATGGGGATATACGTGTATGTATAGCTGACTCACTTTGTTATACAGCAGAAAATATCACATCATTGTAAAGAAATTATACTCCAATAAAGATGTTTAAAAAAATAAATAAAGGGAGGGTGTTTAATATGTTGTTTTTCTCTCTCTCCTTTACCAGATTTTGTTAATTCAATTAGAGTTGTAAATACCACCAATTTTCTTTAAAAAAAAAAAAGCGTTAATCTTCCTAAAGAAGAATAAAAGGTAATTGTGTTACTTATCTCTATGTGGTCAGTTGTTTCAGTGCTCACTCAAACCATCTCAAGCATGACTATCTCATTCCTCTGTTCCTTACTTTGATTTGCTCATCATCTGCCACCACCAGAAACACAGTAACTCTTCAGGTCTTAGGGCTGAAATTTGAGAAATAAAAATAAAAATTTGAGAAATAAAATCCCCATCTCTCCCATTATCTCCCACCTCAGGCTGATATTAAGAATCTGTACTTGCTTTAGAAGACATCTCAGCTGTCCCGCTGTCCCTTCTATGGGTGTGACTGAACCCCCAGGGCTGTGTTAAGTGCTCTTTTCCTTAGGGCTGGAAATATAATGCAGGTATGTAGTTACGATATAAATTGATATGTTTCTTTGGATTAGAAAAATATTCTTTTCCCTTGAATGTTATTTTTCTTCCATCTTTTCTATTCTTTCATTTGTATGTTGGGTCTTAGGTTGAGTCTTTCATACTTATTATAATTTTAATCCTATTATCTTATATACATTGCTGGGTGGCACAAGGTCTGTTGAGTCAACACTGGCTTGATGGACTCCATGGAATGAGTCTCCTGTTTGATTTAGTACATTCTTACCCTTAATGTTGGCCACTCTGACTTAGAAGGGATCTATAGGGAATTGCTCAGGTTCAGCTCCCACTCTTTTTCAGGAGTGCCAGGGTCGTGTATCAGTATTCCAGTGTGATTCTTTCCATTCATCTAATACTGTTTGTGATAGCTAAATTTACGTGTCAACATTGCTTAGCTGTGGTGTCCAGTGGTTTGGTCAAACACTAGTTTAGCTGCTGCTGTGAATGCAGTTTTTCAATTAACATTAACATTTTAACATTAATTAACATTTATGATCAGTTGACTTTAAGTAAAGCAAATGAATGTGCTTTACTTCCTAATGTGGATGGGTCTCATACAATCAGGTGCGGGCCTAAAGAGCAAAGACTGAGGTACCCCAAAGAAGAAGGAATTCTTCCTCAAAACTGCAACATAGAAATTCTACCTGAGTTTCCAGCTTGCTTACCTGTTTTTAAGTATTTCAGGCTCAACTCTGCAACATCTGTAACCCTACATTTCTAGCCTGCTAAGCTGACTTACAGATTTTAGATTTTCCAGTCCCCAAAATTACATTAAAATAAAGCCAGTTTGTTAAAATACATCTCTCTGTCTCTCTCACCGTCTCTCTCTTCACATACACATATGTATATTCATATATATGTGTAAATATTTATATAACATATTTGTAATATAAATATTATATTTAATATAAATAATTATGTAAATAATTATATTTACAAATGTAATTAATGTAAATATAATTATTTATAATTATAAATTATATATATTATAATATATTATAATAAATATAATTATATTATATTTATTTTTATAAAATATAAAATAAATATATAATATATATATTTATATTATATTTATATTATATTATAATATATATTAATATAATATATATTATATTATAATATAATATAAATATAATATAAATTATATTATAAATATAATATATTTATATTAAAATATAAATATAAATATAATATTTATATTTATTATATTATAATATAAAATATAATTATATTATATAATTTATAGTGTAATTATAAATTAATGTAAATAAATATATTTACAAATATAAATATATGTAATATAAATATATGTATATAAATATCCTATTCTTTCTGTTTCTCTGGATAACAATGACTAATATTGATTGCAGCACGCTACCCTACTTTCTAGTGCTGAGGCTGATGTAGATTTTTATCCTAATTCTATATGGTATTAGATGTCTCAGTGGGAATTTGGGAGAGACAAAATAATTACAGTATCATGCTGATCTATTAGACCTAAGTGTCAATTTGGTTATATTTTTCCTTTTGTTTTTTTCATTTTTAATATTCTCCCTAGGATAACTCATCCATTCTCTTATACAATTATTACCTATTTGAAAAAAACATTCCAGAAAGTATATCTCAGGTATCAACAAAATACTTCCAACTTCTTAGCTATAGTTTTAGCAGAACTGTATCCTCCTTAAATAATATTCAGTGCCTACTCTCACAGAATACTAAATTTGACCTGATAGGACATGTAAGATGATTATGAAATGTGCCCTGTCCTCAAGAGGTATAAAGTATAATGGAAGAAAAACTAATCCTGTGCATGAGTAAGCATAACACAAGGTTGTAAATGTTACATGTCACAAAGAAAAATGTATATTCATTGCTCAGGAATTTCAAAGAAAGGAAAGACTAATCTGGTTCTCAAAGATCAGAGAATTCTTTGTGATGCTAATATCTGAGCTGGAGTTTAAAGGATAGGCAAGATTTTAGACACATGGAGATGGGGGGGAAATAATAATACAGGAAAAGGGTAGAGTTTCAGTTAAGACACAGGTATGGATAATATACATATGTATATGTATGTATATATGCCTGATATACTTGGTATAAATGTAAAGTGTTTACAGAAAAATAATGGGAAAGGCATTTGGAAAGGTAAATGGAAGCAAAATGATGCAATGCAAAGACAATAAAGTTTTCTGAACAGGAAAGAGAAAGGAGAAAACTACAGAACCAATATTTTGAGTGCATGTTATGTACTTGGAACTTCTGTGCTATTTTATTTAATTTTTGTCCCTTTGGTGAGCATTCACATATTTATTTTGACCTCTTTCTCTATGAAAAGCAATATTGAAGTCAGTGGGAATCATAATGAAATAATAGCATAAGTAGTCTCATTTTGTAGCCAGAGATGTCAGTCTCACACAGGTTAGGCAGTGCACCTAAGATAGTACCCTGCTAGTAAGAATCAATGCCAAGTTTAGAAGCTGTATCCATCTAAATCTAAAACTAGTTTATTGTTTGTCTGTTGTTTTCCACCATAACATGCCACCTTAACTTGTGCTTAGAATTGAACTTTATGACAGCTCATCTCAAAGAACAAGGTTAATTTTCCATTTCCTGTGTCCCCTCCTTATTTCAGGCTGTTATTATTTGCTTTACCTCTTGACATCCCACCTATCTCTCTGAGTGCCCAGTGTAAGCATCACTTCCTTTTGAATATTTCCTGATCTACCCATCATCCTTAACCCAGCAGCCATCTCTGAACCTTAATAACAGAGATTGACCACACCAGTAACATGGCTCAGTGTTTCGTAACTAGTTTCATGTGTATTATCACAAATATTTAACTCTCCTATTTGATGGTAAGTCCTGGGAATTTCAGGCTTTATAAACCAATGAAGATGCCTTGGGTTATGGAAACAGTAAGTGGAATGGGCCCTCCATTTCTCCAAGTGAAACCTTATCTGATTGAAGAGTCACATGTGAACACAGATAGTGACAATATAGTGTGATAACTCCTTAGAGCTAGAAAAAAGTGACCCTTCTGCACCTACAAGAATACCTCACATATAAACAGACAATTAGTAACTATTTTTTGAACAAAGGGGTTAAAACATTCAAGTACTTGTTCATGACAAGATAATTTCTGATAAGTTCCTCTGGAGCTGTTCACTTAAAAAATTCAAAATGTGACATATTTCATTTTAAAAACATGAAAAGAGACATTACCTTAAACTTTTCTTGTTGGAAAGCAGGAATGTTCTTCCTACCGTACTCGGCTGTGCTTACACCTTCCTTCTTCAGAGGTCTAGATTTAAGATTACCATAAAGTTGGCCTTCATTCTGTTTGCTTTGTCCATGCCACTAGAAACAGCATTTTCTTGGTATTTCTATTGAAAATACTTTCGGCTCATGTTATTTGTCTCTCTTGCCACAGGGTGCATGTTCGGGGCAGGGGGGAGGGTAGAAAATGGGCAGCGCTACAGACTGGCAATAGAATTCTAGAGGAGAATGCTTTAAAACAAACCACACATGGTATTTTCCCAAGTCCCCAGGTGCCTGGATTTCATCTCTACTGAGAATAGGGAAATAAAGACATGCTAACACTGCTTGCCTTTAGAAAGCAGAGCTCCTTAGTGGTCTTAGTGTAAAGAGTTTGCTTCTAATGCTTTTAGAAAGCATCATTGTAAATAAATACATTCAAGGGCCCTCCTTGAATACATTTAGTGACTATGCCCATTTATTTGCAAGGAGGACCTTTGGGTTTCACTGACTGGTTTCCAAGATACTGGTCCTCTAAAGATTTGGCAGAGAAAAAGAAGAAGGTACAGCCAAAAAGACCTTTGTTATCAAAGATCTTTTTATACTGAACAGTGCAGAGCAAAGCAGATGAAAGGTAGACATCCTTTCTTTCACTATTCAAAAGATTCTGATGCGGCTGGAGAAATATGCACACCCTTCTTGACCCTTTTCTCAGCTTTTGGAACCTGTTCTCTCTCTTGGGGTATGTTTTTCCCTTAGCTTTGATTTGTCCTTTAATTTGACAACAACTCTAAGCCAACAACCTGAAATAGTTTTAAATATTATTTGGTGACAAATTGTTCCAATTTTGAAAACTTGAAAAAAACCAAAAGCTTAAGATATAAAAGGAGCATATGGTAAGTTAACATCAGAGCTAAAGTGTTCATCTGTCTCTAGTACATTATGCCATAAACTGTATATAAATGTATGTATATATGAATATGTTATGTATTCATATATTTTTATATATGTATGAGCATATACATATACATTCAAACAGGGCTGTGGCAATGTACCATAATTTGTATTATAAGATAGATCTAGTATTGAGTCTTGGCTCTGTTACTTACTACTTGAGCAAGCGACTTAACCTTCTGAGCCTTACCTTCCTCATCTGTAAAATTGCATAATGATGTTCACCTGTTATTATTAGGATAAAATTTAATAACATGTATAATCACCTATCAGAAAACTTGGTTCAAATCAGGAGCTCAATATTATTGTTGATGTTGCTTTTGTTAAAGTTCCCAAATTTACCCAAGAAGATAGCTGTAAAAGTTATCCCAGTTAAACAACCCAAAAGAATACAAAAGTTTTCCTGGTAACTTTCCAATAAGCTTTTTTTTAAATTTCTTTCTCTTCCCCTGCTTTGACTTCAGTGTTCACCACCAGTATGATTCCAAAGCTAAAGATGGTTGGTTGGCTGGATACTAGAAGAATAAGATTATTTCATTGGTTAAATGGTGCTTTTTTTTCAGTGTTGTTCCTCATGTCTCCCTATATCACGGTCTTTGGTTTTACAAACCATTCTCACAATGAAAAGATAGTCCATTTAGATAATACAGTTAATGAGCAAGTCAATTCCATTTTTAAAACCATTAATTCTATTGCTTTACAAAATTGTGTTTTTTCTCTCCCTCTGGACCAATCAATTAGGTTATAATAATACACTTTTTGTGGCTCAGTTACACAAAATTTCTCTGCCATTTGCTGTCAAAACAAAGACTGTATTCTTTTACTTGACAACTATGAGGAACTGTTTTCTTCACTAGTTTGGTTTCCTAGTAACACAGAATCATGATTTAAGTGTTCACAATAGTGACTTGATTTTAAGCAATTATTACTATGGTAATATCACCAAGCATGAGTCTTCAGTGGACTCACCATTACCTTCCAGTAGCAGTGTGAAGAGCACTTAGGGATTATCTTTTCCTAGAGGAACCTGGTCTTCTCTGTTTCAGCTATAGATTTAGGGAATGTGAAAACTCTCGCCAGTTTATTTTAGTAACAAGGGGTTAAAGGTTTTGCTCAGCTTTTCACATTTGAGAGGAAGACGTTGGCATGGATTTTTCCTAGACTTGTGGAATGCTTTGATAAGGACTGGCCCATTAACAAAGTAAAATATTTGCCAAGACAATGGATATCTCCATGTTTACCTTGTATTATAGGCATCTTTGAGAATTTTTCTAACACTCCATATTTAATCTATGCTTTGGAGACCTAAAGCTCTCATTACTTTTGAGGTCATTGCTTTTTCCTCTATAATCTCTCCACTTTAAATTCAGTGTGTGAGTTTAAAGTTTTTACCTAGAAATCACGTGCATCTCTGTGGTTTATTCCAATGGCCTATGGCCAATCAACACAAAGATTAAGGCTTGAAATGTAACATTTTTTTTCCTCATTAGTATAATTGGATATGCTCTGAGGGTGGCACTAAATTTCTTTACCTTCCCAACTTTTTCTTGGAAGAATAAACTTACTAAATGCATTAGACAAAATTAAGTAATAGTGCCAGCATTGTTGCTCTCGTTATTTCAGTGAGAATATGCTACCCTTGAGGAGGACTACTTCCAGGGATGGCCAGAAAAAAATAATTAAAATGCTCCTGGTTTTTAGCTGACTTAACTGGGTAATGCCAGTAACTTTTTTTGTTCCTCTGTAATATACGAATAATTTTCTTTCTACAGTAACTTAATATTTCATAATGGATGGCACAACACAGGCTAAAATTTCTTGATATTTTCTTGATACTTGGCATGTAATAAACATTTTCCTTCACAATAATGAGGGCTGGGAATCTCTTGATTAAAATCTAGTGCCTCCCAATCATACTTGATATACAGTGATGTAGGTCATTTCATAATTACATTAGCTGGGCTAGAAGTGAGGATAAGGGAGGCAATATTGTAAAAAATTTTGCATGCTCCATAGTTGATGATAGTTCCACACCCCCTATCACTTACTATGTCATTCCCCACAATCACTAAAAACGAGCTATCCAAAGAACACCAAGAGTCACCTAATCTTTAAGGAGTTCTGATTGGATTTTTGCTAGCACAAGTCAATGTGAGATCTTGGAAGCCATCTGAAGACTGCCTACCACAGCCTACAATCTGCTATTCGGTGTCCAACAAGTTGTCAGTCATCCAATCCTCTAAAGGGGCCTTAGAATTTATATAACATCCTAGGGAATTCTGCTTATTTAATAAAATACAGACAGGAGTTTTAAGTAAAACATTTCTATATTAACTATCAAATTAAGTGATTTTCCAAGAGGTTGAAATGGGAGATCCTTTTGGATTTGAGTAGTTATGGAAATTTTCACGATTGTAATTAGATATAAGTGAACAATTCTGGCCACATCATTGTCTATTGAACTTAATTTCTATTGCTTGCAAGAGTCCTTCACATACACTTCTTTTGTAATTGCAATTAAGCAAATGATATGTCCTTCCTGAATGTGGTAATTGATTAAAGTTCTTATAATTGGAGCAGCGGTTCTCCACCGGGTTGATATTGTTCTGCCATACGCCCCGCCCCACCCCAGCCCGAGGTATTTGGCAAGACACTTTTGGTTGTTGCAGCTGGGAGGGGTGATGCTTCAGTCATTTAGTGCACAGAGGCCAGGAATGCTGCTAAACATCCTACAATGCACAGGACACACACACACACACACACACACACACACACACACACGCGCGCGCGCGAAAATTATCCAGCCCAAATGGCAATAGTGCTGATATTGCAACGCTGAGTTAGAGTTATCATAAAACAGGGTAGGTCATGGGAGAAGACTTACTTCCTAAAGTTATTTCACTCAATTGCAACTCCACAGTCTCAGGAGGATCAATGGTCATACTATTCATTGGGTTTCTATTATTCCTTCCACAAGATGTTTTAGGGAACCTACAATGTCCCAGGTGCTGGTCATTTAAAGATGAGCAAACACAGACTGTGTCCATGCTCTTATGGAGCTTAAGTCTGGTGGGGAAGTCAGATCAAATTAGGACACTAATGAATAAACACTTGCAAATAGGAATCTTTAAATTAATGGAATTTGATTCTATGAGATGACTTAACACAGAAAACACTAAATCTATAGTGCTAGTGAAGGCTCCCTTGTGGAAATGGAGCTTAAGCTGAGAGCTGAAGGCTGAGTTGGGGAAGCACAGGGGAGGAGTATTCCATATGCAGTCGTTGGTGGCTATAACACAGAGAAAAGGGAGAGAGGGCCCAAAGGAAGTAGAAGAAAGAACAGGCCAGGGCTTCCCTGGTGGCGCAGTGGTTGAGAGTCCGCCTGCCGATGCAGGAGACACAGGTTCGTGCCCCGGTCCGGGAGGATCCCACATGCCGCGGAGCGGCTGGGCCCGTGAGCCATGGCCGCTGAGCCTGCGCGTCCGGAGCCTGTGCTCTGCAACGGGAGAGGCCACAACAGAGAGAGGCCCGCGTACGGCAAAAAAAAAAAAAAAAAAAAGAACAGGCCAGACAGTGCCTCACTGTGAGCCACATTAAGGATGTGATCTCTAGATGAAGAGCAAGGACAAACCATTAATGGTTTTTATGCAGGATATTGGCAAGATCAGGCTTATTTTAAGACAGCTAAGAGGTGGAATTCAGAAATGGTTCTTCAATGACCCAACATCAACCTTGAAGAAAGACTGGTAGAATGTCAAAGTGCTCTGTTGTAGTCTTTTCCTATTCAATAATTTATCAGAAAGAAGATATGACACATATATACAATGGAATATTACTCAGCCATAAAAAGAAATGAAATTGAGTTATTTGTAGTGAGGTAGATGGATCTAGAGTCTGTCATACAGAGTGAAGTAAGTCAGAAAGAGAAAAACAAGTACCATATGCTAACACGTATATATGGAATCTAAAAAAAAAAAAAAAAAAAAAGGTTCCAATGAACCTAGGGGCAGGACAGGAATAAAGACAGAGACATAGAGAATGAGATTTGAGGACATGGGTAGGGCGAGGGGTAAGCTGGGATGAAGTGAGAGAGTGGCATGGACATATATACACTACCAAATGTAAAATAGATAGCTAGTGGGAAACAGCTGCATCACACAGGGAGACCAGCTCAGTGCTTTGTGACCACCTAGAGGGGTGGGATTGGGAGGGTGGGAGGGAGATGCAAGAGGGAGGGGATATGGGGATATATGTATACGTATAGCTGATTCACTTTGTTATACAGCAGAAACTAACACAACATTGTAAAGCAAGTGTACTCCAATAAAGATGTTAAAAAAAATTTTTATCAATAACTTGGATGAAAATATAGATGTGCCAAACAAATTAATAGGTTGCACAATCCTGGAAGGAAACTCTATTATCATAGACAATAAAATGCTTAAAACCCCAAATTATCTCAACAAACCAGATCATTGAGCTAAAACTAAATAGATGAAAGATGCAAGTAAAAACCTCAATTTGGTCTTTTGAATAACTGAGTTTAGAGATTCAGTTATAGGACTAGCTTTGGTAGTAGTTCATGAGAAAATATCTAAATGTTTTAGCATACTACAAGTCATAATTATGCCATGATTGCATGAAAGAGCCAACACAAGCCTAAGTTAAATTAATAAAATAAATAGCCTCTACATTTGCCAGCCCCTGTGGAGAGTATTATAGGCATGTCTGAGTACCACATCAAAAGCAGGACATGTAGATACTACAATACATCCAGATATAGACAAATTGTATGGTAAAGGAAACTGAAAAAAAAGATTCCATGAACCGGAAATCATAATAACATTTTCTGAGCGAGAATTGCAGAGGATTAAAACATATTACCTGGTAGTGTGAAAAGTTCCCTATCATTTAAAAATTCAAGCAGAGGCTATAAGATTGTTTTCCAGAGCACTCTGAAGGAGACCTCTTAATTGGAAGGGAGGTTAAACTAAATAGATGAGTTTGGCATTTTTTTCCCATTTCGAACAATCACTGAAGTCTATGGGCATGAATCCAGCCTTTTCTGGCTACCAAACATCTGAACCCCGTCTATACATGTGGTAAATGTCTCACTGTATGAGTCTTGGTGGGAGACAGAGCCTTCCTTCCACTAGAGAAACCGAAAGTGGCAAATCCTTATTTTTACAACTTTCCTTGCATGGAGGACATAGAATTGATAATTTCACTTCAGTTAATCAGAGGTACCTGCACTGGACTTTGTATAGTGAGCTGACAAAGCAAACGAAGAATCCCTTTTGGGAGCAGGTAGCTCCGTCAGATCGAGAAAGCAATAAACAGGACAGTGGCAGCAGCTCAGCCATGGGCAGTGGTAGCAGTGCCGGTGTCATTTGTAGCCTCTTTTACAGTCCTGGCTGCTGCCCAACCTCCCTTGCTCCAGCCTGTTTTCCAAGCCCATTGCCACAGCTTTGCCTAAGATTCTGTGATTTCCCCAATATCATTTTAATAAATGCCATTTCAGCTTAAATCATCCAGATTTGGTTTCTGTTCCTTGCAATGCAAACTCTGATTGGTACCACCTCAAATTTGTATTTCACTTACTGTTAAAATCTATGTTTCTATGAGGCTGTAAAAGGCAATAGATGTCAGATTCCAAAGTGAGACCCCCAATCACCATGTTCAGTTTTACAAAAGGAGTGGCCCCAAACCTTCATTCCCGACTCTGGGAACCTTAAACCAGATCAAGAATATAGATACAAAACAAAGAGAGGAGAGAGGTGAGAATATTGTTGAAAATATTTACAGTGGATTCTTATTATTTGTGGATCTTGTATTTGCAAACTTGCCTACTCACTAAAATTTATTTGTAACCCCAAATCAATAGTTGCTTCACTTTTGAGGTCATTCCTCAAGAAATGCAGAGCAGCAAAAAATTTGAGTCACCTTATGTGCACGTTCCCAGCTGAAGTCAAACAAGGCAATGCTCTACTTTCTTATTTTAACTCCCACAGTGTAAACAAACGTTCTTTTCATATCTAGTGCTATGTTTTTCTTTTCTGTGTGCCTTTTGATTTCACAGTTAAAATGGTGGGAAGCATAGCACTAAAGTGCTGTCCAGTTTTCTAAGCACAGGCTGTGATGTGCCTTACATGTGTTAGATAAGCATCTTTCAGGTATGTGTTATAGTTCTGTTGGCTGTGAGTTCAATGTTAATGAATCAACAACATATAGTTAATACGGGGTCTTCAAACAGAAAAACAAATAAAACAAGTTTATGTATTGATGGGTTAATGAAAATACTGTGACCAGAGATGCAGGAACCTAATCCCTGTTTCCCCTACTGTTTGTGGTGACTTTATAGAACGTAACAACCACAGATAATGAGAATTGACTGTATCTGGAGAGAACAGTTTTTGTACTATGAGTCCTCATCACACCACAAGGGTGAGAGGGAAGAATGGGCTTCTTTTCTCACCTCAAGCTTAGGGAGGGGTCCCGTATAAGACCGTCTGAGAGTTTGCTGTGTGTTTTCCAAATCTGTGGACATGGTGCACTGGTGTCTGACCCCAAGACATCAAGATGATAGAGAAGAAGGGCTGGTTACTGCAGTGATGACATCCAAGTGTTGCTATATACTGCCTGTGTGGCAAAGCATAGAATAAATCGATGTTTCTGTCTCTCACACAAGAGAAAGATTGCCAGAACACAGGTATCTTAAGGCCTATCCAATAAGACTATCTACAGGGATAAAACGGCCTCAGCAGGAAAAGGCTAAATATGCACTGCCAGAGAGACCAGGAGCTGTGGACACAGTTGCAAGTGGCCATACAGAATTGAAAAACTATGGGAGAGAGAGGCCCAGCAAAGAACTTCTGGAGGATCTACAAAGTGTCCTTGGATAGAGAGAGTCAGTTTGCCAAGCCCAGGTAGCGCAAAGCCCTATTGTACCAGAAAAACTTGTCCTATCCCTTTTTTATTTTCTCCCTCTTCTCCCCTAGCTTCAAACATGGTGGGAGTTTGGAAAAACAGATAGTGAGAGGAAGCTCAAACTGGGAAGCAGAGAAGCCAATACAACTTCCTTTCCCAATAAGGGTCTCCAGCCCAGAGCAGAACCAAGCTGGGGTGGTATGGTTTAACATCAAGTCTGTGCTTTGGTTTTTTACATGCATGGAAGTAGGCATTTCAATTTCTGAATCAAGCTTATATTTGTGACTTATTGTGTCTGTAGGCTATCATAGACCTGCCAGAGCTTTCATACAGGAACACCCTGGCTGAATGGGAGTGGTTAGGAAATAAGGATTGAATTGCAGTTTAATTAAGTTATGAGTTCATGCTTGTGTAACCAGTTATCTGCTCACATAAGATTTTGCCGCTGCACTATAAGATACCTGAGTGCTGGCTCCAGTGCTGGATTCAAATTCTGCTTCACCACTTGGCAAATGTGGTCAAAGTTTAGTGTGATTAAACACCTCACTAAACTTGAATTTAGTCACATATGAAGGGGAAATGACATTAGTATTTTAGGAATATAGGTTTGTAAGCATTGTCCTTGGGCCAAACCCAGATAAGAGGACAGTGGTGTGCCTGGAACTTGACTGATTTCTTAGACTCTGCAGGATATGGTGCTCATGAATAGTATCACCAGAAACTGGTGATACTGGTTTTTGGGATTTTTTTAAAGGGTAATTTGAGGTTTTACTTCTTTCTTTCTTTCTTTCTTTATTTTTGGCTGCGTTGGGGGCTGCGTTGGGTCTCTGTTGCTTTGTGTGGGCTTTCTCTAGTTGTGGCGAGTGGGGGCTACTCTTCATTGCGGTGCACGGGCTTCTCTTTGCAGTGGCTTCTCTTGTTGGGGAGCACAGGCTCTAGGTGCACAGGCTTCAGTAGTTGCGGTGTGTGGGCTCAGTGTTGTGGCTTGTGGGCTCTAGAGCACAGGCTCAGTAGTTGTGGCACACGAGCTTAGTTGCTCCATGGCATGTGGGATCTTCCTGGACCAGGGCTCGAATCCATATCCTCTGCATTGGCAGGTGGATTCTTAACCACTGCACCACCAAGGAAGCTCATTAGGGAGGTAAGGGCAAAGTCAAGTCAGGATAGAGCATTCCTTCCTCTGTGGGTCACCTGCTTTCTATATGTTTCTATGTTTTTGGAAAAGTAAAAGGGGAATTCAATCTACTGTTACCATGGATATGTACAGAGTATCTTCCCAAGAAGCCATGACCCACCTGAACTGTTGAAGAAAGCACTCCATAGATTAGTGTGAGGATACAATAAAATAGAAATAATGCATATAAACTGCTTCATGGCATTTGGCATATAATAAATAACTTAAAATTAATCTAAAATTATTAATAAAATTAATATGATTTTGATATGTTATATTTCCAGGGTTTAATACATTTAAGTCTTTTTTCCAGTTCAACTGGTTATCAGAAAATACAGCTGAAAGAGGCACCTAGGGATTATTTTTAATAGTCTCCCTCCCTGTGGCCAAGTTAATTCTCCAAGCATCCAAGATTTTCACATTTTATAATTTACTACTATTGGTAGCTCTACAGTGATGTTCCTTAATAATGTACTTGTATAGCACAAGAAGATATTTCTTATGATATCTATCTACATTTTCTCTCAATAAAATTTTAACATATATTATTTTTAATACCCATAGAGATAAAAAATTGAATAGTAATTGAAATATTGGAGGCTCCTTCTCCCCCCACTGCACCCTCTAGACTCAAACATACTGTTACTAAGTTGCCACGGCACTTCTTATTCAGGCTCAGAAACCAAATTCTTTCATGCATCACTTTACCTAACTTTCCATCAATTTATCCTTTCTTTATTCCAGGCTTTTCACATTTAATTTATAATGTTTTGCCAAACCTGGGTATAGTACTTTAAAGGTCCTGACCATTGTTAAGTATAATGAAAGGATTATTTCTTAGCATTTAATAATGTAGCATTTAATACAATACTGTACTGTATTTCTTTACAATATCCTCCATAATAGTTATAATAATATTATATTAAAATATTATAGTAAATTATAATATTTTAAAAAGAAAGCATCTGTTTAGCAATTATTGGCTGCCTACACAATCACATGGGTTCCATTAACTTTCCTTGAGCGTCAACAGTTACATAGCCAAGTCTGAGTTTATCAATATAAAAAGTTTCACTGAATGGAATATTTAACTTGAACGTTTAATTTTCACTTTAAGGGAGTCTACAACTAGGGTCCAAAGCAAAAAGTATAAACAAAGGAGAAATTTAAGACGCAGATAAATGACTGAGAAGAAATCAAAATTGTAAATGACAAAGTATCCAAATCCCACTGTCAGAACATAGATCCAAGAAGGAAGAGAAGTCAAATGGGAAAGCATTCATCTTGATTTCTCTGACGTGTGGCAATTTTTCTGGAGAGAGAAGAGGTTTAAAGGAATTCAAACATGAAAATACTCAATTTACCCAGCAGTTAGGTGCAATAGAAAAATAAGCTTAGTTAAAGGAGAGCTAGTTTTGACCTTTTGGATGACCTGAGGGCAACTTAATTTTATAAATGCATTTTAGTTACAAAAGTTTTAATTTTCCCCCAAATGAACTTTTATCTCTTAAAAAAAGGAGGAATCAAATGAAATAATAGTTCTTAAGAATATGAATCCTAGTTCTAATGAGATCTGAACCTGAGACTTGAACTCTCATACGAACTCAGGGATCCTCCTGTAGTCTGCAAAATCTAATCAACTCCTGGAAAAGAAACACAATCAGGGTTATTTTTTTAAGTCAAAATTTGAAGTGGATGAAAAAGAAAAAGTCAGAATACTCACAGTAATTGTAGAAATAAATTTCAAGATAGAAACAATTTTTCTAACTTACAATGCATTCCCAGGTCGCTAAGGAAACAAAATAGCACCACTGTTTTACTATTTAATTGGTCAAACGCATTGGAAAGAAATATTTTATATACTCAACAGGCTCACCTCATTCCTATTTGCATTGGCAGATCAAATGCACTTGACAATGACTACATCCAACACAATCAGAAACTGGGTTAAAATTCTAGAAGATGCCATAAAAGAAAAAAGAAAGGAATGTTGGAACAAATTCATAACCAGATCAAAACAGTAAGGAATATCTAAAATTCTCCTTCCACAGTGAAAATGAATGAGTATTTGATATATGACCAAGGAAAAAAGATCATTATAAATTTTAATATTGACTTGCAGGAGGGTACAGTATAGCAGGGGCATGAAAAGCCATTATTACGTGTATTGAAGAATAATATTTCTCAGCGCTATATTATAAAGCAGTATTTCTTTATATAGTTCACCTTGTTGTACTCTTTATATAAATCCTCTGTCAGATAATAAAAGTCTCAAAAATGATATCGTTTCAATATGGAATCAAAAAAAGGGTACAAATTAACTTATTTACAAAACGGTAGTAGGGTCACGGATGTAGAAAACAAACTTATGGTTACAGGGATAAGGGGGGAAGGGATAAATTGGGAGATTGGGATTGACATATACACACTACTATATATAAAATAGATAACTAATAAAGACCTACTGTATATCACAGGGAACTCTACTCAATACTCTGTAATGGCCTATATGGGAAAAGAATCTGAAAAAAAAAAAAAGGTAGATATATGTATTTGTACACCTGAAACTAACACAACATTGTAAATCAACTATACTCCAATAAAAATATCTTAAAAAGCCTCATAAAGAGGTGCTTTGTATAATTCACCTTTATACTTCTAGTTCCTTATCTGCCTTATAGAAAATGTTCAATACATGCTTATTAAATTAATTGACAATAATATTTCATATTGATGTCTTAATTCTAAAGGGTGTAAGTATCTTAATATAGAAAAATAGGGAGACTTGAAGCCAGGAAAGCCTGGGTTCTAATTCTAACTTTTCAACAAACTAATTGTGTGTCTGTTCTTTTTCTTGATTACATGAGAATAATAAAAGAGAAATACAATAAAATGTAAATGGCTCAATAAAAGGAATAAGTGAAACACTAAATTAAAATATGATGCACCTAGAATAATAGTAAGCAACTTCAAGAAGAGTTACACCATAAGGAAGAAAATACAATCATTTGTCTAAATTAGAAATAGACCTTGTTCAATAAAAATATTTACTCTTTCTGGGCTGGAGTTTTGGAACACTTTCAGTTTTGAAATCTTGAGGGAGCCTCTTAGCACGGAGACCAGCCAGGATTCCCAAATCAGCTGCTAGAATCATGGAAGCACGGGGGAAGGGAATGAAATATAAGATACTGACAGCATCTTCCTCAGTTTTTGCTAGAGAACACTGTTACTAAGGAATGGTAGGAATGTAGGTTTGTGGGTGGTTTTTTATTACTTTGTTTTGATTATCTATAATTTCTAATTTCTCAATACTAACTGCATTATTTATTTAAAAAGCAATCACAAAGGCATTTAAATAGGGATATTGTTGGGAGGGCACACATCTGTAAAACAGAAGGTACTTTATTGTTAAACAAGGAAAAGGCAGTGCTTCACAGACAATCTTTTCAATGTGGAGCATTAATACAAGTTAGACATAGATTTGCTGGGAGTTTTGCTGGTATGGTAGACATAACAACTCTTTGCCAATATCCATGTCTTCCTCTTTTTCCAGATATGTGGAAGAATCACACTTCCCCACCATTTTGAAATTGAACATGGCTGTATGATTTGTTCTGGTGAATAAAATATGAACAGAGTTCATGAGTGTCACCTCTGGGTAGAAACATTTAAGAGAGCCGATGTGCAATTCTGTTTGTTCTCTTCCCCAGCTCCCAGTGAAGAGGCTGTGTTTTGGACATGGTGTAGCACAAGATGGTGAAGTGTTGCTCAGCCTGGGTCATGAGATTGAGGTGTAGAAGAGTGTTGACATGGAGAGTTGCCTGGACCTGCAGCAGACCTTACATGAGCAAGAAATAAACATTTGGTAGGTGAGCCACAAAATCATGGTGTTGTCTGTAGTTACATCACCTAGACTTCTCTGATCAACATAGCTGGCGTATGTCATAGCCCAAAATACAAAAGGTTTGAGTTTGGTATGAGCCCTTTAAAGCTGGCTAAAGTAAAAACCAATAGATAATCTATGGCAAGAATCAAGAGTAAAGGATTCTTGGCTTATTTGGTAAAGTGAGTTGTGAATCGGGTGATGCAAGTCAGCCCACGTTTCAATTCAAGCTTTGCTACTAGTTAGTGCATGGTTTTCTCTCAGTCTATTACCCCACTTGTAAAATAGAAATAACAATCTAACAATAGACTGGGGTTATGTCTATGTTGAGATTATCTAAAGGGTTTTTAGTACAGCTGATCCTCAACACATTTTGTTTTCTTCCCATATTCTTCCTTCTTTCATATGAGCAAGCACCATATTCCGGGAAAGGAAAGGTAGTATTCTAGGCTCCGAGGTTACAACAATGGACAAAGCAAAAAACCTCTGTCCATATACAGAAGTGAGATGCAAGAAGCCAGACATTCAATCAGAGGAATTATATATCTGTGACTTTCCTCTGGAGATATTCAATACGACCTTTAAAAGCTTTTAACATTCAGTATAATGTGTAGTCTAGACAATAAATCTACCTTTCTTTGGTGGGAAATAAGACCAGACTGCCAGCTGCAGGAGGTAAGAAATAGTATTCGCCTTATTCATAATTGTATCCTCAGTGCTTGGCACAGATCCTAGTGAAAAGCAGAAATGTTCTAAGTACTTGTTGAATTAATGAATAACTGAGTGAACAAATTAAGTGTGCATCAACCCAGAGAACAGATTAAAATGTGATGATCATAGTTTATTTTATTCCTTTCATTCATTCACTCATGCACTAAATATTCAAGGTCTGCTTTGGGTGTTGAAGGTAGAGTAGCAAAAGAAAGCAAGTCCTATCACCACTGAGCTTACACTTTCTGGGTCATTAAAATTTTCTTTGATGACAGGTGGGTGGATAGGCCGATTTATGTTGTGAAAATCAGCTTATTCAGTGATCACACTTCAGTAGACTTTGGTAAATTGGAGTGTCATCAGAGATTAGTCTAAATACTTATAAAATCTTTGGCAGAATAGTACAAGATTTACTGTGTCTATGGTTTCATTTAAAAAAAATGAGTACTGAGATTTGCATTCAAACTACATTGCTACATCTGTCATTTGTTTTCACATTATTAGCCCATGTGTTAGTAATTAAGAATGCTTTGGCTGGAGAGGAAAAAATTATTAATCAGGTTTGTTTTCATAACAGTGACTTAATCTTCGACTTTTGATAGAAATAAACAATAACAAAAGCAAAGAGTCAAACCTTAAAATAAACTGCATGGTGCCTTGAAGGTAAACAAGTCAACTGTTTCAACATAAATTGTGTGACGGAGTGGGTGTGGAGGTGCTGGGGAGTAGTGGTTTAATCTAGATATACTTTGTGTCCTACAAATAAGTGAGTTACTGTTCTACCCTGGATGCTTAATATAGAGCTTCCTGACCAGTGTCTTGTTTTTCCCATACATTCTCATCTGCTTCATGAAGATGAGAAAATACCCAGTATAAAAACTGTAGACAAGGTAGACAATTTCTACTCGTTTTTAATCCAAAAACATTGTAAAGAGTTAATATAATATATAGAGTGCCTTGGCCACTATTTCTACTATCTATTTTTAATATTAAAAAATTACATTTATATTGAAATAGAAGGGATCTAATCCAGACTTTAAAATATACTGTATAAATAAACATAAGATCTGCTAGTTGCTTGTAGCTAAGAGAATTTTGGGAAAATGCCAACCCTCTGCACTTATATAGTAATGTTACTTACTCCAAAATATTATTGAGAGATTAAGTAAGGTGATCCATGCTCAGTGCTTAGCACCATGCCTCACACAAAATGCAAACAAAATTTTCAATAAATGTTAGCTGCTTTAAGGTCATTTTTGTTACGGGTTCTCAATAACAGGAGAAAGAATATACTAGTTTAAAAAGAAATCATGTGTCTTACTTATAATCAGGAAAAGGAACTGAATTATCTTTTGATGACTCTTACAGCAATAGAAAAACATTAATAACTTATTATTACTATTATAACAATGTAAGCCTAGCAGTAATACTTATTTTGCCACAATTATTAAATACAAATTTCTAATAACAAATAACTTCTAAAATCTTTACCTTCTCACTCTGCATGTAAAGCACCACATTCCAATCTTCACTCGTCTTTCTAGGGATACTAAGTTTGCTGCTTTAGCAGTTATTTTACTAAACATGTACAAGTGTAAACTTGGTGCGGTGCTGTGAAGGAGACTACCAGTCAATATCCTACATGTCAAAATTTCACACTGGACTCAGATCCTAAGTGATGAAATGGATGGGGGCTAGAGGCATCTCTACAAGCCCTGTCATCCCCAAAACAATGCTTCATGCCGTAGAGTCTACAGGAAAGCAGTCCAATTTGCAAACCAAACCAATCCTGGATAAGACTCCAACAATGACACAGCTCAGAATCTTAAACTCTCTAGGTATAAGAATACACCATTGACAGCGTCAGGTCATTTGCCCAGCTTTGGTGAGCCACAGTCTTTACTTCTCATGTCTGTTGAAAAGGAAAGGTGAAAACCTGAGCCCAGCATTTTCTTGACAGACACATACTGTCCTGACATGTAAGCTATTTCCCCCAAGTTGAGAGAAACTACAAATTTGGTAAATATCTCTGGGGGGTGAAAATGGTATTTGCCAATTGATCAAATACAAGAATAGTCACTTACAAAGTGCCACTGTACAGAAGACACAATCCCTGAAAACAAGAGAAATCAGAATTCAGAAAAAGCATGTGATGTTTTGCCTGCCCATCAAAATGTATTTCGAATGAAACATTAGCACTTAAGAACAAAGGGATTAAAGCAAGTTCTTGGGGGAGACCTTCAAGATGGCGGAGGAATGAGACCTGGAGATCGCCTTCCTCCCCGGTGCTCCGGCCGGGTTTCAGGCCTGTGCCTCTGAGGTAGGAGAGCCAAGTTCAGGACGTTGCTCCACCAGAGACCTCCTGGCCACACGTAATATTAAACAGGGAAACTTCTCCCAGAGATCTCCATCTCAATGGTAAGACCCAGCTCCACTCAACGACCAGAAAGCTACAGTGCTGGACACCCTATGCCAAACAAATAGCAAAACAGGAACACAACACAACCCATTAGCAGAGAGGCTGCCTAAAATCATAATAAGGTCACAGACACCCATAATCACACGACCAGACGTGGTCCTGCCCACCAGAAAGACAAGAGCCAGCCTCATCCTCCAGAACACAGGCACCAGTCACCTCCACCAGGAAGGCTACACAGCCCACTGAACCAAGCTTACACTCTAGGGGCAGACACCAATAACAACAGAAATTACGAACCTGCAGCCTGCAAAAAGGAGACCCTAAACACATTAAGTGAAGCAAAATGAGAAGACAGAGAAACAAACAGCAGATGAAGGAGCAAGGTAAAGACCCACCAGACCAAACAAATAAGAGGAAATAGGCAGTCTACTTGAAAAAGAATTCACAGTAATGATAGTAAAGATGGTCCAAAATCTTGGGGATAGAATGGAAAAAATACAAGAAACATTTAACAAGGACCTAGAAGAACTGAAGAGCAAACAAACAGTGATGCACAGCACAGTAAATGAAATGAAAAATTCTCTAGAAGAAATCAATAGCAGAATAACTGGGGCAGAAGAATGGATAAGTGACCTGGAAGATAAAATAGTGGAAATAGCTACTGCAGAGCAGAATAAAGAAAAAAGAATGAAAAGAATTGAGGAGAGTCTCAGAGGCATCTGGGACAACAATTAAACACACAAACTTTCGAATTATAGGGGTCCAAGAAGAAGAAGAGAAAAAGAAAGGCACTGAGAAAATATGTGAAGAGATTATAGTTGAAAACTTCCCTAATATGAGAAAGGAAATAGTTAAGTCCAGGAAGCACAGAGAGTCCCATACAGGATAAATCCAAGGAGAAACATGACAAGACACATATTAATCAAACTATCAAAAATTAAATGCAAATTAAAAACATTAAAAGGAGCAAGGGAAAAAAAACAAATAGCATACAAGGGAATCCCCATAAGATTAACAGCTGATCCATCAGCAGAAACTCTGCAAGCCAGACGGGAGTGGCAGGACATATTTAGAGTGATGAAGGGGAAAACCCTACAACCAAGATTACTCTACTCGGCAAGGATCTCATTCAGATTCGATGGAGAAATTAAAACTTTACAGACAAGCAAGGGCTAAGAGAATTTAGCACCACGAAACTAGCCCTACAACAAATGCTAAAGGAACTTCTCTAGGCAGGAAGCACAAGAAAAGTAAAAGACCTACAATAACAAACCCAAAACAATTAAGAAAATGGTAATAGTAACATATATTCGATAATTACCTTCAATGTAAATGGATTAAATGCTCCAACCAAAAGACATAGACTGGCAGAATGGATACAAAAACAAGACCTGTATATATGCTGTCTACAAGAGACCCACTTCAGACCTAGGGACACATACAGACTGAAAGTGAGGGGTTAGAAAAAGATATTCCATGCAAGTGGAAATCAAAAGAAATCTGTAGTAACATTCTCATATGAGACCAAATAGACTTTAAAATGAAGACTATTACAAGAGACAAAGAAAGACACTACACAGTGATCAAAGGATCAATCCAAGAAAAGATATAACAATTGTAAATATTTATGCACCCAACATAGGAGCACCTCAATACATAAGGAAAATGCTAACAGCCATAAAAGGACAAATCAACAATAACACAATCATCGTAGGGGAATTTAACACCCCACTTTCATCAATGGACGGATCATCCAAAATGAAAATAAATAAGGAAACACAAGCTTTTAATGACACATTAAACAAGATGAACTTAAATGATATTTATAGGACATTCCATCCAAAAACAACAGAATACACTTTCTTCTCAAGTGCTCATGGAACATTCTCCAAGATAGATCATATCTTGGGTCACAAAAAAAGCCTTGGTAAATTTAAGAAAACTGAAATCATATCAAGTATCTTTTCCAACCACAACACTATGAGACAAGATATCAATTAGAGGAAAATATCTGTAAAAAATAAAAATACATGGAGGCTAAACAACACACTACTTAATAACCAAGAGATCACAGAAGAAATCAAAGAGGAAATCAGAAAATATCTAGAAACAAATGACAATGAAAACACGACTACCCAAAACCTATGGGATGCAGCAAAGACGGTTCTAAGAGGGAAGTTTATAGCAATACAATCCTACCTCAGGAAACAAGAAACAACTCAAATAAACAACCTAACCTTACACCTAAAGCAATTAGAAAATGAAGAACCAAAAAACCCCAAAGTTAGCAGAAGGAAAGAAATCATAAAGATCAGATCAGAAGTAAATGAAAAAGAAATGAAAGAAACAATAGCAAAGATCAATAAAACTAAAAGCTGGTTCTTTGAGAAGATAAACAAAATTGAGAAACAATTAGCCAGACTCATCAAGGAAAAAAGGGAGAAGACTCAAATCAATAGACTTAGAAATGAAAAAGGAGAAGTAACACATGACACTGGAGAAATACAAAGAAGCACGAGCACCTACTACAAAAAATTATATGCCAATAAAATGGACAACCTGGAAGAAATGAACACATTCTTACAAAAGCACAACCTTCTAAGGCTGAACCAGGAAGAAGCAGAAATTATAAACAGACCAATCACAAGCACTGAAATTGAGACTGTGATTAAAAATCTTCCAACAAACAAAAGCCCAGGACCAGATAGCTTCACAGGCGAATTCTATCAAACATTTAGAGAAGAGCTAACACCTATCCTTCTCAAACTCTTCCAAAATATAGCAGAGGGAGGAACTCTCCTAAACTTATTCTACTAGGCCACCATCACCCTGATGCCAAAACAAAACAAGGATGTCACAGAGAAAGAAAATTAGAACAATATCTCTGATGTACATAGATGCCACAATCCTCAACAAAATACAAGCAAACAGAAACCAACAGCACATTAAAAGGATCATACACCATGATCAAGTGGGGTTTATCCCAGGAATTTAAGGATTCTTCAATATAAGCAAATCAATCAATGTGATAAACCATATTAACAAATTGAAGTAAAAAAACCATATGATCACCTCAATAGATGCAGCAAAAGCTTTCAACAAAATTCAACATAAATTTATGACAAAAACCCTCCAGAAAATAGGGATAGAGGGAACTTACCTGAACATAATAAAGACCACATATTACAAACGCACAGCCAACATCATCCTCAATGGTGAAAAATTGAAACAATTTCCACTAAGATCAGGAAGAAGACAAGGTTGCCCACTCTTACCACTCTTATTCAACATAGTTTTGGAAGTTTTAGCCACAGCAATCAGAGAAGAAAAAGAAAGAAAAGGAATCCAAATTGGAAAAGAAGAAGTAAAGCTGTCACTGTTTGAAGATGACATGATACTATACATACAGAATCCTAAGGACACTACCAGAAAACTACTTGATCTAAACAATGAATCTGGTAAAGTACCAGGATACAAAATTAATGCACAGAAATCTTTTGCATTCCTATACACTAATGATGAAAAATCTGAAAGAGAAATTAAGGAAACACTCCCATTTACCATTGCAGCAAAAAGAATAGAATATCTAGGAATAAACCTACCTAAGGACAGAAAAGACCTGTATGCAAAAAACTCCAAACATTGTGAAAGAAATTAAAGATGTTACAAACAGATGGAGAAATATACCATGTTCTTGGATTGGAAAAATCAACATTGTGAAAATGACTCTACTACCCAAAGCAATCTACAGGTTCAATGCAATCCCTATCAAATTACCCATGGCATTTTTCACAGAACTAGAACAAAAAATTTCACAACTTATATGGAAACACAAAAGAACCCGAACAGTCAAAGCAATCTTGAGAAAGAAAAACAGAGCTGGAGGAATCAGACTCCAGGACTTCAGACTATATTACAAAGCTACAGTAATCAAGAGAGTATGGTACTGGCAAAAAAACAAAATAAGGATCAATGGAACAGGATAGAAAGCCCAGAGATAAACCCATGCACATAGGGTCACCTTATTTTTGATATAGGAGACAAGAATATACAATGGAGAAAAGACAGCCTCTTCAATAAGTGGTGCTGGGAAAACTGGACAGCTACATATAAAAGAAAGAAAATAGAACACTCCCTAACACCATACACAAAAATAAACTCAAATGGATTAAAGACCTAAATGTAAGTCCAGACACTATCAAACTCTTAGGGGAAAGCATAGGCAGAACACTCTATGACATAAAATACAGCAAGATCCTTTTTGACTCACCTCCTAGAGAAATGGAAATAAAAATAAAAATAAACAAATGGGACCTAATGAGACTTAAAAGCTTTCGTACAGTAAAGGAAACCATAAAGAAGACAAAAAGACAACCCTCAGAATGGGGGAAAATATTTGCAAGTGAAGCAACTGACAAGCGATTTATCTCCAAAATTTACAAGCAGCTCATGCAGCTCAATAACAAGAAAACAAACAACCCAGTCAAAAAATGGGTAGAAGACCTAAATAGACATTCCTCTAAAGAAGATATACAGATTGCCAACAAACACATGAAAGGATGCTCAACATCACTAATTATTAGAGAAATGCAAATCAAAACTACAATGAGGTATCACCTCACACCAGTCAGAATTGCCATCATCAAAAAATCTACAAACAATAAATGCTGGAGAGGGTGTTGAGAAAAGGATACCCTCTTGCACTGCTAGTGGGAATGTAAGTTGATACAACCCCTATGGAGAACAGTATGGAGGTTCCTTAAAAAAATAAAAATGGAACTACCATACGACTCAGCAATCCCACTACTGGGCATATACTCTGAGAAAACCATAATTCAAACAGAGTCATGTACCAAAATGTTCATTGCATTTGTATGTACAATATCCAGGACATGGAAGCAACCTAAGTGTCCATCGACAGATGAATGGGTAAAGAAGATGTGGCACATAAATACAATGGAATATTACTCAGCCATAAAAAAAAACGAAATTGAGTTATTTGTGGTGAGGTGGATGGACCTAGAATCTGTCATACAGAGTGAAGTAAGTCAGAAACAGAAAGACAAATACCGTATGCTAACACATATATATGGAATCTAAAAAAAAAAAAATGGTTATGAAGAACCTAGGGACAGAATAGGAATAAAGATGCAGATGTAGAGAATGGACTTGGGGACACAGAGTTGGGGGAAGGGTAAGCTGGGACAAAGTGAAAGAGAGGCATGGACTAATATATACTACCAAATGTAAAGTAGGTAGCTCCTGAGAAGAAGCCACATAGTACAGACAGATCAGCTTGGAGTTTTGTGACCACCTAGAGGGGTGGGATTGGGAGGGGGAGAGGGAGATGCAAGAAGGAGGAGATATGGGGCTATATGTATAGGTATAGCTGATTCACTTTGTTATAAAGTAGAAACTAATACACCATTGTGAAGCAATTATACTCCCATAATGGTGCTTGCTAAATAAATAAATAAATAAATAAACCAAGTTCTTGAAGACTGTACTTCCACATAGTTAGGTCTGAAACATAATCCTCTAGTTGAACTCTTTCATTATTGAAAAGCATCAGCAACCTCATAAATATTTCCCATGTCTATGCTAAATAGGTGCAATAAAGCAGTAAGTAAGATACGTTAGGAAAGAAAATTGCAATGTTATTATCTAAATCCAATGGAGACAGACTTTTATTAAAATGTTAACTTTAGCTTTGAAGATTGTTTCCAAATATCATTAGGTTCGAAAAGTATTATTTAGCCACAAACTATGTAGTAGTCTTGCCCACAGCTATGATGAGTATTATATGCCTCCCCACCCCACCTCCCTCCATCTACCATCTGGATTTTCTTTACTCACTCCCCACATCAATATGTTAACCTAAATAGAGAAGAGATCCTGCACCACTAAAGATAGTTCTAATTGCAGAATCTTTCCCTCTTTATACTTTTCATAATGTCCTTAATTGACACGTTTTTATTATCCTAACACATGATACCCTTGTTTTCCCATTATTCCTCCTCTTTTTTTTAATTTTAGAATTTTATTTATTTTCTTATACAGTAGGTTATTACTAGTTATCCATTTTATACATATTAGTGTATATATGTCAAACCCAATCTCCCAATTCATCACACCACCATGCCACCACCCCGCCACTTTCCCCTCTTGGTGTCCATATGTTTGTTCTCTACATCTGTGTCTCAGTTTCTGCCCTGAAAACCGGATCCTCTGTACCATTTTTCTAGGTTCCACATATATTTGTTATTATACAATATTTGTTTTTCTCTTTCTGACTTACTTCACTCTGTATGACAGTCCCTAAATCCATCCATGTCTCTACAAATGACTCAGTTTCATTCCTTTTTATGGCTGAGTAATAGTTCATTGTATATATGGACCACATCTTCTGTAACCATTCGTCTCTTGATGGGCAATTAGGTTGTTACATGTCCTGGCTATTGTAAATAGTGCTGCGATGAACATTGGGGTGCATGTGTCTTTTTGAATTATGGTTTTTTGTGGGTATATGCCCAGTAGTGCGATTGTTGTGTCATATGGTAATTCATTCTATTTTTAGTTTTTTAAGGAACCTCCATACTGTTCTCCATACTGGCTGTATCAATTTACATTCCCACCAACAGTACAAGAGGGTTCGCTTTTTCCCACACCCTCTCCAGCATTTATTTTTTGTAGATTTTCTGATGATGCCCATCCTAACTGGTGTGAGGTGATACCTCATTGTCATTTTGATTTGCATTTCTCTAATAATTAGTGATGCTGAGCAGCTTTTCATGTGCTTCTTGGCCAACTGTATGTCTTCTTTGGAGAAATGTCTATTTAGGTCTTCTACCCATTTTTTGATTGGGTTGTTTGTTTTTTTGATATTGAGCTGCATGAGCTGCTTGTAAATTTTGGAGATAAATCCCTCGTCAGTTGCTTCACTTGCAAATATTTTCTCCCATTCTGAGGGTTGCCTTTTCGTCTTGTTTGTAGTTTCCTTTGCTGTGCAAAAGCTTTTAAGTTTCACTAGGTCCCATTTGTTTATTTTTGTTTTTATTTCCATTACTCTAGGAGGTGGATTAAAAAAGATCTTGCTGTGATTTATGTCAACTAGTGTTCCTCCTATGTTTGCCTCTAAGAGTTGTATAGTGTCTGGTCTACATTTAGGTCTTCAATCCATTTTGAGTTTATTTTTGCGTATGGTGTTAGGGAGTGTTCTAATTTCATTCGTTTACATGTAGCTTTCCAGTTTTCCCAGCACCACTTATTGAAGAGACTGTCTTTTCTCCCTTGTATATCCTTGCTTCCTTTGTAATAGATTAGTTTGATCATAGGTGTGTGGCTTTATCCTGAGCTTTCTATCCTGTTCCATTGATCTATATTTCTGTTTTTGTGCTAGTACCATATTGTCTTGATTACTGTAGCTTTGTAGTATAGTCTGAAGTCCTGGAGTCTGATTCCTCCAGCTCCATTTTTTTCCCTTAAGACCACTTTGGCTATTTGGGGTCTTTTATGTCTCCACACAAATTTTAAGATTTTTTGTTCTCGTTCTGTAAAAAATGCCATTGGTAATCTGACAGGGATTGCATTGAATCTGTAGATTGCTTTGGGTAGTATAGTCATTTTCACAATATTGATTCTTCCAATCCAAGAAATTGGTATATATCTCCATCTGTTGGTATCATCTTTAATGTCTTTCATCAGTGTGTTATAGTTTTCTGCATATAGGTCTTTTGTCTCCCCAGGTAGGATTATTCCTAGGTATTTTATTCTTATTGTTGCAATGGTAAATGGGAGTGTTTCCTTAATTTCTTTTTCAGATTTTTCATCATTACTGTATAGGAATGCAAGAGATTTCTGTGCATTAATTTTGTATCCTGAAACTTTACCAAATTCATTGATTAGCTCTTGTAGTTTTCTGGTGGCATTTTTAGGATTCTCTTTACATAGTATCATGTCATCTGAAAACAGTGACAGTTTCACTTCTTCTTTTCCAATTTGTATTCCCCTTATTTCTTTTTCTTCTCTGATTGACATGGCTAGGACTTCCAAAACTATGTTGAATAATAATGGTGAGAGTGGACATCCTTGTCTTGTTCCTGATCGTAGAGGAAATTCTTTCAGTTTTTCACCACTGAGAATGTTGTGTGCTGTAGGTTTGTCTTATATGGCCTTTATTATGTTGAGGTATGTTCCCTGTATGCCCACACTCTGGAGAATTTTTATCATAAATGGGTGTTGAATTTTGTCAAAAGCTTTTTCTGCATCTATTGAGAAGAGCATATGGTTTTTCTTTTCAATTTATTAATATGGTGTATCACATTGACTGATTTGCATATGTTGAAGAATCCATGCATCCCTGGGATAAATCTAACTTGATCATGGTGTATGAACCTTTTAATATGTTGTTGCATTCTGTTTGCTAGTATTTTGTTGATGATTTTTGCATCTACATTCATGAGTGATATTGATCTGTAATTTTCTTCTTTTGTAGTGTCTCTTTCTGGTTTTGGTATCAGGGTGATGGTGCCCTAATAGAATGAGTTTGGGAGTGTTCCTTCCTCTGCAATTTTCTGTAAGAGTTTGAGAAGGATACGTGTTAGTTCTTCTCTAAATGTTTGATAGAATTCACCTGTGAAGCCATCTGCTCCTGGACTTTTGTCTGTTGGAAGATTTTAAACACAGCTTCAATTTCATTACTTCTGATTTGTCTGTTCATATTTTCCATTTCTTCCTGGTTCAGTCGTGGAAAGTTATGCCTTTATAAGAATTTGTCCATTTCTTCCAGGTTGTCCATTTTATTGGCATAGAGTTGCTTGTAGTAGTCTCTTAGGATGCTTCGTATTTCTGCAGTGTCCATTGTAACTTTTCCTTTTTCATTTCTAATTTTATTGATTGGAGCCCTCTCCCTCTTTTTCTTGATGAGTCTGGCTAATGGTTTATCAATTTTGTTTATCTTCTCAAAGAACCAGCTTTTAGTTTTATTGATCTTTGCTATTGTTTTTTTTGTTGCTATTTCATTTATTTCTGCTCTGATCTTTATGCTTTCTTTCCTTCTACTATGTTTGCGTTTTGTTTGTTCTTCTTTCTCTAGTTCCTTTAGGTGTAAGGTTAGATGGTTTATTTGAGATATTTATTGTTTCTTGAGGTACGATTTTATTACTATAAACTTTCCTCTTAAAACTACTTTTGCTACATCCCATAGGTTTTGGATCATCATGTTTCCATTGTCATTTGTCTCTAGGTATTTTTTGATTCCCTTTTTGATTTCTTCAGTGATCTCTTGGTTATTTTGTAGTGTATTGTTTAGCCTCCATGTGTTTTTTTTTTTTTACGTTTTTTTCCCTGTAATTGATTTCTAATCTCATAGTGTTGTGGTCAGAAAAGATGCTTAATATGATTTCAGTTTTCCTAACTTTACTAAGGCTTGATTTGTGACCTGAGATGTGATCTATCTTGGAGAATGTTCCGTGCGCACTTGAGAAGAAAGTGTAATCTGCTGGTTTTGGATGGAATGTCCTATAAATATCAATTAAATCTATCTGGTCTATTGTGCCTTTTAAAGCTTGTGTTTCCTTATTAATTTTCTGTTTGGATGATGTGTCCATTGGTGTAAGTGAGGTGTTAATGTCCCCCATTATTATTGTGTTACTGTCGATTTCCTCTTTTATAGCTATTAGTAGTTACCTTATGTATTGAGGTGCTCCTATGTTGGGTGCATATATATTTATAATTGTTATCGTCTTCTAGGATTGATCCCTTGATCTTTATGTAGTGTCCTTCCTCGTCTCTTGTGCCGTTCTTTATTTTAAAGTCTATTTTATCTGATATGAGTATTGTTATCCAGGTTTCATTTGAGGTCCATTTGCATGGAATATCATTTTCCATCCCCTCACTTTCCATCTGTATGTGTCCCTAGGTCTGAAGTGGGTCTCTTGTAGACAGCATATATATGGGTCTTGTTTTTGTATCCTTTCAGCGAGCCTGTGTCTTTTGGTTGGAGCATTTTATCTGTTCACGTTTAAGGTAATTATCAATATAATTGATAATTATATTGGTTTTTTAAATTTTTTTTTATTATTTTATTTTATTTTTTTTTACTTTTATATTATATTGATAATTATAAGTGTTTTTTTTTAGGTCCTTTTCTTCTCTTGTGTTTCCTGCCTAGAGAAGTTCCTTTAGCATTTGCTGTAGAGCTGGTTTCATGGTGCTGAATTCTCTTAGCTTTTGCTTGTCTGTAAAGCTTTTGATTTCTCCATCAAATCTGAATGAGATTCTTGCTGGGTAGAGTAATCTTGGTTGTAGCTCTTTACCTTTCATCAATTTAAATATGTCATGCCATTCCCTTCTGGCTTGTAGTTTCTGCTGAGAAATCAGCTGTTAACCTTATGGGAGTTCCCTTTTATGTTATTTGTCATTTTTCCCTTGCTCCTGTCAGTAATTTTTCTTTTTCTTTAATTTTTGCCAATTTGATTACTATGTGTCTCAGCCTGTTTCTCTTTGGGTTTTTCCTGTATGGGACTCTCTGTGCTTCCTGGACTTGGGTGGCTATTTCCTTCCCCATGTTAGGGAAGTTTTAGACTATAATCTCTTCAAATATTTTCTCGGGTCCTTTCTCTCTCTCTTCTCCTTCTAGGACCCCTATAATGCAAATGTTCTTGTGTTTAATGTTGTCCCAGAGGTCTCTTAGGCTGTCTTCATTTCTTTTCATTCTTTTTTCTTTATTCTGTTCCACAGCAGTGAATTCCACCATTCTGTGTTCCAGGTAACTTATCCGTTCTTTTGCCTCAGTTCTGCTATTGATTCCTTCTAGTGTATTTTTCATTTCAGTTATTGTATTGTTCATCTCTGTTTGTTTGTTCTTTAATTCTTCCAGGTGTTTGTTAAACATCTCTTGCATCTTCTCGATCTTTGCCTCCATTCTGTTTCCACGGTCCTGCATCATCTTCATTATCATTATTCTGAATTCTTTTTCTGTAAGGTTGCCTATCTCCACTTTTTCTCATTGTTTTTCTTGGGTTTTGTCTTGTTCCTTCATCTGGTACATGGCCCTCTGCCTTTTCTTCTTGTCTATCTTTCTGTGACCGTGGTTTTTGCTCCACAGGCTGCAGGTTTGTAGTTCTTCTTGCTTTTGCTGTTTGCCATCTCGTGGATGAGGCTATCTAAGAGGCTTGTGCAAGTTCCTGATGGGAGGGACTGGTGGTGGGTAGAGCTGGCTGTTGGTCTGGTGTGCAGAGCTCAGTAAAACTTTAATCCACTTGTGTGCTGATAGGTGGGGCTGGGTTCCCTCCCTTTTGGTTGTTTGGCCTGAGGCGACCCAACACTGAAGCTACAGGGCTCTTTGGTGGAGCTCTTGGTGGATTTTGGGAGAGCTCATGCCAAAGAGTACTTCCCAGAACTTCTGCTGCCAGTGTCCTTTTCCTCACAGTGAGACACAGCCACCCCTGGCCTCTGCAGGCGACCCTCCAACACTAGCAGTTAGGTCTGGTTCAGTCTCCCATGGGGTCACTGCTCCTTCTCCTGGGTCCCGATGCACACACTACTTTGTGTGTGCCCTCCCAGAGTAGAGTCTCTGTTTTTCCCAGTCCTGTCAAAGTCCTGCAATCAAATCCCACGAGTCTTCAAAGTCTGACTCTCTAGGAATTCCTCCTCCAGTTGCCAGACCCCCAGGTTGGGAAGCCTGAGGTGGGGCTCAGAACCTTCATTCTAGTGTGTGGACTTCTGTGGTATAAGTGTTCTCCAGTTTGTGAGTCACCCACCCAGCAGTTATTGGATTTGATTTTATTGTGATTGCACCCCTCCTACCATCTTATTGTGGCTTCTCCTTTGTCTTTGGATTTGGAGTATCTTTTTTGGTGAGTTCCAGTGTCTTCCTGTTGATGATTGTTCAGCAGTTAGTTGTGATTCCAGTGCTCTTGCAGGAGGGCATGAGAGCACATCCTTCTACTCCGCCATCTTGAACTAATCATCCTCCTCTTCTTGTCTTTTTATCTTAGCTCAATAAGTTGTGTTTACTTTCAGTTCTGTTATTTCTTTTCTATACCTTAAAACTTCCATTTTTCAACCTCACTTTCATAGTTTCTTCTGTGACCCACCTTCTCTAGATTGGTCCCTGGATTTTGCACTAACTGCATTATCTTACCTAGTCTGTGTTTTTCATCTGACCTTAATACCCCAGTATATTAAGGTCTCCTTAATACCCCAGGAGAATCCCACATAATTTATGTAGCTACTCTGCCCACAAGGGGGAGGAGAATAACCCTCCATTCCTTAGGTGTTGACTGCACCTGGTGACTTCCTACCAAAGAGTACAGTATGGAAAGGGGAGAGACAGAGAAATGTTACAATGGGGAAAATCGACACCTCAGCCAGGATCATGATCAACATCAACAGTGATGTTATATTGATGTTATTAGCATACACTCTTGATATGACATGATGAAATGGCCCTTTACCTTTATTGTCTTCTCCCTTAAACATATGATTCCAGTCTATTCATGAAAAAACAATCAACCAAATTCCAAAAGAAGGGCATTCTAAAAAAAAACAAAAATAAAAAATCCTGAACAGTACTCCTCAAAACTATCAAGGTCACCAAAAGGAAGGAAAATCTCAGACATGATCACAGTCAAGGAGAACCCAAGAACCCAAGGAGACATGACAAATAAATATGTCCTGGATGACATCTTGGAACAGAAAAGGGACATTCAGTAAATACTAAGGAAGTTTGACTAAAGTGTGGTTAACAGTCACGTATGAATATCGATGCACTCATCGTAACAAACATACCGTACTAATGTAAGATGTTAATAATAGGGGAAGCTCTGTGTAGGATATATGATGAATGCTGTACTATCCTCTCAATTTTTCTATCATTCTAAAACTAACCTAAATTTAAATCTAGAAAATAAATTCGCTTTGAAAATTGATGTGATACAAATGAGGAAAGAAGAAAACAAGTAAGATTTTTAGGAGTTGTTGATGGGAGACAACTTAGAGCCGGAAGGAGGCATCTGCAGCAAAGGATGGATCCCAGAGATGTTTTTCCCAAGAGTGTGCAGCAAGTCTGGAGAATGTTTGTACTTTGATTAAAAAGATGTTAATGCCTGGCCTTCTCCCACCTGAGGGATGCATCAGCACTGTCCTCCTGCCTACAGCGCTCCCACTCATGTCATGCTTTGGGGCTCAACTTTAACTTCACATTCTTGGAACAGTTTTTGCAGACCTTCAGATGAGGTTAGGTCTCTCAGTATTGCTTCTCAGCACCTTCTACCTCTCTTTCACAGCATATTTGTAAGGGAATCATTTAATGTCCTTTCTCATGAGGCTGTCAGCTTCATGAAAGTAGAAAATATGGAGTTCAGTAGACAACAAGTGCCTAACATGCTTGTGTGTTCATTGATAGATTAATAAGGTGAATTCCAGGAGTAAGGAAAGGGAAGTCATGCCCATGTGGAAGGTGAATGACCTAGAGATAATTCCAGATTAGATGTGTAAGACACAGAAATTTAAAAATATTGGAAATCTACATTTGGTTTGATTACCCAACCATGTACTGTGTTTCGGATGTGACATTGGTAGTGAAAAATACTTGCAAAAATCATGGTGGGCAGTCTTGTTTGGTCAGGAAAGCCTTCTGACTTCAATAACAGAACAAACTTGGAATCTATGAAATTTTATAATAATAATAGTGGCCATTATTTATTTAGTAGTTACTCTATACTAGGCACTGTGTTAAGCACCTTGAAAATTATTTTGTTTTATCTTCACAGCAACACTGAATGATAATAGCTAAAAAGTATCCAGTACTTGCCCTGTTCTAAGCACCTTATACACATTAGCTCATTCAGTCATCCCCAAGATTCTATGAGATCAGCACTATTATAACTGCTATGTAATAGTGGATGATACCAAAGTACATAAAAGTATAATGACTAACCCAAAGTAATAGAAAGCCACAGAGCTTGGATTTAAAAACAGAAGAGAAAGAAAGGGAACCTTGGCTCTAAATCAGTTTCCTATGTTGCCTCACCATTCACCCCTAGACTAAGTTTTATTTTCTGAATTTTTCAGATTTTCAAAAATCAAACAAAGTCTCAGGGAGACTTAAGTTATTTGCTGCCTCAAATCACATAAGAAGTAACTCCAACCCAGACTCCAGACTCTGTCTGTCAGGTTTTTAATCAGGTATGACATAATGTCTTGACATTATAGTTTCCTGGAACAACAAGATCTGCATACTTCCCACATACCGTGTAAGCCACTCATTCTGCTATGTACCCTTAATTTACCTTTTTCAAATTCAAAACATTGTTTCCTATTTAAGAGTCCTAAGTAGGATCAATACACCTTACTGAACAATAAGCTTTACCTTATTCATATCCACTGGAACTTTCAAAGAATGACTTAATAGTTTTCTTAGTCTTCTCCTTTCAGGACTTGTGTTCCACCAGTACTAACTACCATTGTACCCTTTCATCATTTGTGTTTACCAGAGCCTGGACTACTCTGCTGGTTCTAGTTTGTCCTATAAAAGAGAGTGACTAGGATTGTATACTATATTCAAATCATTCATGACATATGGCTTTGATAAAAGGAAAAAATTACTGTCAGCTTTTTTTCCCATACATTTTTTGGTGATGCACTTTAGAATCACACTGGTTAAACTCTTCAGGAAAAGTTTGTTTTCTTCTATGCATTTACCCCATAGGACCTTTTACTTGTACTAATACTGGGCAGTACAAGTAAATATAGGCTCATTTTTCTTCAAGCTTCTTGAGCGAAAGATGAATTATTTATTTTTGTATTCTTCATAGTGTCTAGTACCATGCCTGGTATACTGTAGGTGTTCAATGAAAGTTTACTTTATGAAAGTTGTTTAACGACTGTTGAGGAGAGAGTCCTTCCTCTTGTTTACAGAAAGCTCCCTGGTACACACTTTAGTGACCTCTATGTTCCCTTCCTTAGCTTAGCACCAGGTAACAGATGGTAGCATTGAGTAAATGTTTATTGAATTGAATAAACTGTTGCCTCAAATGATTTGTTTATGCTTTTTTAATGCAATCCATTATCACACATTTCACACATTATTCAATTTAACAAACATTTGATAAAAGAAAATAAGATAGATAATCCTGGTTTGCTTCTCAGCTCTATCACTTGGTATATAACCTTGGAGAAAATAATTAGCCTCTCTGAGTCTCAGTCCCTTCCCCTGTAAAATGAGGAGAATAAGATTAAACACTTTATAGAATCACTGTAAGGATTGTATAAGATAATAAATATTAAACACTTAGTACTATGTCTGGCATGTAATAAGTGCTCAGTAAGTGTTTCTTAAATCATCTTAATATTAGTCATTAAGTAATATAAAGACATCACATTTAGAGACAGGTAAGTGAATATTGGTTGTTTATAATATACATATGGTTCAAACGACAGTGATGCTGGTGACGATGGCATAGAAAACTCATAAACTGGGGAAACAAAGGAAAGAATGCACCAGGAAAGAGCAAAGAGAGTTCTTATGACCAGTTATTGGCAAAGAGAGTTATGTCTGTCCTGAAGGGGCTTCCAAAGTCAGGACATGCCCATAGGAGACCTGAATTCCTGAATTCTGAATTCCTCTCCTCTCTTACTCACTAACCTTTCCCTTGGCCTCCTCTGCCTTGGTTTCCTTGCCCCCTGCATAGATACGAATTCTTCTTTAGAATGGCATGGGCTTGTTTGTCTAGGCTTAATTCTTAGGTAAGCAATTCCAAATATGCTGCATTTTTCAAGCAATCTGTAGAGACTGGAATAATAGAGAGCAATTGTGTTGCTTAGCCAAAGAATAGCTTTATCTTTTGGTTTTATCCATCAAAGAATGAATACCATCTGAGCTGAACTGAAACGCCTGAGTCACTAAGTCACACATTCTGAGCATTTTTCCAGGACCATGAAGGAAGCCATGCTGCTGACTTAGAAAAAGCAAGGGGAAATTAGTTGCTATTAAAATATATAAACATTTTAATGAATCTTCTGAAATTTCATGCTGTCATTAAGCAGCGCCATGTAAACTATCGATGTATTAGAAATCATCAAGTGTTTGGAGAATGTAAGAAAACAAAATGCTCCTGTATTTCCACCAGGAATCTGATTAGGTAGATCTTTACCATGTTTGTAAAACACCCATTTCTATGACGTAAACACAATATAGTAGGGGTCAGTCCGCGACTTGTTTAGGAACTGGGCCACACAGCAGGAGGTGAGCAGCGGGCAAGCAAGCGAAGCTTCATCTGCCGCTCCCCATCGCTTCCCATCGTTCCCCATCGCTCCCCATCGCTCGCATTACCACCTGAACCATACCCGCCCCCCTTACGTGGAAAAGTTGTCTTCCACAAAACCGGTCCCTGGTGCCAAAAAGGTTGGGGACCACTGCAATATAGAATATAGAACATTTAAAAAATAAGAGACGGGAAAGCCACATTCAATAACGTGAGCAATGATATTCTTTAAGTAAAAACGTTAAGTGTAGCTTTAATTTTTACTTTGTGTTTTTTCAAATTGTCACAATAAACATGTATTAGATGTGAATGCTATTGCTACTTTGGCTATTGCTATCTGTCACTTTGACATTTGTTCAAGAGACGAACTAAATGAGAAATTGTGAAAGAAATGACGTAAATTAATCACACCCAGTGGAAAAAAAAAGAACTCAAAATTTAGGTTTTACTGAGGAAGGCCAATACAATAATGCCATCTCTAGAAATGTGCATAACAGTAAATTAAAATTCTTGAAATTTGGTAATTTAGCTGAAATAAATGCAGGTTAGCTCTAGATAAATGGAAAAGAAATGTTCTGGGAAAAAGTTTTTAGGAAGAAAAAATATCTGCATGTTGTGGGTTGTTTTTCCCATTGGTTTTCTATGTGCAGGGGAGACATAGGAAAAACATTTTATTCAACAGAAATTTTCTTAGCAAGGAAACTACATTTTCTTGGGTGAAATAACTTGGTAGGTGCAAGAGTGTAATGGGAAGAGCCTGCCCTGCACCAAATTAGCCATTAAACTGAAGAACAAAGGGGAGAAGTGAAAAGGGGCACAGAAACAGATATGGTAGAAGTCTACTGTCCTGATATTTGACCCTAGAATATTAGTTACCAATAATTATAATAGTAATAATAATCATAGCTAATACTAGTTGAGCATTTACCATGTGCCAGGCATCATACTAAGTCCATTATGCATATTAAATCATTTAATTCTTCTAACTACTCTAAACCGTTGGGTTCACAAATGCTTGTTCTGGGGGTTTAGTATTTGGATTTTTTGTGTAACACAGGCACCTGCATGCAGAAACAAATATGGGCAAGGAAGCCTGGTGACCATGGAAAACCAGGGGAGATCCCTAAAATCTTACACATTTGGGATTAGGGGCAATTATACTTGGATCTAAAAGAGAAAGGAGGTTCCAACTGTTACAAGGGATACACTTATTTGTAAAAAATTTAGGCTGGAGAATAACAAAAGGAGAAAATTTGCCCAATTTTTCCCACTAGGAGAGACAGAGAGGTCTAGTGGAAAGAATACTGGCTTTGGAATCAGGCAAACATGCATTCCAGGATTTACTCTGTCCTCTGAATGTGTGACCTTAGGCAAATCACTTAACTTCTGTAAACATCAGTTTGCCTACATGTGGGGCTGGCTTTATGTCCATACTATCTATGCAGTCACAGAGGACCCTGTGCTTCAAAGGGCTCCTTGCTTGGTTTAATGCTCTACTATGTTCATCTTGAAATTCTTAATAATTTTGAACAAAAACGTCCACAGATTTCTTTTTGCATAGGCCCTGCAAGTTATGTAGACAGTCCTGCCTATCTACAAAATGAAGATGGCAAGTCCTGCCTCACTGATCAGCATGAAATTACCTGTGCTTAGGACGTATCTAGGAACCTGGCATATAGCACTCAGAATTACTCTTTTAAGCGTAAGCCACAGAACAAAGACCAATGTACTTTTAGGCCCCAGGTTACACTTTGTCAGAAAAATTGATGGGAGGAAAGAGAAGAGGAGAAAAAGACCGTGATTATAGTTACTGTGGTAGTGCTACCTACAGTCCTCACCTCTGTCCAGCTGTAGAAACGAGGATATTTCCCAAGGTACTCAGACCACATGACCAGCAATATTCTATAAATAAAATATTATGGTATTGCATAGAGATTTGTTTTCTGAACTGCAAACTTTATAACAGGAGAATTTTGCAAGTGATAATTCCATAAACCCTACTCCTACTCAAGGCTATGGAAATGTAGTGTCCAAAATCCTACCTGTTAATAGGGCCTGGTGAATTGCAGAAGTATTAAGTAGGTCAACTCAATTCAAATCACTTAATTCACCAAATATATTCTTAAAACTTAATAGGTACTGGGTCTCTGTAAATGCCGTGCAGTGTTCTGGAGAAACGCATAGTGAATGAAGATGAAAAGAAAATTATTCATACATACGATAACTTTTTAAAGGTGGGTAGGAACCTGGAGAGAATTTTGTGTGTGTCCTGATTTCACGCTGTCCAGAGAGCTAAAAAGATTTAGTTTCAGCAATGTAACTAGTCAGGGAGAGATTAGAAACTAGAATCCACATCTCCTTTGTGCCAACCCAGTTCTCTTTGGCTAGTCCCATCTCTACGGGTCATCCAACGTAGTTCAAAATGACCTTGGAAAAAAGAAAGAGGCAATCAGTGCACTGTGCATTATTCAACAGTGTGCTTTAAAGAGCTCACACTCACAAGGTTACTATAGGTTTTCAAAGTCTGATGAAATTTGCCATTCTCTGCATGTGAATACCAATCCTTCTATAAATAAGCCATAATTCATTTCAACAAATAATGTCAATTCTATAATAGGAACAAAAATGTTGTAGAAAAAAAGTACAGCTTTATTTTTGGAATAGTTTGAATTGGTCACATCCTATTTTATTGGAGATGGAGTATAGTATAATGACTAAAGCCAGGGTTTGAAAGGGAAAGGTTGAAGGCTGGGGGAACCTATCCACTTACCTCTTGGTACCTCTACTTCTCTTCCTGTAAATTAGGGACAGTAATGTAAGAATAACTGTAAGAATAACATGATTTTCTCTATGGGAAGTATTTAACCTAATGTCTGCCCCATAGTAAGTTCTCAATAAATGGAAAATGTTAATATTATCATTATTACTCTCACCAATAATGGCAGCAGTGAGAGTAGTTGAAATATCATAGTTCTGGAGAGTCCTGGCACACAAGACCAGAAGGCAATGAGAGACTTGAGAAACCTTTTTTTAAAAAAATTTATTAATTAATTAATTTATTTTTGGCTGTGTTGGGTCTTCGTTGCTGCACGCAGGCGTTCTCTAGTTGCTGCGAACAGGGGGTATTCTTTGTTGCGGTGCGCAGGCTTCTCATTGTGGTGGCTTCACTTGTTGCAAAACATGGGCTCTAGGAATGCGGGCTTCAGTAGTTGTGGCATGTGGGCTCAGTATTTGTGGCTTGTGGGCTTTAGACCTCAGTCTCAGCAGCTGTGGTGCACGGGCTTAGTTGCTCTGCAGCATGTGGGATCCTCCTGGACCAGGGCTTGAACCCTTGTCCCCTGCATTGGCAGGCTGATTCCCAATCACTGCACCACCAGGGAAGTCCGAGAAACCTTTAAAACATGAATTTTAGATCATTTAAAACTGTATTTCACAGTCTGAAAAACATTTTGAAAACTTATTTCATAATGTTTTCTTTCAGACTTTAGCCCGTTTTGAGTGTGGATAATCTAGTGCTTTCCCTTATAACCAGAGTGCACCATCCAGAGATTTAATTCCATGTGGGTAGTTAAGATAACTCAAGCTACATAAACAAATAACTCCCTATAATCTAAGGAAGACCCAAAGGCATTACAACCATTAAACTTAAATAATTCATTGTGTTCAAGTTTCTCCTAAGCAGTTTATTTTACCCTCATGTCTGAAGTTACATCTGAAACATGATTAAACCATTGTACCTTTAATGGACTTTTAAAGCAATTAATGGTATTCAGATATATGTGTACTACAGTGTAAATATAATATGCAGCGAATAACCAGTTTGAAAACTTCAGTGTTGTTTGGGTAGTGGGGAATACTATTAATGTCTCACCAATTTTAATATTTAACTAAAAATCCAGGAATCATGAGGGTATACTGGGGTTTTTACAAAAAGACTGAAATACATTCAGTGTTTTCATACTGTTTCTAAAAGTTTCTAATTTGCAAGGTCATAATAAAGTGTAAAGGTTAGGTAATAGTAAAGTACTAATTTTGATAATTTTACGGTGGTTAAAAAATACATTGTAAATTATTTAGCGGCAAAAGGCATCATGTCTGCTACTGACTCTTAAAATAGTTTTTAAAAAATCTATCTCACAGAGAACAAGGGATAAAGCAGATGTAGTAAAATGTTAACACGAGAAATCCAGGTGAAAAGAACATGGGAATTTTTTGTATTCTTCTCACAATTTTTCTTTAAGTCTGAATTAATGTCAAAATAAAAAGTTAAACAAAAAAAGAACTAATTTGTAACAATGGTCTGGGTAGGCTTTTACCAGGTAGACAAAGGGAAAAGGACTTTAATGGAAGTAAAGGTAAAAATCAGAGAGCAGGAGCATTGAGAAACATAAGTAGTTCAGAAGGCCTTGAATAGTGGGTGCAATGAGAGTTAAGGCTAGAGAAAGAGAGAGCCTAGGGCAGTGTTGTCCTGTGGGAAGCTAATTTAGGATGTTATAAGCAGAAGAGTGAAAGAAGACAGCGTTTTAGAAAGATTGCACTAGCAGAAGTGTGAACCATTCAAGACAGAAGTCAGGAAAATCAGTAATTAGTATAATAATGTAAAGAATGATATGAGGGTCTGAATTAGAGTAGTATTTGTATGGACGGAAGAACAAGTATCATAAAATGTAGTAGTTACAAGCACAAGCTCTGGTTTCAAATCCCAGTTTCTGCATTTCCTAGCTATGTCACCTTTAGTAAAGTTACTTAACCTCTATGAGCTTTAGTTTTTCTCATCTACAAGATGGACAAAATAGGAGCAGATCTCTCACAGAGTTGTTAGGATTAACAAAGGGGACAAATAAGTGTAAAACACTTAAGACACTTCAGTGTCGCATAGAATGCTCTCATAAATTAAAAGGATGCACATGAAAATGTTATCATAGGCATTATCAAGAGCCACTGACTAATTAGTTGGGTTTCTAGCCTGGGAGAATGACAATACCATTCTCCTGACAATACCATCTCTCAACCTGTATATTGTAGGATACTTAGCATCCTAGCCTCTACCTACTAGACACCAGTAGCTGACCTCCGGTTATGAGAATCAAAATGTATCCAGACATTGTCAGATACCCGCTGTGAGGAAAAGTCACCCTCTGTGAGTGAGAACCAGTGACCTAGAGGATGAGTAAAAGAGGAGATGAGGCAAGTTTGGCACGAGACACAAGCAACAGGAGCTTCCACTGAGATCAGCATATAGAGTGTTGGGCTAGAGAAACATTACTACCCAGAACTTTCCTCTGATCTAAGTTATCCCAGCATTACTCCCCTACATAGTCCAGGGGTTTGATGAGTAACAATCTTCCACCAGGAGACCACTATGGACAAAAAAGGTACTTTGCTGAGCTGCCATAGAAATAATATGTTTTAAAGGATGTTTAAAAATATAGAAAGTGAAAAAGGCAAATGTTTTTGTTTATATATATATACACACACACACACACACACACACACACACACACATACAAACACACAGGCATGGATAAAGAATGGTGGAATATACAATGAAATTTTAATTGTTGTTCTTGCTAGGTAATTTTTTTGGAGGAAAATCTACAATAGGTGTCATTTTTAAGCTGGAAAATAAATGGAATTTTAAGATTTGGACCATTTTTCTTACAGTGAAGGATTTTTAAAAATTCTTATATTTCAGAGTATCACATGCTCAAAAGAGGTAGAGTCAGAATTACATTTTAATGAATCTTAACCCCCCTGAAAAAGTTGACCCTATGAGCCACGACTATTTCAACATTTGGAAAGATGAAAGTAGAATAAAGCTTTACTGCATTATTTCCAATAGATTTAATTAAATGAAAAGTTTTATATAAAAGTCATCAGGACCTGGCCATAGAAATATCAGTATTTATGATATGGTCCCTATCTTGTTATTTATTCTTTGGGGTGTCACTATGGACATGTTATATCAGATTGTCTAAACATTTGACAAATTTCTCAGAAGGTTGGGCTGACATTTTTTGGTATTTGGGAGAAAGATGAATACCCTTTCCTTATTTTCCCCCCAAAGGAACTAGAGGGCTGAATGTTACAAACTGCTTTTCAAAGAGGACTAGAGAGTAAAAACAACCCTGCCTAAACAAAGATTGGTTAGTGGTATTGAAAACTAAGAGCTCTTAAATATTTATATCAGTTCTTTCTCTGAATGTTCTAACATTCTTACTGAAGAATCTGACTGCTGATCAAATCTAGTTTAAAGTTTTGTGACTGATCATCTTTAGTTATGTGACTTTGGGCAAATGACTTAAGCTTCTCAAGTCTCACTTTCCCCATCTGTAGTAAAGGGACAAAATTGTTCCCCATGATTAAGTTATTATGAGGATTAAATAAGATAATTCAAGTAAAGCACTCGAGGCCTTAATAATTATTATCATTACCATTATTATCATATCCAGAAAAAAAGTCAATTTATTGGGCAAGGAACTATTACCAAAAAGGCTGTCACAGAGAAGGGATAATCCTAAAATGCAGATTCTCATGGTAGTGTCAGTAACTCCCATGATGCCCAAAGAATCTAGCTGAAGAAAGACAAGAGCTTATAATAAAGCCAACTATTTTTGGCAGCAGTGAACAAGCTTCTAGGTAATCCTCTCCACCTTTTACTTTTCTAAGCCTCATGATTCTGAAGGAAGCAAGGTGAAGAGGAGGATTAAGTCAATGATGCTATACAGGTACAACATGCTTAGAGTAGCATCAGAATCTCTGAGTGACCTCCAGTGCCTTGAACTACATGCTCTTCCTCTGCCATACAGTCCTCATATTCACACCTCCAATTCCAACTTCACTCAGCCTGGATCCCATAGTTATTCATCTCATCTACACGTATGCTACCAACTGCAAATGCTTCACCCTTTGGAATCTCTGCTCTTCCCACCTGGCCAGTCCCCACTCTCTTCATTACATTCTAGGACTGAGGAGTATTGCCTTAGCTGGATTCACCTGCTCATTTATTTTTTAAAATCTTTATTGGAGTATAATTGCTTTACAATTGTGTGTTAATTTCTGCTTTATAACAAAGTGAATCAGCTATACATTTGATAAATATTTACCTAACACCTTATGGGAGTTGGTGTGTCTTAGGTGCTGGGGGGAAGTGGCCATCATTAAAGATACTACATATTCTTTCTTTCAAAACTGATGGACTACCAGGGAATAATAGACATTAAGCAAGTCTTTGTAAGCAGGTCTATCTCTCAATGTGGAATCATGGTTCATCTGTTTTTCTTTAGGGTAGCAGGAAAAGCATAGCTTTTGAAGTAGATGTAAATGGAATCAAATCTTGGTTCTGCCATGCTCTTGCAGTGTGAACTTAGCATATAATATTATATTTTTCAGTTTCCTAATTTTTAAAGTGTGGATGAAAAAAGACCTATCTCATGAGATTTCTGTAAACCTAAATAAGATAGGGCAGGTGAGGAGCTGTGGTATAATGAAGATTTTGTCTGGTTCCTTTTTTCCAAGGGATAAAACCCTTGGGAATTCCACAGTGATAGAAGTGTCTTTGTTATCCAATGAAGAGACACATGGTGGACCTCTAGAAAGCTTCAGGACAGACTGGTCACTAGAAAGACCAATCACATGATTAGAAGTTTGGGACTTTCCAGGAAGGAGAAGGGGACTGGAGGTTGAATTCAATCACCTGGCCGATAATTTAATTAATCATGGCTACATAATAAATGCTCAATAAAAACTCTAAATGCAGGGCTCAGTGAGGCTTCCTGGTTGATGAACACATTAATGTGCCAGGAGGGTAACATGTCCTGACGCCACAAGGAGAAGACACAGAAGCTTTGCATTCCCTCCCAGATTTCAGCCTATGTGTCTCCTTATTGGACAGGTACTCCTGATTTGTATTCGCTGTAACAAAATTATAATTGTAAGTATAGTATTTTCCTAGTTCTGTGAGTCATTCTAGCAAATTATTGAACCTGAAGAGGTGGTGGAAAAACTTCAAATGCATAGCCAGTGATTCAGAAGTGCAGGTGGCCTGGGAACCCCCATATGTGGCTAGTGTCTGAAGCAGGGCAGTCTTGTTGGGGGCTGCGCCCTTTACCTTGTGGGGTCTGAGCTAGCTTTGAGTGGTTTATGCCAGAATTGAATTGTAACACATCCAATTGGGGTTGAAAAGGAATAGGGGCTAGACCAAGCCACACAATTGGTCCTTACTAAATGCCAGTTACCTATGACGTCACTCCAGTTCTTCCATGTCCACCCCCATCCCTATTTCCATTATCTTTTATCTCAAGTGGCTGTTTGAAGAGTTCTCAAACACAGTGATGTCAATAGGGAACATGCTTCATGAGTACTACATTTTAGTGCATGAACCAAGACAGGGAAACAGATAGACAGAATGCTGGGAGACAGTGCATCTGAGAGTTTAACTCTTAAAAGTGCCAAAAGAAACTTAAAGGCTAGGAGCCAGCAGAACATTTTGTGACTTTTTTTATTAACTGTTTGATGTTGAGAAAATCTGCAGTGTCAACTGTATCCATTCTGTAAATCAACTATAGTTCTACAAATATTGCATATTGGCCCATAACCAAAGTATGACTTTCCCAGAGTCAGTGTTAACTACAATGGCTAATATGGTCAGCTACAAATAAATCTTCCTAACTGAAACCATGTATTTGTGGTCAAAAGTTTAATCTTTTTAGGAGTCTTTTGGCATTGTTTATCTTAAACTCTGCCAATATACGCATAACCCATCACTTCAAAGACTATTCTACCGCTGTTTCAGCATCAGATGAACTGTAAATATATAAACGCCATTGTAAAGACCAAGATAAAATTGTGTTCGAATTTTTTTTTAAAAAATCACTTTTATTTTGGAAGACATCTTCAATCTCTACAAACCTGTTCACAATTATTTTCTCTTGGGGTCTATTATGATTTAGAAGATGTAGGGGTTAGAGGGGGAATTAGAAACTGTTAGTTCTCATGCTGATTCAGCTGTGGATCCCTGGATGACCTCGTTCAAGCTCCTTTATTTCTCTGGTTGTCTCAGAAAGTGGAATAACTAATCACAACATGTCATGCTGGGACACTATGAGAATGAAGAACAGCCAACTCTAAGACAGCAATGGCTCATAAAATTGACAGATAACCCACATATGTTACTTTAAAGATACTTTTAGTTATATACATATATTCCCCTTCATCCTCCTACCTGATCTGCTAACAAGTAGACCCATTAACAAATATAAATGTAGGGTGATTTACTATTTATTTCTTTTGCTTACTTTGTGGTAGAGTTGTTGACAATAAAAACTCTTCAGTGGCCAAGAGACAGATACAATGGAAAAAAATAAAGAAATTGAAATAATCCAGGTAGCGTTGGCTCTTAAATAATTAAAAAGGTACTTAATTCTGTACCTCCTCTTCCTTTCCCATTGCCTACTAATTTTAAGGGATCCCCCAAGGACACCTAGCTCACAGTTCTCTTTCAGGGTTTTATCACCTATCATCAGCTAGGGGTGAAAACCATTCTAAGACAATAGCTTTACAGTTTGTAAACCTTTTCAGCTCCAATTCTTCCTCTCTCCACATTAATCACCATTTCCACAGAATCTGTTTTTGTAATGATCTCTAAACTCTCAACATTCTGTGTCCTAAATTTATAGCTCCAGTTCATCCTTTACATATCTCTCTACCTAAGCTGAGCCCCCATTAAGAAATTTCAGTTAAACAGTAACTGCCGACCAAACATTCTCAACACCCTGTATCTTCAGTTGTTTCTACCAGTTCACTTGCCAGGCTGCACAATTTCACCACGGGTGAAGATTTTCTATGGGGGTAATCAATAATAATAAATGCTGCTGAGAGGCTGGGAGAGAGGAATATAAAGAAAGAATGCATAGTGGATTTATTTTCTTGACACTTTGTAGTGCTTACTATGTGCTAAACACAGTTCTAAGTGTTTTACAAATATTGTCTGATTTAATCCTTGTTACAATCCTATGAAATAGGTAGTATTACGTTCTTCATTTTACAGATAAGGAAACTGCAGTAGGTGTAGGTTAAGAAACTTGCTCAAGGTATTGCAGAAAGTGACAGTTAAAACACAGGTTGATTCAGAGCCTATATTAGTAAATAACAATCTATGCTGCTTCTCCCTCGATATCAGGCAGTTATTTTAACTTTTTTTTTTCCAGAAAGAAATTTCAACAGAATGGAAGTAGATAGAACCTGATTGTAAAAGGGAAACATCAAAGATTTTTACGTCAGTAAATTTCTTGCTGCAGGAAAGGAACCATATTAAAAGAGCTTTTCTAGGCAGAATACTATGTCAGTAGGTAGAGATGGAAGTTACTGGAAGACAATGAATAATTACTGGAGTGAGGTTTTGGAAAAAGTGAAGGATATGTGAGATGATTGAATCCAGACTGGGGAGAAAGGGTGTGGGGCATTCCTTATTCAACACCTGCAAAAAGGGCTTTTGGTTAATTGAGAGTAAGAGGGATGCAAAAAAAAGATTGGTTATAGTGGAAAATGTAAGGAGGCCATTCAATGACAGGTGAATAAAAGTATCATGAAGCCAAGATAATCTCCATATGATTAGAAGGAATTGACACAGTGTCAGTTTAGTGTAGTCTCATGACTCCTAGAAACATTCCTCAGTCTCAGCATGAAATTGGAGAAGATATATGGCATTTAACACTTCTCAAATGTTGACAACATGTATTTTATGATCAAAGATTCTTGGGGTAAGCCAAATGAAAATAACCGTTGTACACACTTTGCAACAGTAAAAATTAAAACCTAATTTAGAATCTTAGCAATACATACCGAAAAATATATCTAGGAACTGACCTACATGGCAAGTCATTTCTATATTAAAAAGCAGAGTCATTAGACTTAGTTAATGCAACCACTTTGACTTTCACTTAGAAATCTATTTATCTGGACCCTACGCACCACATACTAACTGGAATTATTTTAACTTTAAGTTACTTTAATTTTAGACTATCTAATAAAGTAAACCCAGTAAACTCATAATTCTAAATGTATTCTAACAATTTTATGTGTTTTAAAAATGCACTTCTTCTGGTGAGTTTCATGGCTGGAAATTCATTTCTCCCATTTAACATGCTTTGTAACGCAACATAACAATTTTTTCAGTCCTTGGAGCTAAGTATTCACTTGTGTAAAGTTGCCATTTTTGGGAATCATGCAGGTGAATCTGAGATGCTCTCAAGGACAATCTTTGAAGCCAAATAAAATTGAGCTGGTTTTAACTGAAGTTTTTTTCAGCTGCCACATGCTACGAAAATTATGTCTGTTAAACTTTAGTCCTGGCCCATAGCCAAGGGAAAATTAATCATTGACTTATTCCTATATTGTTCATAATAAATGACAAGATGCTGTTGCTATCATTCTTATTTACTAACAGTCTAGCATTTTCTGGCATATGCAATCAAAACCCATGTCTTTAAAAATGCAACACATATATAATCAAATCCTTGTTGAAATGGCTCAGGCACTTAAACCACAGTACATAAATATTGAAAAGAGCTAAAATGTCAGAGAGAAAATATCTTTCCTGCTTACTTTCAGATGAACTCTTCAGGAACTCTGTGTAGGCTTTCAAAATTTAATTAGTTTAGAGAATGTGTTGATCTGGTAGCTGGGTTGAACACTGGCCTGGTGCATGAAATTCACCTGATAGAAGATGAAAAATGCTCTCAAGTTAGAGCCAATAGTGAGGATTACCAAATTCCCTTAGCTGAGAACTATGGTTTTGAATTTCATAATTGGAAATTGATCTTTTAAAATCCTAGACTAGTTTTAATAGCAATTTTTGAAAAGTCTGCTGAGAACGTATTTGAGTTGGGTGAGTCTTTAAAAGAAAAGACAGATATATTAACAAAGATATTAATTATATCCCATTTAGTTGAATTAAATCTCTCTATGAATCAACCTTTTTCATGATATCTGTACAATGTTCTGTTTATTTAGTGTCTCTAAGTAAACTAACAATGATTGCATCTTTCTCAATTATAGGCCTATGTATTTCACTAAATTTAATTTGTTGCTATAATTATGAATATTTATATGCATGCAAGTTCTTTTAGTTCATTTTTATTACAATAAGACAACTTTTGCTTGCATTTGTGAATAACTTATGGAAAAAAATGATTTATGGAAAACACTTATGGTTTGTGTTTGTGATATAGTCAACTCTTGTTTTTCATGGCACTTATGTTCTGTGAAGTTGCCACCAACACTGAAATAGTGAATTCTGAACCATTGCAACTCGGAAAATATAAGGTAAGGTTGCTGTGAACCTCTGGTCAGAACAAGTTTGCCAACTGATCAATACATAAAGTTGTTTTAGGTACATCTCTGTTTAAAGGCCCCTTATTTAATACATGTTGTTGATTCATTAACGTTGAATTCACAGCCAAAAGCACTATAACTCATGCCTCAACAAAGCTACCTAACACACATATTTTCTCTGTAAGGCACATCACAGCTTTCTTGCCCCTAGTAACACTAGACAGCACCTCAGCACTATGTTTGGAGGCCAGTTTAAAGAGCAAAATCACTAACAAAAAGCACAAAAATGAGGGAAACATAGCACCAAATAGATGGCAAAAAGGACATTTGTTTATAGTGTAAGAGCTGAAACAAAAAGGCAGAGAGTTTTTGCCTCATTCAACCTCAACTGAGAACATAGCTATCAGGCAACTCAAATTTTTTGCCACTCTGGACATGTGTGTGTCCAAACTGACCACAAAAGTCTCACAAATATTGATTTGAGGGTTGCAAATAAATTTTAACAAGTAGACAAAGTTGCAAATACAGAATTCATGAATAATGAGCACTGACTATATTTTTTAAATTATATCTAGGATACCTAGAATTCTTAATAGAAATTCAATAATGTCATGAACAGTGCATAATTTGGAAGGGAAAAAGTCTTTGTCTTTTTCCTCATCTTTGGAGACAGTGAAGTATAGTACTAGATAAAGTTTGCCCCTTCCTTGATACTGTGAAACTAGTAACGCTATTCACATAATAGCATGTTGAAGCATAATTAACAGCAAAGTCCTTACAGACTCTTAGCTCTCTTTATCTAATAAAACTATGCTTTATCTATATTCCTAAAGAAATAGAAAGTCATAAGAACAAGTTATGATGGTCCTATTTCTCTGAAACTGTGGGAAGAAACTTTTCTCACACTCAATTTGACATTAAGTGCCCTTTCCAAGAGAAAAACTCAGACCAAATTTGCTCACGGCTCTCAAAACACAGCTTAACTCCTGCTGATGACCTCTTACTTATTTTTATTAAGTTTAATAGTACTTGACATTATAAGCTGACATATCTATCTTTAGCCTTACATTTACAAGTCTTGTTCTTACTTTATCTGAGCAAGTATAATATACACATTTAGGATTTGTTTATGGTTGTACAATCTGTTATTACAATGTGCCTCAAATGCTGAATCTTTCAGAGAGAGAAAGAAAAATTAGACTTTCATTTTGAGAAAGTGAAGTTTTTCAGTTGTCCCTATGCAACTGAACTATTATCTTCTTTAGGGAATAGGACTTGCTAATGAGAAATTCTAATTATAGACTTGATTTTTATTTAGCTATTTAATGGATTACAAAGAAAGCATATGTGACTAAACCACTTGCTTGGTATAAAATTTTACTGCTAGATACCACCTCAAAATTATCAGATAATTATTTCTGAGAATGCTTTGAAACTGATATCATTACACCCCAAATGAAACAATCATCTTCCTCTGTAATACAAGAATAATTCAACAAGCTTGTTTCAACAAAGTATTTTTACAAAGCAAAATATCAAGCTGACCCTCCACTGGGATCTGTGACTCTAAGAGAAAAGGAGAAATAGAACCAGTTTCCACTGTAACTTTCAAAGTTTAGGCAGGATAAGAAGGACATGCACTGGAATGAGTTTGGTATGGACTATTAGTTCAGAAACGTCTCAAAATGCATGTCACAGCTACTCTAGATATAGTCTACGGTGTTTATTTAATGCCCTGTTCACTTTATGATGTCTAACCTGATAATTATCTTGAGACGTTTTCACCAGCTGGGCAGTCATTTATTTTGAAAATGACTTAACAGCTGGCTTTCATCAGAATTCTACTTCAACTTAAAAGGCACTACAATTTTTTTTTTAGTTGGTGATTAAAAGTGGCATCATCCATTCCCTTCTGAGATCCTCCAGGGTAGTGATAGATTTCTTATGTCCATAATGCAGCTTACAGAGCTTTCAGTCATAAAAGAAAATCTAAATGAATTCTGGAAACTGCAAACATGGTTTTGCCATTTGGGATTTTTATAATTAGAAAGGCATGTTTGCTGATAGGCTGATGACAGTATGCTGCAATTTTAAATCAGCTTATTATACATTTATTCTAACACCTTTCAATATCTTATGTAACTATGATAAATCTTATCTTTTCTCCTTTCCAGATACATTTATTGTGATAGAAATTTTGTACAATCATTATAACTCTCAAAAAAGCAAAGCCATCAAAAATGGCATCCAACTGGTATACAAAGTTTAGAAAAATGATTCTCCCATATTTCACAGTTAATGCAGAAAGGATAAACTAACCCATCAGCTTTGTAACATTTTAAAACTCAACAAACCTGATTCTCTCCATCCCACTATAATGAAAATGTAATTATACTCTCCGCAGAGGAATATCATATATATATGGCTTCTAGAAATTCATGGAAGTGGTAGAAAGGAACTATATGTTCAAATATTTCTCATTGCAGAATCTATACAACAGTCTTCCATGGTAAAAATTTTTACTTTTAGCCATGGAAGTGGGAGTAGCCAAAGAATGGAAACAGGAAAAAGTCAGGGAAACCTTCTCTGGGTAGTGTCTATACTGCTGATTTTCTATTCAAGAACGTACATTGTAGTGTGTTCTTAAGCTCCAAGAGAGAAGACTCAAGCTGTTCTTGAACTGCAGCACTTCATTATATAGTTCTTACAATCTACAAAGCCATCATAACATAAACGTGAGAGTAGAAAAATATTTGATAAAAATCCATGAATTGTAACATAGGTACATTGTGTTTGTCCTTGTTATTTGTCTCCACTAGTGGTTTTCAACAAGAAAGATTGAAAATACCTACTCCTTCCAGTTCTTCATTGCTTTCAACCCATTTATGGACAAAGCCAGTGCTCATGGACTTTTACCAAACCAAGAATACTGTTTTCTGAACTTACTCCTTCTCTGTGTTTGATATAGTTGGAATCTGTTTTTCCTCAAAAGGTCCACCAAGTCACAGGTAGAATGCCAACTTCTGACTGAGTTTCTGCCTTTGGATTTTGGCTTTTATTTCAATCTTTCATCATGGAACAACTAGGAGAGAGGACCTCTGAACACTTCAAAAAACCCATAAAATTGGTAATAGACACCATTGCCTTCCATCAACTTCTGAGATTAAGAATCATAGAAACAGACTTTGACAATGAAATAAAACTAAGCCATCAAATAGCAAAACTGCTCATGTGTACAATAATTTGAAATATATGCATAGACTTTATAGCATATCAAATAGTAATTATAAAGAACATATACTGTGAGAAAAGTTTAAAAGAGGGGATGAATCTGTAGGACTTGACTGCTTCCCAAGGTATTATGAAGATAAATTATAGACTAAAGAGAACATAGAACTGAATGGAATCCATTTGGCTCATTTTAAATACTTTTTTTTTCCTCTTAATATATTGTCTTCCAAATTGGAAATAAAAATCTCTTTAAAAATGTAGCTAAAACTTAGCTTCTGGATGAGGTCTACTTATTTTAGATATACCCTAGCTTTTAGCCATAGATGTCTATCTGTTCTTTTCATCTGATTCTGCCATGTCCACATTGGTCAGGTAAGTAAAAAGATATGCCCAAATAAGTTTTCCAGAAAATAACATGATTCATTAATATACTTGCAGCTTTTTAGGACTTCTTGTTACATAAGGACTTGTTGCATCTTTTAAGCTAATATCCTCTAACTGGTAAAAAACTTCTATTGTGAGTCTCAATCTATTTTCCCAGTTTTACAAATGAGTGACGTAAGACTTAGAGAAATTAAGTAACTTCCCAAGTGTCATAAAGTTCATTTAGTGGTTGAGCCAGGATTTGAACTGAGGCTGAACTGAGATATTTTGTTTCCACGAATCAGCATAAATATCTAGATATCAACATCTGGATTATATGTGGACAAAATCCAAAACCAGATTAATGACTCTTAATGGCATTACTAAGATCATTTTATTCTTTGGCAATTTTTCTCATATGATTAATAAAAAAAAGCTCATATAACACGGCTTGGGTGGTAAAGTAGAAATTTTGAAGATCATGGTAATTGTTTTCTTAATGTTTTCCTTTCTCTAGTCTCTTTTTTCTTTAATTTAGCTTTCAATTAATACCAAAGTTGGCTATTTAAGACATCTTGATCATGCCATTCCCTTTCTAAAATTTCCCATTTCTCTTCAGCTCAAACATGATGAAATTAAAAATTTATCTTGGGCAATAATGCCTTCATAATCCTTGGTCCTAAGTCAAGCTCCCCTGTGACTTTTTCTTTGTTCGTGTTCTTCTCTCTGCCAAAAATCCCATTAACGGTCTTCTCCCTCTTTTCCCCACTCTACTCTCCACTGCTCTTTCTGATTTGCGTAAATATACTCTCTATCTCTGCCTCCCTCTCTCTATTGCTGTCTCTCTGTCTCTCTCAGCTTCTCTGTCTCTCATTAATACCTAAAGGAATTAGTTCCTTTTACAAATTCCCATCTGCATTCCCATGGCACTTTAAGTATCCCTTTGTTACAACATAGCATCTTCTTCTAGAGTTATTTATTTATGTATCTTACCCCCTTCACTGAGATGACCACCCTGAAGTCTAGGGCTGGATTATTTATCTTTCTATATCTACCACCTAGGGCTTGGTATATAGGAAATGCTTAATTAATGTAGTTGCATTAAATTGAACTGAACTGAATCCAGTTGAACTGAAACAGTTTTATTCCTAGTACATGAGAGAATTAGACACTATGCACAGCTCCGATGCTTGAACTGTTTCTACCAGAAACTGATTTCAGTCATTTCATCCCTTTGCATCTTGCACAGTGCCTATCAGTGTTCCATAAACGTGGTGTCCGATACATTTTGAGTGATTAAGCAAATCTATCTGATTTACCCAATATCTATGGCAGAGTCAAGAATAAACCCACTTTTTTCAAGAAGCCATGGCATGGAGTTCACATGGACCTTGGGGCCAGTCTGCTTTGGTTTGAATCCTTGCTCCCCTACTTACTACCTGTGACCTCAAGGGAGTTAAGCAAAAGCCTTACTTTCCTCATCTGTAGGACAAAAATAACATTAGTGCTAACTTAATGAAATTGCTGGGAGTTGATAAATGAGTTGATATGTGCAAAGTTCTTAAAAGTGAGCCTGGCATATAATGATCTTGGCAAAACGGTTAGCTAAGGTTATTACTTGCTGTGACTTCCATTTTTTTATACTTAACTTTGTACCCCTTTATGTCTACTGCAAGACTCTCTCAAGAAAATAATAGTTTTCCATATGAGGAAATGCCAGGGTAGTCAGCATCGTCCACATACAGTGCTTTTCCTTCTTAAAATTGAAAAAAATCTCAAGCATATATTCCTTAATTCCCACAATGTCCCTAGAACACATTTTATTTTCTTTTTTTCCTTTAGTTTTGTTTATTGTAATGCTTCTTGCAGTACAAAAAGAAAACACCATGATCTGACGTCATACACAAAACTCCTCTATTTCTCTAAATCAGAATCTATATTATAGTGAACTAAACAAATATGTAAAACAATTAAAATGGTAGTTTAATGGAGTCATATTTAATGAAAAATGCTAATTTACCTTTTATCATGAAAATATAATATTTCACTTCCATCAGTGTTGTTTCCTTGTAATGAGGTCTTAAACTATTGAACTTTGCACTTTCCACATCTTGTATTTCCAAAACATTTCTATTAGACACAGAAACTAACCAATAGTTCTCTTTCTCATCTCACTGTTGCTTGTTTGAACTTTTTGGAATTTTCTTTCATTTCCTGACCAGACTGCTTTTCTTTCCTGGTGCAATAAGATTTTCATTATAGTTTTTGGATGGCCACTTGTGACATAAAACCAAACCCAAAAGATTCATCACATATCCAAACAAATCTGACTGTTTCAACTTTTACTCTTAGCTTCTGCATAAAAGACAGGTGTGGATTCATTTCTTATTTGCAAGCACTCAATACAATTTGAGACTGCAGATTGAAACAGCAGAGTATGTGAGCTATTTGTACTAGTATGTTTTTTCTTTTTAAAATTTCTTCATTTAAAACACATTTACCTTCCAGCCTGTTTCAGATTGTTCTAGTGTTTTAAGTTTTATGACATGAATTCATCTATTTGTCGCATCTGCTGACTCTTCCTCATGGTGATTTTCTTGTGAGGTTTGCAGTCTATTAGAGTAGGCTTACCTTTAGCTTGATTTTTAAAATCCTTTTGGAGTTCCAAAATGCCCTGGGTTGTGAAATGATGGTTCATGGTTTGCTTTTGCTTGGGACCAAAGAGATTTCAGTGATTTTGGACTAGGTTTTAAGGTTAATTTCTCAGATCATGTTACCTGCCTCACTCGGGTAGTACAAATTTAGACCCTACATCAGCAGTGATTCAGACTTAACATTTTAATTTCTCATAGTACTTATTTTTTCGAACACAAGTCCCAGATAAATGGCAAGTTTGTTTACATTTTCCCTGGTTAATTGTTTGAATTTTTTCTAGGCTATTAAACTAGAAGTCCCTAGAGATTTTGTGTTTTATGTAAGACTCTAAGATTAAGCTTCCCTTTTTCATTGGTGTTTGCAACCATTTCCCCAGTCTCCTCTTTATTAAAACCCATCTCCAGTCAAGGGGGCCGATATCCTTTCTGAAATACGTGTGAAATGCCTTGGTATCACCTCTCTGTGACCTCTCTCACTTTGATTACTTTCTTTCTTGTTCTTATAGCACCTGATGGTTTCTGTCTTTAAAGTCAATCATTATATATCATCCAATATTTTAGGTGGGTTTTTTTTAGTTGATCCTCATATGCTTATTCTAACATGTGGCCGGAAGTGTTGTCATTATTTGTTGAAATTCTGTAGGTTTCCTAGCTAACTGTTGGTTATCTCTGTTAGAGTTGAGAGTGACATCCTCCCTCTCCTGCTGTACCTTGTTCAGCATCTTACATCATGTCTCATTTTTCTGCCACAACCCTGACACCAGAGGGATTCCAGACCAACACATGGGCTTTATTATAGCTCAAACTCTGAATGAAATCTCTATCCAAACCTCTTCCACTTTGGTCAGATTTGTGGATTTGACAGTTGTTTGCCTATAATAGCCAGAAAAAAATTATATTACCAATACTTCAAGATAAGATGACTATAGAATCAAAAGAACAACAGCAAAGACATGTAGAAGAGCTAGCATCATAGTAATTTGGGGGAAGAGGATTAGGTGGCACACCTAGGGGGAAGCATCATGATGTCAGTGCTTCCACAGTAGATGGAGAAGACATAGAACAACTTCCTCATCAGAAAAGAGGTTCACAGAAATGACCATGAATGACTAAGATGCAAAAATGTAAAACATTTATTTCTAACATGGTTGGCACATCACCCAGAGATAGATTTGTAGCAACATTTCTCCAAAGAGCAAACAAAAAACAAGAAAAAACTAACCAGATATGGCTCTTCATAAGTTCTGAAAGCCTGAACAGAAAAGTAGATAACACATTCAATTTTAGCCAGGTTATAACATGTTATTGTGAGAATATAATTGATTGACTACTTATAGGTAAGATATTACAGAGAACATCACTAGCTATGGACATCTATATTATTATTGACCTATTTGGAACATTAAGGCCCCGGTAGAAAAGGTATGAGAGCATTCTTGACAAAGGAATTGTACCACGCAAAAGGATCTTGAGAAAATCCCCCTTAAATTGTCTTTTATGATCCTGTAGTTAGTTATCAGCTGGAGCCCTGGAAATCAGTACGGCAATTGGGAGATAGGAAATGACTAGGAAAAGCAGGATTTCTAAATTATGTACAGTGATGCTCCTCATTTGTGGCTTCCATATCAGCAAATTCTCCTACTTTCTAAATTCTGTTTCTAAGCCCCAAATCAGTACTTGCAGCACTTTCATTATTATTGACAGAGCAGTGAAAATTTTGAGTTGTCTCACACATGTTCCCAGATGAGGTTGAATAAGGCAACACTCTGCCTTCTTGTTTCAGCCCTCAAGCCATAAACAAACGTCCTTTTGTGGTCTATTCAGTGTCACATTTTTCACATTTTTTGTGCTTTTTGTTGGTGATTTTGCTGTTTAAAGTGGCCTTCAAATGTGATGCCAAAGTGCTGCCTAGCGTTCCTAAGTGCAAGAAGGTTGCTATATGCCTCACAGAGAAAATATGTGTGCCAGGTAAGCATTGCTCAGGCATGACTTCTAGTGCTGTTGACCATGAGTTCAAGGTTAATGAACCCAGAACACAGTAGATCTAGAGAAGGGAAGGGGAAATTCGCTGATCTGCACATGTGAGTCTGCTCTGGGAAGTGCTAAAGTAACATCTACAGTGCATGATAAAGGTATGGGAAAAAAACTTTCAAAAGTATGGAAAAGAAGTCAAATTTGTATTCATGAGATGAATACCAATTAAAAAATGGCAGAGTGGACAGCACTGTCGTGAAGCTGAAAGCCAAAAAAATTTACAGACATGTTTCCCGGGGTCAAGAATATGTTACCTCCTTCTAAGCTAGCGATGACTGGTTTGTGCAATTGAAAAGGTGATACAGCATGGAAAATGTTAAACTTGAAGGCAAGGCAGGTTCCACAGATAAGTAAGTTTCAGTAAATTTTTAAAAATATCTGTTACGTGTTACACAGCAAAAAGGATCTCTGGAAGAGCAGATTTACAATAATGAGACCAGATTGTTTTACAAGGATATCAGCAAAGGAACTTATATAACACAAATGGCCTTCAAAGCCCCTGGATTTAAAATCATTCAAAGACCATGGAGTTAACTATTTATAAGAGATATAGTAAATAAGGTGTCCATAAACAGAAACACACCTAAAACAAGGTTATATATTGATCAGTTGACAGGAACCTAACTCCATATTTCCCCAGGAGCTGTGATTCTGATTGTGCTAAGTGCTTACAGCAACCTTATAGAACCTTACTGTGAATAATGAGAACTGACTATAACGCAGATATTTAATCTGAACCATTATAACAGTTCAGGAATAGCAAGCAAATCTTTTGTTAATTACATTCAAATGGAAATAATATACTCAAGTGTTAAGACCAAACCTCAGATTTGAGAAAAATGCCATTACACATAACTACCAGGTATCTGGAGACCATGTCATCCACTTGCTAAAAGCAATCAGACTATTTTCTAAAAGGAATTGGCCATATATTCAACTTTGCATCTGGTATCTGGCTATCCACTGGGTATCATCTCCACATTATCATTTATTTCATGAACTATTAAGAAGATTTAATAGCTGCATTTTACTTAGCTTTCTATCATAGCAGCTATAGAACTTCGTTGTACTTATATCCTTCATATCTGTTTTTCATATTAAGCTATAAGCTTCTTAAAGGCAGGATCCATGTCTTATCCATTTAATATCCTTGATGCCTAACACAGTGTATGGTACATAGAAAGTGTTGAACAAATGTTTATTGAATGTAAATAATCAACAAGAACAAAAATACAATTGATAATTTCAGGAAGTGATAATAATAGATTTTTAAAAATCATGTTCAGAGTTCAATTTGAACTTCCCTGTAATTTCACAGACTTGTAATTCTGGACAATACTGTAGTATGTGCTTTAAAATTATTTTAATTACATAAATAATACATGGATGCATATTGTAGTAAAAAAATCTAAACATTAAAGTAATATAATAATGAAAGTGTATAGCCATTTGCCATTCTCGCCTTCTTACTCCCCTCACCCATTTTTATATAGTAATTTAGAAAGTATCCAATATCCAAAGGTATAGTTTTACTTTGAGACACATACCCCAAGATAACCCACATATATATATTCCTTCTATGCTGTACACTCTCTCTGCAATCTATTCAAACTAAAATGTGTGTGATATTAAGTTTTTCCAATCAGTGAAGACATTATTATGACTATATTTACATGACCCTTGCATTCTCGGTTTCCTGTGAAGGTTCTGGGCAATTTATGAATCTGCCATCTCAGTACACTCTAAAATATTTGCTCCAAAGAAAATGTAATTTTATCACCCAAGAAATCTTCAAATTAGAAATAAAAGGTAGAAACTTATCACAACTCGGAAGCTGTCAATAAAGTGTATCCAGAGTTTAAAGAGTCTTAGAGAAACCCTGGGGAACATTCATATGTCAATAATTCTACCCACCAGAAAGCTGAAAGGAGCAGCTTATAGTTCATATCTCTACTTGGAGACAAACCAGTAAAAAGATCATCTGAACTGTAGAGCTGATGCCAACAAAGATATCACCATCATATTAGCCACAAGAACCACACAGAAATAAGGAAACATCCCATGGTTCCTTTACATCTGCTTAAAAAGTCCACCACATCATCATTTGCCTATTACTAATAGCAAAAGAAACTGCTCTAATTTTTTTAAAGGCTGGCTTCAGAATGTTTGCCATTTTTTCTTATTGACCCCCTCCTTCCTTTACAGCTTTGAACATTTTATAACCTCAGTACTCTGCTATTGTATTCATTATTTTGCAGGTGGAAAAAAAAAAAGCTTAAACTAGATCACTTGGCCTTCTTTCATATTGTTTCCTCCAAATTCAATCATTTTCAGCTCTTAATGGTCAACATCCTCTCAGATCAGAGTTAGGCTGGATGCAAGCAAGCCTCAGCACAATTTTCTGTGTGGTTTTAGCCTTCTTCCAGACAATTAACAGTGTCTGCCCACTGTAGGAAGCTACTCTACTTTCAATCAATAACTCCTCTTTTCCATGAGCCTAAAGTGAACTTATCTTTGGAGTTGATGGGTTTGGGGAACATTCACCAGTTTTGTGAAAATAGTCTCTACATATAGAGAACAAGATTATTAATGTGATTATTTCTTCAACAAAGCTTATTAAACACCAACTCTGTTGTGAGCACACAATAGATAAATGATGTGAATACAAAAAAAAAAAAAAAAGGTGAGGACAGTTCCTTCCACTAAAATGGTTTCTAAATATAGATCTCAAACTGTTGGGTGACACTTATTAAAAGAACTAAGTAATTACAGAGAATATGTAACACCAGGGATTGGGGAGACATCATTAGGAATTTAGACTTTCATCGATGCTTGCCTTGAAAAGGAGGGTTTAGACTGTGCCTTGAAAGAATATTAGGAATAAAATTCATGGAGAGAAGATGGGAAAAAGGTATTGGAGGCCTTGTGAGCCAGGGGCAGTGAGGATACCATGCCCACTGGTATGATGAGCAGAACTATCCCTGTTGAAGGGGAAAGTTGGTAGAAAAAAGAGAAATGGAAATATGGTAGACACAGGAAGGAGGAGGATGATTGAGAACCTTGAATGTCAAGTGCCTATAAATTTCTAGATAGATAGATAGATAACAATATTTACTCCTTTATTCACTATACCCAAAATATTTTTGAATACTTACCAGATTGGCATTGTGTAGGTAAGCCTGATTCACTTGGATTGGAAAAAATAGGACAGAACTAAGCAGGAACAAAACCTGAAGATTTTGTTGTTCAGGGTAGTTAACCAAGTTTAAGAAGGAGAGTTCAAAATCTGAGCAGCTGGAGTGTAGGTTCATGAACAGCAGGCCAGGAGAACAAAGGATCAGAGTTTGGGCTATATGTGATAAAGACTTTCAACCAGAAAGTGTGGGTTCCAAGAGGTATGAGGAGGTATGGGTAGTAGGTAAGAGGCACCAGTGACTTTATTAGCATGAAGCTCCTACCCAGAAATAGCTCCTGAGGGCTCTACACAGCCTCTACCATGGTCAGGCCTGAACCTCCAAGTGTAGAAAATGAAGAATCCTGTATGGAAGAGGGGAGGCAGCAAGTCAAGATCAAGGTAGTTTCCAAATCCAAACATCCAGAAATCTCATGGAATTTTTTGCTGTTTATCCAGATCTTCTGGTGTCATGTGAATGCATTCATACTTAGAACAAATGCCAGCTATGGGACTCTTGGGCAATTGTCTTCTTAACGATAATGTTTCCCAGTTCAGTTCTTGATTACGAAGTGCAAATCCCATGAGTCCCAGGGCCTTCCCTGAGAAAAGCGCACACATTTCTGGGAGCTGAAGTTTACGCATGTAATAGACCTGCATAGACTTCGTGTTTTCTTAGCAAATTGCTGCAAGTCTTGGCAAGCTTTTTCTTTTTTCCTGCTCTACACTCCCCCCACCCCCCAAAAAAACATTGTTAGTAATGTTATAGATGGACTTTCATATGACTCTTTCAAATGATTACATTATCATATTATAATAGCGTTTTTTAGACGTATGTACCCACCAATTAGAGATCCACAGATAGAAAGAATATTTCTTCCGTGAGTAGAGGAATCTGAACTATTGGGTCTGTTTTAAATAAATGTAAGAGTGCAATGGAAAAAGAAAAAGAGCAAAAGACTATTTTGGGAATCAAAGTATTTTGGGACTCAGGGACTGTGTTTCTAAAACTGGGAATGTTTCACAGATCAAGAGACCTTAATCAGCTAGTGGTTTTGTGAATCTAGATATAAACTTGGGGTTCCCCACTCCTATCTTGCTACTTATTAGTTATTCACACTGTCTCAGGATATAAAATTAGAAGATACTCTCAATTATTTAAAATTACAGCAAAGATACCATTAAATTTTTATGCTAGAATGTGCTTGTTACTCATTACTTGTGTTAAACAGGAAGTGAAGTGAACTTTGGTGTCTAAGGGGCAAGCCTATTGCCCACTGTGTCAAATGTCCATGTTGTCCTAATAGAGATGCTATAAACTTCATTCTAAATGCAGGGGATGTGCTAAACTACCAATATCCTCTTCTATTTCACAAGCAAAATTTGGAAACAACATCAGTCATTTGAGTCTTGGCCAAATATTTCTAAGTTCCCAGAATTTGAAAGGATCACCCAGAACTTTTAGTTATAATAAGTCAATGAAGTTATGTTTAAGGTCAGCACAATAAATAGGCCACACTTTATCATGAATTTCATGAAGCAAAGAAAATATATTCTTTTTGTGAAACGTCGCTGTTAGATTTCGGGCATTCTCATGCTGCTTTTGAACAACCGCAGCTGAGCAGTGGGCTATGAGACAGTATGGTAACAATGGATGCATGGGAGCCAAGAAGGCATGTTTCCTTCTAGTATCTGTGGGGTGTTGGCCAATTCACCTGCACTCACTGGACTGCTTTTTCCTTATTTGGAAATGATGGTTGGGGGCTGGATACATTCTGAAATCCCTTTCTGTTTCAAAACCTGTGAAACAATAAATCCTACAGATAAGAGAACAACAACTTCTTAAGGGACAGGGTTCTCTCTTATCCTTGTCTATACCCAGCAATGAAAATGGTCCCTGACAGCCAGCTGAAAGGACCACAGGACAGAAGGAAGAACACAAACATTTATCATGTGTCTTCCATGTCTATGGCCAAGAATTGGGCTATGAATTTATTTTAAACTTAACATTGTGTTTCATCCTCACAACCTCCTTTATCTGTAGTGTTTTGATTGCAATCTTATACCTACTTCATGTTTGGGTAAATTGAGGCAGAGAGATGCCAATTAAATGGTCTGAATTTACATAGTAAGGAGCAAAAATGTGATTTGAACAAAAATACAGATGACTTTGTGGTCATCTTTGCTGTCCAGACCATTGACAAACATGCTTGATACAATATTATTTTGCTCCAAAGTAATTTATTTGAGAGCTTAACACATACACACACACATTGGAAAAAAAGAAATTAAAATGAGTTGAGAAGATGGATGTGGTTTTCAACTCTGCTCTAAAACTTTTCCTCTCACTTGGATATCCTCTAAAACCACAGTAACTCAATCATCTGGCATCCTTGAACGTCTCTCATGGGTCAGCAGGGGCTCCTGTACAGCTGTGTATTTCTGGCACAGGACAACGGAGCCTGCTCTGCAGTGGCCTCAGACCTGCTGCGGTAGCTGCAGGTATCACTGTGCCAGCATGGGTTTCCTTTATCTCCTTTGCAACTTGAGATGTTCTAAAATCATACTCTGTTTCTTAAGCTTTCTTGAGCCATAGTTGAGAGGAAAGAGAAGGAGGTGGAAATAATGACCTATGGGACTTTATTTTGATATTCTCCTTGCAGTGTACCCTGAACCAAATCCAATCTTGGATATCAGAAAGAGCCAATCTGCACTGGATATATCAGAAATCAGTACTCTCTAGTGGATATCACAGCCTCCTAACTGTTTCTTACACCTTTTTGGTGAAGTTACGGACCCATTTGAGAATTATGGAAATACCAGAAAATACTCTTAGGTATCAATATATACTTTCAAAATTTACCCTTGATAGGTCTTTTAAAATTATGATTAACTTTTATTGGAGTATAGTTGATTTACAATGTTGTGTTAGTTTCTGTTGCACAGCAAAGTCAATCAGTTATACATATACATAGATCCACTCTTTTTTAGATTCTTTTCCCATATAGGTTATTACAGAGTATTGAGTAGAGTTCCCTGTGCTATACAGTAGGTCCTTATTAGTTATCTATTTTATACATAGTAGTGTGTATATATCAATCCCAATCTCCCAATTTATCCTTCCCCCCCCATCCCCCTGGTAATCATGTTTGTTTTCTACATCTGTGACTCAGTTTCTGTTTGGTAAATTAATTCATTTGTACCATTTTTTTAGATTCCACATATAAGTGATATCATATGATATTTGTCTTTCTCTGCCTGACTTACTTCACTTAGTATGATAATCTCTAGGTCCATTCATGTTGCAACAAATGACATTCTTTCTTTCTTTTTTATGACTGAGTAATATTCCATTGTATATATATAGCACATCTTCTTTATCCATTCATATTCCAATGGACATTTAGGTGGCTTCCATGTCTTGGCTATATTGTAAACAGTGCAGCAGTGAACATCAAGGTGCATGTATCCTTCAGATTATGGTTTTCTCCAGATATATGCCCAGGAGTGGGATTGCAGGATCATATGGTAGTTCTGTTTTTAGTTTTTTAAGGAATTTCCACACTGTTCTCCATAGTGGCTGTACCAATTTACATTCCCACCAACAGTGTAGGAGGGTTCCCTTTTCTCCACACCCTCTCCAGCATTCATTGTTTGTAGACTTTTTGATAATGGCCATTCTGACTGGTGTGAGGTGATACCTCATTGTAGTTTTGATTTGCATTTCTCTGATAATTAGCAATGTTGAGCATCTTTTCCTGTACTTTTTGGCCATCTGTATGTCTTCTTTGGAGAAATGACTATTTAGATTTTCTACCCAGTTTTTGATTGGGTTGTTTGTGTTTTTGACATAGAGCTTCATGGGCTGTTTGTATATTTTGGAGATAATCCCTTGTCGGTCTCTTCATTTGCAAATACTTTCTCCCATTCTGTGGGTTGTCTTTTCATTTTGTTTATGGTTTCCTTTGCTGTGCAAAAGCTTTTAGGTTTAGTGGTCAGTGGCTTGCACCATAGTGTTAGAGGTTTACATTAGGGAAAAATTTCCTTCTAAGATTAAATGTGACTTTTGTAAACACTAGAAAATAAGTAACCTCTAGGATCATCTTGATGATCCTTAGGTCTGCTAAGGTATCAACCTGCTAAAAACTATCAAGGACCTAATTAAACTTAAAGCCCTTGATAATTTTTATCAGGTTGATACCTTAGCAGACTAAGACATCATCAAGATGATCCTAGAGGTTATTTATTTTCTAGTGTTTACAAAAGCCACATTTAATCCTAGAAGGAATTTTCCCCTAATGTAAACCTCTAACACTATGGTGCAAGCCACTGACCATTATCTCTCAGCCTAGAATTAAGCAGGAGTCTCCTAATTGAACCTCTGCTGTGGTCTATTCTCCAAAACAGCAACCAGAGTTCTTTCTGTTAAATGTAAATCATATTGCACCCTTCTCATGTGCAAAATCCTCTAGGCGCTTTCCAACATATTTAGGACAAACCCAAGCTCCAGACGTGAGCCTTCAGGTCAGCATCTTACCCACCCCTCAAACCCCATCTTCTGTCACCTTTGCCCATGCATCTCTAGCCCCAGTGGCTTCTTGCTGTTCCTTGAATGGAACAAGTTCATTTCCTCCAGTAGAGCCTTGTAATTAATGTTCCCTCTGCGTGTTCCCTCCTGCCCTGGTAGTAACATAACACATTCCCTCACCTTATTCAAGTCACTACTAACTTCATGTACTCCCAGAGACTTTCTTAATAGCTGTACAAAATGACATCACTCCTCCAATCTACCTTTTGCCAAGTATTCTCTTTCTCCAGCTTTAGTTTTATTCATAAAACTTCCTTCTGCCTGGGCTTCGCCGGTGGCGCAGTGGTTGAGAGTCCGCCTGCCGATGCAGGGGACACGGGTTCGTGCCCTGGTCCGGGAAGATCCCACATGCCGCGGAGCAGCTGGGCCCGTGAGCCATGGCCGCTGAGCCTGCGCATCCGGAGCCTGTGCTCCGCAACGGGAGAGGCCACAACAGTGAGAGGCCCGCATACCGCAAAAAAAAAAAAAAAAAAAAAAAAACCTTCCTTCTGCCTGGCATAATCTGTTTGTATATAAATTTATAATCTGTATCCCTACAATAAAAAGTAACTTCTGTGAGGACAGGAATGTGTCTGTCCTATAAATCAGTATATCCCCAGCCCCTTGAATAGTTATTTTTTTTAATCTTAGTCATAAACTAAGAATGTAAAATGTACTTTTTTACATATGTTCAGCATAACATCTACCATTACCAACACTAAGGAAATATTAACCTCTTGATATCCGTTTCCCTCTTTTAACTATTTTTTAAAATTATAACTACTTATTTTCAACTAAAATGAACTCAGAATCGGCTACACTGAAAACATAACATCCCAAGTAATACATGAGTGATTGCAAAAACACTGACTTACAGGGCTCTATTTCTATAATTATTATTGTTCTGAATGGTCCATATGCTTCTGAAAGGCAGTCATTATATATCCACTATCCTACTTGATGTTAAGTCTTCAAAAAATTAGACCAATACATAACGCTTTGTAAAGTGTGCCCAGAGCAGAGGTGACAGAAAGGACAAGGACCCTCAGTAAGTCATTGGTTGTGATTGTAAATGAAGTCATTCTTGCTCAACCCCTAAATTTCTACACCTTCCTTTTAGGGAAAGAGTATCACATAGAGGTATTTGACTTAACAAATACACTGTCATGAAGGATGACACCCCATTCTTTCAGAGTGTTTTCTCCAAGCTGGCATTTCAGCTGCACCTCCAGAAAGCCATTCAAACATTCTATATGGCTGGCTGTTTCTGGACCATGTAGTACCTGATATGATGAAAGGATCCTGTGGTCATGGGTGCACTCCACACCTCCTTTACTACATAGGGGATGCCTCATCAGATGCTGTGTGGCATGGAATCTCATGCTTGTGTATTAAATATTCCATAAGTTCCCGTATAGTAATCCTAGCCAAGCCTCTACAGGTGGGAAAGGCAAATTTATACCCAGTAAGTATCTATGCCTGTGATGATGAGCTGACAACTCTTCCAAGGTAAAAGAGGCCCAATGTATTCAACTTTCACTGAGTGTCTGGTTGGTTTGGATTAATAGTGCCATGTCTGGGGCTTAGTTTTGGCCAGTGTTGCTGGCATGCAGAGACAGCTATATTGGACTTGGTAAGTGGAAGTCCCTATTGTTTGGCTCACATGTGGCCTTTGTCTCCATCACTATGGTCACTCCATTCATGTATTTATCATTCCAATTCAAGGATAGCCAATGGCAAAGGCTGGGTAATGTCAGTTGGCCAAGTCATCTAATCTACTCAATTCTTCAGGGTCTCTCCATGGTAGATTCTTTCCAGTGGGAGTTGATGGGTAATATAAAGTTCTTCACACTCTGTGCCTACTCCCATTTGCCCATTCAGATGCCTGTAGCCCAGACCTCCTTATCTCTAATCTCCTATGCCTTTTCCTTCTAAGGCCCTTGAGAAGATAGTCAGACCACTGACATTGTCCAGGAATCTGTATATATTCTCACCCTGGGCCACTTCTCCTTTCACACGAGGAGATAATCAGGTGCACTGCTCACAGCTCCATTCATAAGACAGCCCCACTGCCTGTCAGATTCATTCTTGAATGTGGCAGTAATTCAGATACTATCCATTTCCAGCTTGCACCATCACTCTAATAGAAAGACCATGACCAGTGTCAACCAAGATACTGAGCCCAATAGTCAGGAAATATCTGGTTATTCCCCCTTTTTCCAGTGTACAGTCACTTGAGGAAATGGGTTGTGGGTCCCTTTGGGGAAGGACTGAGAGAACTACTACAGTATATACTTGCCACAGTGTTGCAAGTTTCTTCTTCCTTCAGCAAATGGATATTCCAGATCTGAACATTGGCTCAGATCTCAAAACTTAACAAGGGATCCTGACTTTTTTCTTTTTTTAAATTGAAGTATAGTTGATTTACAATGTTGTACTAATTTCTGCTGTACAGCAAAGCGACTCAGTTACACATGTACGTACATTCTTTTTTTGTATTATTTTCCATAATGGTTTATCCTAGAGGATTGGATATAGTTCTCTGTGCTACAAAGATATAGTAGAACCACAATGTAGGACCTTATTGTTTATTCATTCTAAACGTAATAGTTTGCACCTACTAACCCCAAACTCCCAGTCCATCCCTCTCCTGCCCCCTTCCCCTTGGCAACCACAAGTCTGTTCTCTATGTCTATGAGTCTGTTTCTGTTTTGTAGATAGGTCCATTTGTGCCATATTTTAGCTTCCACATACAAGTGGTATCATATGGTATTTATCTTTCTCTTTCTGACTTACTTCACTTACTATGGTAATCTCTATTTGCATCCATGTTGCTGCAAATAGCATTATTTCATTCTTTTTTTATGGCTGAGTGGTATCCCATTGTATATATGTACCACATCTTCTTTATCTATTCTTCTGTTGATGGACATTTAGGTTGTTTCCATGTCTTAACTATTGTGGGGATCCTGACTTTTTATTGGAGTGATAACACTAAGCCCCCTGCTCCACCATTCTTGGTTATTGGTTTTTTTTGTTTTGTTTTTTTAATTACAAATGCTAAATAGCACGCTTTATCCCTAAAAACTCCTTGCTCTATTTATAATCTCCACAGCTCCCTATGGGTCAAGGCCCCTTGACTGTCAACCTTGCTGGTCATTAAAGTAATTGCAGCCTTCCGAATTCTGGTGGTTAAGAACTACCACCTGTCCTCTACTGCTTGGAGGACATGTCATCTTCATGGATATTAACAAGCCCAGCTATGTGGCTTGCCTCCCTTACTTATAGAGGAGGCCACCACCAATATTCTTATCAGTGCCAGTGCCCCTCTCTGGAAGAGTCGGATCACTATGTAATTGTGACCCTGAGTGAAGGAGAGAACAAGGCCAGTTTGGGTGGAAGTGCCTTAGACTGCTCTGCCATCTAAGAAATGCTTATCAAGGCCACTGGAAAAATTTTGAGCCAAAGCTCGACAATAGAGGAATTCCTTGTCTCCCAGGAATAAGTCTGCCTCCACATTTTCACCACACATGGTCACTGGCTGGGAGTAACCCAAGGAAGCATAGCCTTGGTGCAAATGCAGTGATGAACTTCAGAGCACAGCAACTGGGACTCTGGATCAATCATTTTCCCTATAGTCAGAGATATGTGAGGTACATTCCCATGGCCGCCATATAACCTAAGTGTTTATCAGCAATAACATATCTAAATAAATGGTGATATGTTGATTCAGTGGAATATTACATAAGTTACTGCTACACACAACACCATGGATGGATCTCACAAACAGAATGTGGAATAAAATGGCCTAAGGACAAAAAAACACATACTCCATGATTTCATTTATATGTTCAAAAGAGGACAAAAGAGATCCATAATGTTAGAAACCAGCATTAGTGGCTACTTCTGAAGGGAAGGGTAGAGTAGTGACAGGGATTGAATACATGGGGGTCTTTTGAGTTCCTAATACTTTACTATTTCTTAATCTATGAAATAATTAAATAGATATGTTCATTTTGTGATATTTACTAAGCCGTACACCCAGGATATGAGCTCTTTTTTATGTTATACTCCCACAAAAAATTTATTTAAATAAGCAAATATATATATACATACATATCACAAACCTCTCATTTTTAGCTTTTATAACATTTTTCAGTGATTATCCTCATACATATATCCATGTGAACTTTTGTGAATGTATCTGCAGATAGATTTCTAAAGGTAATTGGCTGACAATGTGAAGTTTTAAACTCCAATATTAAATATTAATTAAGACGTCCTCCAAAAGTGCTATACCAGTATCTATCTACTCCTAACCACATCCTGACTAATATTGAAAATTATCAACCATTTTAACTTTTTGCTAACCTTTGAGGCAAAATGGGGTCTTATCAAAGTATACAGCATACTCTGATGATCAGTAGTGATAATAAGCATATTTTCTTGTGTCCACTGGAAATTTATATTTCTTCATCTGTGAACAGCCTGCTCATTCTCTGCATGCATTTTCACATGGGCTTGTCTTTTTCTCCTGTGAACAGTAGGAGTCCTTTCCCTGTTAGGAATGTTTACCTTTTGCCTCATTTGTCTCCTAAGACCCTGATTCATAATACTACATATTTTATATCCTAACAAGGAGGAATACTATCTCTTGCGGCAATGTCAGGAGGGCATGTATCTGAATCTTCTAAAAGTAGTATCTGATTATAAAGGAAAAGGAAAAGATGACAGTGGCTTAGGAATACATCATAGCCTTATTTTATACCATTTGGGACTACAACCTTTTCTTCTTCCAAGAATCCTTTACCATCTTGATTCTTGCAGTGGTATTAAAATGATTTTTAGTAGAAGCTTTAGAAGGCAGGGATGTGCATTAGATTTTCACGATTACTGCTTAATTTTTCTTTGTCTATTGCTTAGGAGGCTAGTAATAGAAAATAAAAGTTTATTGTTTGTGCTTCCCATCTTTTGGTTATTCTTACACCATTTTCCCAAAATTTCTCACTAATGCTTTATTTTCTTACAATCACTTCTCCGTAACTGTTGGCTTTATATTCATACATTTATGGCTATGGAGCACAAAAGTCTGTTGGAGTGCTGAAGCTCAAGAATTTCCTTTTATTTAATGAGACTGTATGATCCTACTTAGCAGAGCTAAGATGAAAATGAAGATATATGTATCATGTTTCTTTACCCATATTGTTCTTCACGGATTCAGTGTTTAGCAAATTTCCCTTAGGTAATGGCCCTTTTATGTTCAAAATGCTCAAAAAACTGGGATGTACCTTTCAAGATCTAATTTTCTATTTTGTATCCTGTTCCCTCCAATACTGAGAATCTGAAACACAAAGGGTCTGGCCTAATTTTCTATTTTTCTTGCTTTTGTAAAATAAATCTTATGGATAAAATAACCATCAGGCTTTTGATAGAAATACCTATCATTGTTAACCATAATTCCCCAGTTCTAAGATACACTTTATTTCACATTTTAACATCTCTGAAATTTGAGGGTGTCCTACAACTGAGAGCACATCATAGTTTAAATGATAGTTTTTATTTATTTTGTTTTTAATGTTACATAAAATAACAGTGCACGTTGCAATTGATAGTGTCTTAAATGTGATGAGATTCAGTAATAGCATTTTTAATAAAATCCTTGAACTTTTGTTCAAGTTCAGCCTTTCTGTCTAACTTTTGCTCTCGTGATTTGATTTTTGGCATTAAAAAAGAAATTAGTCTGTCTAGCAATCAAGACAAAGGAGCTTAGCTGTTGAAATTTTTTTGTGGGGTTGTTAAATGCCTTCCTGAAATGTGTGAACAATTATAGAGATGAGATTGTTGGAGCCAGTTATTCATTTGCAACTTGGGAAAGTATTATTAAAGTAATGATAATATTTTTCTCTTTAATACTTAGAGGTCTTTAATCCAAATAATCCCTTGAATATTTTACAGACTCTACAGATTAGAACTATATCTGCTCCTAATGAAATCCATTTACCTTCAGTGACTACTTATAACAACCAAAGGCAGCACTATATAGTAAGAATAAGTATGCAATAAGGGTTAATTCTGACCAAAGCAATAAGAAAAACTGGGAAGAACGTATATGTTTGTTATTGAAACTTAACCAGGATACCACAGCAGATTTTAAACCTTAACTATTATCTCTAGGTTTTTGCTAAACTAAACTCTCTGACTTGAATATTCTATTTTTTTCTCCTTCTATCTCACCTCTTTCACTTGTTAGTTACTGCTATTTGTCTCAGGTTGACTCTCATTTCTTTTGGGTAAACCCCCCAATTTCTCCAAATAGGTCTAGTGCCCCAATTAAACACTCTCTGGCATCCTGCACTTACTCTTCAGCAAACAGTATTGTAATTGTGTGTATTGGTCTATATTCTCCACTAGACCAAGAGCTTTGCAAAGACAGGGAAGATGACGCACCATTGTATATCATTTGTCTAGCGCAGTCCTGGCCCACATAGATGCTAAATAAATAGTTACTGAATGAGTGCATAAATGTATGACTAGCCATCTGGTCTGGAATCCCTTTCCAAAAACAAAGAAAGAAAAGAAAAACCCACAACTAACTCTTTTTGACAATCTCAGATTCTTGAATCTATATCACATAGGTCAAGCCAAGGAAAGCAGATCAAGTCAGTGTGTCTCAACCTGGCCTCAGTAACCTTATAGAGTCTTGTAAAGGTAGGCACTACCTAGGGACTGAAGGTCAGAAGGTAGCTGACCACACCAAGTCCCTGTCAACCTCTTTCAAACCTTGAGCAGGTATTTGTTTTATTATGACACTCGCAAATAAATAACTAAATAACTACCTTGGGCAAGTGTCAAATGTACTGTTTTCCTCCTACTGATTCTACTACAAAGCTCATTCCAAGGAGAGCCCCTCAAAAACAAGTTTCTATTGCCTAAGCCCCTGCCTGATACAATAATTGAGAGTATGTGAGTATAACAAATATGAAAGAAGGATCCAAGCCAATTGGTTGGCACTTTACAGATACATGGCTTGTAAGAAAGTTCCTCCTACAATCACAATAAACTCCTGGTACAGCAGAGGCAAAATGCCATAAGCTGAACATCATAGAAATATAGAACAAGGTCCTTGACAAAACAATGGAGAGAAACCAGCAAGTGTCACCACACCCAAGAATCATAACAATAAAATAATCCAAACACACCCGAGAGCTGTTTAATTTGTTGTTTTGTTTTTAGTATTTTCTCTCAGTTTAAAGGAGTCTTTTTTTTTTGGATGTTTTATTTTTTTTTCAGCTTTATTGAGGTATAATTGACAAATAAAATTTTAAGGTATTTAAAGTATACATTGTAGTGATTTCATACATGTATACACTGTGAAAAAGATTCCCACCATCTAAGTAATTAACACATACATCATCTTATTTATTTAGTTATTTTTGGTGAGAACATTTATTTTCCACTTTTTTAGCAAATTTCAGTTGTATAATACAGTGTTACCAACAATAGTCACCGTGTTTTGCATTAGATGCTCAGACCTTATTCATCATATAGCTGAAAGTTTGTACCCTTATGCCAATCTCTTCCTATTTACCCCAACCCACAGTCCTGGGCAACCACTTTCCTTCTCTGTTTCTATAAGTTTGACTTTTGTTTTTAGATTTCACATATAAGTAATACCGTGCAGTATTTGTCTGTCTTTCTCTGGCTTATTTCACTTAGCATAATGCCCTCAAGGTCCATCCATGTTATTGCAAATGGCAGGATTTTCTTCTTCATGGCTGAATAGTATTATATATATTATATTAATAATATTATATGTATTATCTTAATAATATTATATATAACATCTTCTTTATCCATCCATCCATTGATCGACTCTTGTTTCCATATCTTCACTATTATGAATAAAGTTTAAAGGATTCTTGATTTCAGTAGTTACCCAAGTCAGTAGATACATACTGTTAAACTAGAAAAAGTGCAAGTAAATATTTTTAATATTCAAAACTTCAACACATTAACTTGTCGTTTGTTGTGATAATTGTTCCCAAACCAAAATTGCTCACATGTGGCACAACAAAATTATGGCAATGATGTCACAGAATATGTGAATCTAGTGTCTTTGGTTACCTTAGGTTACAAAGTCTGTGACCTTGTACAGTATTTTTTATCTCTAAACCCGTTGAGCCGTACAATTATTTAATGTGCAATCCTGGAAATAAGTGTAATAAAGGATCCATGCAAATCCACGTTTTAGACACTGTTTTGGTGCTTTCCCCATGAGACTTTCTCAATCAGCATAATGATTACTAACTGGCTGATTGTCACAGAATAATTAAATTCTTGCCAAACATTCAGTATAAGAATATGCTTATGCAAGTCTTTATCCTTGTTGTATGCTCGGTAGTTTTAACTTAAAATGTTAAAATGTGCATACGTGTGTCCAAGATTGGGGTGGGTTCCATGCTGTATTCCAAACAGAATGTGTAAAACTTGATACAACACTTTTTAACAGACATCGTTTGTCTCTTCCCTTGGCATCTTTTTGAATTTGTCCATACGGGCTGGATTTTTTTCCCAAGGACCAAGTAACAAGCTGATGTAATGTTCATTTTCAATTCAAACTTGGCATTGGAAAGATAGCGAAGTGAAAGCCAGTTTCTTCCAAAAGCTAATAAAAACATGAGTTATGCCAAATACCCCTCAAATATACTAGGCAGCCCAAGAACACTGTCACTTAGTGTTATAAACAGGGCAGATTTTGCCCCTGCTCCTCAATAAGACCCTGTATTTACATGAAATGTATTCTGCATGAAACCCAGAAGGTCCCACCATACACAGTATAGCTCACCCAAGCCATGCCACCTAATGTTTGCTTTTCCTGGTCCATAAATGAAGACGGGGGACACTCTGAAGTTGAGTCTAAACCCTCATGGTACAGGAATGCTATTGTAAATCAATCCAGTCCTGTGTTGTTTCCTCCACCAAGTTACTGGTTATGCCCTGGCGTATTTTCATCTCATTTATTTTGTGTGACTCCCACCCCCAACTATGTTTAAATAAAAATTGCTAGATGGACATCTTGAAATAACACTTTTCTGAGGAGACAAGCCTTAGAACTATGAGATTTTAAGAATCAGGGAAAATGGACTTTGGGGGGATGGGGATGGAGGGTTGAGGACTCCAACCAATTGCCTGGTACTTGCACAACCAGAGATTTAGAAATAATGTTTTAGATCTCAAAAGTCATGAAAGTAAAATGATTGGCAATCACACCATTGAATCCATTTTAGTTTTAACAATATTGAACAAGCTCTAGATGCTCAGAAGAGTGTGTGCTCTATCCAAAGATGTGTTGAGCTAACTTTGCAAATGTGGTTTTAGAGTTTAATTTCTGAAGAAAATTATAGTCATGGTTTTGGCTATTGATTATAATTATCAAGATTATACCTATATATACAATTAGTAAGTAGCTGCCTACTTTTTTTCTTCCCCTTACAACAGCCCAAGTGTTTCCCATGCTAAGAAGGAGTACTACTTACCTCACACTCTGGCTTGAACGAGCATTCCTGATCAGTTAGAATAGGCAGGCCCATGATCTAAAATGCACTTTGGCCAGTGTGGGCTATCAGAGACAGCAGAAAAAGGACCTTTTATAACCTTCCAACTGTTAGCATAATTTCGAAAGTGCTTACCAGATTAGTAAATTCAAATGTGGGAGCCCCAGGTCATCTAGTACATTTAAGAGGCTTCAGGAAGTTAAGAGTCCAGCATCCTGCAGACCAGAAAAACATAATTACATCAGAATTCCAATGTTTGCCATTTAGGCAAAGCACCTGAATCGAGGGGGCTATGAAAAGACGGTCAGTTCTGTCAAGTATATTCCCTGTCACAATTATTCATTCCAAATCAGCACGATGTGGAAAGCAGGTGGTGTCAATCTCTCATTTTATTAATTGTGAACCCAAGACAAAACAGTTATGTGACAGTCGTCCAAGGTTGCAGGTTACTGAGAAGGAGAGCAGTAAGTAGCCCTCAGGACTCCTAGACACTAGTTGATGATTTTGCACTCCATCCTCCCTCACACTGTTACCAGGAGCCAGCTGTGAATACAGAGTCAAAGCCACGTGGGCAGGTAATGAATACGACAGGATGATGAGGTTTCACATCTCCACCACCACAGATAGGAAAATCACTGTGGATCAATTCCTAGACTGCTCTGCTTGTTTCTTGGTGTGTTTGTTTTACTTTGTTTATATACACCTTTTTGCAATCTGTGAAGCTTTTATAAACTTTTCTCTTCCATATTCTTCTGTTTTTCTTCCATTCTTGCACCAGGGGATTTAATATGACTTGTCATAAAAGTCATCTACACAGAGAAGGGAACTTTGAAAATGATCTGGGTGTTCTTCTCACAGGGAGTCCCACCTACCTTCATGGAATATTTTTCCTAATCTGGAGATATGGTGTTTAGTGTTTTCCAACAGAAATAGGAAAGCCAAGAGGAGTGGTCAGTGCAATACAAGGGACAACTAAAGTTGGAAGAGGAAAAAAATCCACAATATCACTGTAAAATGAGGAGGCAGACGTGAGACTAGAATCCTGAATCTATTTTTGTTTTTAAGTCAAGGTCTTGACAGTTCACTTAATCAAAATAAAGAATTAATGAAAGAGGAAGTAACATTAAAGGCAAGAACTAACAAAACCAGAAATTGAAGAGTTGGCCTGTTAGAACAAGAAGTATCAAAACTGGAGGAATTTTAAATTCACATCTCCAAATTAAATTCCATGATATATTTGAAGGATTTACCCAAGTAACAAACATGAGATGTTCAGAAGAGTTCATCTGTATCACCACCATATGAGTACAGAAGATGTTATGTCGCAACATTTTTATGGTGCTATTATTCTCTCTGAAAAGCAAATGTAATGGGTGCTTAAGTTCTCACATTTAATTCGTATTTCTGTACATGGAATTTCCCTGGCAAAGCAAGATAAGTAAACACCATAAACAAGCCACTGAGGGGGTCACAGATATTGCTTTAAATTAGCCTAAGTTCCTTCTGGCTAGTCTTTCCTATTATCTCAGGAAAAGTGTTGCAAGTGAAAGGAAGATTTTAAACAACTGTCACATTCTGCATCCATTAAAATACATGTTTCTGTCTTTAACTTAATACTATTGCTAAATCACATCTTTTTTCACAAATATGGAACATTTTCATATTTGTGAAATGTAAGTAAGTGTTGTCTTAACAGTTTATTAGACAATATTCGAAGTTGATAGGTAACTTTAAAAGTGAAACAAGAACAAACCCATAATTTTTATTTAAAGTGGACATATTGGAACACAGTGAGGCATAATTAAAATAATGAATGAGAACAGACTGTAAAGAACACAAACATCAAAATTTAATTGCTGGACAATAAAATACCCATAAAGTTTAAGTGGCACAGAGTCTTAGAATCAATTGGATGCTGAATGCAAAACTGCTAGTATGTCAGCCTTCCAACAAAAATAAGAAAACTACCCCATTCTTTTAATTATTGTTTAGAAATAAGATTCCTAGTGAGTCAAATTCAGGATGATAGCCTTCCCAAATATTATACAGAAATTAAACTGACCTGACCCCAGAGCTTTGACTTACATGAAGAACTGTAGTATTTTCTAGCTTCACAACAAACTCTCCTAGCTAACATTATCCTAAAGTGGTTGAGCATCTTCTTGACTTCTCTAAATATGCCTTATACCTGGAGAACTGTGCAAGAGGACCCTAAAATGGTAATGATAAAACAGCATCTTTCCTAGAGTACAAACACTGTGCCAGTCACCTCCCTTACATACTACCTCATTTAATCTTTATAATACCTTGTAAGATGGGTATAACTTGCCCCTACTTTCCTAGTAGAAAAAAAAAAGTAGAGATGAATGTTTTCCCCAAAAGCACAGAGCGAGGAGGTAGCGGAAATAGTAAAACACTGACTCAGATTTAGGTCTGTCTGTTTCCTAAGCTTTGGTTCTTTCCATTGTATCGTATTATCTGTTAGGCAGAGTATTACCTATTAAGCAGAAGGTGCTCATGTGCTGTAATCATCACTAGCCAGCCCATCTCTAATGGATTTCATCAATTTGGAGCACCATGATTTACCAAAGCACCACTGACAAATGCTGTGTATTTAAAGAAGAATGATTACAAGAGTTAGGAACTATCACATGAAAATTTGCTGATAGAATTGGAGTGTTAGACCACAGAGTGATAGCTGTCATCAAATATTCAAAGGTTTCTTTATGACAACGAAGAGCTTGACTAAAACCAATGGATGGTGGTAGGGAGATGGAGTTGTTTTTAAAGTTAATTTTTTCTACCTATCATGAAAATCAAGGAATGGAATTTGTTACTCTGAGACAGTAGAGAATTCCCCATCACAGAAAGTGTTAACAGACAGGTTGGACAACCTCTCAGAAGACAGGTTAGACTATAGGAAGGGTTCAAGTGCATGGTGTCAAGAACATGGACTCTGTGGTCAGTCAGCCCAAGTTCAATTCCCATCTTTGCTACTTATTAGCTGTATAACCTCAGGCAAGTTGCTTAACCTTTCAGGTATCACGTGAAGGTAACATTGATAATTAACCCCTCAAGAATTTGGGTGAGAATTAAATGAGATGACCACAGACTAGCACGAACTCTTAATAAATGATAATTATAACTGTTGTTGTGATTGTAGTTAATGTGGCTAGATAAATGCTAACTCCATCCCAATCTCAAATGCCCAGAAGTTTATGAACATTGAGAGTAAAGTCAAGTAGAGATTTGTATACGAAAGAGATTCTATCAATATAAAAATAACACAATTTTTAAAATATTTCTATAACAAAGAGAAAGTGGGGTTATAGTAGGTGAAACACTTCAATATGGAAAAAATGTTAAAGAATAATAGTGATATCTTTTGCAAGAATTGATTCCTACAGAAATGCATAGCCATCAATATCTTTCAGGTAAACTGAAACCAAAATGATATTTCATCAATTTTCAACTCTATTAAAATATATGTGAAATATAGAACCTATTTTTAATCTTTTATGATTTCTGAGTATGCAGGAATATTTAGGGACAATGACTTAAACCTAAGGAAAGAACCTTCTGTCAGAGGCTGCTGGATGTCTCCCATTGTCATTCTTCCTCTTTTATGAGCATAAAGGCCTGATTTTTATCTGGCACATTGCCATCCAGAGTGTGGGAAGTAGTTTCTAAAGAAAGTCCCCAGCAACTCCTCCCCTCCGTGTATATGCATGTCCCTCCTCCCATTAAAGATAGAGCCTATTTCCCCTCCCCTTGAATGTGGGCTGAACTTGTGACTTGCTGTGATCAAAATACTGTATATGGCAGAAAGGACCCTATGCAGTTCTAGGCCTAGTCCTTAAGGGTTCTGGCAGCTACCCCTTTCATTCTCTTGGAATCTAGCTGCCAGGCTATAAGAAAACTATTCTTCAAGAGAGAGAGGCCTTATGGAGAGACCCTAAAAGATGAATGCCAGGTGGAGACAGAGGCTTCATGGTTGAGAACTAAGGCACTGGTTAACAGCACCAGTGCCCAGATATGTGAGTCCTTTTGTACCTTCTAGCCCAGCCCAACTGTCCACTGAAAGCAGCTGCACAATTAACCAAGTCAGTACCATATGGAGCCAGAAACTGCCCAGTTGATTCATAAGCAAATAAATAACTCTTATTTTAGCACATTATGTTTGGAGTTATTTGTTATATAGCAATAGATAAGCAAAACAGAGAATAAAGACTTCTTTTCGTAGCCTTCTATGCAGCTAGGTGTAGGCATATGACAAAGTCTGGCTAAAGCGATACAAGTAGAAATAAAGTGCTCCTCTTCTGGGGCTATCCTTCCCTTCCCACTGACTGGAATGCATGTGTTAGGGTGAGTTATCTTGGACCATGCTGACAAGAGCACCTCCCTTAGACAAAGCAGCGAAAAATGGTCCAGCTGCCATGTGATCTCTGGACGGTTCAATAGCGTTTTCTCTTAATTCAGCTACCATTATTTCTGTTCTCTGCTATAACAGCCAAACTTACATAATAACTAATGTGAATTTTGTCCCCAAAGTGAGATACTTCTACTATGGTGGATACTCAACACTGGATTAGAAGTCAGGTGGAGGACGGAAATGACACAAACAATGCAAGCTGGAATGCAACTCTCCATGGCAAAACATCTGGCAAATTTGTCACTTGTGATACCATGATAGATTTACCATACGTTAACTAACTTTATAATTTTAAGGGAAATCACTGGGAAAATTTCAAATTTTGTTGTGTATTGACTCCGTCTTGCCACTTTCAGCAAAGCCTTACGAAAGAGAAAAACTTAGGCTAGGTCTAGCCAGTCTGTAGACAGATATTGCAGAGAACACAGAACTGCAAAGAGTGACTCATTCTGCCGTGGCCTAAATAAGCAATCAAAATTGACTGAGAGTTCAGTAATTCGAAATTTCACAAATGTCAGGAGATAGAAGAAGGAGCACTAAAGAAGCAGCCGTGTAAGGAGTTACGGCTGGGATGTGAAGTTTTTCTCAAGTACCTCCTGCTGGAGGTTCTCCATCACACGATAGGTACCAGCCCAGAGATCAAAATGAGACTAAAAATGTTGCCTTCAAACCCAAGCCTTTTTTTTTTTTTTTCTGATGACCTCAAAGTAGCCACTGTTAAGTGGGAAAAGAGGAGGGCCAGGCCAAGCACAGAGGCAAATAAATAAAAGATCAGTGATTTCAGGCTTAAACCTAATACCTAGAAGCTCTAATTGGCTGCACGTGATATGGACCAGAAGCAAAAGTCTGAAGTTGGTTTAGTTTTGATGGAAATTGCAATGCTGAAAACCACACCCAGACCTGCAATCTGCCTGAGCAGAATGTGAGCTGTGAGAGGTGGGTAGGCCTGAATACAGCATCCTCCCCATATCCACTTCAGACACGGCCAGGGAACGAGAATAAGCAACGAAGAACTTCCCGGGGCATAAAGTCGGGGACCAGGAGGGACAATTATTTGCCCATCGTAAAATAATGAGCTAAATTAACCTAAGATATGGGTTAATTCTTTACATTAGTATATTATTCTATAAAGGGCCCAGCTGTAGAGACACTTCAAGGCTGGATTTAAAGCTTGCTTTCAAGCCAACTTCTGTCTCATGATGATAAGCAATTGTAGCAGCCACTAGGGATACCTTTACCACATCCACCCAGTTCTCAAGCTTCTGGTACACCCTCAGAAAATTTTATTGCAAGCACCCATTTCCCTCCGTCTAAGGGACTTCTTTGGTGTGTATGGCTAACATTGCAGGGCAGGCCAAAGGTGTTGGAACATTGGCACCTCCAGGTGCAGCCCCAGCCCGTGGCAGGTGGGAAAGGAGACTACCAAGTTCCTCAATGTTTACAAGGTACTCTGTACACTGTCTTCCAGAGATATGCAGTGAAAGTGAGCCCAGCTGTGCATAGCAGTAATCTGCTTATTAACATGCACTGTACTGGTCTCGTTTCCTCACTCTCCTACCAGAGCCTTCTGGAATCTTTTAGAAAAATGATATGCATTAAATTCCTTTTCTCAGGGTCTGTTTCTGGAGGGACCCTACCTAATACCCCAGCATTTAAAAACTCTTTACAGTTGACAAACCAGTTTTCCATACATTTCTAATTTGAACCCTTTAGTGGAAAGAATTGGAGGACATCATTTCAAAGGTGGGGACCAGAGAATTTAAGTGACTTAGTTACAACCCTTCCCACTAATTTTTCTGGCAAGTGCAAAGATTGTCTACTCAGACCAACATGTTACTTTTCTGCAAATTGCTTTTACTGGATTCTCCAATTCTTTCATCTCTGTGGAAGATGTGTTTTGTAACAGTAAAAATAATAGAAAAGGAAAAAGTAGGCCTCCAAAAAGGAGGCTTTTATTTCTAACAAATTATTCTAGAATAACCGTCCCACCCTTCACATCCTAAAATCCAAGCACATGCAATTGCAGAAACTTTAAAGGAGAAAAACAAAGACAATAGAAAACCACACTAGCATTAGCTGTCTAGCCCTCTGGCAGTTACCTGTCTTTTTTAATCATTTAATATAGAGCTGGATTTATTGAAAAGGTCTATATAACTTTTATTCAACTTATGAACTTATGCTCTATGTTGTTAAATTTTTTCCTCTTTTGTAAACAAATAAAACCCATACAAGGATGCTCATCTCTCTCTCTCTCTCTCTCTCTCTCTCTCTCTCTCTCTCACACACACACACACACACACACACACACGTTATTGTTAACTTTACAACGAATTAACATTTGGCAAATATAATTTCTGATTCATGAGATTGTGTGAAGGACCACCCAAGTTCATATCAATACAGTAACCACCCTTTCTTACTGGAAAACAAGAAAGAAAATTTTACGATGCCCCCCACCCTGGTGGTGCTGTCTGCCAAGGAAATTTTCCAATCATAGACTCATCCTTGTTGATCCTCAAGAAATTCTTATTGAAGTTAATTGACTCAAAATAGTGACTCAATTTCAATCCTTAGAATCCAACTTAAGAACATGATAGAAGCCCTAGTTATTGAATGTAAAGGTAAAGGAGCTTTCACTATATCTCTTGGGGATTCAAATATTTTTATTAACATTTGGAAAATATAATTTCTTATTATTAACTGTGTTCCATCTGTCTTTTCTCCCTAAATATAAGATTTAGGAGGTCTTAAACTTGTTTACCTTCTGAACCCAATTTAAGGTTGATCAATTTAATACGGCTTTTATTTAGGATGAGGCATTTCTCAAAATATGTTCTAAGAGTGTGTTCATATAAGAATCACCTTGAAAAGACTTTTAGTGAATAAAGTTAGATTAGAAAATATGCAAGATTTACAATTTAGTATTTATAAGGCTCTACAAAGTAAAAATCTACCATCAAAACAAAAGCCATCTTTGACTGTATATTTTCCAAAACTATCTTAGTGTAAAGCCATATTCCCTTTTTAAGAATCACATATTAACGTTCCATAGTATCAGTGTTCTATGCAGTATGTACAGTGACTTGAGAAAAGGTAGCAATAGGAGATAAAAGAAGAAATTAGAGAAAAAAGGAAGGAAGGAAGGAAGGAAGGGAGGGAGGGAGGAAGGGAGGAAGGAAAAGAAAGAGAGAGAAAAAAAATAAAAAGAAATGAAGATAAGGGAAGGGGAAAGAGCCATAGCAGGCAAGGTGTTATAGGCCATAAAGAAAATTAGGGGCTTCTAAATAAACTGAGAAACCATTGTGAGTTTTAAGCAGGGAATTACATCCATTCTATCATTTAAGAAGTGAATTCTGGCTGCTGTGAGGGAAAGGCTTGGACTGTGGTAAGAGTCAGAGGCTGGCAGCAAGTTGGGACATGACATAAACTGTTGAAAACAGAGATGATAGTGGCACTGAAGGTGGAGAGAGTGAGCAAATTTAAGATACATTTTTAAATGTTTGTATTCAAAGTTATGATACTATTTTAGTAGTGCTGCACTTCTTTGTTATTGTTAGTACACACAAAGGACTTAAAACAGTGCTTGGCATATAAAAATATCAATTCATGTGAGCTCTTTTGTATTAATATTGGGTAAGTCCTAAACTGGATGTGAATTCTGCTTGGATCCCTTTCCTTAACCACTGCCCCCTTTCTTCTCCAAGCTGAGTTATTTCCCCTATACTCTTAGCATACATGCTTCCCCATATTATTAACATATACTATATCTTAGTTCATTTTCTATCTGCATTCCCCACTGTAATATAAATTCTTTCCATAGTAGGTCGTCTTCATTTCTATATTTCTAGTGCTTAACACTTTGTAACTATTTATTAAATATAGATCAAAAAATCCACGGGATACAGAACATTATATCAACTAACAGCGCTATCCATTCAGTAGACATTCAAGTACATTTGAATGACCAGAATGAATAGATCCGTGAAAGAATAAAGGCAGAAAAAGTTAAGAGTTTTGAATCTGAAGCCAACCTCAGAGCAGTACCCAAGTAGTGAGTATGAAAGTCCTGGACTAGATTTCAGGAGAACTAGATTCTAATCCCTGATCCACTGCTTATAGGCCATTTGATCTTGGTCAAATCACTTAAATTCTTATCTTTAATTTCCCTTATCTCTGAAGAGACAGATATATCAATACTTCTCCTTCCTGCTTATAAGACAGATATTATAACTAAATGGGATGATATCGGTGAGACCACTTTAGCAACTATAAGCTACACTACAGATTCCAACTATTATTATTTCTTGCAGATAGTTGAGAAATACAGGTTAACTGAGTTCCTATTTTTCGATTTCTTTAGGCAGAATGAGCATTTGGAAATCATGCTCATATTATTTGCTTAGTGTTGGCCTCCGCCACTGTCCAAGTTCCATGCTCTGTGATAGTCATAATAAAACAGTATTTCCTGAACATATACGCTAGCAAACTCCTCCACATACTCTACTGGCATTAACTAATCTAATTTCACAATAACGCTTTACAGTGGGTACTACGACGATCTCTGTTTTAGAGGTAAAGGGAATGAGGCACAGAAAGTTTAAGTAACTTGCCCAGAAAAAACAAACAGAAAGTGACAGGTATGAGCTCTGAACTCATGTAGTCTGGTTTCAGGGTCTACACCTTAAATGCTACAGTCTCCTGCCTCTCATAGTAGGGGACCCACCAACATGGGGCACGGGGAGGCATGGTATGATCTCTGTGAAAGCCTCTGATTTGCAAGTTCCAGCTGCAAACATTATGCAGTGTATTCAGTGCCATTTCACAAGGCATCCAGAGGAGTTCAGCCAACTTCCATCACATGCTTGCTACACACCCAAATGGGCTTATATCTGTGGTTACAATTTCCACTTTAATTTAACCAAAGGCGTTCTGAATTTTCAGAAGCAAAGGAGATTAATTTCATCCTTTTAATTTTCTCTAACATCCAGCCATTACTCCATTTGGTTAGCAATGTACAGATGTGAAGGGAAATTAACATGGTCTGGAATAAAGCAAATCCTATGAGCACCCATTGACCTAATACCACATTTGGGAGGAAGGGCTTGTGTTGTAATTGGAAACTAGGAACAGCTTTATACAAATGGTAGGAAGGACTGTTTCCCCACGGAACTGTCACTGGGACTGAACTTCCCACCATTATTCCTCAAAATCTACCTTGAAGAAAGGTCTTATACTGAATTGAGGCATTACTCATTTCAATATTTATCAAGTGCCTACTACTATATATCTAGCTGCAATTCTAGTTATTCCTTCAGCACAATGATTAAAGTCATTATACATGCACCAGGCATTGTGTTAGAAAATGGGTATATAGCATTGAACAATACAGCAGGGAAAATGTACACTAGACAAGTAATTACATAAATACTTATACCTGAGAAAAGTGTTATGCAATGAAAATATATGACAGGAGGAATCTAACCTAGCCAGTGGGCCAAGGAAAGTTTCCAGAGGAGGTAAAGTATGTTCATATTTTAATTTTCTAATGGACTTATATATTAACAATATACAATAGACAAGGATAAATTTGTATCAGGATGAGAAAGGATGGAAATGTCAGGAAGAGGGGTTTCTACTGAGCCGTAGAGAGGCATAGTGCTGGAATAACTAGGCAGGTCATCAGCGGCACCAAAATATGGGGCAGTTTGGGTCAGAAAGTGAGGCATAATTTGCCCACATCTGGAGGAGTAGCCCAGCACTAGCAACTGCCTGACCCACCTCAAACTACTTGTCAGATATTATTGTTAATTTGAAGTATGACTCAAAGGATTCCCTGATGATCAGGTAAAGTTGGTAAATCTATTAAGTGAAGAAAACCTGATTGAAAGCACCTGATTGAAAGCTCTAAACACAGAGACATACTGGATCCTCTTCCAGGTTGCTGTATGGATTCCAGAAGAAGACTACAAAGTATCCTTTAAAACACAGGCAAGCCTCCATTAGTCAAAACTTAATAATGATCTCTAGGCCAAGGACTATGAGATTTAGGTAGTCTAGGGGCTCTCAGTGCAAAAAGTTTCTACCACACTACCCTAATATAAACACCATACTAAATTTTATAATGGCTTTTACGTGCTTTAAAGTGTTAAAATATCTAAATTAAGGAAATCATAACCTTTCTTTTATGGTCTACTGAAATATCATGGTACCAGAACTATCCCTAAGAGCAATCACATCATATTGCATGATCCCCAAGTTACCTCACATTTTACATAAGCGAAATCAGTTTACAATAAAAATCTTGGAGAAGCTCGCAACAGAAGTGAGATCACACAAAGACTAATAAAGGACTTTTACCTTTTCTGAGAGTAAATTATGAGTCTTGAAAATATAATGGAACTTGATGTATCCATCTTCATCATCTTCATTGACCATCCCTGATCTCCACTGGTTGTGTCCTCTGTCATTTTAGCTCATTCCCTTATCCTTAACCCCAGAGCAACCACAGGATTTTCTAAAGTTCAGATCTGCATATTCTAGGGAGAATAATGCAAATAAAACAGTTTAAGTTAACAAATCACTACTTAAATTGACATAATCGGAATTTCTCATTATGAACATGGAGAATTTGGCAACACAAGTGACATGGAATACTGTTGGCTATAAACTATTCCTTGAGGGAAGTACAGATTTCTAACTTTAAAAACTATGTGGATGTGTACTGCCTAATTTTTTATTTACCATTGCCAAGAAAATATGCAATGCTCATACAAAAATATAAGTTCTGAAAAAATTATTCAGCCCCAAAAGTAGATGGACAGATCTGTCCAGAAATGAAAGGATCTTATCTGTCTTGTTCCTAGAGCTCAACTCAAGTCCTTAAGCATAGCATACATAAGATACTCGAGGAATAAATAACTGTCTTCTAAATAATTATCCTAGTCAATTCAGGCTGCTATAACAGAATAACATAAAATGGGTGCTTTATAAACATCAGAAATTAATTTCTCACAGTTCTGGAGTCTGGGAAATCCAAGATTAAGGTGGCAAGAGATTCAATGTCTGTTAAGAGCCCACTTCCTGGTTCACAGATGGCCATCTTCTCAATTTGTCCTTGGCAGAAGGGGAGAGAGAGCTCTCTGGGGTCTCTTTTATAAGAACACTAATCACATTCATGAGGGCTCCACCCTCATGACCTAATCACCTCCCAAACACCCACGTCCTAATATCATCACTTGGAGGTTAGGATTTCAACTGATGAATTTTGAGGGGACAGAAACATTTAGCAATAAGGTGGGACACGAGGAACAAATTCCCTGATTAACCCCTAATTAATCAGATACATTGGTTAAATAATAAAATGAGGAAATTTGAGCTAATGTACAAAGATGAGATCCTACATCTTGCCCCAATGCTACAATCTGATATGGAATAAAAACTAAATAATCAAATGAATGCTTTAAAATAGAGTTGACTCCTAGTTGTCCATGCTGTTGGAAGCAAACAAAAACTGGCAGGTAATAGGAAAGGAATAACACTTCCTTTTCCAAAAACTTTTTTGCATATGTAATTCTACCCACACAACCAACACTAATAAAAACAAAGTTTATGTGCTACTATTTTTTAGGGTAAATTTTGTATATCCAGGCACTATAGACTCTCTAAAATTTGGTCTCTAAACTTCATGCTAGCCTCTCCAAAAGAAACTCTCCATGATGCCATTTAGTCTGCTTCCTGATTTCTCAACACACCTTGAGCTCTTCTTCCTCCATATGTTCACTTATGCCTCTATGCCTTGAGTGCTCTGCAATTCACTTTCCAAAATTCTGACCACTTTCAAGTCCTAGCTCAGATCACACACCCTCCATGATTCTATCCTGCCATGTTGGTTAGAACTGATACCTCTCTCCTTATCTAACACAGTAATTCAGCACTTAGCAAACACCACTTTATATTGCTGGTTATTTCTAATATGAGGAAAAGGAACATATTATATTTAGAATCAAAGAATTTTAGGTCCAGAAAGAATTTACAGATCAATTGGGTCAATTCTCTCATTATACAGATAGAGAGATGAAGCTACTGATCTAAATTAATTAATGAAAAAGTCAGAACTCAGTATTCCATCTTCAGTTCAAGAAACTTTCCAATATAACATGCATTCTAAAAATTAAATTAAACACAAATTTGTAAGTACTAATTTTATTTAAAATTTTTTAAACTTTCTAATATGTCATACATGCATAACGGTATAATTAATCCAAAAGTCTCATTTAAAATAATTTTAAGTTGTCATAATTATATAATAGATTTAAATATTCAACTAAGCTTTGTTTAGCCTGTTGATAAAACACGCTTTCACTTAACAAGTGAGAGCACTAAGAAGGGATGCATCCAAGAGTGATGAGGAAGAGATCTCTTGGGATTGAAATTTTGCTGTAAATATTCTACAATCTAGATAATCCACAGAGAGGTTAGGAAAATAATCTGTTCTTTTAGAAGCCCCATCTCCTTCTCGTCTTCTTGAAAGCAGGCAATTTGGATTCATAGACAAGTGGCACAGAGCACTCTGGTTTGGTTCTTGTGAGGAAGGTTTTCATCTGTTGGACTGGAATGCCCCACTATTTCTAGGAACTGTGTCTGGAACAAAACACTTCCTTGTGATGCATCTAAAATTAGGCATTCTTGTTAGACGAAGGGAAAATTTTGCAATGGTTTTTCCCATTCAGATGATGACTCCCCTGGCAGAGAAGGTTAAGATCCTGTGAGCGGGTTGAATTGTACACCAACTCCTGGTGCCAAATCACAGGGTCTCCTCATAAAATTTATGGCTGGATATATCGTCTGGAGCAAAATGGTCCATGGATTGAGAGAGCCAAGATCTCTCTACTGAAGAATTTCCCTAGGTCTCCCTTATTATTATTTTTTTTTTTTGGCTTTTTGGGGGATTTCCATTTCCATTGGAACCTAAGCAAAGTTCTTTCATCTCGTCTTTTTCCAAGGGAAGTTCTCTTCACTGCTGGCATCCTGAAGACATCCATCCTCAAGAACATCATGATCACCTTCTGCACTCATCTAACTCTTTTCAAGACTATCTAGGCCTCTCTTAATCTATCCTTGCCTGCAGCTGATTTCTGCAACATTAACTCAAGCATCAGAGAATTGCTTGATTCTCATAAGAATTTTTGTCCATTGTTTCTCTGCTGTCTTTCAGGCCAACTTCTATCTTCTGTAAGTAACAATGTCCACTCAACAGTTTATATTGAAATTACAGACAAGACTTAATAAGCAGACAATGCCTCATACACAAAAACACTCCAGCTAAATCTGGCCAGGAGTTTTGTCCAGTTAAGTGACAGCTTACGAAATGTAGCCCAGCAGACGAAGTTGCATTTAAAAAAAAAAAATCCAAAGAATCCCAAGAGTTACAAACTATGAAGACATCACACAAAGCTATGAAACTAGTTGCGATATTATGGCTAGAGAAAGAATATTTTGAGTGGCAAAATAGGAAAACAATTCTGGTTATTTACTCTATCCGAGCATGCAGTTTTCTTGACAACTGTCAGACTCTACCAAATCAAAAATACTATCCTAATTGCTTATACATATTTCATTTTTGTTTCTGTTGATTTACTTATAACAGTGGCTACCTTATGTCAGCATGGGTATATTCTGAATAAGATTTCAAATCTCTCTAGGGCAGATGTGGCACTTAGACTCAATGGATTTTAAGATTCTTTCCAACCTCAAATACCATAGTTCAACTCAACGTGCTTTACGTGGCACCCAGTAGGGTGTCTTTTACATATTTAGGTCAGATAATAAATGCTTTAAGGTAATGACAGATATTCAAATCCAAGCAAATTTTGAATCACAAGTTCTCCGATTCAAACACTGACTGAAAATTCATAGGCTTAGAGCAGAGTTATTTTATAAATACTATCGAATTTTCACTGGTTACACTGACAATACTATAATGAGAAAATGCAATACTGTGATGTGTTGAAAATGTTGTGTGATACTCTTTTTATTATTTTCTATCCAACACATTCTGGAAAAGTGCACGTGACTTAAAATAGGCACGCCACACCCATATGTGTTCCCTTCATGCTCTTGCACTCCCCCTGTGATTTCCTTTCTGCCTAGAACCAGAATATGTCCCTCCCTGCCAAGAAATTTGTGAAGAAAAAATTTAAGAGGGCTTTCCAGTCCATATAGTAAGAAGTCATTTTCCAATTTTTACGTGTATAAATAGATTACTAATTGTTTTCAGGTTTTTCTTGTTTTTACAATTGCTTAAGCATGGATTTTGCTGTCTGCACATCTTTAAGAAGTCATCTTTTAAACTACACAAACAATATGGTTTTCTTTACCTGCCAGCAAGTGTAACCATGATATGAGAGGACTAAAGAACAAGGAGGCCCCTGGCGCTCTGGTTTCAGCAAGTAACAACATTGCACATAATCTCTAGAACTGGACTAAAATTCAGGGGGGTGGCAGCTCCAGAAATTCTCTATAGAAAGGACATCAAGGTGAAAAGTTTTTTGGAAGTGGAGGCCAACTGATTTGTCTTGAAGCTACTTTGAAGAGCAAGCACACTTGATTTTACTTAGGTTGCTTAGACTGTGAATTTATTAGAGGTGACTTGGAGGAGGTCGTGCATGGAAATATATGATATGGTCAAATCCCCTCTCCCCCAAGTGCTACACCGTGGCAATGCCACTGCTGAAGCTCTCAGAAGTACAACTACTCAAAGTCAGTGTTTATTTAATAAATGAGAGTCAGGTCAAGTCCATTGCCCACCCACATGGTTCTGCAATTTCATATTTCCTTGTGAAATGACTTGGAGGTTCAAACTGGATCCTACCCTGGCTCTGATGCCAGACAATAACACTTCCTGCTCAAACCTCATACCAAGTACAGAGCAGAGCTGCTTAGCTGAAAGTTAACACATATGATGGAGCAAGAGTGAGTCTGTATTTTGTTTTGATAGATGATTGCTTTCTATTACTCTATCTCTTTGATGAGTCATCTTTTAAAATATCATTTCCTTCTAATACAATTTTTCTCATGATTTCTTCTTAGTCCTAAGGATATAAATTGTACATGGTGAAATGTTTGCCTGAACATTTTAAAAGCTTAGCTTGTTGCTAATTTCTGCTTGCTCCTCATGGGCCTAGTTTTCTCTGTAAATATATTTTTATTTGGACTCAATTACACTAGGATCTGCTTCTCCATAATGGAAAGGAGTTAGTCAGCTGTGAACTGCAACTTGTTTTGATAGCTGGTAACTTTGAACTAAAGGGACATTACTGTTATCTAAACAGCAACTAGCTTTTCTTGGAAGTAGAAACTGACATGGTCTTTTTTCCCAGATTTTTTTGCCTGAGGTCGTATCCCTTGACTACAGACACACTCTCTATGCTTTACTTGAGCCTTCTCTCTTTCAAATCTCATAGGCCAACTATAGAAAGATCAGAGTCTCAGGCAGAGTCCTCAAAAGGAAACAGTCCAGGTCATCAAAAGGCCATAAATTCAACCAGGGTAGTGGTATTTGGAAACAATCTTAAGTCCTAATCTTGGAATAAAAATATCTGAATTTCAGATCCAGTACAATTTTTGAGGTTCTTTGTTTTTCAGATAGGGTGGAAAGAGAGAGCTAGCACATATACTTTCAACTTGAACCATATGGAAGAACTTTAAGTTCTCTTAACTTTACTAGGAAAAAATGTCTGCAGAAGTATTTTAACTAGGTTACAGCAAACATAAAAACCCAATTAACTTTTTCCTATGAAGCTTTTGTCATGTATATATTCTAGATTTTCTTGTAATGTCAAAATTAGAAGTTGAAATCGGGTCAGCCATTAACAATAGCCAATCAAACTCTGATACAAATGTAATCCCAATCACCCTGACACCTTCCACTTAAAAAAAAGGGGAGCTACTATACCATCAGCAGCAGTGCAGATGTTTTAGTAATGATGTGGTCTTGCGCTTTAGAGTACAGTGATATTACTCACAGTCAAATTCCGGACACATATGAAAAATTGAATCATCATGCTTGTTTACCTTAGCTTATTTAAAGGGGATGGCTTGTGAGGACCACAATGTTGAACATGGTATATTGACAAGATGTATTTATCTTCTATTCCTCTTGACACTCTTCCAATATAGTATTAAAGAAATAAAAATATATTAAGTCAAAAGGACAAGGTGTATAGGAGACCTCAGTGGACAAAACATTTCAACCAAATTTAAGAAGATAAAAATTATAGAAGAGTGGTTAGTGAGGTAGCTGAGTGAAGGAGCTATAACTGAAAGCACAGTTATCTGCACTTTAGGATACCCAAGAGAATCAAGTTGATTTACTCTATGGGAATCTGAAGAGGCATGTAGATACCAGATTTGATAGAAGGAGAACGGGGTGAGGTTGAGGGCTGAGAACAGGAGGAATGGAAGTCTATCAGGAAAAAAATTGTCCATATGACCAGATAACTACCCCCTTTCCCACAATTCTCAGGAGACCAGAGTTTTAATTTCTGTAGATAGTACCTAGAGCGGCTTTATCTATCCTAGGAAAACACAGGACTTCAGTGAGGTAAGAGGCAGAAAACTGTTGTATGTCCTTGAGTCACTTCCTCAAGATGCATTGTCCACAGACACAGGCAAATGCTCTCATTACCAAGAAGCCAACCTAGAACATATTTGTCTCCATAAGGCTTTCTTAGTAGTTAAAGGGACCCTGCTTTCCACTAAGTCCCACACATTGGGGAATTCCTGAAAACAAAGACAAAAAACACAAAAGTATCTACACCGTTAGTGACTCATTATCCATATGTTCCCTTCTTCGTATTCTTACCTTTCCCTCAAAAAGAGTTACCACTCTATGTAATTCAAATAGCCTCTTATAACCCAAAATACACCAGCTCCTCTCTAAAAGGGTGCAATCCATAGTCTGATAAATTACTAAATTTTTTCAAGTCCAGGATTTCCAATTGTCTTAAGCAGGCAGCACTTCTTAAAACTCCTTATCCCATTGGAAGCACACATTTATTTTCCTAAGGGAACCAAATCCTTGGTCAACCTGAATATACTATATCAGGTTGTATTAGTTGTCTATGAATTTCCACTAGAGATGTGATCATATGAGAAGAAACGCCAAGAGATGACTTATTGGCTTCCATCTGTACTTCTTTCAGACCCCACACATTTTATTCACCTTTGATGAACAAGATCAGTCACTCCAGACTATACCTTTGCCAATTTTCCTGTTTTCCAGTGATGTGCAATAAGCAACTTGGAAAGCATCTACAGAAAGTAGCTGAAGTATTATCGATCCTATCATGAAAAGAGTATTGGTGACAATTCTATTTATCATCAGATCGCCCTATACCCTGCTCTTACCAGCAGAGTATAGTTGTCCTCTGAATGTCCAGGAATTACTCTTTGCTCAGAGCCACTGTCCAATAAGTTCTGAAAACATTTGGATATTTCCTGCACCTGAAGACATAATTATTTGGTAAAGGGTTACAGTTTTTTTGAGGAAGACTGGAATGAAAATTCACAGTACGTACTTGTGATATTGAAGCATTCCTCCTCAAGTGTATGTTTATTCTAGGAGCTCTGGGTCTGTGAACTGACTTAGATCTGGGAATTGCATTCTCAGGACCTAGCAGAATTCTAGGCATCCCAAGATTATGTCCAGTCCTGTGTATTCCCAGGCTACCACCAATAATACCTGAGGGCAAGGCCCTTCTCATTACCTATTATGGTAGCTACATGCACTTTTCCTCTGATTGTTAAGTACCTCATGTGTCTTCTGCTCCCCTAGAATCTTTCCACTTCATTGATATCAGGAAGCTCATTTCAATTGCAGTTTGCCTCCAACATCTGAAATATTACAGGATTTTTCAGAGACCTTGGCATCCCTTCACCAGTATATTTATCAAGACCTTGGTGAAGAGAATATCTTTTGAACCCTCTTAACATACATGGTTAAGATGGGTGAGTATATTCCAGAAATTCTATCACTCAGAACCTTTGGATCCTTTCCTATACGTTATGCCAAGGAATTTTTGGTCTCTCAACTTTATTTAGCATAAACCACCTTAATCCAGGTTTTAGCCATTCAGCCAAGAAAACCTGCTGCTTAAACTGATAGTTAAATTCAACCTGATCTAATGTGTCTCCTTTCTTGGTACCTCAGAATCTTCCCATACATCTCTCCCAAATTTTTGTTAAAGGATTTTCCTGATCTAACAATTCCTTTGGGATTAAAATCTTCTCCTCTTAGTTTAGCTTTGAATCTGGTCTCTATTTCCATTACATTCCCCAATTCTGGTAATAAGTTTGCAGACATTAAGGTATAGATAAGTCTTCAGAAGAAGTAGCTTTCTTTGCAAGGAGATTTTCTCCCTAAAAGGTGACTTCATATTCAAATCGGGGGTGAAACAACCTTATCAGACATGGAAGATGACATAGGTATGGCCAGCAAGGGAAACTAGTGAGAGTTAGGGTTTGGGGTATATCAAGGCCTTTGCATCTTCCCATAACATCCAATGTACTCTATTCATATTCTTTCATTCCTTCTTAATCAAAATTCACTTTCATATGGGAGACATGGCATTGCCGTGAACTCAAATGAATGTATTTGGTAATCTGCATTTTCAAATTTTACATTTGATTTCCAACACTGCAGCTCCAAAATTAATTAATTAATTAAATTATTTTAAGCATGGTGGTAAAGTTCCTAAGTTTTAGTTAATACTTTGAGCCAAGAAGTTTGAACCTTGACCCATTCCTTCTCTTTCTTTACTCATCTCCATTAGAAGCAAACATCCTTCCCTGCATCCTTGAACTTGCATGACCTTAATTCTGTTCTATTACTGCATCAATATTATAACTTCAAAGATTTATTTTTAATGGACATTTTATTAATGATAACCACAGGTGGTAATTAATTCTTTTGCCTTTGTATGTAATAGGTTACCAGATATTAACTGGATTTTTCACCGCCTTCAACCCAAATTTAACCAGAGATAAGATTCTGATCACCCTGAGGCTTTGAGGTCAATGAACCACTTTCTGGTACCAATTTCTATACAAGTCAGATACTTTCAGATTGTAAACACCTGAAACTGACTTTCGCTAATTGATTCCAAAATCAAACTAATTGTTAGACTAATAGTAGTTCAGAGAATCAACAAGAGTGCTGAAGAATCAGGCTCGGAAAATGATGGGAAGCAAGAGAGACTTGGCAGCCAAGAAAAAAGCCGAGGTTGAAATACGGAAAGTCTGGTTAGGATGGCATCACTGGTACCACAGTCACTGGACACCTCCTATGGAGCCACTAGGCTCTCTCTTGACCAAGCTTAGCTTACATGTTCAAATCTTGCCTGCTCAGGAGTATGGAGAAGAAATATTCCTTTTTGAATCCTAAGCCCCACACAATGAAGAAGTCTCTTCAAATAGAAATGGTGTTTTGAATGGTGGATATCCCAAAATAACCAATATTTACTACATTTTTAATAAAAACTAATACTCATAATGTGTAAATAGTTTTTCTAATCCAGTTCTTTTCCTACAACTCCCTTTACTATCTCTATTGTGTAACTGACCAAGTTTAAAAGTTGATAATAAAACAGTACTTAATACTTATACACTGCCCGTATCACTTTAAGTTTTAAATATATTAAAATCTGAAAACATATCAAAGTTAGAGTTTATAGAAGATGCTAAACATTTATCAGATTCTCATTTGACAAAGCCTCAAACTTCATTCCTTTCAGGCAATGGCTACTATTTTCTCTATCCTCTAAGCAACTGTGTCTTATCCTCTTGTTTAGTAAATTTGAAACAAGTAAGAGAAAAAAAATGCCCATACACTGTATCCATTTGTAACATCACATAAACAAATCACTCATTACGTTTTGTTTTACATACTTGTTTATTTGTTTATCTTTCCTCTAGCCTACACTATGAGCTACACCTGTGAAAGGATTATTTCATAATTATATTTATAGTTGGTATATAGGAGGTAATCAATACATATCTGCTGAATTTGAATAACTAATAACCACTTTGCTTTGGAATTTAGTTGGATAGAACGTGTCTCTAGAGAAGATATGCTTATGGGTTGGAAACAAATATTGTTCAGGAAAAAACTGAAGAGAAATTCATTATTTATTTCATCAAGGATTGCACATAAAATACAGCCCACTATCTCCAAAATGAGAATCCTCCAACACAACACTGGTGAACTGCAAGTGTAGATTGCCCAAAGCAGCTCAACAATCTCAAAAGTAGACACTTTTTAAAAGATATACTTGACATATAATCTTACATTAGTGTCAGGTGTACAACATAATGATTCAATATTTAAATATATTCCAGAAGGATCACCACAATAAGTCTAGTTAATATCCATCAACATACATAGTTACAAAATTCTTTTTCTTCTGATAAGAACTCTTAAATTCTATTCCCTTAAGCTTTCAAATATGCAAAACAGTACTGTTAACCGTAGTCACTATGCTGTACATTACGTCCCCAGGACTTATGAATTTTATGGTGGGAAGTTTGTACCTTTTGATGCCCTTCACTCATTTTGCCCAGCCCCACTTCCCCCAGCAAATACCAGTCTGTTCTGTTTCTATAAGCTCAGTTTTGTACTGCTTTGTTTTGTGCTTAATTTCACATATAAGTGAGACCATATGATATTTCTCTGCCTGACATACTTCATTTAGCATAATGACCTCAAGTTCCATCTGTGTTGTCCCAAATGGCAAGATTTCATTCTTTTTTACAGGTGAATAATATTACATTGTATACATAGAGTTTATACCACATTTTCTTTACTCACTCATCCATCAATGGACACTTAGGTTGTTTACATATCTTGGCTATTGTAAATAATGCTGCAATGAACATGGGGATACATCTATCTTTTTGAGTTAGCATTTTCATTGTTGTAGGATAAATACCCAAAGATAGAATTGCTGGATCATATGGTGGTTTCATTTTTAATTCTTGAGAAACCTCCATACTGTTTCCCATACTGTTTTAATTTTTGAAAAACCGCCATACCGTTTCCCATCAACAGTGCACAGAAGTTCCCTTTTTGCCGCATCCTTACCTATACCTGGTATTTCCTATCTTTTGGGTAATAGGCATTCTAACAGGCATGAGGTGATAACTCATTGTGGATTTGATTTGCATTTCCCTGATGATTAGTGATGTTGAACACATTTTCAAGTACATTTTGGCCATCTGTATGTCTTCTTTGGAAAAATGTCTATTCAGGTTCCCTGCCAATTTTTATTTATTCATTTTTTATTGGAGTATGGTTGCTTTACACGGCTATGTCAGTTTCTGCTGTACAGCAAAGTGAATCAGTCATACACATTCATATATCCCTCTTTTTTGGATTTCCTTCCCATTTAGGTCACCACAGAGTACTGCATAGACTTCCCTGTGATATACAGTAAGTTCTCATTAGTTATCTGTTTTATACATAGTAGTGTGTATATGTCAACCTCAATATCTCAGTTCATCCAATCCCCTTCCCCCTTCCCCCTTGGCTCTGCCCATTTTTAAATCAGATTTTTTGGTGGGTTTTCTTTTTGCTTTTTTGCTTGTTTGTTTTGTTTTTTTGGTTTTTGTGGGTTTTTTTTTTTGCTATTGAAGTATATAAAGTAGAAACTTTAAAACTAAAAATTTAGCCTTGATTTTTAAAAATAGGACAGTGATTTAATTTTTCTATGAATTCTTTTTTCTCATGTCTGCAAGGGAAATAGGGATTGAAATCATTTCATATATCTAGTATTGTTACCAAAATTAATTTCAACAGTTTCTTTCACTCTTCCAATGTGGCTATTAGGAAATTTAAAATTACATGTGTGGCTCTCATTATATTTCTATTGGACAGCACTGCTTTGGAGGATTGAGCATGGTGTTTCACACATAGTAGATTATTTCCAAATACATTACTTCAAAAGAAAGACGGTTAGGACTTCCTGGTGGCGCAGTGGTTAAGAATCTGCCTGCCAATGCAGGGGACATGGGTTTGAGCCCTGGTCCGGGAAGATCCCACTTGCCGTGGAGCAACTAAGCCCGTGCACCACAACTACTGAGTCTGCGCTCTGGAGCCTGTGAGCCACAACTACTGAGCCCGCATGCCACAGCTACTGAAGCCCGCATGCCTAGAGCCTGTGCTCCGCAACAAGAGAAGCCACTGCAACGAGAAGCCTGCATGCCTCAACGAAGAGCAGCCCCCACTTGCCACAACTAGAGAAAGCCCGCGCGCAGCAACAAAGACCCAACGCAGCCAAATAAATAAATAAATACAGTTATTTTTTTAAAAAGAAAGAAAGAAAGGTTAAGCTGGATGCTTATTATCTTTAGTTACATACACCCTCAGTGTCTGTAGCTGCATACTTTTCTGATGATCAAGTTTTCCTCTTGTACATATTTACTTATGCATGCCTATATGTATGATAAGCAGGCACAGACACACATACGCAACACAATACATGTTCACAAGTTAACTCTGTCCCTGTCAGTCTCTATACATGTAATAATGTAGTATATTGCTAGGTGTTAGTAGTTTAGGCTCTAAAGACATGTATATATTATCTGCCACTTAACAAATCTTTGAAAGTTATTTTGTTTTTCTAAATGTATTTTAGTTCCCTTATCTGTAAATAAGGAAACTTCTCATTCGACAAAGCCTCAAACTTCATTCCTTTCAGGCAAAATGATTTTACCTCCACCATAGGGTTGTTAAGAGAATTAAATGAGATAATTCTCAACACAGTGGTTGAGAGTAAACACTTAATGAATTTTAGCTATCATTATTATAACTAAACAAATACCAAACACAATGTATTCTAGTATTGAAGTCTATTGTTCTACTCATAGGTTGTTTCAAAACATAAATGTTTGGAGGATAAACATTACATGAACAAAGAATTACATAGTATTTTACAGTGTAGAAACTATTTCCACTTATTTGTATCCTTATATCATCCCTTTGAACCAGTTACAATAGGAAATAGTGTTATTTCAATTTTATTGTGATAAAAATAAAACATAGGGACATTGAGTTGTTCATGATCAGCTTATCAATCTGTATTTCCTGATGAAATCCTATGCTTTTGCCACTACATTTTAATGTCTTTTTTCACAGATAAAATATGCACCCTCTCAACTTTGGAAAACTTTCCCCATTTGAATCAAAATCTTTCTCATGTTCCAAGACATACTTTAATTACTTATGCCATACCTTCTTTTGACCAACTCATACCCTAGACAGGAAAATATTTCACTCTTGACTTTCTGGGCATCTTGACAGTTTTCTGGGGTCCTAAGGCCTTGGCAGAGTTGGCACAAGAGTTGGGAGCATTCAAGCTATGTTTTCTTAGGTCAAGGCAATAGAAGTAAAAGCAAAAATAAACAAACTGGACCTAATCAAACATAAGCTTTTGCACAGAAAAGGAAACCATCAACAAAATGAAAAGACAACCTATGGACTGGGAGAAAATATTTGCAAATGATGTGACCGACAAGGGCTTAATTTCCAAAGTATACAAACAGCTCATACAACTCAATAACAAAAAAAGACAACCCAATCAAAAAAATGGGCCAAAGACCTAAATAGACATTTCTCCAAAAAATACATACTGATGGCCAATAAGCACATGGCTAAATGCTCAACATCACTAATTATTAGATAAATGCAAATCAAAACCACAGTGAGGTGTCACCTCACACTAGTCAGAATGGCCACCATCGAAAAGTCTACAAATAATAAACGCTGGAGAAGATGCGGAGAAAAGGGGGCCCTCCTACACTGTTGGTGGGAATGTAAATTGGTGTAGCCACTATGGAGAACAGTATGGAGGTTCCTTGAAAAACTAAAAATAGAGTTACCATATGATCCAGAAATCCCACTCCTGGGTGTATATCCAGAGGAAACCATACTTTGAAAAGATACATGCATGCCCATGTTCATACCAGTACTATTTAGAATAGCCAAGACATGGAAGGAAGCAACCTAAATGTCCATCAACAGATGAATGTATAAAGATGTGGTATATATATATATATATATATATATATATATATATATATATATCTGTAATGGAATACCACTCAGCCATAAAAAACAAGAATGAAATAACGCCATTTGCAGCAACATGGATGGACCTAGAGATTATTATAGTAAATGAAGTAAGTCAGACAGAGAAAGACAAATATCATATGATATAATTTATATGTGAAATCTAAAAAAATGGTACAAATGAACTTATTTACAAAACAGAAACAGACTCACAGATTTTGAAAACAAATTTATGGTTACCAAAGGGGAAAGGTGTGTGGAAAGGATAAATTAGGAATTTGGGAGTAACAGGTACACAGTACTATATATAAAATAGATAAACAACAAGGACCTACCGTATAGCACAGGGAACTATATTCAATATTTTGTAATAGCCTATATGAGAAAAGAATCTGAAAAAGAATATATATATGTACAACTGAATCACTTTGCTGTACACCAAAAACTAACACAACATTGTAAATTAACTATATTTCAATTTTTAAAAAAAAGTTGAGGACATTCATTTGGAATATGGGCAGAAAGACATCTTACAAAATCAAAGTTTCACTAAGGCATCAATATTACCTGAACTTTAAAGCCTTAGGTAGGCATGTTACAAAACAACATTAGTTTAAAGGGTTGAAACAACTTGCAACTTATCTTTCCTCTTTGTTGTGTGATAGGGAAAACAAACTCTGAGAAACTTATGTAAAGACAGGATGTGGAAAACTCCTCTGTGCACTGGTGCCCAATTGAATCTCAGAGACAGAGTTTTGGGTGAAGTAGAAAAGAATAGCTTTATTGTTTTGCCAAGCAAAGGGGGACACAACAAGCTCATGCCCTCGAAACTGTGTGTCCCAACCCAGGAGGGGATTTGGTGAAGAGTTTTATAGCAGTGGCTTAAAGGCTGGGTTGCTGATAAGGATCAGGGTGTGTGAAGCATCTGAATTCCTTTAATCTGGCCTCAGGTTGGTCTCCTGATGAGCTTCTGTGGTTCTCCAGGTTATCAAACTGTGACTTTCTCTCTAGAATGAAGAATGCTTCATCAAGTAGTTAACATCTTCCATTTGTTGGGGGTTTAGTTCTGCAGAAAGCTCAAAGATGTTGTTATGTGTATCCGTTGAGATGGTACCAGGACCCTGTCCTGAGACTGCACTATTGTTTCTTTTCTTTTCTTTTTTTGCTGTACGCGGGCCTCTCACTGTTGGGGCCTCTCCCGTTGCGGAGCACAGGTTCCGGACGCGCAGGCTCAGCGGCCATGGCTCACGGGCCCAGCCGCTCCGCGGCATGTGGAATCTTCCCGGACCGGGGCACGAACCCGCGTCCCCTGCATCGGTAGGCGGACTCCCAACCACTGCACCACCAGGGAAGCCCCTGCACTATTGTTTCTTGACTGCTCTTCCCCTGTCTCTGCAGCCCCTCCCTTCCCTGATTAGCAACTGTTTGAACCTGCCCTTTGGAACTCAGGGAATGTCATGAAGAAAGAAGCCTATTTCCTACAAATGAGAAACTGGGGACACAGAAAGGCTTCTGTGCCCAGGAGCCCCACTGGGTCCTGCTCAGTTTCAGAGGGAAAATGTTTTGAGAAATGACCCAGGAAATGTGCCAAATAAATATATAAATACAAATGGACTCTAGAAGTTGTGTTTCAGTGTATGTGATATACAAATAATGTCTATGACATGGAAGTTATGCCATAGTCTCGAAAGCTATTCCACACATTTCTACCTCTGCAGGGTCTCCCTCATTGATGTCATTCTCTTCTTCCCGTTACTGCTGACTCCATTTTAGAAACTCATCATCTCTTCCCTGAACTGTATAATTCAAAATGTTTTTATAAAATTCTATTCATGGCTCAATGATGGTTTCCTGGGAGGTACAGATACAAGTAGATGTCTACTGCCTCAAAAGAATTCACAGTCAATAGGGAAACACACAGAATCAACTACTGATGATACAAAGTCAGACTGTAGTTGGGGATAAAATAAAATTATCACAAAAGGGCTATAGACGAATGGTAGACAAAATGACTGTTCTGCTTGGGGAGATTTGGGAAAACTTCACACAGGTTTGAATTGGGTCTTAATTATTTTGAACTGGGCCTTTATTCTAATAGCCTCCAAACTAGTAGTTTCACTTGCAAGCATCTATTACCTTGCCAAATTGCCCATTACATTGCTACAGAAATAACTTTCTAAAATCAAAATCAACGTACACCACCTTACTTTCTTAAAAATTTTCTATCACTGCCTACAGCCCACAGTGGAAAAACTAAAAGGAAACTCTTCAGCATGGAATCTTGTTTCCACCTACCATCTTGGCCTCATCTGGAATGAAGAGTTGCTGACAGCTCCCAGCTGTATCCATCACTGGGAATTGCCCCAGCTGCAAGCAACTGCCTCGCCCAAGGTTATACCTCTTCCAGGGGATTCCCCAGCTGCCAATGACTGACTGATGCCAAGACGCAAAGGTCTGTCCTAATTACCTCAATTTAGCCCATTTCTGAAGGACCTTCCCAGCTCCAAAGGCTTTCCGTAGAATCGACCAAGTCCTCGGTGCAACCACATCACAGGTTAGTTTTTTTCTCTTTTTTTTCTCTCAAAAGAACTACCCTATAAATCTTCTGCATGCTGGTTTCCAGGGAATTTCATTGAAGACAGGATGCAAAGAACCACAACTATAGTGAAAACGCTTCACGGACTGCAGGCTCTAAAGTCAGCCTGACTATGCATGAATCTTTTCTAAATCACTCTATTCAGAATTAGCTACCTCTTTCTGTAGTGTGTCCTCTATCTCAGCAATTCTTTATACCGCTTGGATTACTGTGGGTTGTTAATATATTTACCTTCCTTGCGTCCATGCCCTATTATTTATTTCTCCCTACCTAATAGCAGTAGGGTATGTGGTACTTCATTTCTAAACAAAAAGCTACGGATTCAGTGAATAAACATTATACATAGGTTTAAGCAAATTTGTGAAACTGCTAGAAGTAAACGTTATACCGGTTTCCCTGTGCTCAGCCTTTATCACTCCTTTCTGGGTATCTCTGAAACCTTGGCACAGGAACCAGGTGTCCTCCCTTTACATTCTCCCATAGATAAGGCCCGAATTTTTCATTAAAGGCGTACAAGGCCTTTCAAGACCTGAAAAAGCAGTCAGTAAATACTTTTCTTGGTTTAAGAGTCTTTAATCTCAAAATCTAGCCACGTAGGACTATTCACCATGTGCTAAAGACCTGTACTTCCCTGCCTCTGTAGACTAGCTCACACTGATTCCTCCATCTGGAATCCTCTCCTGGAACATTAGGAATCCTTCATTAAGAGCTCAGCTCACTAGCTATCTCTTTTACATGTATGGAAACTAGATAGCTAGTGGGAAGCAGCCGCATAGCACAGGGAGATCAGCTCGGAGCTTGGTGACCACCTAGAGGGGTGGGATAGGGAGGGTGGGATAGAGGCGTAAGAGGGAGGGGATATGGGGATATATGTATACGTACAGCTGATTCACTTTGTTATACAGTAGAAACTAACACAACAATGTAAAGCAATTATACTCCAATAAAGATGTTACAACAAACAAACAAAAAAAACTCAGCTCACATGGCATCTCTTTCATGAAGCTATCCCAGATGATACCAAAGAGAATTAATAATCTCTTCCTATATATTCTCATTTCCTCTGTGACATTCAACATATAGTAAGTTGCTCACCAAGCATGTATATTAGCTGTGCTACAAAATGTTGCCCATATTTATATGACACATAATAAAACTCAGAAAAGAAACATGATTAGTAAATAGGATGATAGCTGTACTTTCTCTTGGCCTCTCCTTTGTTCTTCAGTAATGTCTTGCCTACATTTCTATTAGTGCTCTTATCATGAAGCTTAGTCATTGCTTAATTTATGATCCATCTTCTTCATTAAACGGTCAGCACCTGCGGCAGGATCTTCCATCTTTGGTTTTAAAGTGTTTGGCCCATCGTGAAGGCTCATAATTACTTGGTAAATATCTGTCAGCCCCACAAAACTTGAGGCCACATAATGTGCCTACTTTCTTCATGGTTGTATCCCAAGAATCTCACATAATGTGCCGATCATGGCAGACATGTAATACATCTTTGTCTAAGGGCTGAGTAAATCACCGCACTTTTTTTTTTGTCAGTTGTATTTTAGATATTGTTCACATTCAGTTCTCTCTTTTCTAGATGGAAAACCACTTAAATGCAGGAATTGTGACTCATTCTTCTTTAAATTTCCTACCCTGAATACCATATTATGGGCTGTTAGTACAGAAGTGTTCAATTAAAGAGCATTGGTTTTCTATACAAAACAAATGTCCAAAGATTATAGCATAAATCTTAAATAAAAAGAATTAAATTCTGTTAAGATTTTCAGACTTAGCAAACTAATAATTTGGGGCAGAGAAAAAGAAGATCTTAAATATTATCACTTAGTCCTACATGAAATATTTATTGAGCAACCAAAATGACCTTCTGAAATGAAAGGAATTTCATTTAATAGAGTTTCACAGTCATACCAAACTAAATTGGCAAGAGGAGAGGAGAATCACACAATTCATGGTATAATGAAGACCGTATTTTTCTTCCTCTACTTACTTGGTAGTTTTTTATGACTTAAGAACTCTGATTTCTCAAAAAATTGCAAATAAGAGATGACTCTTCCCATTCCAGTGGTCTTTTTTCTCCCTACTTGTTGCACACCCTCTTCCTGTGAGACAACCCAAGCATACATCATCTTGGACTTTTTCAGACTATGCAAATATCTGTGGTTGTGTCTACACAGCACCAAAAGAATGAAACAAGCAAGTGAAAAAATCAGTTAGTTTAGAAAAAAATCTTTCACTTAATACAAAGTAACCCACTGACAATATATTTTCAAAATTTTTTTATAATGTGAGGAACCAATCCTTATTAGCTTCCTCAGTTTGAAAAGCAAGATCCAAATTTGTGCACTTAGCTGTGTTGAGAATGTTGTCCATATTTACATAGCATCTGCTAAATCAAAGAGGAAAATTCAGTGACCATAAAACATTGCAAAGAGCACGCATTCTCTTGGCTTCTCCTCAGTTCTTCTTTAATGCTCTGTATATACTTCTACTAGTGTTATCATAAATTTAGTAAATGTTTATCTCCGGTCTTTTCCATTAGATAACCAGTTCCTCGAAGACACGAACTGTCTTCTACATTTGTATCTTCTATATCAGTATCCTGAGTGCCTAGTCTATGATAATAACAGTTTGTCAATTTCATAAATTAATGAATTAAATAACAGTTTTTTCTACAGTGTATACAAATATGGTGATACGTTTGGGTCATAGGGATAGATCTTGATTACTAATTTAAACCATTTTAATTCTCCTAAAGCACACACAGCTGAATATTCCTAGGCCATTACTATTGAAATACTATCTCATTATGCTGTAAGATTGCATAAACATAAGGCAAAGAAGTGTAAATATATGAGGGTCATGTGAAGACCCAGAAGCTAAAATCAGCCTTTGTGAAGAGTCCTCATTATCAAGTGAAACAAAATTTTAAGGCTACGTAAGCCTATAACATTTTTAACTCTGATACACGATATACCATAATGTGACCCCTTGTAAATCAGAACTGAAATATGTCTTTGACCTTTGAAGTCCATCAAAAAAGAGATTCTGCAAATAAGAACCAGATTATGATGAATCTTTTAATAGGTTTTGTGATGTTTGTGACTACTTTTCAATATGAACTGCCCCTCTTGTTTTTTCATACTGGGTGGTCAGTCTAGTGAAGGCCAAGGACCAGGACAGGAGTAGTGACTAGATAGGTCTGAGGCACAGGACTAGTATTGTTTACAGAATAACCTATGGATTCTCTAAGCAACATACATGTATGCATTATTTAATCCACAAAACAAGTCTATGACATAGGGCACTATTATTATTATCATTTTACAGATGAGAAAACTGAAGGACAAGGTTCAAGGAATTTGGCCAAGGTGACACAACTGGTAAGTAGCAAAGCCTGGATCCACGTGTTGACAGGCTTTAATTGCTGGCTTTCTGGTCTCTTTTTTCAATGTTTTGGGGCTTAGCAGAATGTCTGGCACATAACTGGTGCTGGATGGATGGATGGATGAATGGATAGATAGATAGAAGGAAGCTTGGATGATAACTGTGGAAGCTAGAAAGTCCCATAAATCATGCTCTCTATTAAGTCAAACATAATAAATATGACTTTGGATTCACAAAATAATAGTATTTTGATTCACAAAATTATTAGTCAGTCAGAGGCAGGTACTATTTTACTAGAGAGAAGGAGTCAATATCAAGGAGTAAGACAGTAGGGATCAGAGTTAGACCTAGTAGACTGTAAAATACAAAGTTCACAAAGGGCCCTGCAAGGAGATACAGATATGAAATTCAGCTTTGAGAATGTTGTAATCAAGACACAGGCAAAAGAACCAGGGAAAATCTCCAGTAAGGAGGTTGTTTGCTTTCATTTTTGTTGTTGTTGTTGTTGTTTAAACCAGAAAAGGAAAATCTTCTGAGATTTTAGTTTATTTAGAAACTTCTTTCCAGGATCACTTTTTTTCTCGAAATATAGGCAGAGCAGTTATCCTGGATGTAATAAAGGACTGACAGGACAAGGAAATAGATGTCTGATGCCAGCTCACATCACCTAGATGACCTTAAAAAGCTGGTTTTGAAAGTCCTTAAAACAAAAAGTTAAAAGAATTTAAAACTTGGTAGGATTCATCTGGCCATTTAGAAACTGGTATGTTTTTCTGTATATGAACTGTACATATTTTATTATGCTTATAAAGTCAATGGTTATAAAATTCATTTGGCTCATTATATTCGTGCACTCATGTGGTCATTCACGTAAGACAATCACTTATGTTAGTTTTTGTTTCCTTATTATTCATGAGTCATCTGGCTGTGTAAACTCTTCTAATCCATGGGCAATTACTATGCTTTAACTCTTGCTATGTAGACACATTATGGTATATGGGGTTTTCACACTGGAAGGAAATTATACAAGTGGAAGACTGTGACCAAGAATTAAAAAGTTATCTGACCCAAACCAAATGCTAGGGAGCTGTGTAAATTTCCAGGGTGGAAGCAAAAGATAAATGCCAGATTACAACCACACATGGTTGTGAACATTTTGAAAGGAAAATTCCAAGAAGCCAAAATTCTACTGTTTCCTTTGTAGTTGTTTGAAAACAAAGCAACCAGCTGGGTTCCCTTTATTTGCACATCTGAAAGTATGCAACAGTGTAGCAAATGGTTTTCTGAAATAAATAAATAATATCCTTTTTGGAATCACTGAATCATAGATTTTGAAGAGTTCTTAGGAGGATATCATCCTATTTCAAGTGAAAGTACACTTCAGCCATTTTAGAGGAAAGAAATTCTGTTTTAAAAGACATCCAGGAAAGTTTAAAATACTCCTTAGAGTATATTATAAATGTTTCCAGAATGATAACTGCAACTTCTTGAATGTCAACTATCAGATATTGTGTTAAGCATTCACATACTTGTTCAACAACATCTCAAGGATGGTATTGTTGCCATTTTATAGACTAGGACATGAGTCTTAGAGGATCTAAGCAATTTGCCAGCTCAAACCTGGCAATCATCAGGGGCCAGAATTCCAAACCAGTTATGTCTGGTTTCAAAGTTGGAGGTTTTCCCACCACATTTCCACTGACCGTCATTCATTAGATAGACCCCAAATTCATCATGCTGGATTTTAGATTATTCTCTCCAATCCTCAGAATGGCAGGAGAATATATTTTGTTTATTGTCACTGTCTAGATTACATGATACCATAGCCTCATTTGAACATACATTGCCACTGAAGTGTATGTAAATTGAGGAAACCTATTGATTTCTATAATCTTAGCGATGCTTTCTAACTCTAATAATGTAAAATGAGGTTTGAAAGTTGCAACTCGGCGGAAAAAGATAAAAATCTTTTATATTTTCTCTAAGTGCTTCATTTTAATCTTCTAGTTTGATTTCGTATCATATAATGAGTGGTTCTGGTGAATTGGATTATTGTTCTCATTTCTTCACTTGCTCATGTGATCTTGCAGTGTGTTAGAATAGGAGAATATCCCCTTCACACAAACACATGCACACACACCCCATCAACGTTGGATTTTGCTATATGACTTGCTTTAGCCAGTGGAATGCAAGTGACCATGACTGTAGTAAAGGCCATAAATGTGTTTGGTTTGGTTTGACTCCTTGTACTCCTGTGATCTGCCGTGAAAAGAAAAGGCTTGCCAAGGTAACCTCTCATCCAACAAGAGGATGAAGACATACAGGGCTAAGCCACTGAATCTGTGGGCTTTTACACAGCATCCTTGTGGAAATGGCTAACTAATGTGTTCATGGTGTAATCTAGTTGGTTGCATAGCTCAGGGACACTGGTACCTCTGGACAAGCCACCAGTAGTCCTATTTATATAAGGACCCGTGGAATAAAATTTTTAAAGGACGGGGAATGACTGATTTTCTTACTCCAGACAACTCAAGAGAAATAAAGGCTTGCACATAAAGATATGGCAGGTGCTAGTTTAGAAGGCATCTTGAAGGCCAGGATATATTGAGGCAGGAGTGAGGTGTCAGGGGGCAGTGGTCACAGCAGGATCACTGAAGTAAGACTAGAGACACCTAGGTACTATGTAAGAGGCGAGCTGGAACCAGCCACAAGTTATGATAGGGAAGGACTATACAAGCTATAATTGCAGTCCCATAATAATCTAGATAAAGATAAAATTATCACTCTGATTATAGCACAGCCCTTAGGTATTTGCTCTGATTGCTGTGGCCCAGGGAAAGGAGAAATACAAACAGAATATGAAAAGACACATTAAAATACAAAGAATAGCACTAGCATTCTTTTTAAACCAAGAGGAACATTAGAGATCCACATGCTAATTTCATAGATGGGTAAAATAAATCCAAGGAAATTAGGCAAGTTGTCCAAATATGTTCAGAGTCCTGACAAAAGATAGACTGAGAACCTACTCAGCTGATTTTTCAGTCCAGTTCTCCTGCTACTCACAAGTAGGTGGTACTGTGTTTCAAGAGCCTCACAATTATTTGTATTATGTAACTTAGAGTTTGTGTTCAGTTAGAGATCATGTTAGTGAATTCAGTTTCCAGCTGGTATTAATGAAATTCAGGAAGGCCAAGTGATGAGAATATCAGTCATCTTCAGATCATTAAATACATTACTAAATTCTTCATTCTCAATTCTTTCTTAAAACTCTGTTATCCTGAATAACAAATATTTCAGATTATTTTGTAATATTTGATACATACATAAGAATATATATGTACATATTGTGAAGCCTAATGGGACTCCTTCCCAACCCCTCCGTTATTCTGCATTTTGTGTTTTTCACACCTCATTTTTATGCTTTTATTGCATGTGCATATGTATATCCGAACATGTTCTTAATAGTGCTTGCCTTTGAACTTCACAAAAGTGATATTGTACTGTACACAATCTTCTAAAACCCCTTTTTATTTCTAAATGGTTATTTTCAACCATGTTCTCTGTGTAGTTGTGATTCTTTCATTTTAACCACCGTATAGTATTTTACTGTGTAAATACACCATAATTTATTAATTCATTCTCCCACCTATGGATAGTGGTATCGTGTCCAGTTATGTTCTGTTTCAAATAATTTTTCTGTAAAAAATTCTTGTACACTTCTGTTGGTGAACATAAATGAGAGTTTCTCAGGTTTATATAACTAGAAGTAGATTTGCCAGGTTGTAGAATGTGCAAAAGATCATACTCCAAGTGGTTGCATCAATACACTGTCTTGCAGCAGTATGTGAGAATTCAAAACACCTGACATCCTCTGGTTTCTTAAATTTTTGGCAATGTGTGGGTGTTAAGTTGTATCTCATGTGGATTTTATTTGCATTTTCCTGATTTCTAAAAAGATTGAAAATATTTTCATAAACTGTTCTGTTTTCCTATGCTTATGTTTTTTCCTTTATTGAAATATTTGTTGATACCTTTTGATCATTTCACTGTTGGGATTTTGTTAATTTTTAGTAATCTGTAGCATTTCTTTATTCTTGATGCAAATTCATTTTCAGTTATATTTCTTGAAAATATATTCTTCAGGTTTTGACTTACTTTCACTCGCATCATGATATAGTTTGATGAAAAGAAGTTATTAATTTTAAAGCATTTAAATGTATCAATCTTTCCTCCAGTTTTTTTTAGAGAGATTTTGCATCTTATTGAAAAATCCTTGCATATCCTGAACTCATAGTCAACCTTATCCTCTAAACATTTTAAAGTTTGCCTTTCCTATTTAAATTTTTAATCCATTTGGAAATAGTTTTGTGTGTACAGTGTGATCAGTTCCCCTACACAGATAACCAAATGTCTCAGCACCAGGTACTGAAGAGACATAACTTTCCCCAGTGATCTATTGGGTTGGCCAAAAAATTCATTCGGGTTTTTCCGGAAGATCCGAGAGAACTTTTTGGCCAACCCCATATAATGACATCTCTATCAGATATCAAACTGCCATCAATTTATCGTTCTGTCTCTTGTCGCTCTATATTGTTCCATTGCTCAATGTTCCTATCACTATATTAATAACAGATTCTCTTAATTATCATTAGTTCAAAAATGCCTCGGTTTCTGGTGAGCAAATCTACAATTTTATTGCATTTCATCAGAAATGGCTTGGCTAAATTTTGACCGTGCTCTTCCATATATATTTTCCAACAAATATATAAAGCTTTTTAAAAGTTTTAAGACAAATATTTTTATGGAATTGCATTGTACCTAAAGATAAATTTTCAGAAAATTGACACTTTGGTGACATTGGTCTTTCTATCCATTAACGTGGTTTTATCTCCTCTTTGGTTTAGATCTCTGTAATGTCTGTCATGAAAGTTTATAACCATCTCCACAAAAGCCTGAAGTATCCATTTTTAGGTTTATTCCTGGATATATATTTATTTCTATGATGAATGATATACTTCTATAAATTACATTTTCTATTTGTTAGAAATGCAATTTGCTTTTGTACATAGATCTTACTGTATGACACCAGCATTTTAAACTCCTTTGTGAATTCTAATAGCTTGTGTACAGATTTGTTGGGGTTTTTCAAGTTGACAATAACATGACCTGGAAATGATATAATAGTTTTCTATCTTTCTTTCAATATCTATATACTTTATGCCTATTTCTTTCCTTTTCGTTTGTTTGTTTTTTTACCAAATGGCACAGTTCATGGTGTAACCAGATTTGCAAGTAGGCAGCCCACCCACACCTCGAGATACCATCCTGGGGGTCTAGTATCAAAAGAATCAGGTTTAGGCAGAAGGGTGTATCCATTTTGCATTCTACTCTCAGCATACAAATCCGCTTGGGAGCTGAATGGCCTATTTAAATGTCTAGCCAGAAACCTCTTAGTGGGGCCTGGATCTCATCCAGATGTTCACAATTAAAAATATGTGAGATAGAAAAACTTCAAAGCTCAATGGTGGTAATTGTCAGCCATGCCTTCACTTAAGTCTTATGCAGAAGCTCTTAAAAATGCTAATACCACGGCACTATCTTAGAAAAATGAAATCAGAACCTCTGGTAGTGGGACCCAGGGATTAGTATTAGTTTTAATTTATTTAAACTATAAAAGAAACAAAAAAACCAGTTCACTTGTTTCTCCCATCTCCCACTTCTGCCAATTACCAATCTGTTCTCTGTATCTATGAGCTTGGGTTTTTTTTTTTTATTTGTTTGTTTATAGATTCCACATATAAGAGATCATACAGTATTTGTCATTCTCTGCTTGACTTATTTCACTTAGCATAACACCCTCCAGGTTCATCCATGCTGTGGCAAATGGCAAGATTTCATTTCTTTATAGCTGAAAAATACTTCACTGTGTGTGTGTGTATTCATATATGTATACATACATCTATCACAACATCTTCATCCACTCCTCCTTCGATGGACACTTAGGTTGCTATCATATCTTGGCTATTGTAAACAGTGCTGCAGTGAACATGGGGGTACATATATCTTTTTTGACTTAGCATTTGGATAAATACTCATAAGTGGAATGGCTGGATCATACGATAGTTCTATCCTTAATTTTTTGAGAATCCTCCATACTGTTTTCCCCAGTGGCTGCACCAATTTACATTCCCATCCACTGGGCACAAGCATTCCCTTTTCTCTATATCCTCACCCACACTTCTTATTTCTTGTCTTTTCAAAAATACCCATTCTGACAGGTGGAAGGTGATTTCTCATGGTGGTTTTTAATTTGCATTTCCCTGAGGAGTAATGATGCTGATCAGCTTTTCATGTTTGTGTTGGCCATAAGTATGTCTTCTTTGGAAAAATGTCTATTCAGAGTTTCTGCCCATGTTTTAATGAGACTGTCTGCTTTTGTTTTTGCTATTGAGTTGTATGAGTTCTTTTTATGTATTTGATATGAGCCCCTTATCAGGTATATTCTGTGCAAACATTTTCTCCCATTCAGTCAGTTGCCTTTTCATTATGTGATGGTTTCCTTGCCATGCAGGAGCTTTTTAGTTTGATGTAGTCCCAGTTGTTTGTTTTTGCTTCTGTTGCTTTTGGTTTTGGTGTCAGATTCAAAATTCATTGCCAGGAATTATGTCAAGGAGCTTACTGCCTATGTTTTCTTCTAAGAGTTTTATGGTTTTAGGTTCTTAAACTCAAGTCTTTAATTCGCTTTGAGTTAATTTTTGTGTATGGTGTAAGATGGTCCAGTTACATTCTTTTTCATGTGGACTCCATCTTTCCCAACACCATTTATTGAAGAGGTTGTCCTTTCCCCTTTGTGTATTCTTGGTCCCTTTGTCATAAATGAATTGACCATATATGCATGGATTTATTTCTGGGCACTCTATTCTGTTCCATTGATCTACATGTCTGTTTTTAAGCTAATATCATACTGTTTTAATTACTATAGCTTTGTGATATAGTTTGAAATCAGAGCACATGATGCATCTAGCTTTGTTCTTCTTTCTCAAGATTGTTTTGACTATTTGTGGTCTTTTGTGGTTCCGTACAAATTTTGGGATTGTTTGCTCTATTTCTGTGAAAAATGTCTTTGGAATTTTGACAGGGATTGCATTGAATTTGTAGATTGTTTTGGATAGTATGGACATTTTAACAATATTGATTCTTCCAGTCTATGAGCATGGAATATCTTTCTATTTATTTGTGTCTTCTTTAATTTTCATCATTAATGTCTAGTAGGTTTCAATATACACATCTTTCACCTCCTTGGTGAAATTTATTTATAGATATTCTTTTTGTTACAATTGTAAGTAGGATTGTTTTCTTAATTTCTCTTTCTGATAGTTTGTTATTAGTGTATAGAAATGTGATAGATTTTTGTTTATTATCTTTGTATCTTGCAAACTTACTCAATTATTCATTCTAACAGTTTGTGATAGAGTCTTTAAAGTTTTCTATATATAATATCATGTCATCTGCATGTAGTGACAGTTTCCAATTTGGATGTCTTTTATTCTTCTTGCCTAATTTCTCTGGCTAGGACTTTCAATAGTATGTTGAATAAAAGTGGTGAAAGTGGGCATCTTTGTCTTGTTCTGTATCTTAGAGAAAAAGCTTTTAGCTTTTACCATTGAGAATGTTGTTAACTGTGGGTTTGTCACCTATGGCCTTTATTATGTTGAAGTATATTCTCTCTATACCACTTTGTTGAGAGTTTTTATCATAAATGGATGTTGAATTTTGTCAAAAGCTTTCCCTACAGCCATTTTACCCTTCATTTAGTTAATGTGGTGTATCACGTTGACTGATTTGGAGAGGTTGAATCATCCTTGTATTCCTGAAATAAATCCCACTTGAACATGGTGTAGGTATATGATCTTTTAATGTATTGTTGAATTTAGTTTGCTAGTATTTTGTTAAGGATTTTTGCATCTATGTTCATCAGAGATATTGACCTGTAATTTTATATGTATTTCTTATCTTACTCTGCTAGCTAGGACCTACATTAAAACACTAAAAAAAAAAAAAAAGTTGTAATAAATACTCTTGTTTTCTCCTGATTTCAGAGGGAACACTTCTAACATTTAACCATTAAAAATTATATTTCACACAGATTGTTGATGGGTTTTGGTAAAGATTTTCTCTTCTAAGTTTGACAAGAATTTTATCATAATGGAATGTTGAATGTTATGGAATATTTTACTCCAGTGATTGAGAGACTCATATAGTTTTACTCTTTACTCTTAAATGGTGAGTGAAACTTATAGGTTTATTATTACTTTTAACATGTATTTTTACAGGGATAAATCTAACTTTTCTATCATGGTTATCTTTTTTTTTTTTTTTTTTACCTGACTGGTCAGACTTTTATCTATATTCTTAAATGAGATTGGAATGTACTCTCCTTTCTCATAATATCCTTTTATAATTTTCTTATCAAGGTTATACTGACTTCATTAAATGACCTGGGAACTACTACCATTCTTTCTAGTCTCTGGAAAATGTGAGAATTATTTTCTCTTCATTTAAAATTTAGTAGAACTTGTCTATAAAACATTTAAGGAGGTGTTTTCCTTGTGGGAAGATTTTTAATTATATATTTAATTGCTGGCTATGAGACAATTCAGACTTTCTCTTTTCCCTTTATTTGTTTTCAGTATTATATGTTTTCTAGGAATTCATCTATTTTGTTAGTGCTATCAAACATTTTCTATTAATTTTCATGTAGAAATCTCATTTTTCCAATTTTTACTCTATCCATAATATTATTCCATAACTTCTTTCTTTTTTTACCTCAATCTCATCAGAGATTTTCTCAATTAGTCTTTTAAAGAAATCACTTTTGCACTTGCTAATTTCTTCATTTTTCTTTACTACAGCCATCATTCTTTTCTTGGCTTTATTCTACTGTTCTTTTTCTTATTAATTTTGATGTCTAACTCATTCACTTTTAGCCTCCTTTACAAATATTAGCATATTTACACTGTTTTGCTCTCAACGTGCTGCTTTTCCTGCATACCACAGATCTTGATATGTGGTAACCTAACCATCATCCAGTTCTCCATATTACTATATTTTATTTTTTATTTTCCTGATTTTGAATTTTTTAGAAGTATGATTTTTAATTTCCAAATTTTTGATACGTTAATTTATCTTGTTGCAATTTCCTTCTAACCTAATTGGACTGAGACGGGCTGTGTGACACCAGTGTCATGTGGTTTGCATGATACCAGGTTTTTGAAGTTTGTTGAAACTTGCTTTATGGGTTAATAATACATATATGGTCAGTTTTTTGAATTTTTTTTTTTTTTCTGCGGTACGCGGGCCTCTCACTGTTGTGGCCTCTCCCGTTGCGGAGCACAGGCTCCGGACACGCAGGCTCAGTGGCCATGGCTTATGCGCCCAGCCGCTCCACGGCATGTAGGATCTTCCCGGACCGGGGCACGAACCCGTGTCCCATGCATCGGCAGGTGGACTCTCAACCACTGCGCCACCAGGGAAGCCCTGAATGTTTTTTATGTGTTTGTGAAGAATGTATATTCTCTAATAATGAGTAAATGATTCCATACATAGCCATTGATTTAAGTTTATTAATTATGTGGCTTAACTCTCATAATTTATTATATTTTGTTTCTTTGACCTTTGACAGTAAAGAACAGTATTGAAGCTCTTCATAATGACAATGTGCTTATTTATCCCTCTATAAATTTCTTGTAGATATATTGATGTGATTTTATTAGGGGCATATTAGTTTAGAATTATAGTATCTTCCTGGTGAATTAAGCTTTTCTTTTAAATTGAACTTTTTAACATTATGTAATTACTTTTTCTATTTCTACTTATTTTTTTTGGTTTTAAATATATTTTGTGTTAATATAGTCACACCATTTCTTTTTAACATCCTTTCACTTTTTACTTTCCCAAGTTACATTTTAGATGTTGCTCTTGTCTCCTTATTCTTGGATTTTAACTTTTAAACCTGTTGAATAACTCTATTATTGTGATTATTAGTATATTTGAAATGTTTTATCACCATCTTACTTTGTGTACTGTCACAAATTTTTATATGCTTTATCTATACTCTTGCCTTTTTTGGGACTGATTGAGTATTTTTGTTTGTTTTCATATTTTTTTCCTTCTACTGTTTGGAAGTTATATCTTCTACTTCTTTTTTTTTTTTGATGGTTACTTTTGAAATATTACCATGCAAAAGTTTAATTAATATGTCAATCTGTCACATGAATAATACAAGAACCATATATCATTTTAACTATAATGAAACTAATCTCAACCTACTGGCTAATTTTGCCCATATTTCAGTTCTTTTCCATTTTTAATCTGGAAAAATTGGACATTTTCATTATTTATATTTTATAAAATGTTTGTTTATTCCTTTGTGCACCTACATTTTCTATTTAAAATCACTTTTCTTATGAAAAAATATTGTGGAAGACATTTCCCTGAGTTCACAATTCTAAGTTGAAGTTGATTTTTCTCAGCATATTGAAGATATTATTCCACAGTCTTCTGATTTTAATATTGCTCTTGAGAGGTCTGGTGTCTGAAAAATTGTTCCTTCAGAGATGATCTTTTTTTTCTCTCTGGCTGCTAAAAATAGCTGTTAAAAGTAGCTCCTTTAAATGAGGATATAATTTATTTTAACAAGTTAAAATATTGTAAAATTTTAGAGATGTATCAAATAGATACTAATTACACTTAAGAAGCATTTACTATTGGGGAACGTCATACGTTTAGGAAGATCATTAAATGGTGTGAAGACAGGATCATTAAGACTGTTTCTATCCTCCCCAAATGCCTTTCTATCTATTTAACTGTGCCTAAAATTCTACTTAGGTTTAAGTTGTGCTTTTCATGAAATTTTGTGTGGCTGAATCTTTATTTTCATTCAGATACTTTGAAAGTCATTCTTCAGAAAGGTCTTTCCTAACCACTCCACCTGGAGTAATTATTCACTGATCGTTCATCCTAATTAAGTTGGTCATTCATCACCATATCATCCTAATTTAATTCTCTGTCCAGTACTCACCACTATGTGATATTTTCTCTGTTTGTTTACTGTCTGTCTTTTCACACTAAAACGTAAGACCCACGAGGGAAAAACTTTGTTATTCACCACTGCAGTCCTACAGTTTAGGAAAGTATCTGGTACACAGGAAGTTTTCATAAATTTGTTAAATTACTGAATAATATACATATAACATATATATATATATTCTTGAAAGTTATAACACTTGTAATACTTATCTACTACTTATACTATCTACTTATCTAATACTTATCTGTTAATAATTTGTTTACCAAGATGAATGAACCCTTTAATTATGGTCTAAGATATGGATCAGCAGCCAGAAGGTGAGAAAGATAAGGAGGGAAATATAAATAATACCAGTGGAAGATCACAAAGTGGGGAACGCTAAAGACAAACTTACCCAAATTCTCTCATGATTCTTTAATCTTTGGCAGGGAAAATAAAGCCATGCTGAGCACATGTTGTTAGAAAACTAGAAATTCACACCTTTCAATATTATGTTTAATTTTATGTAAAATTCCTTCTCCTACTTTCTACCATTATTTATCACTATGGTGTCCTAGTTATTTAAATAGTTAAGTATTTAATACTTAATTTTATTTAATAATTAATTACTTAATCACTAAACTAAATCATTCCTACCCAGATGTGGGAAGGGTGGCAAATGAGGAGTGGGAGGTGAACCAGTGCTAGAAACCATTACTCTAGCTTGGGGGTAGCAAATATGTAGCTGTTACTACCACTGATACCCATGGAGTCATAACTAATCAACTGTGCACTCATTCTGAGCACAGTCTTTCACAACACAGTGATTCAGGCACAGGAGATAAATTCTACTTGCCATCTCTATATAAGATGAATAGTACAAAGAAAAACCTTTAGCGTAACCAGTCTAAGCTATGTATTACTGTAACTTCAGGCATGTTAATGATATATAAGCGTAAACTATTAGAGAGATCCTGATTATATTTGTAAAGACTTTGATTTTCATGAAAAAAGGATGTATTCTTTATAACTGTTAACCCCAAGCCCAGAATTTACGGAAAATGAATACTCCTAAACCTATCAGACACTGTACCAGATGGAAAATAAGACATCTTGAGGGTAAAGGGAATTGACTTCTACAAATGTTTTCTTTGAACACATATTAGAGTTGTAAAAAAGGGACAAATATAAATGAACTACAGTATATAACTTAAACTTTCTTCTTGCCCAAACCAAAGATTGAGGAACAAAAAACTTTTGCAGTGACTGAGAGATAACTGAAAAACTTTATGTATAAGTCTGCTCTGCTTTGAGCTAGAAATAAAGTGTAACACAAGCTAAAAGTATATTTACCTCCACTTCAGTGCATCTACCCATGTAGCTTAGTAAAAGGATGTCACTAAAGTGACCGGTAAGATATAATGCTAATTTTGATAGCCCACTGTGGTAGTCATCTTTGGGAGTGGGAGAGAATACCAGTGTGGCAAATCACATCTGATCAGTGTCAGAATCAGCTGAGAAGGTGATTACTAAATATAGGAAGAAAAGAGCAGTTTAGCCCTCCAAACTCATGAGAGACTCCCTGGGGACTCTTAAACCAGCAGAGAGGACTTGAAAGAGAAATGGATTCCACAGATTCTGCCATTTCCTTATGATTATTGTGACCCTATTGGGAGGCCTTGGCAAACATTCTGTTACCTTCATGTTTTAAGAACATCTACTCTTTTTAATAATACATAATAATTCAAATAGCTGGACTTCTTTCCTCTCAATAAAAGCCACACTTGTTTTTTTATCTCTTCTTCCCTTACTAATTGTCTCATTATTGATGAGAAGTGTCATCAGTGGATTGAAAAAGGCATCATCCGTCTTGCAGCTGTGTGCTTAATTTCTGTTCTCATTGATGGATGTTGAGCAAGAAGTCTATCAACCAAGAAGGCAGGCCAACAGACCACAAAACTTATCCCACTGAACTCTGAATAATTCAACTTATATTTTTGGAAAAGGCAATCCTTTGTTAATGTAATGAACCTACAATTAAACTTTTCCAAGTTTTACTGAGATATAATTGACATTCAGCACTGTATAATGTGTACAGCAAAATGATTTGACTTATATATGTTGTGAAATAATTACCACAATAAATTTAGTTAACATCTATCATCTCATATAGATACCCCCAAAAAGAATTTGTTTCCTTGTGGTGAGAACAGTTAGGATCTTCCCTAAACAATGCTATATGGTATATTACAAGACTGTTAACTATAGTCATCATGTTACATGCCTAGTACTTATCTTATAACTGGTAGTTTGTAGCTTTTGACCACATTTACTCAGTTCTCCCCTCCCGCCAGTTCCCACCTCTACTATGCACAATTCTGATCTTTTTTTCCATCAGTTGAGAATTTTTCTGTTTCTTTGTTCATTTTTTTTTTAGATTCCACCTGTGAGGTCATACAGTGTGTCTTTCCCTGTCTAACTAATTTCACTTAGCATAATGCCCTCAAAGTCCATCTGTGTTTTTGCAAACAGCAGAATTTTCTTCTTTTTATGGCTTAATAATATTCCATCACATATATATATGTATACATATTTCTCTCATCCATATTTCTCTCAATGGGCCCTTAGGTTGTTTCCATGTCTTGGCTATTGTAAATAATGCTGCTGTAAACACAGGGATGCAGATATCTCTTCAACATAGAGTTTTCATTTCTTTCAGATGTATTCTCAGAAGTGGAATTGCTGGAACATATGGAAGTTTCTATTTTCAATTTTCTGAAGAACCTCCATACTGTTTTCCATAGTGGCTACACCAATTTACATTCCCTCCAACAGTGCACAAGTCTTCCCTTTTCTCCACATTCTCGCCAGCACTTGTTATCCCTTGTCTTTTTTTTTTTAACATCTTTATTGGCATATACTTGCTTTACAATGGTGTGTTAGTTTCTGCTTTATAACAAAGTGAATCAGCTATACATATACATATATCCCCATATCTCCTCCCTCTTGCAGCTCCCTCCCACCCTCCCCATCCCACCCCTCTAGGTGGTCACAAAGCACCGAGATGATTTACCTGTGCTATTCAGCTGCTTCCCACTAGCTATCTATTTTACATTTGGTAGTGTATATATAAGTCCATGATCCTCTCTCACTTCGTCCCAGCTTACCCTTCCCCCTCCCTGTGTCTTCAAGTCCATTCTCTACATCTGCATCTTTATTCCTGTCCTGCCCCTATGTTCTTCATAACCATTTTTTTTTTTAGATTCCATATATATGTGTTAGTATACAGTATTTGTTTTTCTCTTTCTGACTTACTTCACTCTGTATGACAGACTCTAGGTCCATCCATCTCACTACAAGTAACTCAATTTTGTTTCTTTTTATGGCTGAGTAATATTCTATTGTATATATGTGCCACATCTTTATCCATTCATCTGTCAATGGACACTTAAGTTGCTTCCATGTCCTGGCTATTGTAAATAGAGCCGCAATGAACATTGTAGTACATGACTCTTTTTGAATTACAGTTTTCTCAGGGTATATGCCCAGTAGTGGGATTGCTGGGTCATATGGTAGTTCTATATTTAGTTTTTAAGGAACGTCCATACTGTTCTCCATAGTGGCTGTTTCGATTTACATTCCCACCAACAGTGCAAGAGGGTTCCCTTTTCTCCACACCCTCTCCACCATTTATTGTTTATAGATTTTTGGATGATGGCCATTCTGACTGGTGTGAGGTGATACCTCATTGTAGTTTTGATTTGCATTTTTCTAATGATTAGCGATGCTGAGCATTCTTTCTTGTGTTTGTTGGCAATCTGTATATCTTCTTTGGAGAATCTTCTGCCCATTTTTGGATTGGGCTGTTTTTTTGATATTGAGCTGCATGAGCTGCTTGTAAATTTTGGAGATTAACCCTTTGTCAGTTGCTTCATTTGCAAATTTTTTCTCCCATTCTGAGGGTGGTCTTTTCATCTTGTTTATGGTTTCCTTTGCTGTGCAGAAGCTCCCTTGTCTTTTTTAATGCTAAGCATTCTAACAGATCAGAGATGATATCTCATTGTAGTTTTTGATTTGCATTTCCCTTATGATTAATGATGCTGAGCACCTTTTCATGTACCTTCTGGCCATCTGTATATCTTCTTTGTAAAAATGTCTGTTCAGGTCATTTTCCCATTTTTTTAATCTGATACTTTTTGCTATTGAGTTGTATGAGTTCTTTATATATTTTGGATATTAACCCCTTATCATATAAATGATTTGCAAATCTTTTTTCCATAATGTAGGATGCCATTTTGTTTATTTTTTTTCTGCTTTTGTTTTGTTTTTGCTGTGCAGAAAGAAGCTTTTTAGTTTGATATAGTCCCACCTGTTTGTTTTTCATTTTGTTGCTTGTGCTTTAGGTGGCATATCCAGAAAAATCATTGCCAAGACCCATATCAATAAGCTTTTTTCCTATGTTTTCTCCTAGGAATTTATGATTTCTTGTTTTACATTTAAATCTTTAATCCATTTCAAGTTAAGTTTTGTGAGTGCTGTAAGATAAGGGTATGGTTTCGTTCAATTATACTTTAAAACAGTACTTACCAGGATATGAGCAGAATTCAGCATATAATATTAAAACCATCCAACATTGTGTCTTAAAGAAGCTCCATAATATTAAGATGATATTTGTATGAATTCACGAATTCTGGAATGATATCTACACCTTGCTGACTGTCACGGTTCTCTTCCCATTCTCCCTGAAACTGCACTGGATGTAAAACCTGTCTTTTCATTTTCCCTTACTGTAGGCCAATTACAGATCTAAGGAACAGTCAACAGGAAGGGTCCCTGAAAACCCATTTAACTATCATAACTCACAGTCAATTTCACTACTATTTACCCTTCACCTCTAAAATAGCCTGTGTCCATCCTATCACCATCACTGTGATATCATATTGCTCCCATTCACGTGTATGTCTTCCTTATATTATACTGAGATACACCAGGCCAACGAAATGCCTTTACAACAACATCCTGCATTCCTATGCTTCAGAATCTTAAATGTGAATGTACTATATTTTCCCTGAGTTCAGTGGATGCTAGACTTGCAAAACCCAGAGAAGAACACTCTCAGATAACATCTATGACATTTTCTGTTTTCTAACATCTCTGGGAAAATGTGATACACAGAAGGCCAAGAAATATAAGAAAAAGGGAATTACAAGGATGTTGCTTAATAAATATTTTATATTAATATGTGGATAAAGTGGTAATCTTAGCTATGTAGTCACATGCTACCAATGAAATTTGGCGTTCAAAATTAGCAGGGATTATAGAAGAAGACTGACAGTGCTATCAACTTAAAATTCATCTATAAAAAGATATCCTGCTTAGTGATATTTTTCTGCTTGTGCAATAATAGACATCTTGAAAGAGACCATTTTTCTTCCCCTGAGCCTGGCCTGAAAATGTTTCGTTTGGTAGGCCACTGAAGCCATACAGTGCACTCCTCTTAGTGGGTTTCTGTTTGTGGGGATTGAATCTTTGATCAAGAAAATGATAAAATTCAACCTTAGTGAGCAGATCAGAAAATACAGAGAGTTGATATTGTGCAGAGCATTACCAAAGCTTTGTTAACCTTGACCATGAAAGACCATGATTAAGTAAACCTCAACCACCATGGAGTGTACTATTCAAATCATTCTCTCATTTTCAGTCCTCGTTGTTACCAGCAAATTCCTCTTCAAACAGCCTCACGTCCTAACTTTGGGTTTTGAGACCAGTTAGATCTTAACAGCATTTTTATATCTCCAGATGAGAAAGAACATTACTTCTACTTTTAGTTCCTCAGCTTCTTAAATGAGAGTGCAAGTCCCTAAAGTAGTAGTTGTACTACTCAAATCTACCACTTTACTGGACAAAAACCTATCTATTAAGACGAGAATTAGACTTGCAAGAACTACAAAGGAAGAGAAGCTATACTTAGAACATGTATAAAAATACCTCAAATAACAGCATCAGTCTGGTCAACCATAAATGGCAGGCTTCCTTTAAGTGATCTACTTAAATCATAACAAACAAAATGCATAGGAGTCTTTTCTAGATATCCCATGGATAACTGACAGCAAAAGGAAGTGATAAACTTTAAACTTAAAAGCCAGAACCATAAAGACCTTCTTTCTTCCTTTTCCTGCTTCTCTTCACTGCATACTTCCTCCCATAGGCATGTGTGCCATCCTTACAGACACACGTACACACACACCTGACTTGATCTCAAGCTCTTTACAGGTGGGGAGCAGTCATATACATTCATCTCTCCTGTAGTGTTGCAAATTTCAGGATTAATGAGTGCTGTGAAGAGGATAAAATCATCAAATGATAAGAGCCTGGGAGCTGCTTTAACCAGGTGGTCAGGATGACCTCTCTGAAGAGGTGACATTTGAGATCCAAGGGAGAAGAAGGTAGAGAAGGTAACCAACAAAGATCTTAGAGAAGAGCCTTTCAAGCAGCAGAAATTGCAAATGCAAATGCTCTGGGGCAAAAAAAAAAAAAAAAAAATTAGTGTGTGCAACAGACAGAGAAAGCCTGACATCGCTGGGGAAGTAGTGAACTATCAGTAAATTGTGAGATATGTATGTAGAGCCTCATCACGTGGAGCTTTGGTGAGAAGTTTGGATCTGATTCTTGCAGGGGGAAACAGAGTTAGAAGACTGACAAGATATAATTTAAGTATTAGATGAAAGCTTTCTGGCTGTAGTGAAAGACACATTCAGAGGGGCTAGAGGAGAGACAGAGATACAGCTAAGGTATTATGGGCATGTGCCAGGTTAGAACTGATGGTAGTATGGATAGGGCTATAGCAGTAGAAATCGTGAGAGGTGATTGAATTTGAGATGTATTGAGGAGGGAGGACTGACAAGAAGTTGATCAATAGGATGTGGGTTTTGAGTAAGAGATCAGAGTCAAGGATGATGGTTAGGTTTGAAGTAGAAGTATCTAGGTGGCTGGCAGTGACATTCACTGAGCAGGGCAATTCTGATAGGGAGAGTAGTTTTTAGGAAATCAATTCTGAACATGCTGAGTTTGAGAAGACTTGCAGAAATGTTGATTTAACAGTTTGATTTATGAATCTGAATCTCAAGAAAAGATAAGGTTAGAGATGTGAATTTAAGAGTGTTGCTGATTGGGTTCTCAGGGAAGCAGATTCTTAGATAGATTTAGTGTGTACAAGGTTATCATGAGTGCTTTCCCATCAACTCCTGTAAGAAGGAAGAGAAGGAAGAAGTCTTGGGCAGGAGGAGAGGTTGAAATAAAATTTAAGAATAGCAGAGGAGTCCTGAGGATGGAATGAGTCTCCAGAACACTTGAGTTGAGGTAAACAGCATGCCTACAAAACCCATCACCTGACTTAGTCACTGACTGCTCGCTGCCCCACAGAAGACCTATGACTTGAAGGGGAGTGGTTCTCTGACGGTGAGGCAATCCCTGAAGGTAGCTGACAACCTAACGTTACTTTGGAAGCAGCCCTGCCAGCAGCTGGCATAACAACCCCTTCATTCCTGAACTCCCCCCCTCCACCTACCCACCAAGAGAGTTATCAGTTTTAACTGGTATTTAGAAACAGGAAGCTGAGGGAAATTCATCTTGAGAAAGTGTGAATAGAGAGGCAAGGAAAGCTGACGACAAACGCCATAGCCAATAACCTATTACTTTTTGACATGCAGGAATAACTGTTCTAGTGCAGGCCTGATTCTATAATCACAGAAAGAACAAAGGTACTGCCTTCTGGTAGGTCCTTGAATTTTCTAAATTCATGGCAAACAAATAAACAATCCTGGTATCATTTTCTGGCATCCCTGAGCAGAGACAGTTTAAAAGGGGGAAAAAAGATATTTTCTTGATTTTCTTGGCATGTGTAATTTGGAAAAATTAAAATTTCAAAATTTGGCCTATTTTTTTTTTTTTTTTTTTTTGCGCTACGCGGGCCTCTCACCGCTGTGTCCTCTCCCGCCGCGGAGCACAGGCTCCGGACGCGCAGGCTCAGCGGCCACAGCCCACGGGCCCAGCCACTCCGCGGCATGCGGGATCCTCCTAGACCGGGGCACGAACCCGCGTCCCCTGCATCAGCAGGTGGACTCCCAACCACTGCGCCACCAGGGAAGCCCTGGCCTATTTTTATATTTCTTGTGTAATAGAAATGGGTATCATTTTTAAAGAAATTGTAGGGAAAAAAATTGGACAAAAGCAATGTGTTAGCATCCTACGGCACTCAATTCTGCATCAGCAAAGCCCCGCTTTTTGTCTTTCTTAACACCTAGTAGGAAATAATTTTCTACAACCACAGTAACCTTTCCTTTCTCAGACCACACAGCTCCTCCTGCAAAGGGTGTTACGGAGTTGCTTTTTTTTCCACTTCAGTCATTCTCTTTGAGCACCTACATCTCAATTTTATCACTTTCCAGATTTGCCAACCTTCACGCCAGACAACATCTAGACTTGTTGCACCAATTATGTGTCATACCAATCACAAAATAAACCAAAACCAGCATTATGTGGAACCTTAATGCCACCATCTCTCTCCTGTTGGAGGTCAGATAGTCAATGATAGGCCTGTCTGGAGGGTTTCAAACCACAGTCACGGGGTGATGGTTCTCCTGAGCATTCCATGTCCACAATTAATGGAGTGTTGCAGTGGTTAAAGCTATGGCTTTGAGTACTCAGTAATAAACACAGGAGGGCAGATTATCTATTGGGGATTTCAGTATTATTCCACAAGTTTTAAACGGAGCTCTTCAGAAAAGCCAATGTCAAAAACAGACCGCAAAGAGGATTCCATCCATGCTTGTGGATTCCTGCAGTAGCATGCATGAGATGGAAGATACTTTTTAAATGGAATTTAATATACCTAGTTAAAATAAAACTCTAAAATAACAATAGGATTTGGGTCTGATTATTAAGATAAACTTTTAAAAATAGTGTCATGTTCATTTACATTCCCTTTAAATAATAAACAGAACTCCTAGATTTTAGAAGCTAGCTAAATTTCAAGAGATCTATTTTCATATTAATTTTCTTCATTGTCTCTTGTCATACAAGTTTCTTTTCTGACTTTGTATTTTATGGTAATGCTCTATCATGGAATTGGGAATTCTGGTTCAAAACCAGGTGTCTCTTTGTCTCTTATCCCTTACCCCCTAGTCCTGCTTTTTCACTTGAACCTGCCTGTGATACCTAGGTCCAAAGATGTCTGCAAACAACCTCACCCCTCTATCCACATTCATGCTACTCCTCCCTTGAATCTGGGCTGAGCTCTGATTGCTTTGACCAAGAGAAAGTGGAGGCAGTAACATTACTAAGTTCTGAGGGCAGGCATTAAGAATGCCTGGCAATTTCTCCCTCTTCTATGAGTTTTTTGGGATCCTCAGCAGTCATGGAAGAGGTCCAGCTACCCTGATGGAGAGATCACATAGAAGGCGTGGAGAGGAAAGGCCCTGAGATGAGCTCCAGCCCAAAAGAGTGACCCAGCTTTCCCAGATGTTGGGTGATCCTCCAGGTGACTCCAGCATCTGTCTAACTACAGTGTCACAAGAAACTCCAAGCAAGGCTAGCCAAAGAGGGACTTCCTTGGTGGCTCACTGGTTAAGAATCCACCTGCCAATGCAGGGGACATGGGTTCAAGCCCTGGTCCAGGAAGATCCCACATGTCGCGGTGCAACTAAACCTGTGCACCACGACTACTGAGCCTGTGCACCTAGAGCCCATGCTCGGCAACAAGAGAAGCCACCGCAGTGAGAAGCCCGCACACTGCAACAAAGACAAAGCCCTCATGCAGCACAGCAACGAAGACCCAATGCAGCCAAAAATAAATAAATAAATAATTAAAAAAAAAAAGACTAGCCAAAGAACCACCATGCTGAGTCTTAGTCAACACACAGAACCAGGAGAGACAATACAAAGATTTTTATATCCACTGTGAGCAAAAATGTGATTAGTAGTCACTTCCTTATACTCCTAAAGAGAGAGTAAATCTGTGCCATTTTCATGGATGGTAGTTTGATGCTATCTTTCAGAATTTTTAAATAAATATAATTTTGAGCATTCGCAGAATACTAAGAATTTACTCTAAAGATACATCCTTAGATGCATTTTTTGCGGGGGGGGGGGCAATCAGGACACTTAACATGAGATCTACTCTCAACAAATTTAAAGTATATAATACAGTATTGTTAACTATAAGTACAATGTTGTACAAAAGATTTCTAGAACTTATTCATCTTACTTAACTGAAACTTTTTTGCCATTGGTTAGCAGCTCTCCATTTCCCCCTTCCCCTAGCCTCTGGTACCCACCACTCTACTCCTTCATTATTTGAATTTGCCTGTTTTAGACATCTCATATAAGTGTAATTATGCACTATATGTCCTTCTGTGGCTGGCTTGTTTCACTTAGCAGAATGTCCTCAGGGATCATCCATTTCAGCGGATATTGCAGGCTTTTCTTCTTTTTTAGGGCTGAATAATATTCTTTATATGTATATACTACATTTTCTTTATTCATCTATTGACAGACATTTTGTTTTTTTCCACATCTTGGCTATCATAAATGGTGCTACAATGAACATAGTAGTGCTAACATCTCTTTGAGATCCTGGTTCTAATTCTTTTGAATAAATACCCAGAAGCAGGATTGCTGGCTCATATGATGATTCTAGTTTTAACTTTTTAAGGAACCTCTCTACTATTTTCCATAATGGTTGCACTCTCACAGTTTCTGCAAGCTATTCATTCATCCAATATAAATGGAGGCTATCAGGCACTAGGCAATATTGCAGGTCCAGCAGATACAATAGCTTAAAAAAAAAAAAAAAAGGATGTGGCTGCTTTTAGGGAGAATGCATTCTAGTGAGGAGAAGCAGCCTACAAAAAAATGAAGACAGTGTTGAAACCTATAAGCCAGAAAAGGGTCAATCAAATCAGGATAAATGCTCTCCTAAAAACAGGGATGTGAAACTAATTGACAGGCGGTTACTTCAGATGGATGGTCTGAAGAGGGCTCTCTGGGGAGGTGAAACCTAAGCCATCCAAATGGCAAGACAAGCCATCCATGCTTGTCAAGCAGGAGGAACAGTTGGTTCAAAGTCCAGGAAAAAACTTGTAATATTTGAGAGATAGAGAGAGGCGCCAAAGTTGCTGAGGCTTATGGGTAAGGAAAGATGGAGAACAGGAGAATTTGAACAGGTAAGCAGAGGCCACGTGACATAGGGCTTTGAATTCAGTGTAAGAAGCTTCCATTTTTATTTTAAGTGCTGTGTGAAGCTGTTGGAGAGTTTTAAATAAAAGAGTGATATGGTTTGATCTATTCTTTTTAAAGATATCTCTGGGTGCTGTGTAGGGTATGGATAATGGGGAAGAGAAGAGTAAGCAGAGGTAGGGGTCAGGAGGCTAGATCAGGAGTCCAGGTGAGAAATAATGGTGGCCTGGACTAGGGCGATGGTGGGGGAGATGGAGGGACAGCTGCATGTATTTAGAAGTTACTGTGAAAATAAGCTGCACACCATGGCAATATTGCCTTAAATATTATAGTAGAAGTGAGAATAAAAAATTAGAAATGGGGTCAAAGTAAAATGGAGAGGCAAATATGAAATGAGACTGAAGAGGTATGGAGAAAATCATGAGGATGAGAAAGTGGTTAGAAAGATAAGAGACAAGTGAATAGCAAGAGGGGAAGCAATGGCTAACAGTATTGTATATCAACTGAAACATCATCTTGGGGGAAAGACACTGATTTTGATAATTAAGTGAGTTAGTGACTTTCAAAACAAGAGCTTCATGGAATTATGAGAAAGTTGAGATTGGCGAAGGGCTAGAGAAACCTGAAAGTAAATACGAAGAGCCAGCAAGGTCAGAGTACTCAAAGAGTTTGTCAGTTGATGAAAGAAAGAAAAGAAAAGAATGGGTCATTCACTGGAAGGCCAAGCATGTCAATACTAGTTTTGTGGTTGTTGCTGTTGTTACTTTTGGGTTTAAGGATATGGGGGAGTAACATACTAGGAAATTAGAGAGAAGAAGACAAGGGAAGCATGTTAAGAGCCCAGCAATATCCTAGAGAAGGTGCTAAGTATTGAGATTGAAAATACAGTAAGAAGAGTAATAAAGGAAAGGAGAGAGGATTCCTGAGTGCTTCTTTTTAAAAAGCCATAATACAAAAGAAGCAATTCAAAGAAGATAGGAAATCCACTGAGAATAAAAGGAGTGAGAGTGAATTTTATTTCTTGAGAAAAATGAGAGATATTTGGAGGAGTCACTATGATTCTGGTTACTAGGAATCTACTAGAAGTCTTCAACAAATCCTCATGGTGGATCGAAATTGAGTTATTTGTAGTGAGGTGGATGGACCTAGAGTCTGTCATACAGAGTGAAGTAAGTCAGAAAGAGAAAAACAAATACCGTATGCTAACATATATATATGGAATCTAAGAAAAAACAAATGGTCATGAAGAACCTAGGGGCAAGACGGGACTAAAGACACAGACCTACTAGAGAATGGACTTGAGGATATGGGGAGGGGGAAGGGTAAGCTGGGACAAAGTGAGAGAGAGGCATGGACATACATACACTACCAAATGTAAAATAGATAGCTAGTGGGAAGCAACCGCATAGCACAGGGAGACCAGCTCGGTGCTTTGTGACCACCTAGAGGGGTGGGATGGGGAGGGTGGGAGGGAGATGCAAGAGGGAGGAGATATGGGAACATATGTATAACTGATTCACTTTGTTATAAAGCAGAAACTAACACACCATTGTAAAGCAATTATACTCCAATAAAGATGTTAAAAAATAAAAAAAATTACAGATGCAAAATCCAGAAAGCTGTGGGGTTGGAAAGAAGAAAAGAAAGGAGAGTTGCTAAGATAGGATGGAAAGGACAAACTGAAGGAAAAGAAAAATTCAAATAAATAAGCTTCCTGGATATTTTTTTATTCCATATATTTGAATCAGTAATTGGTATCAGAGCCTTGCCAGGCTGAGTGAAACTGTTGAATCCTGAAATCAATTTTGAATCCTTAAATGAATTTTGCCTTAAGCTGCCACCACAGTCCCTTGAACAGAAGACCTTTCCTTTCCCATCACCAATATAGCTAGCCATATTTCATGGTGGAATATGGAAAAGGAAATCATTTTTGTCTTGAGTGTTCAGGGTTCGGTTTAATCACCATTACCTTAGTTCACGAGTACCCTGTGCTTTATGAGTTCTGGCTCATGGAGATACAGTGCAGTGAGGGCATCCAAACTTATAAAAACACAAAATCTCCAATACTAACACTCAGAGGTAAATGCTACTTACTTAAGTTTTTTTCATATGCTTCCCAAATTCCCAAAGAACATCGAATAAAGATGATTTATTTGATTAAATGAGATCAAGTTCACTAAATTACTCTTTGCCCCTGAGATTCCACAACTTGTAAAACTGAAATGATTTACTTCATAAAATTAAGGAAACCCCATTGACAATGTTTGTAAATGGGTAGTGTGGGATTTATTTTTGAAAAAAATACTTATTATAGACAGGAAAAACTCAGACCTACAAGTGACCACTCTTTCACTTAGTTTAGAAACTATCTCAAGCACATCCAAACTTTCATCCTGGCTCAGCAAATATTTCCCAAGAAACACTATGAATTCTCCTATTTTAGTTTTAATATCAGTAAGTTTACAGATTTGGATAGGTAAAACTACAGCAAACAGTTCAAAACATGGTGTTCTTAAACAAGTTATTAGACCCCCTTTTAATCTTCCTGGCATGTACATCAAAGAATCAAAGTCAGAGAATTATTATGCCAGTATAAACTCAGTAAACTTTGTCATTACTCTAGCTATGGTATGATGTGAATTTTCCTTTCCTGGGCAAAATAAGTTGGTGTCATTTCCATCTTCTGATTACTTTCATTTCCTTTAAGCATCTATTTATCATACTGGCACTTCCATATTACCAACGGTTATTATGGATAAATAATGTTAACGCACTTCTGGATTTTATGGTCAATAAGCTTAGATGATCATATTTTATGGTTTATTAATTCAAGATTAAAATAGGATGGAATATTGTATTACTTTATAATTTTGGTTGTCACATTGGAGACTAGCATAATAAAAGTTCATGGTACTATTATGCAGCCTCAACAAGTATGCTTTCCAAAATACCATATAGTTTATAAAATTATATCTGATACATACAAAAAATGAGTCATTTCTAGGGGAAAAAAGTGCCTTTTCCACATTTTTTACACCCCCTGATTAGAGGCCAAAAGTGCCCGGACAGCTCTAAGCCCCTCCTATCATGAAAGAAACTATTGTAATAAGCTCATTCTTTACTAAGATGTTAAGGTGTTTTCCATTCTATAAGTATCTGGTTTCTTTCTTTAAAAAGCCAAAGAGAAAACTTCTTAATCTAAGTAACAGTGATCCTTGGACATAGAAATAGTTTGGCCTTTCTTAGGCCCTCAAATTATACCTTGCAGAGCATGGCCTCTTCTAGAGAAGGCTGGTTCTGTTGGGGATCCACTGTTTCTTCCAAAGACTGAGATTTTACAATGTCCTTGGAGTATCTAAGTAGGCAAATACTCAATGAATATATTTACAGAAGCGAACTGATGCCTGTGGTTGATATTATTGTGGCAGAAAAAATGACTAGTCAAGTCAACTACTAAGAAACTAAAAAAGACTCTAATAATACCATCTTGATTCTCAGAGCCAGGAATAAATGCCGATGGTAGTGACAGCTTTCAGGAAATTCCTGTTTCAAAACTGTGATGCTATCTCATAGTGCTCGTTTTTTTGTGAGCAAACCTCCTGTTTCTTAGAATGAAGGGGAATAATTATGCCCAAAAGTAGGGTAAAGTTTTTAATCTATGTTTGTCAGGGTTTATATCCATTTAGAGCTATGATGGATGAATATTTTTGTCACTGGCAATAGTTGGCCTCTTTTTCCCTTGCAATTCGTCTCAAGACTAAGTATGTTTGTTTTAATTAATTAATAAACATCCAGATAGAATGAGTTTGCATCTCTTTTTGGATAATAGTTCCTATTCAACATAGGAATGCATTGGGTTCTATTTTTCTTGAAAAAGGCCTAAAAATGTACCTAACTCTGTTTCTCAATTATAAGTTCAAACTTTGCCATCTGAATTAGATTTTCCATTTTTTTAAGTACAAATTGCAACCACTACATGAGAGAAAGAACTTTAAATTCTGGGTTGAACATGACACAAGATGTGGGAGAAATCCTCATTCTTTATAGATTTCTACATGAATGTATTTACTCTGTAGGGCAGAAGGGAAGGGGAAAAATCCTCAGAGTGTTACTTCTTAGAAATGTACAATGAACCACTTGTACAGCCATGCCCAGAGGCCCTGGATGTCCCTTATTTAGACTTTAGTGTTGGGAAGGACCTGAGTTGGCATGCAGTCCAAGCTTTTTCATGTTACCAGGGAACCAAGGTAGCCCAGCTAGTACTGGCAAAGCCAAGGGCAGAACTCAGGTCTGCCTATCAATTTCATTTGGTTTCCCATGCTGGTTATTATCTCCCTTTTATGGTTTTTCTGAACTCCAGTCACTGACACAGCAGATTTTTGTCTAAATCCTACATCAGAATTATGTATTATTTAAAATTATGGTTTCTTCTCTCTTCTGCCTTCTCCAGGCAAAACAAAACCTATTTCAATTGTTATCAGGTTTTTACTGGATATCCTCCAAGTTTCCCAAGTCTGTCTTGGCTTTTTTTTGTTTGTTTAATGTAAAGCCTGTTATGAGATTAGCATGTATCCAATCAAAGATTACTTTTTCAAGGAATATTTCAGGGATCATGGGAAAATAAAAAAGAGTGACTATATTTACAACAGTACAATAAACTATCTCCAAAGACACATCCCCTAAGTGGTCATGTAACTGATGTTATTGTTGTTTTCTTAAAATCCAGACAGATTAGATGGAATTCTATACTTCGAAAGACATCCACACCCTTTCCAATTTTGGCATCCTAAATTTAAAATCTAAAAAATTTCAATTCTTGAAAAGAGAAACAAGCAATAAAATATTTTTTATTTCCCAAAGAACATATTTGGCCAAAATGTTTTGCTGGAAATTATTTTCCTGCTGGTGAATCCTGGAGTCTGTATTTAGAACATTTAAACCTGAGCCACCAATCTCGACGCCTATTCCCTCTTGTACAGGGAACCTGGCTTTCTCAGCCACAGCTGACTGCACCAGACAGCGCAGCCATAACATTGAGCGATCAGCAACTGGGTTCAAAATTTGAGCTGGGCCAATCAGAATCTTCTTTCAGGAATTTGAAACTATAACGTCTAAGGCAGACAGTTGTGGCAGCTGAGCTGAAAGATTACAAAATGACCCAGAGCCACTATGAGTCATTTGAAGCTGAAGTTGAATTTATGAGGTCAGTAATCAGCAAAGTGAGGTAAAATGGTTCAGACGAGCAGAGAGAAGCCACTAGCAAAACTCCATGAGAAAGATCAGCCATTAGCCATTTCTAATGGCTTTCAAATTCAGTTTGCCTTGATGTTCTGTTGTGGAGATGCTCATGTATGCAGCCATGCTCAAGTACATGAATTTCTTCCTGTCTCTGTATCCATGTATTGTAGAAAGCTTATTTCTTGAACTAGTCTATGTACGTCTCTGTTCCTTGTAACCAAAAGAATACTAAACAAAACACTAACTAAAACAAAGCAAATGCTTTGCTATCCCTTGTATTAAAACAGAAGAAAATGTAAGTTTAGACTATCTTGATTACATTATTAAAATATTTACCTTGGTTCAAAATTGAGAGATTAGAGCAACTTGATTACCCTGCAAATGTTATGAAGAGGAAGTTTATAAATAGGAAATATTTCCTATCAAAAAGGCACATAAGAAACATGATCTTTGAGTCAAAAAATGGTAAAAAAAAAAAAAAACTAGAAAAGTTTTGTTTTAAACTATACATGTTATTTTTATATCTTAGATACAGAACACAAGTGTTTCACTTGTTTTTCAAATGTGTGGGTCTCAATGGCTATGTAATCCATCTGTTTCTGATTTACTTACACTTAACTCATCGAAATGCCGTGTTATAAAAATTAGTTGTTGTCCAAGAAGCCCTTTGAGTCTCCTTTATGAGCATATTTAGCCTTTCTTAGAAACAGGTCTGTTCGCCAAGAGCAAGAGAGCTCATACAACAAAACATTCAAATTTGGATGGAAACTGAAAATAAAAAATCAGGTTAGTTTCTTTGGAAGAAAGGGCAATACACATAACTTTCAGACACTAGTCTTAATAAAATTGTTAGCTGAATCTCTTTGTGTTTCCTTAGACTCTCAGGAGAGAAGTTCATTTGGGTAAGTATGAAAGACTTAAATAGTTTTAAATAAAGCTTCCTTTATTGGAATTGTGGAGATGACTAAAATCTCATATTCTTCAATTAGGATAACTTGCGTATTTTGTTCAGTGGCCTTCTTGGTGAAAACATAAATGCCAATAAAATAATGTGCTTTACAGAGGTTTTGCCTGCCTTAATCATATGAAGCACTTAGAGAAATTGGTAATTTTTTGAAGTTTTAAATAGTTCATTCTACACACTCATTCAACACATATTTATTAAGCACCTATTATGTGGCAGGTATTTTTTCTCTGGACTAAGGAAACATCAGTAGGCAAAACAGACAAAAATCCCAGGCATTGAGGATTATATTCTGAGGAAGTCAGACAATAAAAATAATAAGTAAGTTCTACAGTATGTTAAAAGGTACTAAATATTAAGGGAAAAAAATCAGCAGTGTAAGTGAAGTTTCGATTGCTGGCATATGGAGATGTAGTTTTAAATGCAGGCCTCATTATAAGTTGACCTCATTAAGAGGAATAAAGGCAAAGGAAGAGAGAATGAGTGTACAGATATTTGGGGAAGGGCATTCAAGGAAGAAATAGTCAATTCTAAAGCTCTGAGGCAAGAATGAGTCTGCTGTGTTGAAGACTCGCTGTAGGTGCTACGGAAAAATCGAGAGTATTGGTAGGTGAGCTGTAAGAGATAACTAAGGGGAGGGGTTTCTAGGTCAGTGCTTTTCAGACTTTAATGAACATGTGAATCACCTGGGGATGTTGTTCAAATGGAGACTCAGAGTTAGTAGGTCTGAGGTGGGGCTTGAGATTCAACATTTCTAATATGTTCCCAGGTGATGCTGATGTTGCCAACCTATGGACAATTCTCTGAGTAGCAGGGTCATGGGCCATGAAACAGAATGTTGGCTTTTACTGTGACAGGAAAGAAACACCACTGAGGAGTTCTCAGTAGAGGAGTGACGGGAAATCACGTAGTACACTAAGTAAAATTTTCAACTTTGTTTACAGATTACCTTCTCACCCACCAGTCTGGTGCTGCTGCCATGGGAAACTTGCAGCTGGGGAAAGGGATGTGTTTGGCTTCTTTTCTCTTTACTCTGATAGCCGCTCCCTGCCCATTTCTTCCCTAAGGAAAATGAGGTGAAAGCAGCAGCATTGAAGGGGTAAATGGCATACGAGTAACTGGCCTCCTCCCTATATGCTTTAGTGGTTGGACCAGAATTTGCAGATTTGCATCCTTGCAGTACCCCGTTGATGAGCACCAAGGTGTATGTGCCCCTCTCTCTTACTTATTCAATGCTCTACCTCTAGGTGGAGAGAAAGGAGAGGTTTTACTTTATTGATAGTTTTCAGCTGGCCCTGGTATTCTCTAGGATGATCAAGTGTTTAGAGCTGATTATCTCTGAACTTGATGAACTGAGCTGCTTCTTTTTCTCGGATGTCCTTAAAGATTCCTTGCACAGCCACTAGAGATCTCCCAAATACAGTTTCCTCGACTTGTGTGAATGTTTTTCTCTACCATTTTCTTTTATCTTCTCCCTCAGCCCAGAAGTAAGCAGCTTTCTCTGGTGGGGTCAACCTGACCCTCCAGAATATCCTCTTAAGCAGGATCAAAGGTGATCCCTTAGTCTTACAATATCACACAGCCCTCAACTGCTCAGTGGAAACACTCATGCATCCTTTGTCTCAGGCCAAATAGTGAAGCCCATCTTCTTTCCTCCATAGTCTGAACAGCCAGCTAGTCATAATCTCTCCTGTAGATTTCTCATGAGAAGTGAGGTACCAGCCCATTGCGACCTCCAAACTGAGGAGCATGCACTGAACTCTCTCAACCCTTTCACTGAAACCCCTCTCACCTGACTTAAGATGAAGAAAAAGCATATCTACACTGCTCCTCTCTGGAATCAGCAATAACTGTCTCAATAGAAATGCTCTCTGTAGCCCTCAGCCTCCTGCTAGAGATGGGGGTCATCTACAGTTTATAAAACTGGTTCTGAGGTACCTCTGTGTTCATGACTACAGTATTATTAAATGTATGGCTTTGTTTAGTAGTTCGGGATAATCAGAATTTAAATATAATGCCTAATCTTCAAAGAAAACCTTCCTCAGCAACCAATTTTAACTATTTCTTGATAAATCTATGCGTCTTGTTGATTTGAAGTGAATGTTCGTGTTGTGGCATTATGGGATTATTTATTGAATGGATACATTTAATTTAATTATGTCTGGAATGAGGAATCAAAAATGCTTCATTGTATACTTACCACTGTACTTAGTTCTACTGAAAAATTGCAATTTATTTCACACTGAGACAGACTTCGTGTGTATTTCATGTAAAGATCTGTTTTCCAGGTACATATGGTACTGTTGATTTTAGCACAGTTCCTGTGAGTTCAACCTGCCACTAATACCCTGTGCTATATGAGATTCAATCTGACACCAGTTTGGTCTATTGAAGCATAGCTGGAACCTTCATTTACATTGCATAGCATGTCACTTAATCTTTAATTAGCACCAAACTAATGTATAAACTCAAACACCGCCACTGAAATCACATGGCCAGGAATCAGATTATTATGAAAATGAAAACAAAGCAAAAAATTTTATGTGTGTTTAATAAATAACTAGCGCAACTTTACAGAATACAGTGTACATCCAGTTTGAGACTACTAAACTATATGGTGAAGTAATAAATCCTGAAATATCAAATAATGAGACAAAGCCCTCAACAAGGTAAACATCAGAAAGCTCAATGTCTGCCCACTTTGCACTGTGATTTGATGTGGTCATTATGTGGTGAATGGCGATGGAATTAAAAGATAAATGGAGAAGAAATCATAACCCTACCATTTATAAAATATTGGTGAACACTTCTCTCTTTGAACAAGTACCTTGCAGGTTCTAATGTGGCTTCTACTTGTGTTTGTAAAAAAAATGCAAGAAAACAGGGAAAAGGAAAAAGGTATAGCAACAGAGTAAGGTAAAGTTCAATATGGGCAGTAAATTGTGAATGCTACTAACGAAATGGAATGTGTTATGCCTTGCTAACTAGATTGCTTGCAGTTTCTTTGTTTTGAAGTGACTGCTCACTCAGAAGTCACTATTTAAATTTGGCTAACAGTCATGCTGTACTCATCTACCTACTCTGTCCCAAACCTTAGTTCCTTCTCAGTTCACCATCAAAACATACTTGCCTGTAACCAGTTCATATAAACTCTGATCTCTGCTGGGTAATCTAATATGCATGAGTATGAATGGTCAGTTCAACTTTTCAGAATTAGGTATGTGTTTAGGATCAACACTTACCTTTAATGCAGAGGTCTTTCCCATCCTCACCCACTCCAGAGAAATCTATCCTTAAAATGGTGAGATCTCACATTTATACCAAAGGTCACAATGTATTTGATTAGTCAATCCTTGTTCAAGGAGTAAGAAACTGTGAATGAGTTAGCATTAGTACATATGCTATGCTAACCTGAAAAATCTCAGCAGCTTAAAGAAGTAAATTAATTCTCATATGTTGCACATTTAATGCAGATTAGCAAAGGGCTTTGTTCCACATGGTCTTCACTCCAGGGCCTAGGCTGACAGAGGCTGCCTTTTAATACATGCTGCCATGATTGCAGAAGTGCTGGCTCGGCCCAGAAACATCATGTCACTTCCACTCACATATCATTGGCAAAGCAAGTCACATGGCCGCAACTAAACCCAACAGTACAGAATGTAGAGTGTCTTTATATATTAAATGGAGATAATAAAATCTATCTCCCATTATAAAAGAGTTGATTAACTAATGTAACATTTGAAAATTTCTTGGGACATATTACAACACCAGTCATTCACACCACCATCATCCATCACTACCTTTCCTACCTCTGGCACTGCCTCATCAGCACCACTCAACCCCTAACCCCCAGCCTCACCAAGCATCTCTACCAGGCCCTTGTCCTCCTCCTTTCCCTAGAATGTTGCTGAGGCAATAAATTGGGCCAATGAGCACCACAAGATATGCCTAAATATTTTCACTTGCTAAACATTATTAATGTACTTTTGATTTAAAGGTATACTTTAGGTAGTTGGACATAACCTACCAGTATCTTATTTTCTATTACAATTTGTTTCAAAGGGATAAAGGTGAAGAGGCTCGGGCAACTTGATGCAGAATTATTCACAAACAAATGTTGTTATTTTGGCTTGTCTTTTGTGTATCAAACAAAACATGATGTATTTTCTCAATTTTTCTAATCATTTTTATACTGAAAAGAAAATTGAGCCACAATCTACCAGTCATAATACAAGTAATATTGAAGTAAAAAATACCAACACAATTTCTGTACTTCACCAGAGAGAAAATAATTACTGTAACAAGATTAAAATGAGCTGCTTTTGTCTTTAATCAAAACAAATGGAAGAGTTAGTGGACATTTCAGCTCAAAATAATCAATCAACCTATAATGACCTGAAAATGATCTTGCTTTTAATGCCTTAGCAGGTTGTTCTGACAGCCCTGAATTCACCAGATTATTATGCAACTCTTCATATCTTTTTGGATATATGAACATGGGCACAAATATAGCCAGGATAAATGTGAAGGCCTTTTAAAACTCAATAAAAAAATACAATCACTAAAGAAATGGCATTTGGAATATAAAGTCTCTTGTTTATCTGACAGTTTGATGTCAGATAACTTCTGATAATAAGAAGGGTGTTTTTATTTCCAGTAATTCATGAGTATAAATATATTAGCAGTTTCTTACACAGACTATCTTCATTATAAACACAACTTTATAATTATCACACTCTCCCTTTGCATCTCCTTTATACTTAATACCATTAAAAAGAAGCCATTTCAATGCTGCTGGCCACTAAAAAGTCTGTGACCTAAGCAAAACTGCAATTCACTCCAAGAACAGGTTGGCTCTGCTCTAAGTCTTTTGGCAAAGACCAGGATTTTAATGACCTTAAACAAGCAGGGCAGGCAGTCACATTGCCTGAGAACTCCAGGGCTTTTGTACAGTTTATTCTTGTTGAGGCAAGCTAAGGGAAAAGCCTTGGCAGCAATCTGAACATGGGGGCAAAGGGTTTCAAGTGGTTATTTTTCTGCATGTAACTCTTGATGGCTGGGTAGAAAAAGGAGAGTGTTTATAGAGAGCTTTGCCTGGGGATACCGTCAGATCTCTTTCCCTGGATATGTTGCAAAGGAAAGAGTCCTCAGCTGGCATTTATTTCCCCTAATCTGTACCTAAGTCCTTATAAGAACATGAAGAGCAAGTGGATGCGTGTGGCGGGGAGGATGTAACTTCTGGGAAGCTGATGATCTATCTCTCTTTCTCCTTGAGGAAAGCTGACGATCTATTTCTCTTTTTCCTTGGATTGTTTTCAGAAGTTAGAAGTGAAGACAGAGAATCATTGCCTACCCCTATACTCTAATGAGAGAATGTCCATGTTCAAAAAGGAATAATTAACTTAAACATTCTTGGTTTTCAAACTGTGGATTAAATAAGCAAGATTAGGATGGTGCTTAAGTGGTCGGACATAAATAAGTTAAGGCATAAGTAAGGACCTGCCTAAAATATCAGAAATCATGATGGGACTGAGGCAAGGAAAACCCACATAAGTGCTACCATGGCTCCAGTGGCACCCATTCAAAGTGTTACTGGAAGGGGGGAATATTCATGTATACATCCTAATGCCATCCCACCTGCAGACTAGTACAATGGATACAAATGCCCAGATTGTCTCTTAAATATCTCAGTGGAAATCCTGGTGAAAGCTTTGTGTTTATTTAAAGAGGTAAAGATAAAGGAATATGCAGGCCACAGTGCAATTTAGAATGGACCAAAAATATTGAAACTTCTAATAGGAACATAATTAAAATCATTTTTTTCAACAGAGAAAAATAAAAATATGAAAGAAAACACACAACGCTTCAATGAATGGGGTTTTTTTACATATCATGAGCTAAACATTGAGGATAAAACCATTCACAGACGTTAAACATAATCCCTGCCTTCTCAGAGCCCTAGGACTACATCAGGATGGCTGTCTTAATATCCTGCAAAGATTAGTAAAAATTATATGCAACAAGTTATACAATCCTGATAATTTGAACTAACATCCTCTCATTCAAGGCAGAGTTCCTGTCCTCAGTGAACTGTCCAGATTATTTGGAGATATATGCCCAAGTGATAGAAAGGAAAGAGAGCCTGTTACAAAACCACATAAGGTATATAAAATTACAGAAGTGCATCAAAATGAGAGAACAGATCTCCAACTGAAAGATAAAAAAGATTTTTATGAAGCATATTCTACTTTAACAAGATCTTAGAAAATGGATGAAATTCTGTGGCAGAACAGAGAATGCAATAGAAACATGTTTGGAAATCAAGAAAAATAAACTTTTAACACTGACCAAGGTCACCCATTACAGACAGAGCCCTCAAGAGAAAAGACACTTTTCAGATATGGGTCTCAGGGCCTCTCAAATTTGTTGACCCATAGAAATACTTTTTCTTCTTGAAATGCTCCCTTATTTTGTCTTTCAAGGCATCATTCCCTCCTAATTTTCCTCTTACCACTGGTGGCTCATTCTCAGGTTACTTTATACAGTTTATTTTCCTTTGTTCATATCCTAATGTTGATGTTCTTCCTAACTTGGTCCTCAGCCCTTCAATCTTCTCACTCTACGTGCTCTCCCCAAGCAATCTCATCAACTTCCATGGCTTTCATTTCCATCCATACAGTGATGACTCAGACATAAAAATTAAGCCACATCTCCCCACTGAGTTCCAAACATATCCCTTACTCTATATTTTTATTTAGATATTTCAAAAGCCCCTCAAACACATGTCAAATGTGAAGTATCTTCTTCCCTCAAAGTCTGTGCTTTTTCTCCAGTGTTCCCAATTTTAATAAATAGCATCTTACCAAGACTGAAATCTTGGTATCATCATTGACTTCTTTGTCTCCTGTGTTCCCATTAGCCCCAAGAAACCCTTAAATGTGAAATTATCTTCTCTCAGTTTCCACGGCCATCACTCTCATCCAAAGCACCACCATATTTCACCTGAGCAATTTCAAGAGCTGGTCTCCTAACTCTAGTTTCATCCCCTTTAAGTCGTCCTCCGTCCTGCAGCCAGTAAGATAATGTTAAAATGTGAAATGTAAAGTTATTCGTATCATTTCCCTGCATAAAACCCTCAGTGGCTTTTCCACTACATTTAGCATGTTTGTGCACATTAACAGAGTACACAAAGCCTTCTGCAATTGGCCTCTGCCTAGCTCTCGTTTCTCACCATTTTCCCTCTCACATTCTAAGGTCAAGCGTGTTGCATTTCCAACAGTTTTTTGAAGACTATACTTTCTCACTAGTCTATGGTGTTCCACTTTGTTTTTGTTGTTCTCCCACCATCTTTCTCCATCCCTCCCCACTCTCACCACATACTCTCTGGTTAATTTACTTTTTTCTTCAGGTCTCAGCTCAAAAATCACTTCTTCAGGAATGTCTATACTTATTCCCAGTATAAGTAATATCCCTGTGATTTTGCATTCTTTTGTAACACTCATGGCAATTTATTGCATTTACTTGTGTAAGTATCAGTCAGCCCCATAATATAGCTCCTTTAAGTTAGGTTACAGGTCTACTTTTGTTCAAAACTGTGTCCTCAGAGTCAAGCACATTTTCTGGCACAGAAGACATACCATGCATTTCTTATTCAATAATAAAAGGATAAATATTTTGCTTAGATGGTAAATAGAGCATTGGGGAAAAATGCATTAAGAGATATGCTAGAAAGATACATTGGAGCCAAATCATACAGGATCATTAATGCCATACTAAAAAATGTAGATCTTAACTGGAAATATGGGGACACACTCACAAAGAAATTAATTCTAATGAGGCAGGAGAATGTGACAGATTTGAAGCACTCTACCTAGAAGAATCTCGAAAAGCTTATGTGTGTTTTACAAAGTGATATTCATGGAAGTTCTTCAGCGAGTGCTATTTATGTTCCTGTACACACTCCAAGTTATAAAGTTAAAACATGGCTTAAGGACAAAAATTCACTGTTAAAATTGACTGTATTTGTTCTAAAGATAAAATTGATTTGTGAGCAAGCAAAATGGCAATTTTGATCAAGACCCTCCACTTGTGTATGTATGTGTGTGTGAGTGTTGTGTGCTTTAGTTCAATTTTATTCCCCATCTCTTAGCCTACAAATACCTGAATGTGCTTTTATATGTGTACTGTTAGAACTAAACTAACTAAGCTTGCTCTCTTTCCCATCCTATCTCCAGCCTCTTTTCAATGTACAACTAAGTCCCAGCCACCTGAGTCTATGGAATCCCATGAATTCTGACATATACCCCTTTTGTCTAGAATATCCTTCATGCCTGCTGCAGTCCTTCACATCTTCCTCGATCCAGTTTAATTGAGCCTCCTCTTCTCTGAAACCTTCCTGAACTTCTACTGTCCACAGAATGAATCCCCCCTTCTCTATGTTCTCAATGAAATATGTGTATCACTATTTTCAGATTGCATCATATTTGTTTTTTATGTGCCTAATGTCCCTATTTTATCATGAGTTACTTTAGTAAAGGAAATCCCAAAGAGCATTGCTATTCAGTGTGCCCCCTCCCCCCACAAACAGTATACCTGCGAGCTTGTTAAAAATGTAGACATTCATACCACAACCCAGATTTCTGAATCTGCATCATATTTCCAGTTTATTTTATCACAGCAAAGTTCTAAAATCCTGCCATAGAGTATCTAATATGGTTAATACATAAAAGGTGTTCAGGACAGGCTTGCTTGATGGATGGATAAAGCATAGAAAATCAGAGAGAGGCATTTAATACACGATCAGTATACAGATGTGGTTTAGGAATTTATCTCAGGGTACCCAATAGATAACCTGGATAATGGATTAAAGGTATGTGCCACGAAATATCACCAAGAGCCATAAATTGATAAAAGACACTGATGCATACCTGGAGTTTTGGGCAGAGAATGTCATAAAGTAGTCTGCAAATTGAAGATCTTTTTATGAATCACTAGACCTCGACATATTTTGGATTAGAACTACTTCACTGCTTTCAAATACTTGTTTTCATTCCTGCATATTTTCTTCTGACTTTCCTTCCTGCATAAATTTATATATGGAAGTTAGTTAACTCAGAGAGTCAGCTGGTAAAACTGTCTTCAGAGAAAAATGTGAAAGTATACTACATTCAAGGACAAGAATTTGGGATTGTTGGATTTATTGGGGCACCGCACAGTCAAAAACACACTACGAGCTGTAACTCCAGCAGGACTTGGAACAAGGTACAAACTACAGAAAGGTAGAAGAACAGAAGTCAACCTGTAAAGCTTCCAGATTCTTCCTGTAGAAAAAATAAAATCACTCCAATTATTTTCAGTCACTGAGGCCAAGAGAGTCTTACTGAAGTTCCAAAATGGTGTCTCACTCCTCATGGAAATCAAAAAGCACTGAAATAGAGGCAGCTGAGGACATCTCAAAGGACAAGACATGAACAAGCAAGGGGGCCTGTCACAGAAAAAGAGATAAGGAAAGAAATGATGAGCTTGTTTTCTTTTTCTGTGAAAGTTTTAATTCCCACATTTCCATTACTTAATGTGCCATTATTTCACTTTTCAGCAGTTGGCAAACAAAAAGCATTCCACCATTTATTTAAAAATTTGTAGTCAACACACAATACATCAGATTTTTATATTCTCTCAAAGGAAAATTATCAAAAGAATCAAATCTGGAACTTTACTATAGATTTACCTTGGGAAGTTGATCCTAAAGTCCTTAGACATCAGTTATATACTCCTGACCAAAAGTTTAATTCCACAGGTTGTGATGACAGACTGATCAAATCCAGCTACACATTCCAACCATAAATATGTGTCAACACTGATGGATAAGACTTTTCATTGCCTATTAAATAAAGGCTAAATCCCCAACCTGGTATTGAGGGTCTTTATGGTGTGGTCCCCGTTTGAATTTCCAATCTTATTTCTACCATGGCCCTACATTCTAGCCAAGCAGGACAAATTGTGTTCTGTATACAACCTTTAATTTATTGCGTTTGCGATTTTGCTTACAGCTCTTTTCACTTATAATTTTCTTTCTTCCCACATCTCTTGATCCAAAACCTATCCGATGGTTGAGACCTAGTGCAAATGACACTTCCACTGAGCCTCCAAAGATCCCCAACAACTGAAAAGGACTCTTTCAAATATCCCATAGAGACTCTGTACGCTTCATCTCACAATATATTTATTTCTGTGCATGTTGGATATAACTTACTAGACTGAAAGTTTCCTGATAGTGGGAGATTATCCACCTTTGTGTTCTGTTTTGAACCTGATATAGTGATTTGCACATATGGAATGATTTAAGTATTCAGTCAAATGATGAGACAATTAAAACATTTTGGTGGGTCATTCTCCCTTATTCTCAGATAACCATTTTTATTCCCCAAGTTTTCTAAAACCCTAATACAGTTGACCCTAGAACAACATGAGTTTGAATTGCATGAGTCCACTTATATATGGATTTTTTTTTTCATTAATACATACTACAATACTACATGACCCACAGTTTGTTGAATTCTCTGACATGGAACTGCATATACAGAGGAACTCAGTACAAGGAAGGCAGACTATAAATTATACTCAGATTTTCCACTGTACAGAGGGTTGGTACCCCTAACCCCCTGTGTTATTTAAGAGTCAATCATTATTACTGTAACTTGTCTGGTTCCTCATGGAATTCTTAAATGAAACTGAGCTAATGCATAACATAATTTCCTTCCTTTGAATAAAATTAGACTATATTCCTGGAACAATGATAATATTTTGAAACTTAGTTTGCATTCAATAAATATTTGAAGAATGAATCAATTAATCGATTATCCCACCAAAACATCAATAAGTCTAGCATGATTAGCATAAAGTTATGGGACCACTCTGGGGTTTTGTTGGCCGTTTCTGCCTTGTAGCACCTGTGAAGTAGCCCATGTCTCCAGATAATATGAATTGGTCTTTTTTATTTCCTCCCACCTTTACTGAGATATAATTGATATAAAACATTTTGTAAATTTAAGGTGTACAATGTGATGACTTTATACATATATAGATAAAAAGATTACCAAAATAAGGTTAGTTAACATATTCATCAGCTTACTGTAACTACTACTTTTTTGTTGAGGATTTTTGCATCTATATTCAACAAAGATATTGGCCTGTAAATTTCTTTCTTTTTGTAGTGTCTTTGTCTGGTTTTGGTATCAGGGCCTCACAGAATGAATTTGGGAGTGTTCTGTTCTCTTCAGTGTTTTGGGAAAGTTTGAGAAGGATAGGTATTATCTCTTCTTTATATGTTTGGTAGAATTCCCCTGGACTTTTGCATGATGGGAGTATTTTTTATCACAAATTCAATTTCACTACTATGATCAGTCTGTTCCAATTGTCTGTTTCTTCTTGATTCAGTCTTGGCAGGTTGTATGTTTCTAGAAATTTGTCCATTTCTTCTGTGTTGCCCAATCTGTTGGCATATAAATTTAGTATTCTCTTATGATTTTTGTATCTCTGTGGTATCAGTTGTTATTTCTCCTCTTTTCCTTTCTTATTTTGATGGTTTGGGTCCTTTCTCTTTTCTTCTTGGTGAGTCTGGCTAGAGCTTTAGCAATTTTATCTTTTCAGAAAACCAGCTTACGGTTTCATTGATTTTCTTTCCTTCCTTCCTTCCTTCCTTCCTTCCTTCCTTCCTTCCTTCCTTCTTTCTTTCTTTCTTTCTTTCTTTCTTTCTTTCTTTCTTTCTTTCTTTCTTTCTTTCTTTCTTTCTTTCTTTTCTTTTCTTTTCTTTTCTTTCTCTTTCTTTCCTTCCTTCCTTCCTCTCTGATCTTTATTGTTTCCTTCCTTCTGCTGACTTTGTACTTTTTCTAATTCCTTTAGATTGTAGGTTATTTAAGATTTTTTTTTGTTTCTTGAGATAGTCCTGTATCACTATATACTTTCCTCTTAGAAATGATTTTGCTGTATCCCATAATTTTGAAAATTGTTTTTTCATTTTTCTGAAGGTATTTTCTGATTTCCTCTTTGAGTTCATCATTGACCCATTGTTTGCTTTTAGTAGCATGTTGTTTAGTCTCCACCTGTTTGTGGTTTTCCCTTTTTTCTTTCTGTAATTGATTTCTAGTTTCATACCATTGTGAAAAAAATCTTGATATAATTTCTGTCTTCTTAAATTTAAGACTTGTTTTGTGGCCTAGTATATGATCTATCCTGGAGGGTGTTTCATGTGCACTTGAAAAGAATGTGCATTCTGCTGTTTTTGGATGTAATGTTCTATAGATATTAAGCCAACTGATCTATTGTCTCATTTAAGACCACTGTTACCTTATTTATTTTCTGTCTGTCTGATGATCCATCCATTGAGGTCAGTGAGATATAGTTCCCTACTATTATTATATTGTCAACTTCTCCCTTTATGTCTGTTAACATTTTCTTCATATATATAGGGGCTCATGTATTGGGTGCATATATGTTGATGAGTATAATATCCTCTTCTTGTATTGATCCCTTTATCATTATATAATGCCCTTCTTTGTCTTTTGTTATAGCATTTGTTTTAACATCTACATTTCCATAAAATATCTTTCCCATCCCCTCACTTTCATTCTGTTAATGTCTTTAACTCTGAGTGAGTCTTGTCAGCAGCATATAGACCGGTCTTGTTTTTTTTATCCAATCAGTCACCTTATTGTTTTTGTTTGGAGCATTTTGTCCATTGACATTAAAGTAATTATTGATAGGTATGTACCTATTGCCACATTATTACTTCTTTTCCAGTTGTTTTGTAGTTGTTCTCTATTCATTTCTTCTTCTCTTTGTTTCTTCCCTTGTGGGTTGATGATTTTCTTTAGTAATATGCTTGTGTTAACTTCTTTTTAGTTTTTGTTTACCTGTTATAGGTTTTTGATTTGTGGTTACCATGGGGTCCATATATTTTGACCTCTAACTCTATCTACTTGTTTTAAGCTGGTAGTCATTTAAGGTCAAACATTCTAAAAGATCTATATTTTTTACTTTCCTCCCACACATTTTGTGGTTTTGATGTCATATTTTTACAATTTTTTGTATTTTAATCTGAATACTGGCTTATTTAAGTAGCTGAACCTCAGCCTTTCCTATATGTTTGCCTTTCCTAGTGGGATTTTCCTTTCCTGTAGATTCTCCTTTTCCACTTAGAGAAGACCTTTTAACAATTCTTTTAGGGTAGGTTTTTTGTTGATTAACTCTTAGTTTTTGCTTGTCTGAGAAGTTACTTCTCTCTCCTTCTCCTAAGTTATAATCTTGCTGGGAACAGTATCTTAGGTTACAGATTGTTCCCTTTCAGCACCTTGAGTATATCATGCCACTCCCTTTTGGTCTACAAAATCTTTGCAGAGACATCAACTGATAGCCTTAAGCTTGTAATGACTTGTAAATGACTATTTTTTTCTCTTGCTGCCTTTAGAATTCTCTTTATCTTTAACTTTTGTTATTTTAATTATAATATGTCTTGGTATAGGTCTGTTTGGGTTCATCTTGTTTGGGACCCTCTGTGCTTCCTGTACCTAGATATCTGTTTCTTTCTTCATGGTTTAGAAGCTTTCAGCTATAATTTCCTCAGATACATTTTTGATCCCTTTCTTCCTTTCTTCTCTTCCTGGGACCCCTATAAAAAAAAATGTTTATATGCTTAATGTTACCCCAGAGAGCTCTTAAACTGTTCTCTCTCTTTTTTTTTTAATTTGTTTTCCTTTTTGTTGTTCTGAATGGATGATTTCCATTTTCTTATTTTCCAGGTGACTTATGCATTCTTCTGTATCAATTAGTATTCTATTCATTGCTTTTAGTGTTTTTTATTTCAATTATTAATTTCTTCATTTCTAATTGAGTCTTTTTTATATTTTCTAGTTCCTTATTAAAATTCTCATGATGTTCATCTATTCTTTTCCCAAACTCAGTTAACACTCTTATTACTAATGTTTCAAATTCTTTATCTGGTAAATTATTTACTTATATTTCATTATTTCTTTCAGGGGGTTTCTCTTGCTCTTTCAGTGAGACCAGTTCCTCCACCTCTTCATTTTGATTAAGTTTCTCTGCCTGTATGAATTTAGGTGAAACACTTTCCCACTGAGGTCTTCAAGGGGTATCCTTATGTTAGAGCATCCCTATACAGATCCCTATATGAATGTGCCCAGTTCCTTTGATGGGAGAGCTGGATTTGACATGGATGCAAGTCACGTCTTTCTGCAGGGTATAATGAGAGCTATCATCTTGGCAGAAGGTTGGGCTGGAGATAGAGGGGCTAGAGCTGGAGCCAGGTGTGAGTTGGAGATTCCACTCTGCTCAGTGGCCATCAATGCCCTATCAGGGGTGGGGTCTGATCCCAAGTTGCTTAAACAGAAACCCTGAAGGTCAGACCCAATCTTGTTCTGTTCCCTTTAAGTGTGTGAGTTTCACCCTCCCAGTGCTAGGATGCTTGCCTCAGAGTGGAGTAGTCCTGAAGCAAGGGGCCCCATGAGGGCTCTTGGCTCATGTCAGCCACAAAGTTCTGAGCTTTCTCAGATGTGCTGCCTGTGTAGGTGCCTGTGTGGCTGAGCTTATCCTGCTCAGACATAGGTTCTAGTCCAAGTCCACTTTGTCTGTCACAGCCGATCATTCCCTCCAGTCTCTGCCACCCCCACCTGTGAAGCTACACCACAGGACAAGAAGGGCTCACATAGACTCTCAGGGTGTATCAGGGGGTTTGCTGTGGTGGACTGGCAAACTCTGGCATCAAAGTTCTAGGCTGCTTCTGATGCACCACTAGTTAAGCACCAGCAATGGCCACTGCTGCCCACCCAGGTGCTGCCATGATTCTAGGTCACCTCTGCATCCCATGGCCAAGCTTTTGCCTCAGTTCTGGCAGCTCTTTATCCACTGCCATGCTGCAACTTGCAGTAAACAAGACCAGAGCACTGGTTCAGCTCAGGCTGGGTTGCACACCAAAGCCGTCACAGGAAACCTGGCAGCCAATGGAGCAGTCTTCAATCTGCCCTCTCTGCCCTGCCTCAGGAGCAAGTCATTTTGTGCACACTCCTGCTCCTCGTGAGCAGAGTCCAGGCTTCCCACAGACTTCCCCTGTTAGACCCAGCAGTCCTTCTACCAGTCAAGTGGGTTCATCTCACTTGTGTAGGACCCCAGGACTTGGGCATGCAATTTGTGGCTCAAACCACTCAGTCCCCAGAGCAGGTGTCTGCCTGTGTAATCTCCCTTTTCCTCTGATTCTTCTCCCAGGACACAGGTCCTGACCTGATCACTTCCCTTTCCTTCCTACCAGATTGCATATGGATCTTTCTTACAGCGTTGGTTGTACAGGAGTCTTTCTGCCAGTTTCCAGTTAGTTTTCAGTGAGAATTGTTCCACATGTAGATGTATTTCTGATGAATTTGTGGGAGGAGGTGAGTTCCACATCCTCCTACTCTGCCATCTTGATCAATCTCCTAGGATTATGCTCTTTATTTCTCTTTTAGATAATTCATTTTCAGTGTGTAAAAGCACAACTGATTTTTGAATGTAGATTTTGTATTCTACAACTTTACTGAATTCATTTATTAATTCTGCAGTGTTTGGTGGATTCTTTAGGGTTTTCTATACATAAAATTATGTCATCTGCAAATAGAGACAATTTTACTTCTTTCTTTCCTATTTAGATGACTTTTACTTCTTTTTCTTGCCTTATTGCCATGGCTAGGACTTCTAGTAGTATGTTGAATAAAAGAGAAAAGACTGGACATCCTTGTTTTGTTCCTGATTTTAGCAGAAAAATTTTATCTTTTCATTGTTGGGTCTGATGTTAGCTATGGGTTAGTCATTTATTATGTTGAAGTATGTTCCTTCTATGCGTAATTCGTTGAGAGCTTTTTTCTTAATCTACTGATGTGATCATATGATTTTCATCCTTCTTTCTATTAATGTTGTGTACCACATTGATTAATACGTGGATGTTGGACCATCCTTGCATCCCACAGATAAATATTACTTTATCATGGTGTATGATCATTTTAATATGCTGATAAATTCAGTTTGTTAATATTTTGTTGAGAATGTTTACATATATATTCATTGGGGACATTGGCTTGTAATCATCTTTTCTTGCAGTATCCTTATTTGGTTTTGGTATCAGCATAATTCTGGCCTTGTGAAATTAGTTTGGAAGTGTTTCCTCCTCTTATTTTTAAAGAGTTCAAGAAGAATTGGCACTAATTCCTCTTTAAATGTTTGGTAGAATTCACCAGTGAAGGCATATGTTCCAGGGCTTTTCTTTTTCTGGAGGTTTTGATTATTGATTCAATCTCCTTTCTAATTATTTCTCTGTTAATATTATCTATTTCTTCCTGATTTATTCTTGGTAGATTGTATGTTTCTAGGAATTTATCCATTTCTTCTATGTTATCCAATTTGGTGGTGTACATTTGTTCATATCAGTTTCTTATGATCCTTTGGATTTCCATGATGTCAGCTTTAATGTCTCCTCTTTCATTTGTAATTTTATTTAGTTGAGTCTCTCTCTTTTTCTTGGTTTACAGCTAAAGGTTTGTCAATTGTGTTTAAATTTTCATGAAACCAGCTCTTCGTTTCATTGATTTATTTTCTATTGTCTTTATAGTCTCTATTTGCACTATTATTTATTTCCTCCTTTCTGCAAACTTTGTGCTTAGATTGTTCTTTTCTAATTCCATAAGGTGTGAAGTTAGTTCTTTGAGAGCTTTCTTTTTTTTAATATAGGCATTCATCACTATAAATATGCTTCTTAAAACTGCTTTTGCTGCATCATATAAGTTTTCTTATGTTATAGTTTTGTTTTTGTTTGTTTCAACATACTTCATTATTTCCCTTTTTATTCCTTCTTTGACCCATTGGTAGTTCAGGAGTGTGTTGTTTAAGTTTCACATGTTTGTGAATCTTTTTTAATTTTCCTCTTGTTATTGATTTCTAGTTTCATACCACTGTGGTCAGAAAAGATACTTGATATGATCTCAGCATTTTGTTTGTTTGTTTTTTGGTTTCTTGGAGGTTTTTGACAGTAAGGATGTGAAAGACATTTTTCATTGTAGTGTTTTTTCATTAGTTTATCTTTGTTTTTAATTTGTCTTGTGTTAAAACTTTTGAAATCTTAACCCAGTTGTAGAACAAAGGGAATTGTTTATCATGTTGCAAACTTTGCATAGATAAACTGTTTTTAATTGAGTTGTAATTGATATATAACGTTATGTTAATTTCAGGTATACAACATAATCTAATATTTGTATATATTGTGAAAGGATCACCACAATAAGGTCTAGATAACATTTGTCACCATACAAAGTTACAAACGTTTTTATTGTGATGAAGATTGTTAAGATCCATTCTTTTAGCAACATTCAAATATGTAATACAGTATTACTAATTATAGTCACCATGCTGTATATTGCATCCCCATGACTTATTTATTTTATAACTGGACACTGCTATCTTTGATTCCCTTTATGCTTTTGCCCATACCCCACCCTCTGCCTCTGGCAATCGCCAATATGCTGTCTGTATCAATGAGCTTTGGATTATTTTTTTTTATTCCACATATAAGTGAAATCATATGATACTTGTCCTTCTCTGGATAAGGCCCGTAGTGTCCACCCATGTTGTCACAAATGGTAATATTTCATTCTTTTTATTGCTGAATAGTATTCCATTGTATATATTATATATGTATATGTGTGCATTTGTGTGTGCCTGTGTGTATATGTGTGTATGCATGTATATGTGTATATATATATTATATATATATATTATATATATATAATTTTCTTTATCCATTCATCTTAAGATTTTATTTTTCTCAGGTTTGTTAAGTCTTGTTTTTTGGCCAAACATCTGATCTATTCTGGAGAATGTTATATGTGCACTTGAAATAATTTGTATTCTGCTGTTGGAGGGAATGTCATATATTTCTCTTAGGTTCATTTTTCTATAGTGTTATTCTGTAGTGTTTCCTTGGTGATTATCTGTCTGGATTCAACATCTATCCAATTTGAGAGTGGAGTATTGAAGGCTGCTACTATTATTGTATTAATGTCTATTTTTCCACTCAGTTCTGTTAGTATTTGCTTTAAATATATAGACATTCCAATGGTGAGTGCATATGCATTAACAATTGGGTTTTGTTTTAACTTCATTTTTTTTTATTAATTTTTTTTATACAGCAGGTTCTTATTAGTCATCCATTTTATGCACATCAGTGTATACATGTCAATCCCAACTTCCCAGTTCATCACACCACCATCGCTCCACCCCACGCCGCTTTCCCTCCTTGGTGTCCATACGTTTTTTTCTCTACATCTGTGTCTCAGTCTCTGCTCTGCAAACCGATGTATCTGTACCATTTTCTAGGTTCCACATATATGCATTAATATACGATATTTCTTTTTCTCTTTCTAACTTCACTCTGTATGACAGTCTCTAGATGTATCCACGTCTCTACAAATGACCCAATTTTGTTCCCTTTTATGGCTGAGTAATATTCCATTATATATATGTACCACATCTTTTTTATCCATTCATCTGTTGATGGGCATTTAGGTTGCTTCCATAACCTGGCAATTGTAAATAGTGTTGCAATGAACATTGGGGTGCATGTATCTTTTTGACTTATGGTTTTCTGTGGGTATATGCCCAGTAGTGGGATTCCTGGGTCATAAGGTAATTTTATTTTTAGTTTTTTAAGGAACCTCCATACTGTTCTCCATAGTGGTTGTATCAATTTACATGGCCACCAACAGGGGAAGAGGGTTCCCTTTTCTCCACACCGTCTCCAGCATTTGTTGTTTGTAGATTTTCTGTTGATGCCCATTCTAACTGGTGTGAGGTGATACCTCATTGTAGTTTTGATTTGCATTTCTCTAATAATTAGTGATGTTGAGCCGTTTTCATGGGATTCTTGGCCATCTATATGACTTCTTTGGAGAAATGCCTATTTAGGTCTTCTGCCCATTTTTGGATTGGGTTGTTTTTTTTTTAATATTGAGCTGCATGAGCTGTTTATATATTTTGGAGATTAATCCTTTATCCAATAATTTGTTTGCAAATATTTTCTCTCATTCTGAGGGTTGTCTTTTTGTCTTGTTTATGGTTTCCTTTGTTGTGCAAAAGCTTTTAAGTTTCATTAGGTCCCATTTGTTTTTTTTGCTTTTATTTCCATTACGCTAGGAGGTGGATCAAAAAATATCTTGCTGTGATTTTTGTCAAAGAGTGTTCTTCCTATGTTTTCCTCTAAGAGTTTTATAGTGCTCAGTCTTACATTTAGGTCTCTAATCCATTTTGAGTTTACTTTTGTGTATGCTATTAGGGAGTGTTCTAATTTCATTCTTTTACACGTAGCTGTCCATTTTTCCGAGGACCATTTATTGAAGACACTGTCTTTTCTCCATTGTATATCCTTGCCTCCTTTGTCATAGATTAGTTGACCATAGGTGCATGGGTTTATCTCTGGGCTTTCTATCCTGTTCCATTGATCTATATTTATGTTTATGTGCCAGTACCATAGTGCCTTGATTACAGTAGCTTTGTAGTATAGTCTGAGGTATGGGAGCCTGATTCCTCCGGCTCCATTTTTTTCCCTGAACACTGCTTTGGCTATTTGGGGTATTTTGTGTCTCCATACAAATTTTAAGACTTTTTTTCTAGTCCTGTAAAAAATACCATTGGTAATTTGATAGGGATTGCATTGAATCTGTAGATTGCTTTGGGTAGTACAGTCATTTTCACAATATTGATTCTTCCAGTCCAAGAACATGGTATATCTCTCCATCTGTTTGTATCATCTTTAATTTCTTTCATCAGTGTCTTATTGTTTTCTGCATACAGGTCTTCTGTCTCCTTAGGTAGGTTTATTCCTAGGTATTTTATTCTTATTGTTGCAATGGTAAATGGGAGTGTTTCCTTAATTTCTCTTTCAGATTTTTCATCATTAGTGTATAGGAATGCAAGAGATTTCTGTGCATTAATTTTGTATCCTGAAACTTCACCAAATTCATTGATTAGCTCTAGTAGTTTTCTGGTGGCATCTTTAGGTTTCTCTATGTATACTATCATGTCATCTGCAAACAGTGACAGTTTTACTTCTTCTTTTCCAATTTGTATTCCTTTTATTTCTTTTTCTTCACTGATTGCTGTGGCTAGGATTTCCAATACTATGTTGAATAATAGTGGTGAGAGTGGACATCCGTGTCTTTTTCCTGATCTTAGAGGAAATGCTTTCATTTTTTCACCATTGAAAATGATGTTTGCTGTGGGTTTGTCATATATGGCCTTTATTATGTTGAAGTAGGTTCCCTGTATGCCCACTTTCTGGAGAGTTTTTATCATAAATGTGTGTTGAATTTTGTCAAAAGCTTTTTCTGCATCTACTGAGATGATCATATGGTTTTTCTTCTTCAATTTGTTAACATGGTGTATCACCTTGATTAATTTTTGTATATTGAAGAATCCTTGCATCTCTGGGATAAATTCAACTTGATCATGGTGTATGATCCTTTTAATGGGTTGTTGGATTCTGTTTGCTAGCATTTTGATGAAGAATTTTGCATCTATAATCCTGATTGTTATTGGTCTGTAATTTTCTTTTTTGGTAATATCTTTGTCTGGTTTTGTTGTCAGGGTGATGGTGGCCTCATAGAATGATTTTGGGAGTTTTTCTTCCTCTGCAATTTTTTGGAAGAGTTTGAGAAGGATAGGTGTTAGCTCTTCTCTAAATGTTTGATAGAATTCACCTGTGAAGCCATCTGGTCCTGGACTTTTTTTTGTTAGAAGATTTTTAATCACAGTTACAATTTCATTACTTGTGATTGGTCTGTTCATATTTTCTATTTCTTCCTGGTTCAGTCTTAGAAGGTTATACCTTTCTAAGAATTTGTCCATTTTCTTCCAGGTTGTCCATTTTATTGGCATAGAGTTGGTTGTAGTAGTCTCTTAAGATGCTTTGTATTTCTGTGGTGTCTGTTGTAACTTCACCTTTTTCATTTCTAATTTTATTGATTTGAGTCCTGTACCTGTTTTTCTTGATGAGTCCAGCTAATGGTTTATCAATTTTGTTTATCTTCTCAAAGAACCAGCTTTTATTTTTATTGATCTTTGCTAGTGTTTTCTTTGTTTCTATTTCATTTATTTCTGCTCTGATCTTGATGATTTCTTTCTTTCTACGAAGATTGGGGGATTTTTTGTTCTTCTTTCTCTAGTTCCTTTAGGTGTAAGTTTAGGTGCTTTATTTGACATTTTTCTCGTTTCTTGAGGTAGGCTTATATAGCTATAAACTTCCCTCTTAGAACTGCTTTTGCCACATCCCATAGGTTTTGGATCGTTGTGTTTTCTTTGTCATTTGTCTCTAGGTATTTTTTGATTTCCTCTTTGATTTCTTCAGTGATCTCTTGGTTATTTAGTAACATATTGTTTAGCCTCATGTGTTTGTGTTTTTTATGTTTTTTTCCCTGTAATTCATTTCTAATATCATAGCATTGTGGTCACAAAAGATGCTCAATATGATTTCAATTTTCTTACATTTACTGAGGCTTGATTTTTGACCCAAGATATGCTCTATCCTGGAGAATGTTCTTTGCACACTTGAGAAGAAAGTATTATCTGCTGTTTTTGAATGGAATGTCCTATAAATATCCATTAAATCCGCCTGGTCTATTGTGTGATTTTAAGCTTGTGTTTCCTTATTAATTTTCTGTTTGGATGATCTGTCCATTGGTGTAAGTGAGGTGTTAAATTCCCCACTATTATTGTGTTACTGTCAATTTCCTCTTTTACAGCTGTTAGCAGTTGCCTTATGTATTGAGGTGCTCCTATGTTGGGTGCATATGCATTTATAATTGTTATATCTTCTTCTTGGATTGATCCCTTGATCATTATGTAGTGTCCTTCCTTGTCTCTTGTAACATTCTTTATTTTAAAGTCTATTTTATCTGATATGAGTATTGCTATTCCAGCTTTCTTTTGATTTCCATTTGCATGGAATATCTTTTTCCATCCCCTCACTTTCAGTCTGTATGTGTTCCTAGGTCTGAAGTAAATCTCTTGTAGACAGCATATATATGGGTCTTGTTTTTGCATCCATTCACCCCATCTGTGTCTTTTGGTTGGAGCATTTAATCCATTCACGTTTAAGGTAATTATCAATATGTATTGTTCCTGTGACCATTTTCTTAATTGTTTTGGGTTTGTTTTTGTAGGTCCTTTTCTTCTCTGTGTTTCCCACTTAGAGAAGTTCCTTTAGCATTTGTTGTAGAGCTGGTTTGGTGGTGCTGAATTCTCTTAGCTTTTGCATGTCTGTAAAGCTTTTGATTTCTCCATCGAATCTGAATGAGGTCCTTGCTGGGTAGAGTAATCTTGGTTGTAGTTTCTTTCCTTTCATCATTTTAAGTATATCATGCCACTCCCTTCTGGCTTGTAGAGTTTCTGCTGAGAAATCAGCTGTTAACCTTATGGGAGTTCCCTTGTATGTTATTTGTCATTTTTCCCTTGCTACTTTCAACAATTTTTCTTTGTCTTTAATTTTTGCCAATTCAATTACTATGTATCTCAGCATGTTTCTCCTTGGGTTTATCCTGTATGGGACTCTCTGTGCTTCCTGGACTTGGGTGGCTATTTCCTTTCCCATGTTAGGGAAGTTTTTGACTATAATCTCTTCTCATATTTTCTCGGGTCCTGTCTCTCTCTCTTCTCCTTCTGGAGCCCTTATAACATGAATGTTGTTGCATTTAATGTTGTCCCAGAGGTCTCTTAGGCTGTCTTCACTTCTTTTCATTCTTTTTTCTTTATTCTGTTCCGCAGCAGTGAATTCCACCATTCTGTATTCCAGGTCACTTATCCGTTCTTCTGCCTCAGTTATTTTGCTTTGATTCCTTCTAGTGTATTTTTCATTTCAGTTATTGTATTGTTCATCTCTGTTTGTTTGTTCTTTAATTCTTCTAGATCTTTGTTAAACATTTCTTGCATCTTCTCGATCTTTGCCTCCATTCTTTTTCCGAGATCCTGGATCATCTTCCCTGTCATTATTCTGAATTCTTTTTCTGGAAGATTGCCTATCTCTGTTTCATTTAATTGTTTTTCTGGAGTTTTATTTTGTTCATCTGGTACATATCCCTCTGCCTTTTCATCTTGTCTATCTTCCTGTGACTGTGGTTTTTGCTCAACAGACTGCAGGGTTGTAGTTCTTCTTGCTTCTGCTGTCTGCCCTCTGGTGGATGAGGTTATTTAAGAGGCTTGTGCAAGTTTCCTGATGGGAAGGACTGGTGGTGGGTAGAGCTGGCTGTTGCTCTGGCGGGCAGAGCTCAGTAAAACTTTAATCTTCTTGTCTACTGATGGGTGGGGCTAGGTTCCCTCCCTGTTGGTTGTTTGGCCTGAGGCGACCCAACACTAGAGCCTACCGGGGCTCTTTGTTGAGGCTAATGGCAGACTCTGGGATGGCTCAAGCCAGGGAGTACTTCCTAGAGCTTCTGTTGCCAGTGTCCTTTTCCTCACAGTGAGGCACAGCCACCCCCTGCCTCTGCAGGATACCCTCCAACACTCGCAAGTATATCTAGTTCAGTTCTCTATGGTGTCACCGCTCCTTTCTCTGGGTCCTGATGCACACACTACTTTATGTGTGCCCTCCAAGAGTGGAGTCTCTGTTTTCCCCAGTTCTGTTGAAGTCCTGCAGTCAAATTCCACTAGTCTTCAAAGTCTGATTCTCCAGGAATTCCTCCTCCCGTTGTCAGACCCCCATGCTCAGAAGCCTGACATGTGTTTCAGAACCTTCACTCCAGTGGGTGGACTTCTGTGGTATAAGTGTTCTCCAGTTTGTGAATCACCCACCCAGCAGTTATCTGCATTTACAATTGTTAAAACTCTTGAGGAATTGATTTCTTTATCACTATATAGTGACCTTGTAAGTCTCTTATGACTACTTTTATCTGAACGTCTATTTTATATGACGTAAGTGTAATCACTCCTGCTCTCTTTTGGTTAACATTTACATAGAATACCTTTTCCCTCCCTTCACTTTTAGCGTATGTGTGTCCTTAAATCTAAAATGAGTCTCTTGTAGGTGGCATATTGTTATATCTTGTTTTTTAATTCATTCAGCCACTATTTATTTTAATTATTGAATTTAGTCCATTTAAGTTTAAAGTAAGCAATGATAACTAAGGACTTACAATTGTCATTTTTTAAATTGTTTTCTAACTGGCTTCTAAATTTCTTTGTTACTTTCTTCTCTTGCTGTCTTCTTTTGTGGTTTCCTTTATGTTTCCCTCTGTGATATGCTTTAATACCTTTCTCTTTTATCTTTTGTGTATTTACTATAAGTTTTCTTTGTGGTTTCCAGGAAACTACATAAAACCTCTTATAGTTATAATGGCCTATTTTAAGATGATAGGAACTTATCTTCAATTACATGCAAAAACTACACTTTTACTTCTCCTCCTTCCACATTTTATGCTACTTTACATCATTTCCTATTCTGCGTCAATTAACAAATTGTTGTACTTGTTGTTTTTAATATCATGGTGTTTTAACTTTTATACTAGAGATAAAAGCAATTAACACACCACCATTACAGTATTAGGGTGTTCTGAACTTAGCTGTATATTTAATTTTACCAGTGGGTTTTATACTTGTATATGTTTTTATGTTATTACTTTGCCTCCTTTCATTTTAACTTGAAGTATTCTCTTTAGTATTTCTTGTAAGGCTTGACTAGTGGTAATAGATTACCTTAGATTTTATTTGTCTGGGAATGATTTTATCTCTTCTTAATTTCCCAAGCACAGATTTGCCAGATATATTCTTTATTAGCATTTTTTTCTTTCAGCACTTTGAATATATTATCCCATTCCCTCATGGCCTCTCAAGGTTCCTGCATAGAAATTTGCTGATAGACTTATAGCAGTTTTCTTCTATATGATGAGTTGTTTTTCTCTTTATCTTTTTGTCTTTGACTTTTAATATTTTGATTATTATGCATCTCTGCATATTCTTCTTTGAATTGATCTTACTTGGGGTTCTTTGGTATTCCTGTACCTGAATATCCATATTTCTCCCAGGATTTGGGAATTTTTCAGCTAGTATTTCTTGAAATAAGCTTTCTTCTCCTTTCTGTCTCCTCCTGAGATCCCATAATGTAAGTATTCATTCACTTTATGCTGTCCCATAATCGCATAGACTTTCTTTACCCTTTATTCTTTTAATTTTATTCCTCTAACTGGCTAATTTCAAATGATCTATCTTCAAGTTTTCTAATTCTCTCTTCTGCATGATCAAGTCTTTTGTTGAAGCAGTATTAAATTTTTCAGTTTTGTCATTGTGTTCTTCAGCTCCACTATTTCTGTTTTGTTCTTTTCATATTTTTTACTTATTAACTGATTTTGTTCATGCATTGTTTTCCTTATTTCATTTAGTTATCTGTGTTCTCTTACATTTCATTGAGTTTCTTTAAGATGACTGTCTTGAAGTCTTTCTGAGGCAAGTCACAGACTTCCATTTCCTTGGGTTCAGTTACTCAAGCTTTATCAGTTCCCTTTGGGGTATCATGTTTGCCTAATTTTTCATGATCCATTCAGCCTTGCACTGGTGTCTGTGCATATGAAGGAGAAAACACCTCTTCCAGTATTTTCTTTATGGTTTTGGCAGATAAGGACCTCCTGTCAGCTCCCCAGGCTGATGCAATTACCTCCAAAATTGCAGTCATGCTGAGTAGGAGCCAATTTCAGGGTTATCTCTTGGTCTGCAGTGGGGTACACAGTTGACAGACTTCTTACCAAGGGTTTGGTTGGGTGTGGATCCTTTCTTGTCCCTCAGTAGACGGGACTGCCTCCAATACCTTGTTAAGTAGGGTGGCCCCAGGACAGAGGTCTGCTTCAGGAGCCACACTTCAGTCCTTAGATGTTCTATTACCAAGTACACAGGTGGATATAGCTACCACCATGTCTCTGAATGTTTTTGCTGGATTGTTGGATGGGTCCATGGCTGAGGAGGACTGGCACTGGACTGTGGCTGAGATTAGCTGGAACCAATCCCCAGAGATGTTTTAGGTTTCATAGCCCAGATTGATGTCTGCAGATCTGGCTCTGGAGACATTAATGGGCATGTCTCCCACTACATCCTTTTGCCTTTGACTGCACCAGGGTATCACAATCTCCTATCTGGATCCCAAAGTTTACCTAAAAGCACTTTGTGAATGAATGTAAAATTATTGTTGTTCAGAGGGGATATGAGAGGGAGATATCTTATTTGATCATCTTGCTGATGCCAGTTCCCTAAGTGGTGTTATAAAGTAGATAAATGCATGCAGATATCATGATGTTGCTTCCTGAAAGATCATGTCCTACACCCACTCATAATGGCAGAAGTGTAGGTTTGACTATATTGAATCAGATAAGTCTTCAGTGGAACTTAATCCCAAGATTAACCACTGTGCAAATATTACACTAGTTGCCAAACCTGTTTGAAAATAATAGGACTCAAAAAATTTTTGAAGATGCAAATATATTAAGAGATTACTTTCTAAGAGTTCCAGATTATTTTTGACAGAATATTAGCAACAAGACAGGTTATAAACTGTCAAATACTATGTATCAGCAACAGATTTCTCCTGCCTATGGCTCAGCTATGACTTTGTGCACAGATTGTGGTATCCAAACTTCTGCCTTGTTTTCTATGCCTAAGTAAATATCATAATGATAACACTGGTAATCTGGGCCCTTTAATTCTGGAAATTGACCATTCTTGTCAATCCCTGCCTCCTCTCAAAGCTGAAGTTGCTTACCTGAACACTAATTCCAGGTAGTATTAGTTCGGGATGTTTCCAATACCATAACCTTCCTACCTTTTAGGAAACTTAAATGTGAAAAGCAAGTATGTCTTCACAAGTACTACAATACATGGTAAAATGTCAGTCAAGCTTACTACAGCTTACTAAAATGATTTACACGTTTGTCTCCCCCATTAGACTTTTAGATAATTAAAGAAAGGAACTGTCTACTAATAATTTTTGGTTCCCCTCCCCACTTCTTAAAAGAGGCATGGCATATCCAATCTGCTCTGACTGCTTGATGAATAAATAAATGAGTGGCTGCATTAACCAGCTTATAAATATATAAATCATTCATGAGTTTACAGAGCATCATATCTCCATTATGTTCTTTATCCTTCAAGCAGCCAAAGGCTCGTATTCACATCTCCATGTGATTTCTTTATGACCTTGTATATTTCTTTATATTTCTAATAGGCCTATCAGGACTATCAACAATAAAAGCCTGAAATAAAGTTACTCTCATTAGCAAGTAGAACCCCAATGGGCAGTACATGTGCAAACAGATATCTAAGAAGATACAATAGAATTAGCATACTCTGGACCCAGGAAACACCATGGCAATGAAGTGCAATTTATGAAAATTATGTGGCAATGTAGAAACCAATCCCTTCTGTCACTTAGCAAGATGAAGTAGCGTTCTGAATAGGAGACTTAGTAAAAGATGGGACTAAAGCAGAACGACAACAGCAGCAACAGTAAAAACAACAAAAGTAGCTTGTGTGTTCCTGGGACCAGAGCATTCAATTTTTCTAATTTGTGCCTGACAAGTCAGAATGCATAAGTAATACGACTAGGGTTATCACAGTGAATAGTAACATACATATGGTCCTGGAAGAAGAAATATCAAAGTTGAGCCCTAAAGGTCAGATTGTACAGATTAATGTTGGTAAAAGCTGAGAGCCAGGTAACAGACACAGAGAGCTGGAGAGTAATTGGCTGCATCATAAAACAGAGACTGTTGTGGAAAAGGGTGAGACAGGGGTCTGATTATCAAGAATTCTGTATGCCACAATGAGAAGCTTGACTTCAGAGAAGAGCCATGAAGAATATTTCTTCCAGTTCCCATCATAATTATCTCACCCAGAGGAATGAGGAGAGGAGAGCACATGACAACCTAAACATTCAGAATTTCATACAGAATATTGGTGAAGGAAAACACTAAAGTCCTATCAAATATATACCCATTTAGATGTGTATGTTTTGCTTTAAAATGTGTAGTAAATTAGAGATAATTTTGAGACCGGATAAATAAAAGCTTTGATTTCCAGAATTAATATAACTTTGTCTCCCTAAGCAAGTTTTTTTTATTTCTAGGTAAATATCAGTCCCCAGTTTTTCAGACAGGGCTTTAGGGATACACGAGCCAGTAAGAGGTATGCCACTGCTTCTTCTGTAACAACCTTGGGGAGAGGCACACAGGCATAGCAGTCCCTCCCCTGAAAGAAACTGCAGGGGACAGTACAGGAGCATAAGAACCAACCACAAACCCAGACCCTGGTAGTCACTGCAGCGTATCCTACTGGTGACATCCTGAGACTAAACCTGCTCCTCTAGATCTCCCAGGAAGAGTCTTGGGAGGAACCTGTGCATGCATACCATGATCCAGAAGAAGCCATAGTCTTCTCAAGATGAGATGGTCCTAGACCAGAAGCATAGCCTCCTATGGACCCATGCATAGGAAAATAGTCTCATAGTGGAGCTTTAACACCTAATATATAGGGTTCTCATCCTCTTAAGTTTCTCTTGTTGAATGTGCTTAGTATATGCCTACAGAGAATAAGGAGGATTTGAAACTGTTTCTACCTGTCCAGATTCTTTCCACCAATTCACAGGGGTCCTTTACACCAACAACTGTTGGAGTATCTTAAAGAGGAAAATATGCAATTAGGTAATTCGATTATGATACATTAAATCTTCTATGTAAGACAAAGTATAAAGATTTTAGATATTTAAAAGTCAAAAGAAGAAGTATAAACATCTCTAATTTGTGTCAGAAGAATAAGGACAAATCTGTTAACTCTCAAAATAAAACTTTAAGAAAAAAAAAAAAGAAGGAACTGACTACAGATGGTCCCCGACTTATGATGATTTGATTTACAATTTTTTGACTTTTCAGTGGTACAAAAGCAGTACACATTCAATAGAAACCATACTCCATATTTTCAATTTTGATCTTTTCTTAGGCTAGCAATATGCCCTATGACTCTTTCATAATGATGGGCAGTGGCAGCAGAGCCACAGGTCCCAGTCAACCACGCAATCATGAGAGTAAACAACCAATACAGTTACAACCATTCTGTACCCATACAACCATTCTGGTTTTCACTTCAGTATAATATTCAATAAATTACTTGAGAACTTTAATACTTTATTATAAAATAGGCTTTGTGTTACATGATTTTGCCCAAGTGTAGGCTAATGTAAGTGTTCTGAGCACATTTAAGGCTAGGCTAAGCCATGATGTTTGGTAAATTAGGTGTATTAAATGTATTTTTGACTTGTGATACTTTCAACTTACAATGTGTTTATCAGGACATAGCCCATCATAAGTCAGGGAAGATCTGTACTCAAATATATCAAATATTGATTTCCCTCTATTCTTCTACCTAAACCATTGTTGCTATAACCAGTAATGTTCTCCCAGGATTTCTTTTGGGAAACAAAGAGGCAGGTGCATATTTGACTTCCCTCCTACTCCACAGATGACCAAATGAAGAGGACAGGCTGAAATCTGTGACTAACTAGCCCACCAAGCACCAAAGACATGTATTTATTTTGAGAATGCCCTGACAGGGGCAGGCATCGGCTGTGAGCAGTGTATATTTTATGATCATTGTACTATCTGCAAATTACCCTAGTATGAAAGGTTCTTTTTCATTACCCATCACAAGTGAGAAAAATCTGATCCTCCCTGAAATCTTGGATCTGTGGGAAAATGAAGGAGTATATTTTGCTTTAGGTACACTTTGTTACTTTTATATTTTTTTCTTTTTATAATTTAATTTTTATTTTCTATTGGGGTATAGTTGATTTATAATGTGTTAGTTTCAGGTGTACAGCAAAGTTGTTCAATTATACATACACATATATCCATTCTTTTTCAAATTCCTTTCCCATATAGGTTATTACAGAATATTGAGTAGAGTTCCCTGTGTAATACAGTAGGTCCTTGTTGATTATCTATTTTACATATAGTAGTGTGTGTATGTTAATCCCAAACTCTTAATTTATCCTTCCCCTACTCCCCCACCTTTCCCCTTTGGTAACCACAAGTTTGTTTTCAAAGTCTGTGAGTCTGGTTACTTTTATTTTTTTTAATTGGAGTATAGTCGCTTTACAATGTTGTGTTAGTTTCTACTGTACAGCAAAGTGAATCAGCTATATGTATACATATATCCCATATTTTTGGATTTCCTTCCCATTTAGGTCACCGCAGAGCACTGAGTAGAGTTGCCTGTGCTAGACAGTAGGTTCTCCTTAGTAATCTATTTTATACATAGTATCAGTAGTGTATATATGTCAATCCCTATCTCCCAATTCATCCCACCCCCTCTCCCCCCTTGATATCCATACATTTGTTCTCTACATCTGTGTCTCTATTTCTGCTTTGCAAATAAGATCAATACCATTTTCTTAGATCCCATATATATGCATCAGTATATGATATTTGTTTTTCTCTTTCTGACTTACTTGACTCTGTATGACAGTCTCAAGGTCCCGCCACATCTCTAAAAATGACCCAATTTCGTTTCTTTTAATGGCTGAGTAATATTCCATTGTCTATACGTACAACATCTTCTTTCTCCATTCCTCTGTTGATGGACATTTAGGTTGCTTCCATATCCTGGTTATTGTGAATAGTGCTGCAGTGAACATTGGGGTACATGTGTCTTTTTGAATTATGGTTTTCTCTGGGTATGTGCCCAGTAGTGGGTTGCTGGGTCATATGGTAGTTGTACTTTTAGCTTTTCAAGGAACCTCCATACTGCTCTCCATAGTGGTTGTATCAATTTACATTCCCACCAACAGTGCAAAGGGTTCCCTTTTCTCCACACCCTCTCCAGCATTTATTGTTTGTAGATTTTTTGATGATGGCAATTCTAACTGGTGTGAGGTGTTATCTCATTGTAGTTTTGATTTGTATTTCTCTAATAATTAGTGATTGACAATCTTTTCATGTGCCTCTCAGCCATCTGTATGTCTTCTTTGGAGAAATGTCTATTTAGGTCTTCCACCCATTTCTTGATTGGGTTTTTGTTTTTTTTGATATTGAGCTGCATGAGCTATTTATATATTTTGGAGACTAATCCTTTGTCAGTTGCTACATTTGCAAATATTTTCTCCCATTCTAAGGATTGTCTTTTTGTATTGTTTATGGTTTCCTTTGCTGTACAAAAGCTTTTAAGTTTCTTTGGGTCCCATTTGTTTATTTTTGCTTTTATTCTCATTACTCTAGGAGGTGAGTCAAAAAAGCTCTTGCTGCAATCTATGTCATAGAGTGTTCTGTTTGTGTTTTCCTCTAAGTTTTATAGTGTCTGGTCTTACATTTAGGTCTTTAATCCCTTTTGAGTTTATTTTTGTGTATGGTATTGGAGAGTGTTCTAATTCATTCTTTTACATGTAGCTGTCCAGTTTTCCCAGCACCACTTATTGAAGAGGCTGTCTTTTCTCCATTGTATATGCTTGCCTGCTTTGTCATAGATTAGGTGACCATAGGTGTGTGGGTTTACCTCTGGGCTTTCTACCCTGCTCCATTGACCTATATTTCTGTTTTTGTGCCAGTACCATACTGTCTTGGTAACTGTAGCTTTGTAGTATAGTCTGAACTCAGGGAGGCTGATTCCTCCAGCTCCATTTTTCTTTCTCAAGATTGCTTTGGCTATTCATGGTCTTTTACGTTTCCATACAAATTGTAACATTTTTCGTTCTAGTTCTGTAAAAAATGCCACTGGTAATTTTATAGAGCTTGCATTGAATCTGTAGATTGCTTTGAGTAGTATAGTCATTTTCACAATATTGATTCTTCCAGTCCAACAACATGGTGTCTCTCTCCATCTGCTTGTGTCGTCTTTGATTTCTTTCATCAGTGTCTTAATAGTTTTCTTCATACAGGTCTTTTGCCTCCTTAGGTAGGTTTATTCCTAGGTATTCTTTCTGTTGCAGTGGTAGGTAAGATTGTTTCCTTAATTTCTCTTTCTGATCTTTCATTGTTCATGTATAGGAATGCAAGAGTTATCTGTGCATTAATTTTGTATCCTGCAACTTCACTAAATTCATTGATTAGCTCTAGTAGTTTTCTGGTGGCATCTTTAGGGTTTCCTATGTACAGTATTATCTCATCTTCAAACACGGATAGTTTTACTTCTTCTTTGCCAATCAGATTCCTTTTATCTTTTTCTTCTCTGGTTGTCATGGCTAGGATTTCCATAACTATGTTGACTAAGAGTGGTGAGAGGGGGCACCCTTGTCTTGTTCCTGATCTTAGAGGAAATGCTTTCAGTTTTTCAGCACTGAGAATAATGCTTGCTGAGAGTTTGTCATATATGGCCTTTATTATGTTGAGGTAGGTTTCCTCTATGCCCACTTTCTGGAGAGTTTTTATCATAAATAGGTGTTAAATTTTGTCCAAAGCTTTTTCTGCATCTATTGAGATTATCATATGGTTTTTACACTTCAATTTGTTAATATGGTGTATCACATTGATTGATTTGTGTATATTGAAGAATCCTTGCATCCCTGGGATAAATCCCACTTGATCATTGTGTATGATCCTTTTAATATGTTGTTGGATTCAGTTTGCTAGTATTTTGTTGAGGATTTTTGTGTCTATATTCATCAGTGATACCGGCCTGTAATTTTCTTTTTTTGTGATATCTTTGTCTGGTTTTGGTATCAGGGTGATGGTGGCCTCGTAGAATGAGTTTGGGTGTGTTCCTCCCTCTGCAATTTTTTGGAAGAGCTTGAGAAGGCTGGGTGTTAGCTCTTCTCTAAATGTTTGATAAAATTCTCCTGTGAAGCCATCTGGTCCTGGAATTCATATATTGGAAGATTTTTAATCACAGTTTCAATTTGATTACTTGTGACTGGTCTGTTCATATTTCCTATTTCTTCCTGGTTTGGTCCTGGAAGGTTGTACCTTTCTAGGAATTTGTCCATTTCTTCCAGGTTGTCCATTTTATTGGCATATAGTTGCTTAGAGTAGTCTCTTATGATCTTTAGTATTTTTGCAGTGTGACTTCTAACTTCTCCTTTTTCATTTTGAATTTTATTGACTTGAGTCCTCTCCCTTTTTGTCTTGATGAGTCTGGTTAAAAGTTTATCAGTTTTGTTTATCTTCTCTGCTATTGTTTTCTCCATTTCTATTTCATTTATTTCCACTCTGATCTTTATTATTTCTTTCCTTCTACTAACTTTGGGTTTTGTTTGTTCTTCTTGCTCTAGTTGCTTTAGGTGTAAGGTGAGGTTGTTTATTTCAGATTTTTCTTGTTTCTTGAGGTAGGATTGTATTGCTATAAACTTCCCTCTTAGACCTGCTTTTGCTGCATCCCATAAGTTTTGGGTTGTAGTGTTTTCATTGCCATTTCTCTCTAGGTATTTTTTTTGTTTCCTTTCTGATTGCTTCAGTGATATCTTGGTTATTTAGTACCATATTGTTTAGCCTCCATGTGTTTGTGGTTTTTCCGGTTTTTCATGTAATTGATTTCTAATCTCATAGCACTGTGGTCGGAAAAGATGGTTGATGTGATTTCAGTTTTCTTAAATTTACTGAGGTTTGATTTGTGAACCAAGGTGTGATCTCTGCTGGAGAATGTTCAGTGTGTACTTGAGAAGAAAGTGTATTCTGCTGCTTTCAGAGGGAATGTCCTATAAATATCAATTAACTCTATCTGGTCTGTTGTGTCATTTAGAGCTTGTGTTACCTTATTAGTTTTCTGTCTGATGATCTCTCCATTGGTGTAAGTGGAGGGTTAAAGTCCCCCACTATTATTGTGTTACTGTTGATTTCCCCTTTTATGGCTATTAGCTTTTGCCTTATGTATTGAGGTGCTCCTATGTTGGGTGCATGAATACTTACTATTGTTATATCTTCTTCTTGGATTGATTCCTTGATCATTTTGTAGTGCCCTCTCCCTCTTTTTCTTGATGAGTCTGGCTAATGGTTTATCCATTTTTTTTATCTTCTCAAAGAACCAGCTTTTACTTTTATTGATCTTTGCTATTGTTTTCTTTGTTTCTATTTCATTTATTTCTGCTCTGATCTTTATGATTTCTTTCCTTCTGCTAACTTTGGTTTTGTTTTTTCTTCTTTCTCTAGTTCCTTTAGGTGTAAGGTTAGATTGTTAACTTGAGATTTTTCTTCTTTCTTGAGGTAGGCTTGTATAGCTATAAACTTCCCTCTTAGAACTGCTTTTGCTGCATCCCATAGGTTTTGGATCATTGTGTTTTCATTGTCATTTGTCTCTAGGTATTTTTTGATTTCCTCTTTGATTTCTTCAGTGATCTCTTGGTTATTTAGTAACGTATTGTTTAGCCTCCATGTATTTGTGTTTTTTATGGTTTTTTTTCCCTGTAATTCATTTCTAATCTTATAGCGTTGTGGTCAGAAAAGATGCTTGATATGATTTCAATTTTCTTAAATTTACTGAGGCTTGACTTGTGACCCAAGATGTGATCTATCCTGGAGAATGTTTCGTGTTCACTTGAGAAGAAAGTGTAATCTGCTGTTTTTGGATGGAATGTCCTATAAATATCAATTATATCTATCTGGTCTATTGTGTCATTTAAAGCTTCCATTTCCTTATTTATTTTCATTTTGGATGATCTGTCCATTGGTGTAAGTGCTATGTTAAAGTCCCCCACTATTATTGTGTTACTGTCGATTTCCTCTTTTATAGCTGTTAGCAGTTGCCTGCCTTATGTATTGAGGTGCTCCTGTGTTGGGTGCGTATATATTTATAATTGTTATATCTTCTTCTTGGATTGATCCTTTGATCATTATATAGTGTCCCTCCTTGTCTCTTGTAACACTCTTTATTTTAAAGTCTATTTTATCTGATATAAGTATAGCTACTCTAGCTTTCTTTTGATTTCCATTTGCATGGAATATCTTTTTCCATCCCCTCACTTTCAGTCTGTATGTGTCCCTAGGTCTGAAGTGGGTCTCTTGTAGACAGCATATATATGGATCTTGTTTTTGTATCCATTCAGCAAGCCTGTGTCTTTTGGTTGGAGCATTTAGTCCATTCATGTTTAAGGTAATTATCGATATGTATGTTCCTATGACAATTTTCTTAATTGTTTTGGGTTTGTTTTTGTAGACCCTCTTCTTCTCTTGTGTTTCCCAGTTAGAGAAGTTCCTTTAGCATTTTTTGTAAAGCCGTTTTGGCAGTCCTGAATTCTCTTAGCTTTTGCTTGTCTGTAAAGCTTTTGATTTCTCCATCGAATCTGAATGAGGTCCTTGCTGGGTAGAGTAATCTTGGTTGTAAGTTTTTCCCTTTCATTCACTTTAAATATATCCTGCCACTCCCTTCTGCCCTGCAGAGTTTCTGCTGAAAAATCAGCTGATAACCTTATGGGGTTATGGGGATTCCCTTGTATGTTATTTTTCCCATGCTGCTTTTAATATTTTTTCTTTGTGTTAAGTTTTTGTTATATTGATTAATATGTGTCTCAGTGTGTTTCTCCTTGGGTTTATCCTGTATGGGACTCTGCACTTTCTGGACTTGATTGACTATTTTCTTTCCCATTTTAGGGAATTTTTTGACTATATTCTCTTCAAATATTTTCCCAGACCCTTCCTCTTTCTTTTCTTCTTCCAAAACCCCTAAAATTCAAATGTTGGTGCGTTTAATGTTGTCCCAGAGGTCTCTGCGACTGTCCTCAATTTTTTTCATTCTTTTTTCTTTATTCTCCTCCATGGCAGTTATTTCCACCATTCTATCTTTCCAGGTCACTTATCCATCCTTCTGATTCAGTTATTCTGCTATGATTCCTTCTAGTATATTTGTCATTTCACTTATTGTATTGTTCATCACTGTTTGTTCATTCTTCAGTTCTTCTAGGTCCTTGTTAAACATTTCTTGTATTTTCTTGATCAATGCCTCCATTCTATTTCCAAGATTTTGGATATCTTTACTATCATTATTCTGAATTATTTTTCAGGTAGATTGTCTATTTTCTCTTCATTTATTTGGTCTTGTGGGTTTTTACCTTGCTCCTTTATCTGCAACATATTTCTCTGTCATCTCATTTTGTCTCACTTACTGTGTTTGAGGTCTCCTCTCTGCAGACTGCAGGGTTATTTTTCCTCTTGCTTCTGGTGTCTGCCCCCAGTGATGTTGGTCCAGTGACCTGTGTAGGCTTTCCGGTGGCAGCGATTGGTGCCTGCGTTCTGGTGGGTGGAGCTGGATCTTGTCCCTCTGATGGGCAGGACCTTGTCAGATGGTGTGTTTTGGGGTGTCTGTGAGTTTGGTATGACTTTAGGCAGTCTGCCTGCTGATGGGTGGGCTTGTGCTCTTGTCTTGCTTGTTGTTTGGCATGAGGTGTCCAGCATTGGAGCCTGCAGGCAGTTGGGTGGGGCCAGGTCTTAGATTCGAGATGGAGACCTCTGGGAGAATTCTTGCCAGCTAATATTCCCTGAGGCCGGAAATTCTCTGGTGGTCCAGCATCCTGGACTCAGCGGTCCCACCCCAGAGTCTCAGGCCCAACCCCTGGCTGGGGAACCAAGACCCCAAAAGCTGCATGTCACAGCAATAAAGGGAAAAAATGGGGGGGAAGAAAACAGATGAAAACAAGCAGAGAAACAAATCCCAAGACAAATAGCCAAGACAAAAACAAACAGCAATAACAGCAATTTTTAAAAAAAGACAAAAAAAAACTCAGACAAATGGTAAAAGCAAAACCAAAGAAAAACACACAAAAAGAAACAAAAACAAAACCAAAGAAAACAAAAAACAAGAGAACAACCAGACAAACAAAAGAACCCAAAAACAAAATCAAACAATTAAAAACAAAACTAACAAAAGCACAAAACAAAACACAAAACCAAAGCAGAATGCAAACTGGAGAATAAAGCAAAGAAAACAAAACAAACAAAAATGATTTAAAAAGGAAAGAAAAAACACAGAACAATGAAATAGCAAAGTAAAAGTAGAAATATAAAAAAATAAATAATATATTAAAAAAATTTTAAAACAAGAAAAAAACAAACAAAACCCTGCAAAAACTAAATAAAATATAATTAAAAAATAAAACCAACAACAGAACAAATCAAAACATAATAAAAATAATAGTAATAATAATACTTTCCTATGGTCTCTGCTGTCAGTGTCCTTGCCCCCCACTGTGAGCCACAGCCAACCTCTGTCTCCCCAGGAGGCCCTCCAATGCCTCTAGGTTGGTCTCTGGACCCACTGTGGGCACTGTGGGGCCTCTCAGACTCTGATATGACCCTACTCCCTCATGTGTTGCCCCCAAAGTCTACAGCTGCCAAAGCTAGACCAGTTTCATTTGTGGGAACACTCATTGTTCAGATACTCCATAGACACAGCGTCTACCAAGCTGACTGCAGGGATTTAATCTGCGGTTTGTGCAGCTGACAGAAATATCTTTGTTCCTCTTCCTTAGTTGCCCCACCCCTGGGGCTCAGCTGTGGTTTTAGCCCCATCTCTGTGTTTGGGCCACCTACAGGAGTCTGCTCCCAAGGCTGCCCTTGAGCATTCAGGTCTGCCCCAGTGAGGACAGGACGCAGAGATGGCATGGTTGCCTGGGTTGCAGGAGCCCCAGCAGTGACAGGAGCACGGGGAAGGCAGCAGCCATGGGTATGAGAGATCTGGTCCTAGTGGGAGCCTATTCTAGTGCCTGGCAGCAGGTGCACAAGGGCCAGCCCTGGTATGGGCTTTTTCTAGTGCCCAGTGGCAGGCACGCAAGGGCCAGCCCTGGCAGGGCCCTTTTCTAGTGCCTAGGGTGGGCAGGGGCAATGCGTGAGTTGAAAGAGGCTAAAATGGTGGCTCCACTCTCTGCAGGTCTTTCAACAGTGGTGACTTGCTTCCATGCCAGTCTGGGTTTCCTCCACAGGCATTCCCAGTTACAGATTTCCTCCCTTCCGTCCCCTCAGGCCATTTCCCCGCAGCCAACAGCAGTCCTCGCCCCGGGTTTGCTCTCTAATCCCCACGATTCATCTCCTAGCCCATGCTCACCAGCAGATACACGTCCCAGTCCGGGGCATGCAGGGCCATGGCATGGACTGCCTGTGTAGTTCTCACTGTCCTGTCTGCCGCAGACCAGCCATTTCATCCTTTTCTGAAAGCTTCAGATGCTTCCCTTCTGTCCCAACCAATTTCCCCATCAGTGAGGGGGTTTTCCCAGATGTAGGAACCTCACTTCTTCTTCAGCTCCCCCCAGGGGAGCAGGTCCCGTCCTGCTTCCTCTCCTCTCCTTTCTCCCTTTTTTCTTTCATCCTACCCAGTTATGCGGGGATTTTTATTGTCCTTTCTGGTGTCAAAGGTCTTCTGCTAGTGTTCAGCCAGTATTTTGTGACCATTGTTCCATCCATAGATGTATTCTTTTTTTTTTTTTTAAAGAAGATGTTGGGGGTAGGAGTTTATTAATTAATTTATTTGTTTTTGCTGTGTTGCATCTTCGTTTCTGTGTGAGGGCTTTCTCTAGTTGTGGCAAGTGGGGGCCACTCTTCATCGCGCTGCGCGGGCCTCTCACTATCCCAGCCTCTCTTGTTGCGGAGCACAGGCTCCAGACGTGCAGGCTCAGTAGTTGTGGCTCATGGGCCTAGTTGCTCTGCGGCATGTGGGATCCTCCAGAACCCATATCCCCTGCATTAGCAGGCAGATTCTCAACCACTGCACCATCAGGGAAGCCCCATAGATGTATTCTTGATGCATTTGTGGAGAGAGATGAACTCCATGTCCTCCTACTCCTCCACCATCTTGAAAACCGCCTACTTTTAAATATAAATGAAAGAATATGTCATTGAGTAACTGTATGAACTTGGGAAAATCACTGAATCTCTGAGCCTGTTTTCTCATCTTTATAATGAAGATAGCAAGATAGTTGGTCTAAGGATCAAATGAGGTGGTGTATATAAAACACCTCATACAGTGGCTAACTTATAAGAGCCACCAAATGGTAATACCTCAACACTTTCCACTCTTCCTATTTGTCACTAGTTAGTGTAAGACAAAATAGAGCAGATTGCTAAGAAGATGCAGATGCTATAATATGTTCTCTGTAGCTTATTGCCAGGAATTTTCAGCCAATATTTTTCTTCCTCCATTTCCAGATGGCTTGTTTCTGAAAGTAAGTTGCATGTTTTCCCTAGCTATCTATCCTTAGAGAATTCCTTATCATCAAAGGTTTGTAAGCTGAAGTACCCTTCTTTTTTTTTGTTTTTTTGTTTTCCTAAGAAATATTTTTTACACGTCTGTCCTTTGTCTAAAGTTTCCTTCCTCTTTTTTGAAGCAAAGGCTTACCCAGGTTTCCTTAACCATTTCCTTGTGGCTCCTCCCCTTCTCTGTGCTTGGACAGAAAGATGGACATTTGCAGATGTCAGGACACCAACCATATCCTGACTTGTCCCTGCCCTCACCATCCAGAGACAGCAGCAACCTACTGCCTGAGGGAGAAAAGAGGAATTTGATTTTCAGTCAATTAATTGTGTCAGATTTTCTCTCTTGGAAACAAAATTGGTAGGGAGGAGAAAGTTCTTGGGAGCTTATCTAGAGTGTCTCTTTTGAGCCAAACAGAAAAAATAACTGTTTTGATTTAACCAAAAAATTAATATGTTTATTATTACTATCAGATACAACCAGAACATTTCACCTGTTTATCATCCTGATAAACTGCCACTATAAATTCATTGTCCTAGCTTATCCTCCACTTCTTCATGTCTCTGAACAACTTTTTGCTCTGCCTATAATGAACTTTTCCCTCTTCTTCAGCTGGAGAAGTCCTAGTACATTTATTCATTCAATAAGCCTTTATTCAGGGAAACGTCTGGCTGGATGTGTGGGTGTGCGATTCACCAGGACACAGAAGGTGATGATGAGTTGCAGCTGAGAGTAGTAGACATTGCCTAGAGAGAAACGTCAGTGGTGAGAATGAGATCAAGGATGTTTCCTGGGAAACATCCATATTCAAGCTTCTTGAAAGAGAGATCAACATTTGATATCTCTATTCATCTCCCAGCACATTTGTGGTTGACTGATGCTGATTTCGTGCATCAGCCAGACTGCCTCCTCCAGGCTAGGGCACCATCCCTGGATTCTGTGTGTGCTGGCTGCTGAAAGCTCACAGCTGCTCCACTTCTCCAAAGAATTGCCCTCAGCCAACAGCAGTCACTTTGCTGTGTGGGGTTAAACTGATACCCTCAAGGAGAGGCCCACGTCCTGTGACTGACACAACACTGGGGAACAAAAGGCTGGCTCCCTTACTGTTTCATGTTTCCACACCTTTATTTTTACTCTCTCATCCTCCTAGACCACCTTCACCCGTTCCTCACCCTAGGTATCACTTCTAAAGAAAACATTCCTGAAAACAGACTTACCCAGCCAGGCTAAGTGCTCTCTGTTGTGTCCCTTGCCCTTCACTCCTTTCTTCTGTCATTTCACTATGTTGCAATTGTCTAATCATGGGTTTGTTTCTACACTAACCTGGATGTGCCTGGGTGGTGGAAATGTCTGATTCACCTTGGAATTCCTAAATCAGGAATACTTTGTGGTTCATATCATTTGTTTAATAAAACTTTGCTGATGTCACCAGCCCTGAGCGCCCCCCCCACTCCAGACTCCCATAGCCAGCTGCCCTGGGACCCAGCCCCACACATCAGCAGGCCAGCAGCCACCACAAAATGCAGGATCTGTCTATCAGCTGGGCTTGGAACCAGACCTGCCTACCATCATATTCACAGTAGTTGCCCCACTCCTCAGAGCAAGGGCCCATATGGTCTGCATAGGGGCACCACTAGAGCATACAGCTCTAGTGACCAGAGGGGAGTGTGCTTCTAGACCCCATAGGATGTTTCCTACATAATGCCACTTCTCCAAGATCAGGAAATGTAACTAATCTTCCATTAAAAAATAAATTAAAAAGCACAGAAAATTAGGCAAAATTGGGAGACACGGGAATATGTTCCAAATGAAGGAGCAAGGCAAAACCTCAAAAGAAGAACCAAGCAAAGTGGAGATATGCAATCTACCTGATAAAAGAGTTCAAGGTAAACCCAAAGGGAGTCATAGGAAAGAAATAATAAAAACTAGAGTGGAAATAAATAAAATAGAGATTTAAAACACATAGAGAATATCAATAAAGCTAGAAGCTCATTCTTTGAAAATAAAAACAAAATTGATAAACCTTTAGCCAGACTCATCAAGAAAAAAAGAGAGAGCCCAAATCAATAAAATCGGAAATGAAAGAGAACACTAAAGGACACTACAAAAATAAAAAGAATCATGAGATTACTATGAACAGTTATGCACCAATAAAATGTACCCCTATGTTAATTGCAGCATTATTTGCAATAGCCAAGATATGTAAACAATGTAAGTGCCCATGAGTAGATGAATGGATAAAAATGTGATAAATACATATATGTTTCTCAGCCATAAGAAAGGATCAAATCTTGTCATTTGCATCAATGTGGGTGGACCTAGAGGTTATTATGCTAAGTGAAATAAATCAGAGGAAGACAAATACTTTATAATTTCACTTATGTGTGGAATCTAAAAGACAAAACAAATGAGCAAACATAAGAAAACAGAAACAGGCTCATGCAGGGAACAAACAGGTGGTTGCCAAAGGAGAAGGAGGCTGGGGGATGAGTGAAATAGTCAAGGGACATTAAAGAGGTACAAACTTGTAGTTTCAAAATAAATGAGTCACAGGGATGGGATGTTCAGCATAGGGATATAATCAATAATATTGAAATAACTTTGTGTAGTGACAGATGGTAACTAGACTTATCATGGTGATCATTTTGTATTGTATAAAAATGTCAAGTCACTATGTTTTACACCTCAAAGGAATATAATATTGTAAATCAATTATACATCAATTTTAAAAGTTTGTTGTGTCAAGGAATGAAGAAATAAGTGATTCTCTGCTAAAGTGCTGCTTATGTAAATATTTAATAGTTTACCTTGGCCTAAAAGACACAGAGTCTCTGTCATCAGATAAGGTACTTGCCAACATCTTTAATTTTTTTAATGTTTATGTTTAAATGAAAGAGCGTGCTAGGGCTGTAAATTAATTTAATGAGAAAATGCATATGATAACAATGAAGATACTGGCTGACATAAGAAGAACTCAGCGTCAGTTTAATAAATCAGTGAACTGGAGGTGATTCCCCATAAAAATCTTTCACAGATTTTTTTCAAATAAAATATCCATGAGACTATGGGAAAATCACGTAGCCCCTTCCTATATCATCAGCAAGATACCACGTTTTTTTCTTTCCTACCAACTCTCTGCTTCCTGTGCTACCATAGTCTACTCTATACTAAGACAATTTTCAGAGAGAAATCATCACCAAATATCCCATCAGACTTATATTTATACAATATCACCTTCCCTGAATTGTGCCTTAATATATTTCTCTAACTATAACTGTACTAAGTACCTTCTTTATCACACTACTGAACTCCTAGAAAGCAAACTTCAATTCTCATAGAGCTGATAATCCTTAATCGTCACCCAAGACTCAAAGACATCTAAGCAGTTTGGAGCCTGAATTGTGGAGATCCAGACCAATGAGAAGACTCCCACCACATGCCTCATTCTCTGCTTTGCTAATACCTAATACCTTTTACATTAGAGATCCACAAACATAGAAACAGCTAAATGTAGGCTTTCACTGACACAAGCAGTTCACAGAGCTAGGTTGACAGGAGGGACCCACTACCATTTCAACCTTTCGTGTCTAGTAGATTTTGACAAAATATTTTTCGATTCTGACTTTCATCTGAGCCACATGAACATACCTTTATATTTTAATCTTGATTCAGAGAATATCATGTTTCTCTTCCCCTCATTTCTCAAGGTAGTTAGGTTTTCTTGCTTTGGACCATCCAAGTTCTTAAACAGATGCTTAGTTTTAGCATTCATACAAAGGCCATTGTCAAAGAGTTCTTGGGTCCTCCATATGCTTTATTTCCTTTGGATTTATGCATCTCTCATCTCTTCTTTCTCCAGTGCCCTAAGGCCAAATCTTTTGTAACAGATGTTCATTCTAATTTTTAAGTGGTCTTTAATTCAAACGTGAGTTACTCTCTCTCTTCCCCTTGACTGTCAGCAATGAGAATAAGCAGAACAAGGCAACCTGAAGGCACTACTCTCCCTTTTACCAAGAGTCACATAAATCCAGCACTAATGGAAAGGGAGGGAGCAGTCCTTATCACTATGTTGAAATTTAATCCAGCAATCAACTCAACCTCTCAGCAAAGTTGCATGGCTATTAAGCTTAATAGATTTGAACTTCAAGGCTTTTCAGATCCTCAGACCCCTGATTGTAATCATGTTAACATGTAAACATCATTAAGAAAGTGGAGATTTAATAGCTTTACTGAGGATTTTCATTTAAAAAATGCTTATTCCATACTTTAATTACATTCAGATGCCATGGTCAACTTCCAGTGTACTCAGGTATGTCTAAAACAACAAACACAAAAATATACAGTTACATAGACATCCATGATGTTAAATGAATAACTGACACATTATTCAGACAGTACAGAACAAATTCACTTTTGCCTCTCCCTGTCATTACCTATCTCATGTAAAAGTGGAATATGCCTTTTTTTTCAAATCTATGATCTGAATTACCCAGGTAATAGCTTCAATTTTCCTTATTTAAAATCTACACCCAAAATAGGAAGTGTTACCTGAAGTTTTCAAATAGACATTACATATGCTTTATTCCACTGGCATTTTTTTCAGGATGCTTCCATAACATCCAAATATTTATATAATAATTCATTTTGGTGGAGTTTTTATGAACCCATATTTTCAGTTATTCAACAACATTCATCAGCCACTGGTCAAGTTCTTTCTAAGTGCCAGTCCTAGAGATAGAATGATGAGCAAGAAGAAGAAATTTTCTTGTTCTCATGAAGCTTACAGTAGAGAGTGGGAGACAAATACTAAGTATATAATGACACCAATGAATGTATACTTATCAACTGTGATGTTTCCTAAAGAAAATGCATATGCTTTCTTGAAAATATAAAACAGAGGAACCTGACTAAACTGTTGGTTTTTCTAAGATGACATTTGTTCTGAGCTCTAAAAGATGAATGAGCGTTAAGAAGACTGTGAGTGGAGTGAGAGGCAGAAAGGGAACAGGCCATGTTCAAAGGCCTGACAGAGACCACTGTGGCTGCAGAGCAAAGAAAAAGAAGAGTGGACTGTTCTAAGCAGAAGCTAAAACATAAAGGCCTTAAAGCCATGTTAACATTTGTAAAAGATCAGGCTGGCTGGAATGTAGAAATTGTACTGGGTTGCAGGGCAGGTTTTGGAGCTGTCCAGGTGCGAAACGATAGTGACCTTGGCCTTATTAGCAAGATCTGAAAATACTGATGGCTCAAAAAGTATGGACGGGGATGTGTCCAGATGGTAACACCTTTCCTATCATTGGTAGACAGCATTAGTATAAATAGTATATAGAAGGTAAAGAAAGTGCCTTAGTGCTTAGAGCCCTGAGATTCAAACTTATATCATGGGACAGTTGTAACAGACTTGACTCCAATTTTCCTTCCTATAACCCAAGGACATTTTCCACACTCTCAATGAAACTGGTACAACTTTTCAGGCACCTTGCCTGGGAACCCTCTTATTTCCATCCACAAAGAGGGTATTACTGATTGGGAATGGCCCAGTCTCTGTACTATAGCACGCTAGTGTGCCATGAATGAGTTACTGGTTGCTGCAAGGAAATGATCCACTCAGGCCTTACGGGCCAAGCCAGGACCTAGGAGTGTAGGAACTAAGTGTAAAATCTTGTTGCTGCCAGCGGCCTCATCTGAACATCCCACAGGGGCACCCCATGAGGAGTGTCCCTAAAGGGGTGTCTGGTGATTCCTGCTAACAGCAAAGTGGAAGCAAAATCCAGCACTTGCTGCTTTGTGTTGAAGTTCTGATTGAACCAAGGAGGTACTGTTCCACCTGGGCACCCATTTCAGCAGCCAGCTGCCCAGTGCTGTCATTGTACACAAGGGGTCATGGAGCTGCTGGAGAAGTTCCTATTTCAGATGCCCAAGGAGTATGCATACAGCCCAAGAAGCATTAGTCTGGGGGCTGGGGGGAAGGAAGGAAGCCACTTTTGGCCTCCTGTAATAATGGTTATAGGAGGTGGACCCAAATATTTATTTTTGAATTTTGGCTAATTTAGCATTTAAAGGCATCCAAGGCTGATGCAGGGTGACTGCTTCTGTAATGTCTGCATGAAAATTATAAATTCATCACTAATTTGAAATTGGATCCAAAATCAATTTTGTATTAATGCAAGAATCTTTAACATTGTACTCATCAATGGAAGAAAAATAATTTATAATAGCATGTAAAATACAGCATCAGTTGTTTAAAATTTTTAAATGAGTTCAAGAAAAAAGTTTTATATATTAACTGCTTATGCAAACTGTTTCTCAATGATGGTATAATCATTGGAGAGATAGTCTCTCCATGTAATCACTGGAGAGGTAATCACTGAAACAGGAATTATATGTAACCTATCTAAAATAAAACAGAAAAACTCAATTTTCTCCAAAATTTGCGACATTTTATCAAAATCCAATAGTCATGTGTTCCTTAAAAATTTGTAATTTATTTTTATAATTATATGCCACCAGACACCGTATAGATGCCCTTAAATCTCTTTCAGCTTACCTAAATGTACTCTATCATATTTGTGTGCTTCCAAAAGGTTGTTTAGATCCCATAATGGCAGATGGTAAATAAAAAAAAAAAAAAACTTTACTCCTGGACCCATATAGTTTGAGAATACGTGTGTTTGTGTTTTGTTACTTTCATCTGTGCCCACCCAATTTTCCTTGATCACCTTCCATAGATCCCTGGCACCTTAAGATCCAAAAAGAGAATTATATTTCCTTCTTCCTTCATATTTCTGATCAAATTATTTTAGTGACTGAGAAAAGTGTATGAAATCCCACTGGCAGCTATTATCAGAAAGACTAAGCCTCAAAGTATTTAAGTCAGGACTATATAACACAAATGCAACCCAAATACCAAAGTTTCTTGATACCTGCAAAGGAAATATTAAGGAAAAATGCTTTATAAATATGACTCTAAAAACAGAAATATCAACAGATTAATCAGATTCATTTACAAACATTTTTGTGAGTGGATAAATAGTGGTTTCAATATACAGTATTGAACTTTGTCAAGAATACAAATTCCAGAAAATTCATCACTCTTGCAAACGTTCAGGTAGAAAATAGTTGGAGATCTGGGGGTTTTTTTAAACATCTTTATTGGAGTATAATTGCTTTACAGTGTTGTGTTAGTTTCTGCTGTATAACAAAGTGCATCAGCTATATGCATACGTATATCCCCATAACCCCTCCCACTTGCATCTCCCTTCCACACTCCTTATCCCACCCCTCTAGGTGGTTGCAGAACACCCAGCTGATCCCCCTGTGCTATACAGCTGCTTCCCACTAGCTATCTATTTTACATTTGGTAGTGTATATATGTCCATGCCACTCTCTCACTTCATCCCAGCTTATACTTCCACCTCCCCATGTCCTAAAATCCCATTCTCTATGTCTCTGTGTTTATTCCTGTCCTGCCCCTAGGTTCATCAGAACCATTTTTTTTTTAGATTCTATATATATATATGTGTGTTAGCATACAGTATTTGTTTTTCTAATTCTGACTTACTCCACTCTTTATGACAGACTCTATGTCCATCCACTTTACTACAAATAACTCAATTTCGTTGCTTTTTATGGCTGAGTAATATTCCATTGTATAAATGTGCCACATCTTTTTTATCTATTCATCTGTTGATGGACACTTAGGTTGCTTCCATATCCTGGATATTGTAAATAGTGCTGCAAAGAACGTGTGGTACATGACTCTTTTTGAATTATGGTTTTCTCAGGGTATATGCCCAGTAGTGGGAATGCTGGGTCATATGGTAGTTCTATTTTTAGTCTTTTAAGGAACCTCCATACTGTTCTCCATAGTGGCTATACCAATTTACATTCCCATCAACAGTGCAAGAGGGTTCCTTTTTTTCCACACCCTCTCCAGCACTTATTGTTTGTAGATTTTCTGATGATGGTCATTCTGACCGGTGTGAGGTGATGCCACATTGTAGTTTAGATTTGCATTTCTCTAATAATTAGTGATGTTGAGCATATTTTCATGTGTTTGTTGGCACATGAAACACATGAATGTCTTCTTTGGAGAAATGTCTATTTAGCTCTTCTGCCCATTTTTGGATTGGGTTCTTTGTTTCTTTGATATTGAGCTGCATGAACTGCTTGTATAAATTGGAGATTAATCCTTTGTCAGTTGCGTCATTTGCAAATATTTTCTCCCATTCTCAGGGTTGTCTTTTCACCTTGTTTATGGTTTCATTTGCTGTGCAAAAGCTATTAAGTTTCATTAGGTCTCATATGTCTATTTGTGTTTTTATTCTCATTACTCTAGGAGGTGGCTCAAAAAGGATCTTGCTGTGTTTTATGTCATAGCATGTTCTGCCTATGTTTTCCTCTAAGAGTTTTATAGTGCCTGAACTTGAATTTAGGTCTTTAATCCATTTTGAGTTTATTTTTGTGTGTGGTGTTAGGGAGTGTTCTAATTTCATTCTTTTACATGTAGCTGTCCAGTTTTCCCAGCACCACTTACTGAAGAGGCTGTCTTTTCTCCATTGTATATTCATGCCTCCTTTATCAAAAATAAGGTGACCATATGTGCATGGGTTTATCTCTGGGCTTTCTATCCTGTTCCATTGATCTATATTTCCGTTTTTGTGCCAGTACCATACTGTCTTGATAACTATAGCTTTGTGGTATAGTCTGAATTCAGGGAGCCTGATTCCTCCAGCTCTGTTTTTCTTTCTCAAGATTGCTTTGGCTATTCATGGTCTTTTGCGTTTCCATACGAATTGTCAAATTTTTGTTCTACTTCTCTGAAAAATGCCTCTGGTAATTTTATACAGATTGCACTGAATCTGTAGATTGCTTTGGGTAGTAGAGTCATTTTCACAATGTTGATTCTTCCAATCCAAAACCATAGTATATCTCTCCCCCTGTTTGTATCATCTGTAATTTCTTTCATCAGTGTCTTATACTTTTCTACATACAGGTCTTTTTTCTCTGTAGGTAGGTTTATTCCTAGGTATTTTATTCTTTTTGTTGCAGTGGTAAATGGGAGCATTTCCTTAATTTCTCTTTCAGATTTTTCATCATTAGTGTATAGGAATGCAAGAGATTTCTGTGCATTAATTTTGTATCCTGCTACTCTACCAAATTCATTGATGAGCCCTAGTAGTTTTCTGGTAGCATCTTTAAGATTCTCTATGTATAGTGTCATGTCATCTGCACACAGTGACAGTTTTACTTCTTCTTTTCCTATTTGGATTCCTTTTATTTCTTTTTCTTCTCTGATTGTTGTGGCTAAAACTTCCAAAACTATGTTGAAGAATAGTAGTGAGAGTGGGCAACCTTGTCTTGTTCCTGATCTTAGTGGAAATGGTTTCAGGTTTTCACCATTGAGAACAATGTTGGCTGTGAGTTCGTCATATATGGCCTTTATTATGTTGAGGTAGGTTCCCTCTATGCCTACTTTCTGGAGAGTTTTTATCATAAATGGGTGTTGAATTCTGTGAAAAGCTTTTTCTGCATCTATTGAGATTGTCATATGTTTTTTATCCTTCAGTCTGTTAATATCGTGTATCACATTGGTTGATTTGCATATATTGAAGAATCCTTACATTCCTTGGAAAAATCCCACTTGATCATGGTGTATGATCCTTTCAATGTGCTGCTGGATTCTGTTTGCTAGTGTTTTATTGAGGATTTTTGCATCTATATTCATGAGTGATATTGGCCAGTAGTTTTCTTTCTTTGTGACATCTTTGTCTGGTTTTGGTATCAGGGTGATGGTGACCTCATAGAATGAGTTTGAGAGTGTTCCTCCCTCTGCTATATTTTGGAAGAGTTTGAAAAGGGTAGGTGTTAGCTCTTCTCTAAATGTTGGATAGAATTCGTCTGTGAAGCTACCTGGTCCTGGGCTTTTGTTTGTTGGAGGACTTTTAATCACAGTTTCAATTTCTGTGCTTGTGATTTGTCTCTTTATATTTTCTGTTTCTTCCTGGTTCAGTCTCGGGAGGTTGTGCTTTTCTAAGAATGTGTCCATTTCTTCCAGGTTGTCCATTTTATTGGCATATAGTTGCTTGTAGTAATCTCCCCTGGTCCTTTGTATTTCTGCAGTGTCAGTTGTTACTTCTCCTTTTTCATTTCTAATTCTATTTGAGTCATGTCCCTCTTTTCATTGATGAGTCTGCCTAATGGTTTATCAATCTTTTTTATCTTCTCAAGGAACCAGCCTTTAGTTTTATTGATCTTTCCTATTGTTTCCTTCATTTCTTTTTCATTTATTGCTGATCTGATCTTTATGATTTCTTTCCTTCTGCTAAGTTTGGAATTTTTTTTGTTCTTTTCTCTCTAATTGCTTTAGGTGTAAGGTTAGGTTGTTTATTTGAGATTTTTCTTGTTTCCTGAGGTATGATTGTATTGCTATAAACTTTCCTTTTAGAACTGCTTTTGCTGCTCCCATAGGTTTTGGGTAGTTGTGTTTTCATTGTCATTTGTTTTAGGTATTTTTTGATTTCCTCTTTGATTTCTTCAGTGATATCTTGCTTATTTAGTAGTGTATTGTTTAGTCTCTCTGTGTTTGTTTTTTTTACACATTTTTTCCTGTAATTGATATGTAGTCTTATAGCGCTGTGGTCAGAAAAGATACCTGATATGCTTTCAGTTTTCTTAAATTTACCAAGGCTTGATTTGTGACCAAGATATGATCTATCCTGAAGAATATTCCATGAGCACTTGAGAAGAAAGTGTTTTCTGTTGTTTTTGGATGGAATGTCCTATAAATATCAATTAAGTCCGTCTTGTTTCATGTATCATTTAAAGCTTCTGTTTCCTTATTTATTTTCATTTTGGATGATCTGTCCATTGGTGAAATTGGGGTGTTAAAGTCCCCTACTATTATTGTGTTACTGTCAATTTCCCATTTTATATCTGTTAACATTTGCCTTATGTATTGAGGTGCTCCTATGTTGGGTGCATAAATATTTACAATTGTTATATCTTCTCCTTGGATTGATCCCGTGATCATTATGTAGTGTCCTTCTTTGTCTCCTGTAATAGTCTTTATTTTAAAGTCTATCTTGTCTGATATGAGAATTGCTCCTCCAGCTTTCTTTTGATTTCCACTTGCATGGAATATCTTTTTCCATCCCCTCACTTTCAGTCTGTATGTGTTCCTAGGTCTGAAGTAAATCTCTTGTAGACAGCATATATATGGGTCTTATTTTTGCATCCATTCACCCCATATGTGTCTTTTGGTTGAAGCATTTAATCCATTTACATTTAAGGTAATTATCAATATGTATGTTCCTATTACCATTTTCTTAATTGTTTGGGGTTTGTTTTTGTAGGTCTTTTTCTTCTCTTGTGTTTCCTGCCTAGAGAAGTTCCTTTAGCGTTTGTTGTAAAGATGGTTTTGTGGTGCTGAATTCTCTTACCTTTTGCTTGTCTTTAAACGTTTTAATTTCTCTGTCAAAACTGAATGAGATCCTTGCTGGGTAGAGTAATCTTCGTTGTAGGTTTTTCCCTTTTATCACTTTAAATATGTCCTGCCACTACCTTCTGGCTTGTAGAGTTTCTGCTGAAAAATCTTCTGTTAACCGTATGGGGATTCCCTTATATGTTATTTGTTGCTTTTCCCTTGCTGCTTTTAATATTTTTTCTTTGTACTTAATTTTTGTTCGTTTGATTAATATGTGTCTCAGCGTGTTTCTCTTTGGGTTTATCTTGTATGGTACTCTCTGTGCTTCCTGGCCTTGATTGACTATTTCCTTTCCCATATTAGGGAAATTTTCGACTATAATCTCTTCAAATATTTTCTCAGTCCCTTTCTTTTTCTCTTCTTCATCTGGAACCCCTATAATTTGAATGTTCATACATTTAATGTTATCTCAGAAGTCTCTGAAACTGTCCTCAATTCTTTTCATTCTTTTTTCTTTATTATGCTCCCTGGCAGTTATTACCACCATTTTATATTCCAGGTCACTTATCTTCTGCCTCAGTTATTCTGTTATTGATTCCTTCTAGAGTATTTTCAATTTCAGTAATTGTGTTGTTCATCACTCTTCATTTGCTCTTTAGTTCTTCTAGATCCGTTTAAAATGTTTCTTGTATTTTCTCCATCCTCTTTCTGAGATTTTGGATCATCTTTCCTATCATTACTCTGAATTCTTTTTCAGGTAGGTTGCCTATTTCATCTTCATTTCTTTGGTCTTGTAGGTTTGTACCTTGCTCCTTCGTCTGTTACATTTTTTTTTTGAATGTGTGGTCCTATGTCCCTCTCTTACTGGTTGTTTGGTCTGAGACATCCAGCACTGGAGTTTGCAGGCAGTTGGATAGAGCTGCATCTTGGTGCTGAGATGAGGACCTCCAGGAGGCCTCACTCTGATTGATATTCCTTGCAGTCTAAGTTTCTCTGTTAGTGCAGCAGTTTGGACTTGGAGCTCTCACCACAGGAGCTCAGGCCCAACCTCCAGCCTGGGAACAAAGATCCTCCAAGCTTCGTGGCATGGTAATTAAAAAAAAAAAAAAAACAGGAAGAAAGAAAGAACCAAAGGAGCAATACAATATCAAAGAGTAAAAAACAAAATAAAATTAGAAACATAAAACTATATTAGGAAAAATGAAACCAAAATGGAACAACTGTTTGCTCGGGGCTCCTCCCATACCCTTAGGTGTCGGTGTTCCCACACCAGTGCCTGGTAGGTGCTCTATTTGTAAGGAGACGTGAATTCCTCATCCTCCTAGTACACCATCTTTGAGATCTGGATGTTAGAAAATCAGTAAGTGGAGAGCCATTTGTATTCTTAATAGTACAGAACTGAATAGTAGCAAATACTTCATTTCGATAACAGACAGGTTCCACAAAGTACTCCAGTGCATTTAAAGTGAGCCAATCTAATCACACCATACTGGCTGCCCAGAAGAAAGATCAAGAAAATGCTTGAAGTGAAAGAGGGGTTGACCCTCTGGAGACTTTGGGCAAAGTGACATAAGTGCAGAAATTTGGCTGTGGCAGCTATGATGTTGAAAAGAATGATATGCTTTCAATTTGAAGAGAAACACTTGTCCATTGGATGGTGCCCTAGAAACTGTATAACATGTTTGTGGCTAATTGTTCCCGGAACAAAATGGAAAATCAGTTGGATCAAAATGTCCATGATTTTCTTTTTTGCCAAAGTTCAAATATATATTAGTTCTCTACAAAACATTGTCATTTAGTCACAAGCTGGATCTTTTGGGTAGTGCCATAAATAGTTTTTGGAAAGGTAATACAGCCAGGGTGCCAAACATAATGTGGAGTATAACCAGAGCAGGTTATGATTGGCTCCAGTGCTTCTGAGATGGGTGAAAGGAAGTGCTTTTCTGATTTTATGATTGGAAATTGTGCCTTTCTAATTTGATAACTCAAGCAAACTTGAACAGGATTTCTCTTTCCCTGGCCTGATCAATGTTCATACAGATCACCATGCAGTTCATTTAGCAGTTGAGATAAATGCCTAATATAAAGAACTCTATTCTGAGACCCACGATAAGTGTGTCACAGACCCACTTCATTTCTTTTCACATCTCTGTGCTGTTGAAAGAAAGCCCTAACTTCCCCCAAGTCTTTGATTACTTAACATGTTTAGAGTATGTTGACCACAATCCTAGAGAGATATGGCAAGCCTTATGTTAGTACCTAACTTCATAAAGAATGTGATGTTTAAAAAATCCTAAAAGATGAGGAAGATTCTGATGTGCAGAGATGTAGAGGAAATGTATTCTTAAAGAAAGGAATAAGCTTTGAAACATATGAACATGGATTGTGAAAAGAGAACCAGTAGTCTTGTTTCTGTTGTATCAGAAGAGAAGTCTTTGTCTTTGCAAAGGCAAAATTAAGAAGTAAAGATGGAAAAGGAGAATAAAGCTATACTGAACCAGGCTCTGAAATCACCAGGCTGAGGAATTTGAACCTCACTCTGTAGGCTATGAGAGACCATCAAATATTTTTACATAGAAAAATAACAATGATTAAATCATATTTGAAAGGTTTATCTTAGATAAAGAGATAAACTAGAAGCAAGAATAAAACTTAGGATGTGTTCTTTAAAAATGCTAATGTGTTGTAATGAAAGTCTAAAGTAGAGCAATATGAACACTAGAGAACAAACATTGAATGCGAAAGGGATTTGAAGTAAGAAAATCAACAGGATATAGCAATTAACTGGATAAGATGAAGGCATAAAGAATAAAGTATGATAGGTCTTCAGCCTAAGTCGCTGAGAAGTTGGTAAAACCATTAATACAATAAAGGAAGATCAAGGGATCTGGTTTGGGAGATAAGATGATGACTCTTTTTGAGACTCTACATTGAAGGTGCTGTTGCTATATGAAGGTGCTTAATAGGTAGTTAGAAATTTATACCTGTAGCTCAGAAAAGTGATTCTGCTGCATTAAGGTAATGATTGTTGCTTTGAAGTGGAAGGGATCCCTGAAGGACACAACCTTGAAAAACACCTATTTGGGTCAGGAAAAGGTAGAGCTATAGAGCATTACAGAGAAACTGTGATCAGAAAAGAAGAGAATTCGTTGTAACAGCACCTATAAACTCAAGAGGCAATGGACTGAACAGTGAGGAAGCCAGACAGCATGAGACTAAGCTTAGGTATATACCAGAGAGTAGTGGAAATCCCAGATATATACTTCTCCTTCCAGAAGTTTGGAAAAGGGGGAAAATAAGGATAAGGCAGTGTTTGAGGAGATGGCAAGTAAGTGGAAAGTTTTGGAGTGATTTTTTTGGAGAAAGAGGAAGAAATAGGGATTGACAGAGATTTTATCACATATCCCAAAAAGGAGACAAGAATGTGCAAAATTGAATTCATGGTAATTCCCTCCATCACTTTGTAAGCCTTGTCCCTTTGTAGAATTCCTTGTCTCAAAGAAAGGGAAGCCAAAGACCTAGAAGTCATCGCTGGTATTCCTCCCTCCTTCATTCCACATATCTAATTCTTTACTGTCAATTGTACCTCTTAAATAGCTCTCAAATCCATCTATTTCTCTCTTTCATCACACATCCCAATTTCTATGATCATAATTTTTCTTCTAGACCATCTCAGTAACCTCTTAGTTTCCCTATGTTCATTTCTATCCATCTTTAGTCTGTTCTATATACGTTAAACAGAGTATGAAATCCAACACTAATTGTGTCACTCAGATGCTTAAGATAATCAAATAGCTTTGCATTTCCTTTAGAATAAATTCTAAAATCAAAAAACAAATTTTAACATCATCTACAAAGTCCTCAGTAGTGTGTGTTCTTGACTATCTCTTCAGTCTTATCTGGTACTCCTCTCCTGAACATTCTGTGTGCTCCTGCTACATGGGCCTGTCTTCTGTTATTCATATTGATCGTTCCTCTTCTTGCCATATGGCCTTTGCACATCTTCCTTTTGTGTAGAATGTCCTCATTTTGTCTGGTTCTTGCCTACCTGTCTTCAATTTAATTGTCACCCCCTCAGGGAAATTTCACTGACCTTTCTAAGTCAAATATACTCTTATAGTACCAGAAGCCTCTCCCTTCCAACTCTTATTATTATTCTCCCATTCAACAAATCTTTACAGAGTGCCCAATATGTGTCAGGTACAATTCTGGGCACTTGGGATATAACAGTGAACAAAACAAAGTCCCTGTGCTCATGGAGCTTTTCTTCTGATAAGAGGAAGAAAGCGATAAATAAGCATATCACCGTGTAAGAACAGATGGTGATAAATACTATTTAAAAAAATGTAATAGGGCCAGAGGATGGAAAATGATAGTCAGGTACACTTTTGGATAGAGCAGTCAAGAAATACCTGCTGATAAAGAAATAGTTGAGATAGCTTCTGAGGGAAGGTTCTAGATAATACTTAAACCTATGGGACTGTGTTACATCACTTGGGAAATAGATGCAGATGGAGGAACAGAGAAGAGGCCCAAGGAATGAAAAATAAGGCCCTCCACTGCTTAGAAATTGAGAAGAAGAGTCTTGGGCATCACGTGAAATTGACAAGAAACAGTCAGGAAAGTAGGAGAAACAAAGTCACATCCCAGGGGTTACTGAAAAAAGGAGCTATTTAATAAGACAGTATAATCAACTTTTTCAAATGATTCTTATGGAATCCAAACTCCATAAGGGCAAGAATTTATTTTCTCTTTTGTTTGCTTTTCTAGCCCGAGTACCTGAAACAGTGCTGGCACATGGCATTTGCTCAATAACATTTGTTAAATGATAACCAGTCATAGGATGAGGACTAAGATGTGAACATTGGATTTAGCAATGTGGAGGTCAGGTCATGGGTAACCAGGTCGTGAACAGTTTGGGTGGTGTGGTAGGATCAAACGCCTGAGCAGAGTGAGTTTAAGATACCATGGGAGGGGAGAAAGCAGAGAAATTGTCCTTATCTGTGTTCTTCAGTGTGTGTTTCCTTCCTTAATTACATAAAGGCTTGCCATATAATCACAGTGCCTGGCACATAACAGACATTAGGTTATATTTTTATATGAATAAAATACAAAAACCAGAAACAGGGGCAGAAAATAAGACAATTCTGCAGTTACATAAGCATAAAGTACTCAGAACATAGGGAAGGTGATACTGAAAAAGAAAGGAAGGTGAAATATGGTATAAGCAAATAATTTAGCAGACCTGGTAGATAATTATATATATGAAGAACAAAATAATAGAGAACGTAGAATAATTAAGATGTCAACACAAAAAAGCGTAAGTGAGGAGCTGGTTATTAGGGAAAATATAAATTATGTTTTGAACCACCGAGTTTAAAGACTGGATGCACTAAGATGTGATTAAAAAAAGAGCATGGGACCAGATGGAGAGAGGCCTGGATACTATGCCCAGATCTGTCATTAGCTAGCTGTGTAAGTTTAGGACAAACATTCTGCCAGATCTCAGTTTTCATCATCTGTAAGATGGGGTGAGGCAGAGTGGAATACACTTCTTCTAGCTGCATTAACTTTGATTCTATGAAAAAAGTTTGTATGTAAGATGACCTATTCTCAGGCACAGTTAGTGCTAGAGTATAAATGTGGGTATAATTATCAAGTAGGTAATAGTTGGAATTCAGAGATTATTTGAGTTTGGATGGAGGATAGAGCTCCATGTGTCATTCACTGGCTCCACATGGAGATCCAACCACAAGCTTGGCTTCCTTCCCACTGTTTTCTGACCTATTCACTTGGCCATTGCTGACAAAGAGGAAGTCCACAGTTAGAGAGCAGCTGTTCTCAGGAGGGGTGGGGAGACCACAACAACTGAATTAAGAAAATAAGGGAATTGGGAAATGGATACTACGGCTAAAAAGAAGTAAAATTGAAAATGGTTCTCCCTTGAATGATTTGAATACAGAGGAATTTTTAAACCTGCTTAAGAAGAACTTAAGAATATTTAGCCTCATAGCAAAAATCGTATTCAATCTGTCCCCAGAAAAGATGAAAATATCTTTTCTGTATATGTCATTGAGATATCCATAGAATTTTCTATTGTGGAGGATTTGTGGACTTGGATTTTATATGCATTTCTGTGACTAAAAAGAATGTATGTTGGTATTTGGTGAGCACAGATATAGACTAGAAAAATTTTCAGGTTGTAGCAGCCTGGTTTGCCATCAATAATCGAAATCCACCTAGTAAGTAAAGGGAGCAGTAAAATGACCAAAGGAAATGAGGACATTAACAAGGAGAGAAAAGAGGGGAGATGTAGAGTACAGTCCTGAAATAACAAAGGATTACCTGCGTTACATAACTCCTGGTAGTTCCTGTTCTCCAATTCACTGTGTTCCATTAGTAATTATGTTTATGTATTTAAAATAAAAATAATCAGCTGATAGATAACTGTCGCTATTCACTAAAATATATTTTTAATAAAATGGTATATTTTTCATATATGGCATATACAATTATATATATGCCATAGGACCTTGGCCAGCTCTAGGTCTACGTAACATGACACCAGGTTAGGTCACCACCCCTGAAAGAATTTACTAAGAACTTCTCTCTCCCGCCGCGGAGCACAGGCTCCGGACGCGCAGGCTCAGCGGCCATGGCTCACAGGCTTAGCCTCTCCGCGGCATGTGGGATCTTCCCCAACCGGGGCACGAACCCGCGTCCCCTGCATCGGCAGGCGGACTCCCAACCACTGCGCCACCAGGGAAGCCCAGATAGATATACCTTTAATGTTCCACACTCAGAGAAGCAGAACCAGTAGAAATAAAAAGGAATAAGAAGCTTCTCTGGGAACCATGTCATGTAATTGATATTTTTAGGAAAATCTATTGACTATCTGCTGTGTGAAAGGTGTGTGAAAGATACTATGGGAGAGAATAGAACAGACTCCAATCCAAAACATCACCTGCACATATACATGATTGGAAACAGTCACTTGCAGTGTGATTACTGAACAAGATGAGAAGACAGGAGCTTTCCCTATTTTAACTTTTATTATACTAGATTAATAGCTGATAACTACAAAAAAATATTATAATAGTATGATAATTAAAATTCAAATTATTAAGATTAAGGAGAAACTTTGAAGAATACAGAAACAGGATTAGAGAGAACCCTGAGAGACAAAGGTATTCGTGAAAAGCAAAGATACCAGGATAAAAGGAGAGCAAGGGAAGATTACAATTCACCTCAACTTCTCTCATTATTCAGCAAACATTTATTAAACACACGTTAAGCTCTAACCTCTGGCTAGGTGCTGAGGTTACAAAGATCAACAAGATACAATTCTACACTAAGGAAATTTAGATTTAGTACTTATATTGAGTACACCCTCAATAAATATTGCTAAGATAGAAGGGAGAAGCCCTAGAGGAAGACAGGCAACCACTGTCAATCCACCCCCCCCCTTTTTTTTTTGGCCGTGCCACATAGCTCGTGAGATCTTAGTTCCCTGACCAGGGATCGAACATGGGTCCCTGCAGTGAAAGCACAGAGTCCTAACTGCTGGACCGTCAGGGAATTCCCTGTCAATACTTTCTGAACACAGAAGGAAAATCTGGATACCTGTAGATTCATTTAAAAACTGAAGATTGACTTCTGAGTAGAACTGGCAGAGTGATTCTGGGTCACAGAGACTCCTTTTCCCAATAGCTACTGAAAACTAAAACAAAGCTGTCAGAATTCACAAGCAGTTTCTAAACAGTGAGAGGAAAGGCCACAGGCCATAGCCTTTGAAGAGAGATGAGTGTAAGCTCTTTACCCAACTCTTATCACTTTGAAGAAATACTGAAGAGAGAAAGTGAGTTGACAAGATGATGAGAATTTTTACCAATACCCTCAATTTGAAAGAAGACTAATGGTTTAAATAGGCAGCAGCAATGTGGGGGAGAAATAGCGAAAAACATCATGAGAATAGAAATATCTATAAATCATTCTGGAATTTCGGCAGAGGGAGGAAGGGTACCAGTGCCTGAGTTTCACTTTCCAGGGCACTGTATGAAACTGAAAGAATTCATCAAAGCCAATGGGAGTGGGTTACACCCTGCCTGCATGGAGTGGTCTAGAAGGTCAGACATTTAAAGGGATCTCATGAATGAACAGACAAGGGATCTCTACAGTGACCTCACCCCACACCTCTAGAGATAGTGTCATGTACCAGTATGATAAAGACAGGCCTCAGTCTTTATCCCTAATGTGCCCCTTGGTGTACCTTGATTTCCTTTGGGGCAGAGATTTTGCCTTTACTCCTTGCAGTACTTGTATTCAGTTAAATCTGTTGAATATCACCCCTGGTGTCAAGAAATAGTCACCCACACTATGTTGAAACAAATAGTTGGTCTGGAGAATTTCCATTATTAAAATATGCCAGATTTTTTCAAAGTGGTGTATATTTTTTGAATGGAAAAGAAAGGAAAGAAAAGAAGTAGGAATCAGAACAGCAATAAGGAAAAGAAATAGAGATAAAGGAAAATACTATAGAAAGAACCCAATCTGAAAAAAAAATTACCGAAGGAATAGAAGATAACTTGCCCTTGAGAAGTTCAAGCTATAAATAAACCTAATGAGAGTGAATTCAATAAAACTGAACTCAAACGTATTATTTTTAAAAGGATAAGATGATAGAGTGTTTAAAAGCACCATTATATATTAGATAAATCAATTAGAACAGCAAGGAACAAGATATCCACTTAAAACTTAAATTACTGCCTTGGAGAACAGGTGTAAGATGATAATTGTGAATGCAGAGAGAAAACACAAAATGATCAGAGTCATCAGAGAAAAGTGATAGATATAAAATGCTAACAAAGATTATCTGACAGTACAATTGATGTTTTTACAGTATAGAGCCCAGTAGCTGGATAACAGAAAAGATTCAATAATAGAACATGTAGTTCTCTCAAAGTTATATGCTCCAGTTTTGAAGCCAAAGGAGAGAAAACATTAATTTAATAATTTTAAATGTTAGGCAATTCAGTAAAAGCACAACTGTTAAATCCTCTGAACAACTATTTTAATCCTCTATTTTACTTTGAGGAAGATATGAAATTATTTTTTAGGATGTCTCAAATAGAGGGAAAAAAAGAAACCCTGATAAAGATTGAAGATGTATCTAAAACTACTGTCTCCATCAACAAAATCCATGTAAATACCTGAAATTCAGTGGAATAACCAGTACATACCTAATTCACAGCCTGAAACTTCTGAATAGATCTGACCGATATATTTTTTTAAAAATCTTTCAAAACTATATCAACAAATCCTGTTAATGTCTTGAAAATCAGAGTCCTGCTGTCAAGTCTCTTAAGCCATCCCTTATCTCTTTCCACTCAGCCTAGTGTCAAATCAAATATAGATGAGAGAAACATAGTCATTGCTACTAGCCTAAGCACGTGTACTTTCTCTTCACAAATGGTATGTAATTATTTTGAGCTTAAAATAAATGAATAACAATATTATAACTAATCATCATTTAATCTGTACCACTCTTGAATACTAAACTGAGATTAATGGCTTTCTACAATATTGTGTGCTATTCATATAGTATCAGTCATCATAAAGTTGCTTAAGTGTATTTTGAGAACTAAGAGAAACGCAATTGTTAGATTTGAAGATCCCAGTCTCTAATCCTTCAAATCTCAAATGAAAAATTTCAATCTAAGCTTTCACAGCCCTCTGAACTGAACTAGCCATAGCCTCTTTCATCAACAATGGTCTCCTTTTGCTCCCTTTTTCTGAGGTTTCACTGTCTGATTCAAACAGCTGTTAGTCCTTTATGAGACTTTTCTTCCCACACAGCTCAGCTGTACTCCCAGACCTTTCCAACCATTCTGCCCCAGCTCTGAATCTTTCTCTTGGCTCTCGACTTGCTCCAAAGTCTGCACCTGTGTCTCTGGACCTTCGAATCTCACAGGAACTGGAGAGGAACATTTTATTTTTAATAAATACATCTTAGATTATTTCCCTGCTTCTTTTATTTCATTACATGAAAAAACTAACTGAAACATATTAAAAGAAATATGTTTTAGTACCATGAAGTGACTCTTAAGACTTAGGTAGAACTAGTAATTAGGTCATTAGACAAATAGTTTATTTTCCAAACTTTCTAAAGGGTAAGGAAGTTAGAAGAAATACTTCTCTTTTCTTCTGTGGCTAGCCAGAGCATGATTCATGCTTACAACTGCATGTTGGTTTTTTCAGATTGTATACAGTATGTAAATTACCTAGTAGTAAGCATGGCCTTTGTCCAAGTAGAAGGTAATTAGGGGACAGCACTCATCTACCCAACTATAGCTATTCTCCCAACCCAAGCTAAGATGTGTCAACTCTCCATTAAAACCCTGGCACTCTCACTTAAGAGTGAGCTTAGATAGAGATGGCAGAGCCACAGACAATAGAATGTGATATGAGAAGTGCTGAAATAGACACCTCAAAATATTTCTCCTGTGGGCTTTCAAAAATAGTTGAAAGTGCCATCAACCACTTCTTAAATTTTAGTCCTAATTTTTGATGACTATCAAAACAGCAGGCATGAGACTATGAATATATAATTTTGAATTTTACTTATTTGAGAAACCCAACACTGGTGAACTGATTTTTGACTCAAATTTTATCAGGCATTGGAACTACCTGGAAGGATTAAGTTTTTCTTTTTTATATTTCTATTGAGGTATAATTGACAAACAATAAATTGACATGTTTAAACTGTGCAATTGTATCTATATTTGTATAGATATGTATAGATATAGATACATGTGTATACATGTACATATATATACTTATATATATGTGTGTCTATATATACGGATATATATCCATGAAATTATTATTATGATCAAGGTAGTGAATAATATCATTCATCCCCAAAAGTTTCCTCATGCCCTTTTATATTCTCTCCTTCCTGCCCCTTTCTGCCCAGGCCTTTCTACTGCCACTGTCTTCCCAGGCAACCACTAATCTGAATTTTGTCACTATATATTGGTTTGCATTTTCTAGACATTTGTATAAATAGTATCATACAGTATGTACTGTTTTTTGGTCTGGCTTCTTTCACTCAACATGATTACTTTCAGAATGACCCGCGTTATTGCATGCATGAAAAGTTTCTTTTTATTTCTGAAGAACATTCCATTGTACAGATAAACCATATGTGTTTAGCAATTCACCAGTTAATGGACATTTTGTTTATACTTTTTGCTACAAGTAAAGCAGCTATGAACTTTCACATACAATTCTTTCCATGATAATAAATTTTACTTCTCGTGGGTAAATAAAAGGAGTAGAATGGCTATGTCATATGATAGATTTATGCTTAACATTTTAAGAAACTGCCAAGTTATTTTACAAAGTAGTTATACTATTTTACATTCCTACCAGTAGTGTATGAAATTCCACTGCTGTACATTCTCTCCAGTACTTGATGTGGTCAGTCTTAATATTAGACATTTGTAATGGATGTGTAGTGGTATTTCATTGTGTTTTTATTGTGCACTTACCTAATGAAATCGATGTTTAGTATTTTAATGTATTTATTTGCCATCAGTAGATCTTTTTTGGTGAAGTGTATGTTCAAATATTTTACTCATTTTTAAATTTTTTTGAGTTTCACAAGTTTTTTATATGTTTTGGATATAAATCCTTTATCAGATGTGTGATTTGCAAACACTCTCTCCCAGTCTGTGACTTGTATTTTGATTCTCTTAATAGCATTTTTCTAAGAGTTGTCATTGTTCATTGTGATGAAGTTCAATTTATCAAGTTTTTTTTTTTTTATGGATCATGTCTTTGGCTTTGTATCTAGGAAATCTTCACTTAACCCAATGTCTCCCATGTTTTCTTCTAGAAATTATAAAATTTTAGATTTTATACTTTGCTCTATTCTCCATTTTGAGTTAATTTTTATACATGGTGTGAGGTAGACATTGAAGTATTTATGGGTTTTTTTGCATAAGGATAGTTGGGACTCTTAGGCAACATTTATTGAACAGACCATCCATTCATTGAATTGTCTTTGTATCTTTGTCAAAAATCAATTAACTATACATATGTAAGTCTATTTCTGGACTTATTTTTTTTTATCCCGATGCCAGTATCACACTGTTTCGATTACTATTGTTATATAAAAATTATTGAAGTCAGATAGTGTAAGTCCTCCAACTTTGCTTCTCCTTCTCAAAGTTGTTTTGACTATTCCAGGTTGTTTGCATTTTAATATGAATTTTAGAATAAGCATGTCAATTTCTATTAAAAAAAAGAAAAGGCCTTCTGGGGTTTTGATAGTGATCATACTGAATTTATAGATCAATTAAGAAAGACTTGACATGTGAATAATATTAAGTCTTCCAAACTATGAACATGTTATATCTTTCCATTTTTTAGGTTTTGTAAAATTTCTGTCAGCAATATTTTATAGTTTTCATTGTGCTGACCTTAAATATCTTTTGAAGATTATTCTCAAAGAATTTCATATTTTGAATGTTACTGAAATAGTATTAAATTTTAATTTCAGTTGGTTCTGAGCATATAGAAATTCAATTGAATTTTGTGTATTAATCTTATATCCTGCAAACTTGCTAAGCTGCTTATTAACTCTAGTATCTTTTGTAGATTGTATAGAATTTTCTTTGTGGATGATTATTTTGTCTGCAAATAAAGACAGGTTTACTACTTCCTTTTCAATCTTAGCACTTATTAATTTTTTGTTTTAGTATGCTAGCTAACACTTTCAGTATAATGTTGAATATAAATGGTGAGAGTAAATATCCTTACCTTTTTCCTGATCTTATGAGGAAAGAATTCAGTCTTTCACTGTTAGGGATCATATTATCAGTAGGTTTTTCATAGATGTCCATAGTAGGTTTAAGATGTTTCTTTCTAGTCCTAGTTTGATGAGAATTTTTACTCACGAATAGATATTGGATTTGTCAAATGTCTTTTTACATCTAATAAGATGATCATATTGTTTCTTCTTTCATCTGATAATTTGATGAATTAGATTGATTTTCAAATATTAAACCAACTTTACATTCTCGAGATAAACTATATGTAGCCTTGATGTATTATCATTGTTATACATTGTTGAATTTGATTAAAATTTTGTTAGGAATTCTTTTATCCATGAGGAATATTGGTACGCAATTTTTTCCCTGTAATGTCTTTGTCTAATTTCAATGTCAGAATAATGCTAGCATTGTGGAATTTATTGGGAAACTTTCTCTTTTCTTTTTTAATTTTCTGGAAGAGTGTATACAGTACTGGTATTTTTTCTTCCTTAAGTGTTTGACGGGATTCCATAGTGAAACCATCTTGGTCTGAAGTTTCCTGTGTGGGAAGGATTTTAACTTCAAATTCGATTACTTTACTCATTATGGGACTATTCAGGTTATCTATTTCTTCTTGAGTAAACTTTAGTAGTTTTGTCTTTCCACATATTTATTCATTTCCTATAAGTTGTTAAATTTATTGACATACTTTCAAGATAATATTCCTTTGTAATCCTTTTATATCTCTAAATTCTGTAGTGATGTCACCTCTCTCATCTTAATGCTGGCAAATTGTATCTTCACTCTTATTTTCCTGATCAGTTTCCTGATAAAAGTTTAATTTTATTGATATCAAATAATAACTCTTTGGTTTTATTAATTTTCTCTATGTTTCTTTTTTCATTCTTTAATTTTTGCTCTGGTCTTTATTATTTACATTTCACAACATAAATAATACTTAAATCAGGTTTTATTTGTTCTTATTCTTCTATTTTCTTAAAATGAAACCTGAGGTAATTGATTTGTGTCCTTTATTCTTTCTAATATAGGTAGGTAGTGCCATAAATTTCTCATTTAGTATTGTTTTAACTGCATTCCACAACTATAAAAAATATGCTGCATTTTCATTCAGTTAATAACACTTTCTAATTTCCACTTGCCTTTCTGTTTGACACACAATATTTTGAAAACTGTGTTTACAATTTCCAAATATTCAAAGATTTTTCAGTTTTTTTTTTTATTATTGATGCCTAATTGTGGTCTGGCAACATATGCTGTGTGACTTGAATCCTTTTAAACCTATTGAGTCTTGACTTATGACTCTTGAAAAGAATGTATACACTGATTTTTATTTTTGCATGGAGTGCTCTATAAGTGTCAATTAGGTTGACCTGGTTGATAGTGTTATTAAGACTTCAATATTCTTATAGATTTTCTTTTGTCAATTTATCCTAGGAAAATAAAAGAAAGGAATTGAATCCCTTAATAAAATTGTGAATTTGCCTATATCTCCTTGCTATTCTGTCAATTTTGGTTTTGTGTATTTTGAAGTTGTGTTATTAGGCACATAAACATTTAGGATTATTATGCCCTCCTGAAAAATTCACTCCCTTTATCATTGTGAAATAGTGATCTTATCCCTGGTGTTATTTTTATGCTCTGAGTCTTCTGAGTTGTCTGATATAACATAGCCACTCCAGCTTTCATTTTATTAGTATTAGCAGGATAAACTTTTCCCATTTTATCCCCTGTAATCTATTTGGATCATGATATTTAAAGAAGTCTTGATAGGCTGTATATAGTTGGGTTTTGCTTTTTTATCCAATCTACACTTTTTTCCTTTAATTGGAATTTTTAGGTCAATTACATTTACTGTGATTATTGATATGACTGAGTTTAAATCTACCCTCTCACTATTTGTTTTCTTATTGTCCCATCTGATGTTAATTTTTCCTATTTTTCTGCTTTCTTTAGGATTGAGGGGTTTTTTTTAATGATTTCATTTAATCTCTCTTTTGTTCTTAGTAGCTATATTCTTTGCTGTGCAGTTTTCATGGTTGCTTTAGAATTTATGGTATAAATTTTTAACTTATCACAGTCTACCTTCAAGTGATATTATGCTAATTCACATATTATATAAGGACCTTATAATAGCATTCTTTCACTGCTCCCCTTTTGGCCTCTGTGCTTTTGTTGTCACACATTTTATCTCTATATATGTTATAAATGGTACAATATGCTGATACAGTTTATTTAAACAGTTGATTATCTTTTAAAGGGATATAAATATTAAGAAAATAATTTTTATATTTGCCCTTGTTACCATTTCCAGAGCTCTTAGTTTCTTTGTGTGAGTCCAGCTTGTGATTCATTCAGATCTGAGATTTTGACTCTTAAAAATATTTTTTTCTTTGTTGGAATTCCCTTTTGGTACAAATTACTTAATTATTTACAAAGTACTAAAATGTTTTCTTCCAAAGTCATGTTGTATCTCTTTTCCTCAGCATGGCTTCCCAAAACATAGACATTATTTTCAAAGTGTCTTATTTCCAAGTATTTTCTTCTCAACTAGCCCTACTTTAGATTTCCTTATAAAATTCATGAGGGAAATCATACTCATAAAATTAGAGGGGAACTCTTAAATAGGAAACTCACAAGCCTATTTCCAGTTCTCTCCTAAATGTCATAAGACCACAACAAATGGGAAATATTTCAAAGATTCATTGTGAAATGCCCTAAGGAATCAAATCGGTAAGTAGTGATGTTATGTGTTCCCCTGCTTAGCTCCAGGTTAACTCCCATCTTTCTTCTGTGTCTGTACTTTGCCCATGTTTTTGAAATGAAGTCCTTGTGTCAGATTACAAGTTTCCTCCCTGGGCAGACTTTGCTGTGTCTGTGTTGTATCATAGCTAATCTTTAAATTCTTTCTGACTCTATAGTACCCAGTCAATTAAAAATAGTATATAAGTCATGGTAACATAAAATATAGACTGTGCAACTTTGGAGAGTAGAGAAGTAAGGGCCCTAAGGAACGCAGAAAGAAGAGGTGTCCTCTAGAGCAGGGGTCCCTAAACCCCGGGCTGCAGACCCCTACCAGTCTGTGGCCTGTTAGGAACTGGGCCGCACAGCAGGAGGTGAGGTGGGCGAGCGAGGGAATCTTCACCTGCCGCTCCCCATTGCTCCCCATTGCTCATATTACCGCCTGAACCATCCCCCAACCACCTGTCTGTGGAAAAATTGTCTTCCATGAAACCGGTCCCTGGTGCCAAAAAGTTGAGGACCACTGCTCTAGAACAATAAAATTAGGATGCAACAAGTGTTTCATGTGACTGATGATCAGGAGAGGCAGAATGTGGGTATTAAGTCATGGAGACAAAAAAAATAATCAAACAGTAGTTCCAAATGTGAACACTGATTAAAAGTTACTAAAGCAAAAGTTTCAAAATGTAGGTATTAATTTATGATTAATCTACTTTTCACAAGGTTAGTGGAGTATGTTTCTTGGTGAGAAGATGCTGAGATTTATTCATTTAAATATGATTAATAATGCTCCTGAGTAATGCAAGAGAAGTCAGTCAGAATCTAGTCAGAGTACATGTAGCCAGCCAATGGCCGCTCACAACCAAATCACATATTTATTAAACATTTGCTTTCCTGGGCATTTTGCTGTGTTCCAAGGGATACAAAAATTAGTGATACCTGTTCCTATCCTAAAATATAGTAGTATAGCTTAGTGAATAAAACCAGGAAGGTTTTATAAACATAGTAGGAGTTAAATGTTTGTCAAAAACATTAGTCAATTTTAGTGCAATGTAAATTTTGATCAATATTATATCAGAAGATCTATGGGGAAAAGAAACTTATAGAGATTTATTCCAACTGAAAGCACTGAAGAAAATTTCCTTAAGAATCTTTAAATGTGGGATGAGGCAGATGAGGCAGTAGGTTAGTCTCTTTAGGAGAAAGGGAAATGCCTACACTTTGCAGCCTATCATTGTGTTGTGGGCACACTGTCTCGTATAGAATAGCAAGAACAAAAGTACCAAAATGAGAACATGAAGAACAGTTTCTAGGAATGAGAAAATCTCAGTTGGAATTCTTTGAGACATAATAAAGTTAATAAAGCTCGAATGATTGATGACAGCTGAATAGTAGTAGACTATGAATTTAAGATTAAAATATCGAGCCTCTGCTGTAAAGAAGCTTGTATAAATACAGATAAATAAGGATAAATTGAGAAGAAGAAACAAGTTGGCTAAGTTGTTAGAAGGAACCATAGAGGTGTACATGTAGGACCAGGAATAGAGCTTGTTCCCTCCAACCAAACAGGACAATAATTCATTGGCTAAAGCACTCAGAAGATTCTTGTCTCCCTAATGGAGAACAATTAGGTCTAGACTAAATGCTGCTCTGGCTCTTATTAACGAATTTTAATAAGAAGACCCACAAGAAACAAATCATTTCTAAGTAGCTTAACTGCAACCTAGAGCAAATCTCAGGATATATGTAAGAATACAAAACTATCCAGCACCCAACAAGATAAAAGTCATAGTATGAATAAAAGTATCATGTCAAAGATTATCATGTTTATTTAAAAAGTTTTCAAAGAAGTTGCTGTTTTTGACAATTATCATTCATATAGAATTTTATTTCATGCTGACTTCTTTTCAAAATGTGTTTAAAGTCTTAAATTCTTCTGGAATTAGTGACAGTTCTTTTAGCAAGTCTCATTTCTCCTTTTCTTTATAATGTCATTCATTGCTCTAGTCCTTCTGTCCAAAAATTCCTCTTTAGGGTATTCCATTACTTCTCAAGTTTTTTAAAATTTTGTTCCTGTCAATAACACTTCCTGTCTTACTAATTTCACATGGTAACTTGTTATTATTTAGTTGTCTAACTGACAGAATGATATAGTAGAAGTTATGATAGTCTCATGCCCACATCAAACACAAATTCCATTCCTAAAGCAATTGACCCAACACAGTGGTTCCCAAACTGGGCTGCACACCAGAATCCCCTGGAGAACCTCTTACAATATGTAGATACCCAGACTGCACTCCAGATCAATTGAATCAGAATATTTAGGGGTTGGGGTATCATATTTTTTAAAGCTCCAAGGTGATGTCCAATCCAGGTTAAGAACCACTGAGCCCTAACTTCTCTAGTTCTCAATTCAGGATAATGGAAGTGATAATACCTTGTTCACTTATCTCATAAGCATCAAAAGATAGAATATATGAAAATATATCATGCCTCAAAACATTTAAAAGCCTTTCTCATGTCTAGTTTCTTAAAAAAACAAAAAAACAGAAAAAAAACTTTGGGAATAAGTCATTCCTCTATTTGATAAAAGACAGGAATCTTCCTCCTATCTTCTAAAAACATTCAAGTATATCCAAGAATAGCCAAACCAGTGATTCTTGACTTTGGGTAGTGGCAGGGAGATCAATAGATTGGACAGGCAATAAGAAGATTGGACAGCAGAGATTCAGTTTAGAATCTGAGAAAAACTATGGATACTCTTTCAAGAAAAATACATGGACACACATAACAAACCTTGGCCTATGTTTCCAGGGTATTTATATATGCCCTGAAGCCCACTGTGGTGCAGAATAAAAACCTCTACACTGAATTCCAAAGTTGTGAATGTAATTCTTGTTTTGTTCTTTTTGCTTCCTAAAGGCCTAAACACCTGAAGCCAAATGTTAAGACTTCAGGGAATTTTTTCATGCTTATTTTATGGTTATTGGAATGTCACTCATACTAAGCTATTCATAGAATGCCTCCCTCTCTGGTAAACAAGCTCATTCCTGATGAAAATAATTAATAAAGCTTTCCTTCTCATCAGACAGGAGGAACAGGAGATGATCTGTGAACACAGCACTTTGCTTCTAGGGATTCCTTCAAGCTCTAGTCTTGCAATTTGTGCTGTTTTAAGTAGAGCTCTAATCAGTGAGGAGAGAGAGTAATTCACCATACAGAAGCTTGCCCTCTGCCTTCTCCAGTCATTAGGAGAAAAGAACACCATGCGGGCAGTTCTTTCAGAAGAAACAACTAACAGTAGCTCATTCCCTCTCCCCCAAGACTAGCAGCAGTGTGAACCATGTGTTGGCAGAGCTATACACATTTATGACAAGTTGTTCACTCACTTTAATAACTACTGCTCTTTACTCATGGTTAAAATTTGTCATTTTCATATATGCTCTTTAGATTTTTCTATCATGCCAATGAGTGTCACATCACCAGTCTTAACCTCTTTTCAATCTTGTGTTTAGTGCAATAGGAGACACTTTTATGGCTTTTATCTCACTTAATAAAACATTCCTGTCTTCAAGCAACTCTCTGAATTTAACTCTTATGTCCAATTAAGTATTTTCTTTTCTAAAAGTGTCTCCTTCAAAATAGTAAAACATATATCAAAACCCAATAGCATAAGATGAATTATGTTAAGCATCTGGTATTCAAGGCCAGATAGAATTAGTGGTGTGCTGGTAAATGTTTGACAACCAGCTTTCTGGACCAAACAATTTTAGCCCTGAATTGTAGCATTTGACAATTTCCATGGTGTAAATACTCCCTCTATCTTGGCTGATTTTAAGCTACCAAAATGATGTCAGCTGTCTAATGACATTTTCAAAAATGTAACAGTTAGCTGTCTCAAGGCAATACCAGCCAACTCTAGCACACCACTGTATTAATCTCATCTAATGTCCCACCTTATCTTCCCATATTTGCTTGAAGAACTATTCCCTTTTTTTCCCCAGAGAATTCCATGGAATTCTTTTGCCCATTCTGCTTTGCCCATTCCACTTACTCAACTGAAAAACACTTGCCTCATCACCAATCATTATCCTAACTACCCTTCAAAGATGTCCTCATGGGACATATCTTCCAAGGCATTGTTTTATGCTTCCAGGTGAGTTAAAATCCTCTCTACTCTGATATCACCTTACATTTTATGTTACATTTCATTATCCACTTGCATTAATTTTATTGGTACAAATCTTATTTTCCCTAAATGCTGTGTACACTTTGAGAGCAGGATCCATGTCTAATTAATCTGCATAGTTCTTAAAATACTTAGAAAAGTGTTTTGTTCATAATAGATGCAACATGTATATTTGTTAATTAAACATAAATATGAAAAATTTTAGCTGATGTAAGACATGGTAAGAAAATACAATGATGCTATTTTTGAACTTCAAATATAAGCTAAAAGTTTGAAGTTTAACTATATCAGATAAATTAATAGGACTGCAATTGAAGCCAAATGAATCCTGGTTAGTATAATACGCTTTTGCTAGTTAATAAAACTAAAACTGTATTGTTATACTGTCTGACTAACTAGAAAAATAATAATAAAACCTACTCAAATAATTTTAAAAGTATAAAACTTTGATATAAAATATATCAGTGTGAAAACTTAGAAGCACAAAAATGAAAGTAGTCAACACAAAATACAATAAATATACTAAGGAACTCTTGAATAATGGGTCTTTTCAATTTTATTTTGTTATGTACAAAATAATATTTAAATAGATTATACATAAATATTTATATAAATTATATATTTCCTGAAATTTCTATTTCAACAATTAAGATGCCTAATATATTTGTGGGAGAGGATATATAATTTTGTCAAAAAGTTCAAATTAAATTCAACTGAATTTTAGAAAGTCAACTTACATGGAAAACTCTTATATTTTTAGTAATAGGTTATTAGTATAAAAGTTAACCTATTCTCTTGCTTCTGCTCTTTTTACTTCTTCTGTCCTAACTTTGACCAAATTATTTCTTCACATTTGTGTTATATTTGCTGAGATCAAAGTTAAAACTCTTACCAAACTCAGGTCAAATCAATTTTACTCCTTCATTTTGAACTTACCATGGCAAGAGTTTAGAATGATGGCACTGGCTAATTTGGAAAATAATTTTCCACCATAACAACCATTTCAGAAGAGATTATTTACAATGTTTGAAATGTCCTTATGAAACATATCTTGTATATACACTTTTGGCATTTCCAAGAATCTCTTTTGCATAGCTTATTAAAGGAACATTTCAGCAATCTAGTAGATATCTGGGCATCTGAATCATTTATTGGTTTGCATTTATCTAGTGAAAAATTGTTTACAGTTTTAATGTATTCATTGCATTATATTTGCTCTTCCTCTTTTGGATTTACCATCTTTGAAATTCAATGGCCTTTTTTCTTCTTTAAAATATTTTTTCCAGTTTTCTTGAGATATAATTGGCATATAGTATTATATGTCTCAGGTATACAACACAATGATTTAATGTATGTATATATTACAATATGATTACCACAGTAAGTTTGATTAACATCCATCACCTCATATAGTCACAATTTTATTTTTTCCCTGTGAGGGCAACTTTTAAGATCTACTCTCTTAGCAACCTTTTTTTAACAAGTGAATTATGTATGTCTTTATTTTGTTACTCATCTAGATTTTGCAAGACCATCAACCAAACACGTCCTACATAATAAAATTTGTGTCTTCAATATTTTGCTGACTTGCAGTCATATAAAAATCACAGCTTTACACATATTTAAAAATTTTGTTGTTAGATAAATTTATCAAGGTAGGAGGATAGAACATGTTTTATTTCACAGTTTAGATAAATTTATCAAGGTAGGAGGATAGAACATGTTCTATTTCACAGTTTATTGGTTTGATTTATTGCTTCCTACTATTTAGACATTCAGAAAGTGGAGCTCCACTTGTGATATTGCCCTGGGACCCACACACATTGCTGTTGGGCCTGTTACTATGGAGATTGAGGGAATTGGGAGTGTTTTGAATCTGCATACCAAAGGAGGAGCAGCCCAGCCTAGCAAGTATTCTGATATTTTTATCAGGCCTAGCCTTAAATCTAAGAACAAGAGATAGAAATAGCATCAAGTCAAGTTAGAAATTTCCCAATAATAGTGCTAAACGTTGTCCCATCTTGGAAAAGACCACCCTGCCAGACTGCTAGCTGTAAGTGGAGGGATTCAGAAAATGCAGGGTCATGGCAGGGTGAAGATCCTGGGGAAGCTTATGGGGCTCAAAGGGTCATTTGTTCTACTGACTAGAGCGTGAAATCAATGCACTTTGCAGTCCCACTCTGGAGGAAATGCAGTGACCTCTCCAGTGGGACCGCATCCTAGTCCCTAGTACAATGTTCTACTACTCTGATTATGGAAGGGTCCAGACAACATAACTCAGTCTGTCCTGGAGCTCCCACCTCTGATTAGCAATGAACCAAGGCTCCTCCAGAGTATATCTACAGAAAACTGAAGACAAAACATGGAGGCCATCTGCCCAGGTTAATAATATAACCTTCAAGGTATTCAAGTTGGCACTGTAAATCATCTGAGTAAAGATGAAACCTCAGAGCACACGGAAAGTAAGCTAGGTTCTACTTCCAGTTTCTATACTAACTAGCTATGTAACCTTGGATGATTTCTTTTTTTCTTTTTACATCTCTGTTCATTTATTTTTTTAAATATATTTGTATATTGCAAAATGATCACCAAAATAAGTCTAGTTACCATCTGTCACAATACATAGTTAGGGAATTTTTTTTCTTATGATGAGAACATTTAAGATCTACTCTCTTAGCAACTTTCAGATATACAATCCAGTATTATTAACTATAGTCACCAGGCTGTGAATTACAACCCCAGGACTTATTTATTTTATAACTGGAAGTTTGTACCTTCACACTCCCTTTACCCACTTCACCCACACCACACCCCCTGCCTCTAGCAACCGCCAATCTCTTTTCAGTGTTCATGAGCTTGTTCAGTTGGGTTTCTGTTGGTTTTTTTTAAGTCTAGATATTATTGAGATTGTATGATATTTGTCTTTCTCTGTCAGACTTATTTCCCTTATTATAATGCCCTCATGGTCCATCGATGTTGTCCCAACAGGATTGCCTTCTTTTTATGGCTGAAGAATATTCCATTGTATACACACACACACACACACCACATTTTCTTTATCCATTCATCTGCCTATGGACACTTAAATTGTTTCCATGGCTTGGCTACTGCAAATAAGCTACAATGAACACGGGGGTGTAGATATATTTTCGAGTTAGTGTTTTCATTTTTTTGGATAAATACCCCAAAGTGGAAATGCTGAATCATATGATACTCCTATTTTTAATTTTTTGAGGCACTTCCATACTGTTTTCCATAGTGGCTGTATCAATTCACATTTCCACCAATTAAAGCACAGGGGTTTCCTTTACTCTACACCCTCCCCCACACTTGTTACCTCTTGTCTTTTTCATGCTAACCATTCTCACAGTAGTGAGGTACTATCTCATTATGGTTTTGATTTTCATTTCCCTGATGATCTGTATGGAAAAATGTCTCCTCAAATAAAGACACAGACCTACTGGAGAACGGACTTGAGGATATGGGGAGGGGGAAGGATGAGCTGTGACAGGGCGAGAAAGAGTCATGGACATATACACACTAACAAACGTAAGGTAGATAGCTAGTGGGAAGCAGCCGCATGGCACAGGGATATCGGCTCGGTGCTTTGTGACCGCCTGGAGGGGTGGGATAGGGAGGGTGGGAGGGAGGGAGACGCAAGATGGAAGAGATATGGGAACATATGTATATGTATAACTGATTCACTTTGTTATAAAGCAGAAACTAACACACTATTGTAAAGCAATTATACCCCAATAAAGATGTTTAAAAAAAAAATGTCTCCTCAGACACTCTGCCCATTTTTTAATTGGATTGTGGAGGGCAGGGAGTTGTTTCATTTTGTTTTGCTATTAAGTTGTATGTGTTCTTTGTATATTTTGGATATTAACCTCTTTCCAGATAAATGCTTTGCAAATATTTTCTCCCATTCAGTGGGTTGCCTTTTCATTTTGTTGATGGTTTGCTTTGCTGTGCATAAATACTTTAGTTTGATGTAGTCTCACTAGTTTATTTTTGCTTTTGTTGCCTTAGCTTTTGGTGTCAGATCCAAGAAAAAAAACTCATCATCAATAAAAATTATCACCAAAACTGATATCAACAAGCTTATTGCCTAAGTTTTCTTCTAAAAGTTTTATGGTTTCAGGTCTTACATTCAAGCCTTTAATCCATTTTAAGTTAATTTAGTCACCAGTATCATTCTTCTGTTTGTGGCTGTCCAGTTTCCCTATTTATTGAAGAGCCTGTCCTTTCCCCATTGTATATTCTTGCCTCATTTGTCATAAATTAATTGACAATATATTCATGTGTTTATTTCTAGGCTCTCTATTCTGGTCCATCTATTTTTATGCTAATACCATACTCTTTTGATTACTGTAGCTTTGTAATATAGTTTGAAATCAGGGCATGTGATACCTCCAGCATTGTTGTTCTTTCTCAAGATTGCTTTGGCTATTTGGGATCTTTAGTGTTTCATTACAAATTTTAGGATTGTTTGTTCTATTGCTGTGAAACATACCATTGGAATTTTGATAGAGAGATTTTATTGAATCAATAGATTGCTTTGGATAGTATAGACATTTAAACAATGCAAATTCTTCCAATCCGTGAGCATGAAATATCTTTCCATTTATTTATGTCTTTAATTTCTATCATTAATGTCTTGTGGTTTTCAATATGCAGATCTTTTACCTCCTTGATTAAATTCATTTCTAGGTATTTTATTCTCTTTGCTGCAATTATAAATGGGATTGTTCTCTTAATTTCTCTTTCTGATAGTTTGTTATTACTATATAGTAGTGTGACAGATTATTGTGTATTGACATTGTATACTGCAACTTTACTGAATTCATTTATTAGTTCTAACAGTTTTTGTTGGATTCTTTAGGGCTTTCTATATATAATGTCATGTCATCTACAAATAGTGACAATTTTACTTCTTCCTTTCCAATTTGGATGCCTTTTATTTCTTTTTCTTGCCCAACTGCTCTGGCTAGGACTTTCAATAGTATGTTGAATAAAAGTGGTGAGAGTGGGCATCCTTGTCTTGTTCTGGAACAGCTTTTCACTGTCGAGTATGATGTTAGCTGTGAGCCTGTCATATGTGGCCTTCATTATGTTGAAGTACATTCAGTCTATAACCACTTTGTTGAGAGTTTTTATCATAAATGGATGTTGAACTTTGTCAAAACCTTTTTCTGCATCTATTGAAATAATCTTATAATTTTTATCCTTCATTTTGGTAATGTGGTGTATCACAATGACTGATTTGGAGATGTTGAACCATCCTTACATCCCTGTGATAAATCTCACTTGATCATGGTTTATGATCTTTTTAATGTATTGTTGAATTCAATTTACTAGTATTTTTGAGGATTTTTGCATCTATGTTCATCAGGGATATTGGCCTGTAATTTCCTTTTGTTGTGGTCCCTGTCTGGTTTTGATATAAGGGTAATGATGGCCTGGTAAGGTGAGTTTGGAAGTGTTCCTTCTCTTCTGTTTTTTGGAAGAGTTAGAGAAGGATTGGTATTTATTCTTTACTGAAAGTTTGGTAGAATTCACCAGTGATGTCATCTGATTCTGGAGTTTTGTTTGTTGGGAGGCTAATTGAAGCATAGTTAATTTACAGTGCTGTGTTATTTCTGGTGTATAGCAAAATGATTCAGTTATACATATATTTATATACTTTTTCAGATTCTCTTCCCATATAAGTTATTACAAAATACTGAGTATAGTTCCCTGTGCCATGCAGTAGGTTCTTCTTGTTTATCTATTTTATATATAGTAGTGTGTATATGTTATTCTTAAATTCCTAATTTATCTCTCCCACCCTTTCCCCTTTGATAACTATAATTTTGTTTTCTATGCCTGAGTCTGTTTCTGTTTTGTAAATAAGTTTATTTGTATTATTATTTAGATTCCACATATAAGTGATATCACAATATTTGTCTTTATCTGACTTACTTCACTCAGTATGATAATCTCTAGGTCCATCCATGTTGCTGCAAATGGCAATATTTCATTCTTTTTTATGGCTGAGTAATATTCCATTGTATATAGATATATATTGGGTGGGCCAAAAAGTGCCTTCAATTTTTTAAGCAAAAGACACACATTTCATTTTCACCAAGAACTTTATTGAACAACTTATTCACCCTTTTGTTCCACTACCTTCTACCATTTTTCAGGCCACTTCATAATTCCATCTTCCCAAAACTTTTTATCTTTTTGAACAAAGAACTCTTCCAGGTGCCTTTTACAGTCTTCCAGGGAATTGAAATTTTTTCCATTAAGAGAATTTTGTAGAGACCAAAATAAATGGAAATCTGAAGGTGCAATGGCTGGTGAAGACAGCAGATAAATCAGAACTTCCCAGCCAAGCTGTAACAATTTTTGCCTGGTCATCAAAGAAACATGCGGTCTTGCGTTATCCTGATGGAAGATTATGCATTTTCTGTTGACTAATTCTGGATGCTTTTTGTTGAGTGCCGCTTTCAGTTGGTCTAATTGGGAGCAGTACTTGTTGGAATTAATTGTTTGGTTTTCTGGAAGGAGCTCATAATAGAGGACTCCCTTCCAATCCCACCATATACACAACATCACCTTCTTTGGATGAAGACCAGACTTTGGTGTGGTTAGTGGTGGTTCATTTCACTTGCCCCATTATCTCTTCCATTCCACATTGTTGTCAGTATCCACTTTTCATCACCCATCACAATTTGTTTTAAAAAGGGAATGTTTTCATTATGTTTCAGTGGAGAATTGCATGTGGAAATATGGTCAAGAAGGTTTTTCTCACTTAACTTATGTGGAACCCAAACGTCAAAACGATTCACATAACCAAGTGGGTGCAAACGATTTTCAATGCTTGATTTGGATATTTTGAGTATGTTGGCTGTCCCTCGCGTGGTATAATGTAGAATGTTCTCCATTATTGTTTCAATTTGATCGCTATCAACTTCAACTGATCTACCTGACGGTGGAGCATTGTCCAGTGAGAAATCTCCAGCATGAAACTTTGCAAACCACTTTTCACACTTCGATCAGTCACAGCACCTTCTCCATATACTGCACAAATCTTTTTGTGTGTTTCGGTGTCGTTTTTACCTTTCTTCAAATAACAAAGCATCATATGCTGAAAATGTTGCTTTTTTTCTTCCATCTTCAGTATTAAAATGGCTACACAAAAATACACCAATTTTGATGGGTTTTTTTGTTTGTTTTTGTTGTTGTTGTTGTTTTGTGGTATGCGGGCCTCTCACTGTTGTGGCCTCTCCCGTTGCGGAGCACAGACTCCAAACGTGCAGGCTCAGCGGCCATGGCTCACGGGCCCAGCCACTCCGCGGCATGTGGGATCCTCCCGGACCGGGGCACGAACGCGTGTCCCCTGCATCAGCAGGTGGACTCTCAACCACTGCACTACCAGGGAAGCCCTTGATGTCTTTTTTTAAATGCACGTTGATATGACAGCAGTCACCTACAATCTAACAAAATTGTTTCGAATGAAGTTAAAGACAACTAAGTGCTACTAGAGCCATCTTATGGAAAAAAACATATGAAACTTTGGGCTCACCATATATATATGTGCCACATCTTCTTTATCTATTCACCCATTGATGGGCACCTCAGGTTTTGTCCACATCTTGGCTATTGTAAATAATGCTGAATGAACATAGGGGTGCATATATCTTTTTGATTAATCAAGAACAAAAAAACCTACTTGTGCATTTTTGTACTTCTTCTTATGAACTATGTCATTTCAAACATATACACCTTTGTTTATATTGGCCTCTGCCTAAAAGAATCTCTACAAACACACCTTCATTTCCTTCTGTCTGGTAACACGTGCTCAGATCACTTTCTGTAGAAATCCTTTCCCTCCTCCTACAACTGAATGACCATTTAATATCTCCACCATATCCTCTTCACATACATTTGCAGTAGGTTTTATTCATTTTTTACATGTTTACTTCCCACACACACTGACCATATAAGATCATAAATTCTTAAAAGGCAGATATATTATTAATCTTTGTTTATACTAAGTCTATTAATTCTAAAACAGTGTTTCATAGGTGCTCTGTAAATTTTACTGGGTAAATATACATATAACTTCATAATTTATCAAACATATCATCACATTTTGACCTTTCTATTATACAGGTAACTAGGGAAGATATTTTTCCTATTGACAGTTAAAGAAATGAAGGCTCAACATGTTGTCTCCTGTCCAAGGTCCCAGAGTTAACATGAAGCATTTCACAATTCCCCCCCAGTGCTGTCTAACAAACACACACACACAAAAATTATTTCTCATTGTTCTAAACCACCTCTCACTGTAGGGTTGCATACATTTTTGAAATTGTATTTCTTTTAATTGCAAATGGTTTTGGCACAGCTTATGTATATTATCTCCTACATACATTTGGATTTGGAAACATATCTTTTAACCCTACGTTTAAAGTAAGCCTTGCGAGATCCCACCAATCACATGAGCTTGAACTAATCTCCACGTTGCATTGCACATTACATTATCTCACAATGGGAAGGATGTGTACTCCAACCCAAAATGCCTCATTTACTTTGTTTTGACTTTTGGAGTGTTTAGAATTTTCAACAGATGGTTTAATGCTTCTTTGTTTACACTCTAAGTTGAATTCCATGTGCCATATAAGAGAAAAGAGATCCCAAAATATGGCAGTCAGATTTACTAACAGACACAGTACAAAATGACAAAGAGGTTCACATTCCTGAATCAGAGCATAAGCTTTGACCAAAGACCTTGTGTTAAGTAATGAAGATTGGTTTTAGCAAGTGGTAATTCAGAAAAGAAATATCTCCACATATGTAAGCCATTTCATTATAGAGGTGGAAGTTAAACTGTGCTTCAGTCAAACGTGTGTTATAATGACCTTTACTGATTGTGCTGGGCACACACGTGAGAAGACCATTAGCAAAAGTTCGTTATGACACTTCTCTCCTTGAAACTGGGTGTAGTTTGCCCCATGAGAATGAACTGAAGAGATAAATAGCAAATCTTGTATTGCTGATTTAAGTAACATGCTGTAGATCTGTGTTAAAGGCAAATTCCCAACTAACACCCCAAGATCACCAAAAGTATTTAGTTATCTGAAATTTAAGGCTGAAAAATATTCTTAAACACAAACTAAAATATTTAGTATGAAAGGGCTTATTCCTTATTTTCTCTTTTTAAATATTTTTTCTCTGCTTAAACCCTACCCTGAGATGTGCAACTGATAATGGGAAAGAGAAAAAGTAAAAAAGCGAAAAGTGTGGACAGATGTGCCTCAACTGAAGAAAAGCTAATTCACAAAAAGTCTACAGATGGGAAAGCATTCAAAACAGGTGAATTAGAGGACTTGATTTACTTTACAAGTGAACTTTCTAAAGAATTTATCTTCAAACAACTATGCTTCCAGTAGATTTAAACACAAAGTTCCAATGACCTAGATTTTTTTTATATAGGAATATATTCATTGAATAACATGAAATCCATAGAGAATATGGGCAAAGTAGCAAGATGAACAGCAACAATATTCAGAAGATATTATAAATTTTATGGACATGAATTGCTAGTGCTCCCCCATGTTTCTGTAGTTTATTTGCCCCAAGATGAAATCATATTACCAAAAAAAAAAAATACTAGTCAAAAAATCTCAGTTGAAACAGATTAGATAATAAAGAAGTGTAAACGCAAAATAAGAAGAAAATGTTTGCACTTAAGAATTTCCTTAAATAAGTGACCCCCAGTCCCATGGCCTTAGTGAGAGAAATTAAAACCCATGTTAAGATGCTTGGCCTTTAAAATAAAACAGAAACAGAAAAATTACCAACCCCCCACCTTATCCCTAAAGCCTTAGTTTCTTGAAAAATATTTCCCAAAAAGCGATGAAATAAATACTAAACTGAAATAAAATTAGTAGTTGGTATATCTGCTTCTCTTCTTTCTCCTTTCCCTCCAGTCTCAGAAACTGTACTTCCAAATGAAGCCTAGATCATGTATTTTGTGCCCTTTGTCTTCTATCAGATTCTTCCCCAGTACCTCAACTTAATTACTGTCTCTCATATACTAAATAATAAAACCCTCCCCTAAACCCTGATTTATCTTCATAACTACTGCACTTTCTTTCATAACTGCTGAACATTCTTCTTACCTTTATCCAGAGATCAGTAAACAATGACCAGCAGCCTAAATTCTACCTTCCATCTGTTTTTGTAAATAAAGTCTTATTGTAACAAGCCTGGGCAGTTTTTTTAATGGATTTTCTATGGCTGATTTCACACAAAAATGGCAGAGTTGAGTCATTTCAATGGGGACCTAGTAGCCCACAAAGCCTAACATATTTTCTATCTAGTTCTTCATAGGAAAGGCTTGAGACCTTAGAAATCAAGCATCCTGAAAGAATAGTCTACACTAGTCCTACTTCTTTACCTCTCATCAGTCTTCAACCCACTGTGCCCTGGCTTCCACCACAACACTTCAGCAGTAACACTACATTAAAAAGGTACCACCACCCTCCTTGAAACTCTCCAAAACACTAAATGCTCTTGTTTCTCAACCTAAATTTTAAGCACTCTTTTATCTCTGGCTTCTCTTATGTTTCTCATTCCTCAGTGTCATTATTTTCTGCGTTTTTTTTTTTCTGTTGCTCTCTTCTTTTTGTGTATCTAATTCTAGTCAATCTTATTTACTTTAATGGCTTCAATTGCTGAGTCTATTTGGACAGTTTTCAAATTAACTCTCAGCCCTGATCTGTCTCCCAAGCTCAACCGTGGTTAAGTCAACAGGACACTGAACATCACATGGAAAATTCTAAATGTCAAAACCAGAACCTTTTATTCTCTTGTAATGCCTAGTTCTCCTTAATGGTATTACTAATCTCCTAGTTCCCAAGCCTGGAAATTTTGGAAGTATCATGCTCTTTCATTCTGACCATCTAAATGCTTACCAAACGCCATGATACTGATCTACATTCACAACTGCTTTTACTCCCATTCCTCCTTTCCATTCCCACAGCCCTGTCTCCAGCTTAGGCTCTTACACGCTTTCCCCTGGACAGTTGTGAGTTTCCTATATGGTCTCCTGCCTCCTCTAATACATTCTATATGTGGCTTCATACTAGTCTTCCCACGACACAGTTTAGTTCACAGCCCTTTCCTAACACTTTGTGGTTTCTTATTACCTACTAAATGAAGTCCAAATCCCGTAACTGTATTAGTCAGAGTCCCGGCAGGAAACAGATGACATATTAAAACTGGACCACTGAGGAGAGTTTAGAAAAATTTGACTAAGTGTCAGGGGGAGAATGTAAGGAAAGTAACCAAGTGTAACATAGAACCTTAAGCCTAGCAAGAATGGAAAGTCTCACTGTCCCTAATCCTGAAAACACAAGGTAAGAAGAAATTAATAGAACTTAGACTTGGTAACGTGGAAAGGGCTGCTTTACATGTGGCCTTTTGCAGAAGGACTCACCTGTAGAGAAGGAATCCAGGGAATAAACTCCAGACATCTCTCCCTTCCCCCATGCTGGACACCCCCAGTACTTCCTGTTGGCTGAGCCCAAATAGAACCCAGAGACCAACAGAGAACAATCCACAGAGCGCAGCTTCCTGCGGCAAAGAGTAGAGAAAAGTAGAAAATGGATTTGGAGGGAAAATATCCAGCACATTATCTTAATATTAAGTGGCTTTCTGATCTATCCTCAGATGACCATTATACTTTATCCACCACAAATACCCTTTATACTTTCTTTAATCAAGACAAACTACCATCTTCTGTAAACATCGAGAGTTTCTTTTGTTTGTGGCTTTTCTCCAAATTTTAAAATTAAACTACATTGTCTTCTCATATCACCAAAAACTTAGATGCCATTAAATGTGAATTTCATCACCATCTAACAGCTCTGCTTCCAAACTTTCCTATCATTCTGGTGGATTGTATTGATGGTGTCAATTCTTCACTGCCCCCATATCTCTGTGGTACCCTTGGGCTCTGATACTGGGCTAGACATGTGACTAGTTTGGGGCAATAGAATAAGGCAGAAGTGGCAGTGTACCATTGCCTGTGTATCTCTTTGTGCTCCTGTGTCTCTACTGTCGCCATGAGAAGGATTTGCCTGGGCTTTTCTGCTGGTACCAGAAAGAAAATGAGACAAGTGTGGTTCGGAGCCAACATGCAGACATGTGATTGGGCCAGCTGAGCCACAGATGCATGATGGAGCCCAGCCAAAATCAACTGGACCTTGAGATGCATGAAAAATAATTGGTCTTTTTATGCACCACAGGTTTTGAGGTGGTTAGATAATATATGTTCTAACCACCTTTTCTATTGTCTCAGAAATGTCTCTGCTCTTCTCCAGTGTTACCTATCCGGCTCTGTCCTCAATCCCATGTGTAACCACTTCTTTTCAAGATATTACACTAAAAAAAAATCATCTTTGTTTTCTATCTTTATCTTTCTGTCTTTAATGTCTCCTTCTCCACTGGTTATTTTCCCTTTACCTGCAAACATACCAATCTAACACACACAAAACTTAACCTTCTGGACTGTGATAGACAGAAATTCTAGGATGGACTCTAATGACCCATGCTTTTGTATAATCTTCCATCTGAGTATGGAAGAGACCTGTGAATATAACAGAATATCATTCCTATAATCCACTTTTGTTATGTGGTACAGTTGACTTTAAGAAAGGGAAATTATCCTCGGTGGGCGTGACCTAATCAGGTGAACTCTTAAAAGGGAGGGAGCTCTTCCATGAAAAATGGATTTAAAGTGAGAAAGATCTAATGCATGAATTCTCTATTACTGGCTCTGAAGATGGAGACGACCACATAGCAAGGAACTGAGAGTGGCCCCTATCTGATAGCCAGCAAGGCAAGAAAGACCTCAGTCCTACAACCACAAGGAATTGAATTCTGACAACAACCTGAATGAGCTTAGATAATAATATGGCAATTGTTTCAAGCCTCAAAATTGCTGGTAATTTGATATGCATCAATTAAAAATTAATACAACTCTCAACTGTCCCTCTTCAAAGCATAATAATGAAAACTGCTAAAACTTTTATAGACAGCACTTACTAAAGACCAGGTACAATTCTAAGCATTTGACATATAAAATAGCACATTTAATCCTCACAAGCATGACTACTGTCATTTTCCAGATGTGAAATTTGAAGTGCAAAGAGGTTAATAACTTGCCCAAGGCCATAGCTACTAAATGCAGAGCATTCTGCATTTCAAACCTAGGCATTCTGGTTTTTGAATCTACTCTTGAAACCGTTATATTCCATTCCTCTGCTTCCCCAATTACTATTTATGCATGTACCATCAGATTGCGGATTCTTCCCTCAAAATCCTACTAAACTTTCTCGAGCAGAAACATAGGATCTCACTCATTTTCAAATCCAAATAATACTCCTCATCCACCATCTTAAGTTCACCATGGCATTTAGCATTGTTTATCACTTTCTCCTCTTTAAAACGCTGTACCTTTCTGATTGTCTTTGTACCCATGGAAATGCCTTGTGTCTGACACCCCTTCCCTTGCTCACCTGGTAAGTGCTGCTGTTACTCATGTTTATTCCTCAGGAATTCCTGGAATGGCCTCAACCTCTTTCCTGACATTAGCTGCCATCTGTAGGCCTGTGACATCCACCTAGCATGTCCTTCTCTCCAGAATTCCAGGTCCACTTTTTCAGTGAGCAATTTAGACAAATATAATTTGATGTCTCGCCCCAAACACAGTATATCCAAGATACATAAAAGTCCCTCTCATCTACCTCAAATGTCACTCACACCTGCACCACTTCATCTTACATCGTTCCCCAGCCCCTCTCCTCTTGAACCCATGTACTTCCTATGTTTTCATGATTCTTATTTGTTTCTCAGAACCTGTTCTACTTGTACGCCCAAATGCTGGCCCACTTCAAAACTTCCACAGAATAATTTTCCCAGTATGTTTATTCAACTTTTAGATCCTTAGTATCCATTAGACAGATGTCTATATACAGTCAGATAAACTAATTTTTTCAAAAATGATAACTAGCTATGCTTCTCCAGATTAGCTACACCTTAAGCAAATAAAAAACGCAGCCTTCCTATAAAAACCCTGAAGACAGAAAAATGATGCTAAGTTTAAGAAAGTAGAGATGTATTTTGGGAGACAAAGAATCTTTAGTATGTGTTCCTGAAATCAAACCTCAGTGATTTATTTATACCTTGGCTTATCCAACAGCCCAGCAAGACTAAGCACTCTAGAGCTTGGAATTATGCTTCAAATATGCCCAGAACTCAATAACTATTTCTCCATCTGCAAAATGTCCTCACTAAGAATAGGGATCTAAACTGATCTTCTCTATCTTGTTGCCGCCACTATGAAGAATGCTGAGATGACTTAAACCCAAACTCATCTCTATTGCCACGTGGTAATAAAAGTTTGAAATAACTTTTTCCACTTGTAGTTCCAGGGACATCTCTGCCCTCTCTTCTCGAAGTCTGGTATCAAGCCTAAAAGCATATATCTAACTTTTTTTAATGAAATTACTTGAGATGTGGTTCAAATTATTTTCTCAGTACTCAGATATGCCACTGTGATAAATACAGTGAGGTCATTGCTTTTACTTCTGGCCCTCACCCAGCGCACCCCACATGCTCATCTATACGGCCAAAAGAATAGAACGCACAGCCTCCCAGTAACAGCGGTCTCTTGATGGCTCAGAAGGCTTGGGCTCTGGCTGCACCTCTTACATGAGTGCTGTGCCCAAAGACACATAATCAGCTGAAACCAATATTGGTGAAAATAGTATGAAAAGTGCAGGAACCAAAATCGGCAAACCATGGAAGTAAACTGGTGTAAGCACATTAATTCTTTCAAAGCGTCAGGTGACCACTAGGGACATTAAAATATGCTGCCCAGTGAATTAAATGTTAACCAAAGGCTTCTGAAGATAACGGACTCTAAATGACCACTTGACTCTACGAAGTTTCCAGTTCTGTAGGAGGTGGGCCTGAGTAACTACAGGCTGAGGATTTCGATACATAATCCGTCCTTGGTATAAAATTATAACATTTAGGTTCTTTTTCCACATACGCACACAAACATCTTTTTGTAGTATAGTAAAAAAGGGAGGGAGAAACAACTAAAATAAAATAAATATATAAGACAAGCCAAGACGTTGTAATGGAGGTTGTTTTAACTTAAAATTCAGAAAACTACATTTTCTGTGTTATAATCTAAATGAAGTACTGGATTCTAGTCCTGTATCTATTATTTATTAGCCCTGTGATCTTATCCATAAAATGAGCCTCATCTATTAAAATAGATTGATATTAATAGCTCGCAGACTTATTGGGAGAAAATGAGGTCATAGAAGTGAGAACATTTTAATCCTCTGTAAAGAACTCTACAAACGAGTGGCATTATTAGTATTACTGGTTCATCCAAAAGCAGTGTAATCTGGGTGCCTGTCAAAAGGCAAGGACTACAAAACTAAGAACAACACAAGACTGGAGTGATTATGGCTGTGCAAGTTTGTTTTTATACATCAGTGGAAAAGATTTTTAAAGTCAGATTTCCTTTCCACTTCTTCAAGGTATAGCTGAATCAAATGGTAATGTAGTAATTAATTTTAATCCATGCTTTTTTTTAACATCTTTATTGAGGTATAATTGCTTTACGTTGTTGTGTTAGTTGCTGCTGTATAACAAAGTGAATCAGCTATACGTATACATATATCCCCATATCTCCTCCCTCTTGCATCTCCCTCCCAGCCTCCCTATCCCACCCTTCTAGGTGGTCACAAAGCACCCAGCCGATCTCCCTGTGCTATGCGGCTGCTTCCCACTAGCTAGCTATTTTACATTTGGTAGTGTATATATGTCCATGCCACTCTCTCACTTCGTCCCAGCTTCCCCTTCCCCCTCCCTGTGTCCTCAACCCCACCCATTAACAGAGAAGCTGCCTAAAACCATGCTTTATTTTTAAGTTTCTGCCTGAGGTTAATTGTAATAATACTCTTGAATGTGCAGGTAGGAAATTTTGGTTTCTGAGCTGATGTTGCCTGCACACCTCCTTAAACCTCCACTCCTGCCTCCCAGCAACCTACCTCCCACATAAATATCCCCCGCATTAAAAGGGACTAAAATCAGAAGCACTTTCTGTATTCACAGCATCAGTCTGAAACCATCAGCACCTCTGGGACCTCCCTGATTCAAGTTCAATACGCATCTTCACAGTTTCACTTTCAACTTGACCTTCAACCCTCCTCGGAACCCATCCTCAATTGTGCTTCAGATTCTTCTCCCCATTTTTTACCTAGATCACCTGTCCTGGTCAATGTGACCTCAGGATCCCTCCATAGCACGGGGCAGTTGTCAACTGCCTTCCTTTCAGGTTCACAAGAGGCTTTGGGGTGAATCTAAGCAGGTCAACCAAGCTAAATGCATGGTGTTGCTAAGTGATGCTCATGGGTATCATGAGAAAACTCATCTTAGTCAGGCTTACCTACCCCAACTTCTGCTTCCCTGTGCTTTTCCCAGGCCTCCGTATGCACTTGTTGCATACACACTGTTACAGCCAAAGTACACAGGTGGCCACATAGTTTCCCTCTGTTGACGTGGGCTTTCTGCAAGCTTAACCCCAAGACCGATGTCTCTCTGCCAAAACACTATAAAGCCTCCAAACTAAGGGTGAGGTCATAACTCTCTTCTGTTTCCCTTATGAGATAAACCACATCAAGCCTTCCTAGCCCGCCCTTTTGGTCTACACTTGTAAGTTACAGCCAGGCTTCTCTCTGCCAGAGGTGCTGGTGTCAGATGCTGGCTCAGGGAGAGTGGATGCTGTAAACTTGCCTCATCAGTAGGCTTTGAGAAATTACATCAGGGAGCCAGATATGTACTTGCTGCTAGCTTGTTTTTCACAATTATTGTACTCCTGAGAACATCCAGGATTTCAGCCTCAGAGATATGACAACTCTGTCTCTCACTGACATGAACTCTGTGCTGACAGTTCAGGGAAAGCAGAGGACAGTACGGATATCCCCTCCACCACCTACTAGTCACCTGAGGCAGGGCTTACAAGTAACGGTAAATACCTGAAAATGTAAAGGCCTCATCCTCAGGGAAGGGAACTCTTTTGTTTTAATGATATAAAGACTATCTTTTATTGTGATTTCTATTGTTAACTTGTTGTTTCAAGAATTCTGTCACAAGCTTTCTCTTTTTCTTTCCTCCCTTACTGCCTAGGCTTAGGTTCACCATTGTTAAATGTTGCTGTTGTCAGAATAGGGAACCTCCCTGTGCTTTGAATGAGTGAATGTGATCTCTCCCAAATTCACCTCTGATCTGATGTACCAAGTTCGTAACACAGGACTTGAGTACATGAGGTCACTCAGAGACACTTGGACACAATATGTATACCTCGATGGCTTTCGTAGTTCCAAACTAACAGACCACAGTCCTCCCAGAGATTAAATGCTGCTTCAAATAGTACTGCATGTCCAGAGACTTTTGGATTTTTATGGAAAGTAATTTGAAGGTCTGGATATATTCCCTGCTTAATACACTGGCTTAGGGCAGAATCTGTTAGTTTAGAGAGAAACCCAGATAAGTATTTAGGTTAGTTAAGGAAGTATGAGAAAGCCTGTAATATTCTCCAATTAATAAAAGAAAATGACAAGGGCTTTTCAATAAGCCAGACTTAGCTGAATTCCCTGGTAAATGTTTATAGAGGTTCTAGAACTCCTTTGTATAATAAATAATACTTATCGAGTTTATCATGTGCTAGACATCGATCTACATGTTTTACATGCATTACCTCATTTAATCCTCACAAAAATCCTCTGAAGGTACCATAGCAACTCTAATGGGTAGGTACTGCCATTGCCTCATTTTACAGATGAGAAAACTGAGAAATAGGGTTAAGTAAGGAGCCAGCTCACATACTGAGCAAATGTGGAATCAGGATTCGAATTACAGAAAGGCTGAGTCAACAGTTAGACCACCTAACTAAGCCACACCTCTGCTCATTACATCAACTTTCACATTATCCCCTTTGCTAACAGTGGACATACCAGATAGCATAGTTTTTCTTCCATGAGGCCAAAGATAACACACTGTATTCAGAAATATTAATAGTGGGGAATCCAGATTATATCCAGAATCCAATCAGTGAATGCCATGGGTCCTGAAATAGGAGAAACCAATAGCTATGGTTTTATTTTTAGCAAAAATTTATAAATTCAATGTTTACCATAGCACCCAGTCATAATTGCTGTTTTTTAATATGAAAAAGACATATAACTTCTTTCACTTTACCCCAGCAATATTTAAAAATCACAATCCCTATAGCAAAATATTTTTAATCCCTCACGTTCAAAATATTTCTGTATTATTCACCAAGGCTAATATTACCAGACTGGGGATAGAAGCAGGGCAGTGTATGCCTCTCACACATGTTGACAGGATCATCCCTCAAGAACCCCACTAAAACAATCAAAGGATATTGCTTTCCCTCAGTGACTATCCTCAGAGTTCCTCTTGGAACTGGCCTTCACAAACAAAAGAATGTCTCCCAAGAGCAGTGAAGAAGACCCCAAGCAGTCTTCACTCTCTCATCTCATTCTTTTTTTTTTAATTTAATTAATATTTTAAATTGGAGTATAGTTGATTTACAATGTTGTGTTAGTTTCTGCTGTACAGCAAAGTGAGTCAGTTATACATATACATATACCCACTCTTTTTTAGATTCTATTACCATATAGGTCATTGCAGAGTATTGAATAGAGTTCCCCATGCTATACAGCAGGTTTTTATTAGTTATCTATTTTATATATATTAGTGTGTATATGTCAATCACTATCTCCCAATTTATCCCTCTCCTCCTTCCCCCTTGGTAACCATAAATTTGTTTTCTACATCTGACTCTCACCTCATTCTTTAAGAGATCCATCACATGTTGTGAGAAAGGCAGGTAGAACTGGGTGCTTTGTTTGGATGGAAGTGCAAAATTTGATACTTTATGAAATCTTAGAACAATCCTAGGAAAAGAATTATCATATTATGATCCAAAATTATTGGTAGTTCTTTTTAAATTAGTTGTGGCAAGCTGGTTATGTACCAGATACTGGACATACCTAAGAATATGGAAACAAATCCTAAAGAGTGTTTTTTTATTATATATTATGTATATTAAATATATAAGACATATTTTTTTCATTTTGTTGATGGTTTCCTTCACTGTGCAGAAGCTTTTTAGTTTGGTGTAGTCCCACTTATTTATTTTTGCTTTTGCTTTTGTGTCAGATTCAAAAGTCATCAAAACCTATGTCAAGGATTTTACCACCTACATTTTCTTTAGAAATTTTATGGTTTCAGGTCTTACATTCAAGTCTTTAATCCACTTTGAGTTAATGTCTTTGTATGGTGTAAAATGGTCCAGTTTCATTCTTTTGCATGTGGCTGTCCAATCTTCCCAGTATCATTTATTCTTTGTCATAAATTAATTGACCATATATGTGTGGGTTTGTTTCTAGGCTCTCTATTCTGTTCCACTGATCTGTATGTCTGTTTTATGCCAATACTGTACTGTTTTAATTACTATAGTTTTGTAATATAGTTTGAAATCATGGAGCATGATACCATGAATCTTCTTTCTCAAGATTGCTTTGGCTCTTCAGGGTCTTTTGTGGTTTCATACAAATTTTATAATTTTTTATTCTATTTCTCTGAAAAATGCCATTAGAACTTTGATGGAGATTGCATTGGATCTATGGATTGCTTTGGGTACATTGAACATTTTAACATTGATTCTTCCAATCCATGAGCATGGAAAATCTTTCTATCTATTTGTATTTGGTTTAATTTCGAGCATTTATGTCTTACAGTTTTCAATATACAAGTCTTTCACCACCTTGGTTAAATTCATTGCTAGGTCTTTTTTGAATGCTGTTGTAAATGGGATTGTGTTCTTAATTTCTCTTTCTGAAGGTTTGTTATTAGTTTATGGAAACATGACAGATTTTTGTGTATTGATCTTGTATCCTGCAACTTAATTTATTTATTATTTTTAACAGTTTTTAATGGAGTCTTTAAGGTTTTCTATATAAACTTTCATGTCATCTGCAAATAGTGACAGTTTTATCATATTTTTACAACAAAATAAGATTGAAATATCAGATGAAGTTGTTCACGAAGTAGGTTAGGTACTATCCCATTCCTGCCTGTTTTTATAACCACTTACACTTCACATATCCTATACCTTCTATTATTTATTTTGCTTCCCACTAAATTCTTAAGCAGGGAGCCCTGTTCATCTCTGAGAACTAGACTTAGCACAGTACTCAGCATCCATGAGTGCTCAGTAGACATGTTGTTATAGACTGAATGTTTGTGTCCCCCCCAAATTCATATGTTGAAGCCCTAACACCTAATGTGATGGTATTTGGAGGTGGCATCTTTGGGATGCAATTTAGGTTTATATGAGGTCATGAGGGTGGGGTCCTCATGATAGGATTAGTGCCCTTATAAGAAAATGAGACATCAGTTCCTTCCCTCCCTCTCCCCCCACCTCTCTCTCCACCATTTGAGGACACAGCAAGAAGACAGATGTCTGTAAGCCAGGAAGAGGGTCCTTACCAGGATTCTAAATGGCTGGTACCTTGATCTTGGATTTCTCAGCCTCCAGAATTGTGAGAAATCACTCTGATGTTTAAGCCCCAGTCTATGGTATTTTGTTATAGCAGCCTGAGTAGGCTGCATATATATTCACTTACTGACAATGAATGAATGGACGATAACTTCTGAAGCGCTAGGTGAAAAATGCAAGTGAAGATAACTATGATCATTTCTACATGGTGGCAAAAAAAAATGCTTCAGTTCCTTGCTTCCACTTTATCCTACCCTGAAAATAAAACTGTATACATCTTTTGAAATACTGAATTGTAGTAGAGAAAGTGTCCAATCTGAATTTTTTTATGATTTTATTCATTATTTATTTATTCATTCGTTCATTTATTTATTTTTGGCTGTGTTGGGTCTTCATTGCTGTGTGCAGGCTTTCTCTAGTTGCAGTGACTGGGGGCTACTCTTCACTGCGGTGCACAGGCATCTTATTGTGGTGGCTTCTCTTGCTGCAGAGCACGGGCTCTAGGTGTATGGGTTTCAGTAGTTGTGGCATGTGGGCTCAGTAGTTGTGACTCGTGGGCTATAGAGTGCAGGCTCAGTAGCTGTGGCACATGGGCTTAGTTGCTCTGCAGGATATGGGACTTTCCTGGACCAGGGATCCAACCCATGTCCCCTGCATTGGCAGGTAGATTCTTAATCACTGCGCCACCAGGGAAGTCCCTCCAGTCTGAATTTAAAAAGAAGATATTTGATCTTCAAAGTAGTCATTCATATAAAGAAGGAAATGGTGGTAGGTGTGTGGGACAAGATGAAATGAAATGGTGACATTTATTACAAGTTCATCAGTCTTTGTTTAGTCTAAGCCAAAAAACAATTTCTCTCTTTTTTACTTTCAAATGGATCCATTTTATTAACTATGCATTTTAAATAACATTTGAAAAATTACTTTGAGTCTACTTATATATTTGGTTTGTTCCTTGTGAACCAGTCTGATAATTGTTGCATCTAGGAACCTATTAATAAGAACCACACATCAAATGGACAGAGGAGAGTAAGCAAATGGCTCTGCTGTTTATTGCAGATGAAAAGCATCTGATTTGTTTACTTTGATTAATCAGTATATTATAACTTTCCATAGAGTTGTACAGAGTTATCATTTCCAATGTACAGGCAGTGATGAAAAAATATTTAAGTGGCTTAGGGTCTTATGCTATGAAGCCCAGTCAGCATAAATTTATAGCTTTAAATGTTTTTCTTTCTCCTAAATTAACTAAAAACAGCTTGGAAAGAAGAACTCCAGAGTAACTTTCTAGCTCATCAACACAAGGACAGCCTAGGACCTACTGGCAGAAATGTCATAGGAAGTTTACATTCATTGTTCTATAATTTGGATCAACTAAATAGAATAACACGGGAGCCTTTTTCAATTAAGATAGAATGCCCTAAGCTATTTGCTGGGTGGAGAGTTTTAGAATTCATGTTTATCATGTTCAAAAGAAAATAATTTCCCTTTGGAGTTAAAATAATGCAAGCAAGGAGACCTTTGTTACCAAACTGAACTCAGGTCTGCTCACCTGATATGCAGCAAAGCCAATCTACTGACACTGGGTCATAGTGAAGGAAAATACAGTGTTTATTGCAGGGTGCCAAGCAAGGAGAATGGGCAGCTCATGCTCAAAAGACCTGAACTCCCCAGTGGCTTCCAGACAAGGGTTTTTAAAGACACTGTTAAGAGAGAAGGTTGTAGGATGCATGATTACCTCATGTAGAATTTTATGATTGGCTGGTTGTGAGGTAGCAGGATGCTGTTTCAGGAATCTTGATCATCAGTCTTCTGACTCCAATTAGTCTAGGGTCTACATGCTTGAGGTCAGCAGTTTTTACCTGGTGGGGGTCTGGTTCCTATAAAAACAACTTAAGAATGTATGTCAGACATTGTTATCTGTTTTCTTCAAGGAGAAATGGGGTCTTACAACCTCATCCACCTTTTGACTTATTGCTTATTATGTTTTTCCTTGCTCAACTGCCTCTTTTTTCCTATTTCTACCCCTCATTGAAGGATTAACTGCTTGAGCCTGTTCTTTGGAACTTGGGGAAGCCTAGAAGACTAAAGTTTTTTTCACACACAAGAGGTAGAGAACACAGAGGGGCTTGTTCTTGGAAGTTCCATGGGGTCCTGCTTGGTTTCACCTTCAGAGCACAGGAAGGAAAAAGTCATCTTTCAGTGCCATGACCTTTCCTCTCCTGAAGGTAGGAAGACAGCTTGCTTGAAAGATAAATGAATGAATGAAGAACTAAGCTGAAGCCAGAAACTTCTGGGGCCATTGGTAATCAAGCATCTCTATCTCTTTCTTAAATCAAGCCAAGAAAACAGCCTTAAGAAAACATGTGAAATGAAGGGGATGGGACAGTCAGTTGAGATAGTGGCAGAAAAGGAAGACCCAGGTCAGATATGCTTTCTCTCCCATCATAATTTTGGCCCTTTTCACCATTGGGAAGAATTTTCACCCCATTAGGAATTTTTACTCTATGTACTGGGTCAGGAAGTGTTCAAACAAGGTAAATAAATTACTGGTAATTTTTTGATTATCTCTATTATTAACAACAAAAAGTCACACAGAAAAGGAAATATAATGTCTATGTACAGGCTTAAATATATATGATGCAGCTATTCAGTAAATCTATTTGATTTAATATTTAAATTTCTGAAGACATCATGCTAATGGACCAGAGCCAGAATGAAAGACTGCCAGACCATTATCTAACACCATAAGAAAAATGAAGCAGACACATTTCTATACCCCCAAACAAGGCAGAACATAAATGTATGTTTTCATAATAGCAGGATTTACATGTAGTAGAATAATGCCTCTGACACTTTGCAAAACTAGAGAAGAGTGATTTATGGGCAAAACTAGAGAAGAGTGATTTACTTTCATGTTGCCTATCACCTGATACCTAGGTCCTCAATCAAACACAATAGCTTAAAGATAGGACACGTAAGTGGGGAGAAAAAGAGTTCTCTCTTCCCTCTTCTTCTGATCCCCATTTAGTTTCATTCCATGAGTCAACAACCATTTTAGAATTCACCATACTAAGAACTAGGGAGAGTTAGAATACAAAATGAAGGTTCAGTTTTCCCAAAAGGAGTTTACAAAATAATGGAATTAAAAGGACAAATGTAAATGTGATATTTTTGCTTTCATCAACTAAGCAACTACAAAAACAACTATACAAGTAAAGAAAGCAATAGTGTGATCCGTTTGCAAAAGAACAGACAAGAACTGAACTACTGCAGAAAATCTTCTCAATGTGGGGAGGAAAAAGCAAACAGAGAAGAGATTAAGCTGACGTTTTTGAGTCTTGATTAAATATGAAACTGCGTAACTATATAAAATGGATGTCACAGGTTCTTACACATGTTAGGCACTCAATAAATAATATAGACTATAAATGCTGTATTATCAACTTCTCAATTACTCTTCATTACACCACTCAGATAACCTCAGACTGCTATGATTGTTGACTCATACTGCCATCCAATGGAGCACTTAACTTGCCTTAACCCCCATACTGGTTTCAAGGTCCTGCTCCTTGGTGCCATACAAAGTCAGTCTATTTTTCCTACATGATAATAACTCCATTATGTGAAAAGAACCTCCACTGTCATGCCCAGAATGTCAAAACCTCCTCTGTTCTCAATTTAGACTAAAGCTGAATTAAAAGCTAAATTCTAAAGCTCAGAGAGGTGAAGGAACTTAACTAAACAATACTTTCTATGATCTGAATGTTTGCATCCCCCCAAAATTTGTACGTTGAAAGCCGAACCCCCAAAGTGATGGTATTAGAGAGTGGGGCCTTTGGGAAGTGGTAGATATCATGAGGGTGGAGTCCACATGAATGGGATTAGTGCCCTTATAAAAGAGAACCCACAGAGCTCCCTTGCCCCTTCTGCCATATGTAGATAGTAAGAGAAGTCTGCAACTTAAAAAGAGGGCTCTCACCATGCTGGCACCATTAACTCAGTCTCCAGAACTGTGAGAAATAAATGTTTGCTGTTTATAAGCCACACAATATGTGGTAGTTTTTTATAGCAACCCAAAAGGACTAGTAACAGATACAGCAAGGTTTTGAAGCTGGGTGGTCTGATCCAAAGCCCCTGATCTTTGTGCTTTAAATTGATCATCATTCCTGACCTTCACTTTTTCTGTTGTGAACATTCTAGACTCTCTCTTGTCCTGGAGACTGCACTGGCTAGTTCCTCTGCCTGGACCACTCTTCCCCCAGGTAGATGGGAGTCCATACATGTGCCACCTTCAAATTCCTGCTCAAAAGTCACATTCTCAGCCCTATTTAAAATTGCATCTCAACCTCACAACCCTACTTAAAATTGCATTTCCCCACCCTGTAATCCTGTTTTATTCCATAGCACTGATCACCTTCTAATATACTATATAATTTACTTTTTGCTCTTATTGTCAATCTTCCTACATTATAGCAGAGAAATTTAGTCTCCTTTGTCCACTCATATATCCTAAGCATCTAGAACAGTGACCAGAAATCATAGTTTTCAACCAGGATACCTTGCTTGGTCAGTGGAGCAAGCCACCTTGGTCAAGCTCTCCTGTGAAGAGTATACCTACACAGTCAAATATACAATGACCATGCATGCTGAATAACTTAATGTTTAAACAGTTACCACAAAAAGGAACTCATAAGTCACATCCTCTTTAGACCATGATTGTTAGATGCATTATAAATAATCACTCTCTCCCTCTTCAACTTCTACAAATTTTTACTAGTCCTACTCCCTATAGCATATAAAGTTAATCTATTTTCTTTATGCACATGGTCATGTGACCACCTATCTGTCATATGGCAAAAACTTCAACTCCACTCCCAAAGCCTCAGAAAACCATTCATTGTCTAAACAAGTATTTCATAAAGTTTTAAGCAAAACTCATAATCATCTTCCCTCTCTAATGGCAAGGCAATTCACCACCATCTATCTTTAAGAATGCTGATCAAAATTAAAACCAGAAAATATCTATCACCTTCTACAGATCACAGATTCCTCCACTGGGTAAAACAAACTAAAAAAAAAAGAAATGTTTTACAATGTCACCCATCACTTTAAGTAATTTCAGCACATGCTGGGCACATAAAGAGTGTAACTTCACTCTGTTTCCTAGCTGATGGGGGTGGTCTTTATGCAAATTAACCAAAAAAGATGTTAAGGGAAGAGATTGATCGTTAGTTAGAGCAAAGGGACATCGCCAGAGAAGCATTTCCTCAGTGTGCTAATTCTAAATGTCCACTGGTTAAAGCAGATGTAGACTGATCATGTTTTTTGCCAGCCTTGTAGACCATTAGTTTGTATTCCTCCAATTGTTAATATTTCACAATTTTCCATTTCATACTCAGTGGCACACATATTAATTATTGATAACTTATTTACAATAAAATTCTGATATCTGTACTGAGTCCTGAATTGAATCAACCTAATGCATTTATGTAATAATCTTTTAAAGTTCCAATTCATTTTGACTAGTTATCCTTAGGCATGATGTACCTCCAGAGGTGACTGAAAATAATCAAGAAGTAACAAGGCTATTGGTTAGATCGTTATTTCCAGGTACACCTATGAAAACTCTAGGAATGGAAATACCACTTTCTCTAAGTTTTTACAGATTCTGCCTCCATGAATTTACCCTCTTTTATTTTTGCTTCTCACTACCTCTTTCCTAATTCAAACCACTGTCATCTCTTGCCTAGAACACTGCAACCACCTACAACATGTTCTTGCTGTTTCTAGTCTTCTGCCTTCTAAGCCATTCTCTACATTGCAACCAGAGAAATATTTCTAAGAGAAAAACCTGACCCGCTCACTCCCTTACTTAAATTCCTTTACAGTACTTCCTGGTTTCTATTTGTTTGTTTGCTTGTTTTTCCTTAAGATAATTCTAAACCCCTCAAATAGCTGGAAAGGCCCTGGATGATCTGGCCCCTGCTTATTAGTCCTACTGCCTTTGTATAAAGGGTTCAAGGACCACCAGTTCCTGAAAAACTCCATGCTTCCTTTTGTCTCCAGGTCACTAGCCAAGTAATTCCCTCTACCTAGACCACTTTCTTCCTACCCAACTCTAGTCATCCCACTTGATAGTTAATCCCTACTCTGCCTTTAGGTCTCAGCTGGGTCTTTACTTTCTCCTGACTTACTCCTGATTATCTCAGGGCTGGGTTCAGTTGCCCACTTCTGTGTTCACAAGAATATCCCAAACTTCTATGACCCCAGCACATTTTATATTTTCAATGTTCACTCCTCTTTAGCCTGTACTAGATCATGAGCTCCATGGAGGAAAATGTTATTTCTATTTCACCATTAAATCTGTAGGGCCTAGCAATGCACTTAATAATATTTGTTGAGAGAATCAATGACAGATGACAAAATGGAAAAAACAGTCCAAGTTCACATGACTCATAAGGTGCCCTGCCTTTCAAATTCAGGTCTGTTTGTCCCAAAGCTCATGCTGCTTTTCACTGTACCATACTACTGTAATCAATCAATCAATCAATCTACTGGGATGGGACTAGCTCTTAAGAGTAGACCGATCTTCAGGCACTGGGAACAGAAAACCCACTGAGCAAGTAGGGGGAAGGGCAGCCCCTAGAGCAAGTGGTGTCTGAGTTTTCAGCCCATGAGAAAAGTAAAGGTCCTCACAAATGGCCAAATCCAGGATGTAGAGTTTAAGGGTCCCAAAAGTCTGAGGTCCTTATACTCGGAAATGTCTAGATGCAGGTGGTAGGACCTCAGCTTCTAGCTTGGAGCCAGGATGTCAATGTCTTAGGGGAGAGCAACGCATATCTCCAGTCTTAAAGGAGCTAGAGTCATAGGCAATCCTTCAAAGGAGAAATGCGGGAACAGAGGAACAAGGCAGAGACCCAGAGATGAAAATTTATAAAGAAACTAAGGATTTGGTAACTAGAATAATACCTTTCTTTTCTTCTATTTACAGTTAGTATTTTTTCTGCATTGTGCCCCTATTGAATACCAGCTATGCTTGTATTAGAATACTTTTTATTTCATCATAGTTTAAACAATTGTCATAATTATTTCTGTTTATAAACTTTATACACTCTCAGTCTTTAAAAGCACATGCGTACATATAAACATATACATATATTCCATGTTAAAAGTTTCAATAATCCTACCACAACTTCCACTAGTCCTAGCTTAGATGAACACTATGCAGTGTTGAACAGGAATTTCTCCATGATGTGTGATTCTTTTAATGTGCTGCTGAATTCCATGTTCTAGTATTTTGTTGAGAATTTTTACTTCTATATTCATCAGGGATATTGGTCTATAATTTTCTTGTAGTGTCTTTATCTGGCTTTATTATTTAGGGTAATGCTATCCTTGTAAAATGAGTTTGGGAATGTTCCCTCCGCTTTGATTTTTTTGGATGAGTTTGAGAAAGATTGGCATTAATTTATCTTTAAATGTCTGGTAAAATTTACCAGTGAAGCCATCTGGTCCTGGGATTTTCTTAGTTGGGGAGATTTTTGATTAGTGATTCAATCATCTTACTAGTAATTGATCTGTTCAAATTTTCTATTTCTACCTGATTCCATTTTGATAGGTTATATGTTTCTAAGAATTTATCCACTTCTTGTAGTTTATTGGCGTAGTAGCTTTTTATGATCCTTTTATTTCTGTGGGTATCAGTTGCAATGTCTCCTCTTTCATTTATAGTTTTATTGATTTGACTACTTCCTTTTTTTTCTTTGTTAGTCTAGCTACTTTTTTGTCAATATTGTTTATCTTTTCAAAGAACCAGCTGAGTTTTATTAATATTTTCTATTGTTTTCCTGCTCTCTATTTCATTTATTTCTAGTTCTAATCTTTATTATCTTCTTCCTTCTTCTAAATTTGGGCTTAGTTTATTCTTTTTCCTACTTATTTGAGGTGTAAAGTTAGGTTTTTATTATTTCCATTTTCTTAATGTATTTAGAGCTATGAACTTCCCTCTTAGAACAGCTTTCACTGCATTTCAAAATTTTTAGTAAGTCTTGTTTCCATTTTCCCTTGTCTCAAGATACTTTTTTATTTCCCTTTTAATTTCTTTTTGATCCATTGGTTTTTCAGGAGAGTGTTGTTTAATTTTCATGTATTTATGAATTGTCCAGTTTTCTTCCTGTTGTTGAATTCTAGTTTCATACCACTGTGTTCAGTAAATATACTCAGTATGATTTCAAATCCTTGATTTCTTACATTGGTATCTGTACATTTGAGCAAGTGATCTCCTCGTCCAGACTTTACAGGCTTGCTTTGGCAAGTCCTTTACCAGTCAGTTCAACTTAGGGTTCTAATGGTCAGTAGGTAGTGTCCTTGGACAGGAGGAGCTCACTATCAGGATCTGGTTTTGAGTGAGGCCACTGCCTGAGCTCTAATATGGGGTGGGAATGGCACTAGCTGGAAATAGTTGTATGGGACTGTTGGCTTAATTCTCTGCTTAAGCAAGGCTGTAGGAAGGACTCAACAGTTGTCCAGATTCTCTGGTCAGGCTTCACAAATGGTCAGGATTGGGTCCTGTATTCAGCCGTAGGCGGGGCTATCCCTGAGTTAGGCAGCAGAACCATCCCCAAGGCCAGAACAGCTCATGTTTGTGGACTCAAATCTGGTACAACTGCACACTGAAAGCACACTGACCTTCCTGGACTCATGGGACCACCAGTTATGTTTGAGAGATGGGGAGAGCCACTAGCTTTGCTCTCTGCTTAATCACTAGTGTTAGTGGGGCTGTAAGATGGGGTACACAGCTTCCCAGGCACTCTAATTAGGTTCCCTATTCAGGCAGGCTGAGGGCTGCATTCAGTGGGCAGAACTACAAATTAGTTTCCCTGCCTGGGCGGAGTCAGGTCTGACTCTGAAGCCCATGCTCTGAAGCCCTATGCCATACTGGGTCAAGCATAATAAATATAAATTAAATAAACAAACATTCACTTGTACAAATTCATGTTTAAAGCCAAGTATCATGTCCTGCATGAATCCTTTATGAAAGTGAAAAGTCATTCAAGGAAGAGAAAAAAGACAAAAGCCAAATAAAGAACTGAGAGAGTACTGGAGAGGATAGATAATAACCAGAACAAAAGGCAGGTGCAGGGAATGATGGAGAAGGAGACTGGAAAGGCAGGTTCTACTCAGGTCACAGGGGCCATGGGGGTTGGTATAGAAAGGAATACATTGGTGGGAAATTACTATGGGCTGTGATTAAACATGACATGATCAAAATAGTCCTTCAGGAAGAGGCAGTGGGGAATCAAGTGGAAGAGATGTCAGCTGTAGATAAGAGTTAGTTTTGCCATGATCCCATTTGATCATGATCCATTTCGTGATCTTCAAGAAATGAAGAACTGAGCAAGATAAAGATATTGAGTAAAGAATAAGGGTTCAGCCTGGGAGATATACAGAAATAAATTGAGGAATACAGCTGCTAGTTAGAGTTAAGAAATAGAAAGTACTCTAAAATGATGGCAAGGGTTAGAATCTGACTGTCAGGGAGAATGTGAGGCCATGACCAGCATGACCAAGAAGAAGAAAGGGATCAAAAGGAAGATAATGAGTTCAATTTTGAAAACTTTTATTTAAAGTATGAACATCCAAGTGGATTGCAATGGAGAAGGCTAGGTTATTCACCAATACACCACCTCTTATTCCAGCAGGAGATAAATGGAAAATAGGAATAATCAAAGCTGCATATATTTAATGCCTACTCTATGTCAGTCCTCTGTTAGGTACATATAGTCTATGAGGAAAACTGACACCGCTGATGTTTATGGTAATTGCTAAAGGTGACAGTAAGAGCTGAGGGGAATGAACATTCATTGATTTCCATCATTCTTGGTTATCTCCATAAGGAAATCTAGAGAGCGCAAGTACCAGAGAACAGAGAAGGGCTCAGTTTTACTTAACTGTCCAGGCATTCTCATGGTGTCAGAACACCCTGACCCTGTCTCACTTCTGTTCATCTTTGTTATCAATGCCTAGGATAAAGGCATTGACGGCAGCTTATCAAATATGGAGTAAATATGAAGTTCCTTAGTTTGGCAGGGTGAAGGAGGGCTGGCCAAATCAGAATTCAGAATATCTCAAGCAACCAAAATAACAGAAGCCCAAGAGATATTGTTAAATGATAAGTGTTTGCAAACTTGGTTTGGTAATATTTCATATGAAAAATAGACCTGAGGTTTTTCATTGAAGCCTAAATGTAATAAAAACCAAGGTACAAACCTGGGTCACATTAATAAAAGTCAAATCTCAAAATCTTGGCAGAAAAAAAATTCAACATACTTTTCACTGGTCAGGACACATCTGTGTAGTTTACTGAGCTTTAGATATTAGATTTTAAAGGGAAGCTGGGAAAAAAGCAATATTAAAAGAGCAAGAAAGATAAAAGGTGTGAAAAATTATATCATATGTAAAAAGAGTTAGAGAACTGAGGATATTCTCCCAGAAAAGGTGCAAAGGCAGAAGGGGCTTAATATTCTCTTCAGGGATTTTAAGGATGGTAATGTGGAAAGTAAGCTTTGCTCAAATTGACCCAGAGAGCAGAACTAGAAGCAATCAGCAGGAATTACTAACAGGTACATTTTACTCTATTTAAGAACAGACTTTTGGGCTTCCCTGGTGGCGCAGTGGTTGGGAGTCCGCCTGCCGATGCGGGGGACGCGGGTTCGTGCCCGGGTGCGGGGGGATACCACATGCCACGGAGCTGCTGCGCCGGTGAGCCATGGCCGCTGGGCCTGCGCGTCCGGAGCCTGTGCCCCGCAACGGGAGAGGCCACAACAGTGAGAGACCCGCGTACCGAAAAAAAAAAAAAAAAAAAAGAACAGACTTTCTGAAAAGTATAGCTGTTTAATGGAATGCACTATCATGCAAACAACTTGACTGAGATTGTCATGTATTTATCTCTACTGTGGAAGGAACCCACGTACTAGGTGGGAGTCTGGTTTTGATAACCTCGTGTAAAACACTCGATGACACTACGTCTTCCGAAAAATTATAGGCGTAATGACTTTCTGCTTGAGAAGGGGTGTATTGAATTTGTACACAGGCATGAAAGGCAGAGAACTCAGAGTCCAGGATCTTGGATTTGAATCTTGATTTTGCCAATTGTAAGTTGCGTCATTTTACAAAACTCGGTTTCCTCATGTAAAAATGGTAATGAGGACAGTGCTGCCTAGCTTTATTCTTATGGGAGGATTAGGTGAGACAATGTGTGTGAAGTACCCTGCATTACTTTTGAAAAGATGTGATAAATTGCTAGTTTTTATTTTAAATAAATATCCCAAATTAGTTTCAAATCTCCTAATTGGGAAATTGAAACCATTCTGCCCTCATTAAACTCATATTCCAGAGAAAAATTGATTTCTTCTGCTTCGTTCAAACCAAACATCTTAAAACATCAAGTAACATGATTCCAAGCATTAATTTAAACTGTGTGTAAATGATCTTTTCCTGTAAATCATTCAGGATCTATTCCTTAATTTTGCCTACTGCTAAAAAATCTTTATTTCACTATAACTTATCAATTGTTACCCAAAAAGGAACAATAGTTGAATATCATTATGTGCAAGAGAAGAGTTTATATTGTAGAGTTTATTTTTCTTTAACCAATAAGTACCACATTTTTCCATTTATTCAGTTTTGGCTTTGATGTTTTAAAATGTGCTTATAAAGATCAGGTCTCAGACACAGTGCTGACTTGAAGTCATTCTGCTTTTTCCTCTTTTCCTTAGAAGTACCTTGCTTCTTTAATGTTTTCCAGACTGGAGTAGCTTTTCAAAAAACAGGAGTGAGGGCCCTGATACTGGTTTGCTCATAGCAGAACCCATACTAAGACAAGCTGTTGAGCCAGCAATGGGTGCCAAGACCCTGTTGCAGGATCTTTGCATATACTTTCTCCATCAAATTCCAACTCCTTTTCTGCTGTTTCCAGTGCCCAACCTGCTTGCCAAATATTTCTAATACACCGCTGTCTGGTTCATCTGTTAATTGGAGATAGCTATATTTTAACATCAGGGGCAATGGATGACCTCAAAGCCCAAAGTTAAACACGAATTTAATCTTCCAGTTGAAAGGTGCAGAATAAAATGTAATTTGAGAGTATAGTGTCAGCATTAACCAAATACCCACTTACATTAATGCTAACCCTCTCAAGTGGCAGGGCTGACCTTTCATGTTTAGATTTAATGCTACAATTAGAAATAGCAAGAGAAGTAAAATTATATTCATAATATAAACTAAAATCAAGGTGCTAGTATGTAATCTCTTTCCAGGGAAGCACATTTAAGTGTTGTGTTTTGTATGCTTTGTTTTGTTTTGGTTTTTTGTGGACTTCATCACTCATCTTGGAACCAAAAAAAGGATAAATGTGATAGTATTATATTCTTCCAAATATCTAGCAACTATCTACTTTTTTCCAGTGTAGGATTTCAAGGTTTCTATCCTTTGGGGAATTAACTTGGTTTAATGAAATGATGAATTAGAAGTCTGTACACCCGGATTCTATTCCAAGCTCTGTTGAGTACCTGTGTAAATGTGTGTAAATAACTTGACCTCTCTACAGCTAACTTTCTCATCCACATAATGAGGGAGTAGTTTAGTTTATTAACAAACTCCCCACCCGCTGAGATGATCTAGGTTTTGCTTTCTTTGGGATTTCTTGATATCTGCTGAAAATAAAAATGTAAGTAATTATCTCAAGTTAATAACCTGTTATCTAAATAAGCCAAGTTTACATGCCTTAATAGTCTTAGCAAGAATGAGTAGAATGAGCTATCTGTATTATTGGCACCTTACCTAAATCTTTACCTTTTGCACATAAATGCAAACCCTTATATGATTTTTATTGTTAAAATCTCAAAAAGTATTTTTCAGTGAAACTCCATTAAACCAATTTACTTTTGATACGTATTACAGCATGCAATTAAATACTTTCTATTTATTAAAAATAAATAAATAAGCCAAATTTGGGAGCAGGGAATAAAACAATTGTTTTGGGGTTGTCACAGGTCAAAATGAAGCCAAACACAGTGAATTTTAACCCTTTAGACAGAAAATCAAATAAATAGTCTCCAGTATTCAGCAGAAGCTTGTCTGTCTACCTAACTTTGCTTAAATGAATGAGATAATATACAGAATACATCTCTTCCTAAGAGAATTAGATTCACAATTGATACAGTCTGACATGATACCTACATTAAGTGGTGCTTTTAAAATAATCCTCCAAAACAGCTTTTTCATGAATATTATGAAAGAAAGCATCTACCAAGATTTTCCCAACTGCCATAAATTTTATAATGCCAATTATATATTATGTCTGAAGAGTACTTTCTGTTTTACAAAGAGCTTTGCTACGTATTATCTCATTATTCCCAACGACTGTCCTATGAACTAGATTGTCTTATCAACCCCATTTGCCAGCTAAGGAAACTGAGATTCAGAGAAATTAAGAACTGTAAGTCAGGAAGTGCAAACACGAAGATCTCGAGGTTTCAGGCTCTTCAGAAAGTATGTTGTTGCTTTAATTCTCTCCCTTTCTGTCTTCCTAATATCCTCCATATATAATCTTTCAACAAATATCTATTGAGTACCTAGGAATCAGGCACTGTTATAGGTGATGGGTTGGTAAAAAAAGAAAGTAATATATGAACCCAACCTCATGACCTTATGGTTTAATTGTTCCAGTTAGCATCAGAAAACTTCTCCCTACCCCATTCTTGATTCAGGGGCAATAACTATGCATCCCTTCTTCCTACCCACCCCCATCATACATAACTCAATAATTTTATACAAGCATTTTGCTAACATAAAATTAATTCGCATATTTCATTGAAAATCTCTCAGATATTTGGTTTACTTGACCTGCTGTTTCAGCCCAGAAGATGGAGACAATAAGGTCCTACAAGATCTCATACCCTGTTGTTTGGACACTGCCCAGCATCCTGACTTTGTACTTCTGTTCAATCTACGATTATAAATTGGTTGGTAGATAGATCAATCAAACTGTTATCTCTTAGCCAGTGCTATTATCTGTAATTATCTCATCCTGTTAAATAAATTCACAAGTACTTATCAGGAACATGGGATTAATACAATAGGTGAAGTATAGATGTTTATTTAATCTAGTTACCTAAGTTGAAGCCCATGATGTTTGCCTTGCTTCTGAAAATAAGTTCTTTGATCATTGTTCATTATTAATCAAATAATCAGTTAATTTTTAAATTGTTGACTAATTTACACTATTTTAGTGAGGGGAAATGGTAGTGTCAAAATAGTATTTATTCTAAAAGATACAAAACATTTTTTAAAGCTGGTGATTAAACAGTAACTTCAAAGATTTTGTAAGAATTCTGGCCTCATCATCTTTCTGTATATCTGAAGCTAGTGTTACAGATAGAATTATGCTTCTTGTTTACAGTGTATAGATGCTTTGGAGAAAATCTAGCCCCTTGAAGAAACAAAACTAGAACAGGTTATTCTCTTAATACAACCAAATGGGCCAAAAATGACCTAATTTCTCCATAAGAGAGTCCAATAGTAATAACTTCCAAAAGATTTTCTTACCAAAAAAAAAAAGTATTTTTTTATTCTTCTTAATATTATCTTCTCTGAATATTTAAAATATAAACTGATTTATAGCCAGCAAATGTAGAATTTGTCTATAAACTGTCTAATTTCAGGGGCTGGGAAAGTTTTAAATAACAATATTTTTTGATAGATACATCTAATATATTTTTTTCCTCCGACAATGCATATCCGTTTACTAAAATAGTCACATCAATGTAACTACTAGTCTAAGGCTTGAGTTACTCAAGCCAATAACAACAAAAGTCAATTTTATTCCAAATAGAACTTTTGTCACCATAAAGAAAGTTGTGCATGTGAGTGATAAATCATGGCTCAGTCAATGCTACCTGCTTTTAGGGATTTGACAATAAAAGGTGCTTATTAATGTATGTAACTTTGGATCTACTGATTATTTCTGAAATAGAAGTCATCATACTGTTTAATTTATAAGAATATCTTGTAACATCTTTAGAATATGCAATGTTATAAAAGTTCATTCTGATGATCAAGTTGTATCTAGGAAATATTTGCATCATCTTCTATAGGCCTTTTGCTATTCACCTCAAAAATTTAGACTTCTAAGCTAAGTATATTCAATTGAAATAAAAGGTCGAGCAGGAAAGAAAAAAGATGACACCTTTCATTAATAATACACTTGATCTTTAAAAAAAAACCCAATACCCCATGTGTTGGCCAGTTCTGCCAAACATAAATGTGTTAGATCAAAATAGGACCATTTAGGCAGCCTGGTTCATGTAAAGACATTTTAATAGCCCATGAGCAGAAGTGTCAACTCCTGATTACTGATGTATAAGCCAGCAACAAATAGTAAAATGAATACATTTCAGTGTGTAGGCTCTGTCACTATGATGCAAGCAGAATTTCAACTGACTATTAGCAGGCCTGGCTCCCTCATCAATCCTTATTTTATTCACAGTCAATGGCCTTGTCCAGCTCTAGCTATGACAGTTGGCATAGGTGGCTCTATTTGGCACTTTTTCTGGGGCACCTTCTAAATATAATTCCAAAATAAATAGACATTGAGAATGTGTTCTCTTTTAAACTACTCAGAGATAGTATTTCAGCTAATCAGTAACAATTTTTTAGCACTCTCCAGAGCCTTCTTGTATTTTGGTTTTATAATCATTACACCATGTCATTATTCAGGTACTAAAAGTGAGAAAGTTTCCCAAACTGTAACTTGAAACTTATGAGTCGAAATGTTCTCAAGACAATAATGTGGAAGACATTCACTGAATTACAAAAGATATGCAGCTAGCTATTTGGAGGTTTTGTTTAACTTTCAGAAAAAGATTAGAACATTCTAGAAATCTTTATTTCCTCATGTCTTCCACCTCCGCTCCTTATAAGAATGAGAGCCTGGCAAGATGGGACACCACATTTGTGTTGTGCACTCTGACAGTCTGTATCTTATGCATCACTACAATTCTTAAATGAAAGTGTATCTGAGATTCCGAAGCAAAAGGCTGCATAACAGAGCCCTTATTTTCTAATTCAGTGGAAAGAAAACCCTCTCTGTCAATGTCCAGAAACTTCCCCAGGCAAGTGTTAAGCCAGAATTAGTAGATGTTAAGTTTCTTGAGAGCAGGGGCTATATCTCATCTATGCTTATACTCCAGGGCCTACTACAATGTCTGCCATCTTATAAATACTCAGGAAATATTTATAATTAAACAGAGGGATAAATATTACTATACTTTAATTCAGGAGATAGAAGATTTGGGGGAGGAAAAATAGCCTACCATCACTGACCTAGTGAGATAAAAACCAATGCTCAGAACTCACACGTGAAGTTCATGCACGTGGAGGCCAATCTTCTACTCAGGGAGAATGTTTTAGAGTGAAAAGAGAACAGCACTACTGCATTTAAAGTCAGAAAACTGAACATTTGCATGGTTTTGCAAGCATTGCGACCTTGTACAAATAATGCCAGCTCTCTGAGCCTTATTTTCATCTCCTATAAAACGGGAAGGGCAATAGCACCCTGAGTACTTCACGGCCTATCCTGAATGTCAACTGAGATGCTCTGTGTATGGAAGGTGACACCATTGTCATAACATGTAGAGCAATAATGTGCACGCTCACCCTTTCTTCAGAAAAATAGTTGTGGGTCCTAAAAGATTCTCAAGTATTTTTACCATAGTAGGCTAAACTAATGCTAGATGAAAACAGTACTTTTGTAAATTTTTATCATAAAATTTAGAACAAAAAATGGTTTACTGGAATTATGAAGATCAGTTCTCAAGAAATACTATTCTAACTATATTTGCGAGGAAAAAATTTTAATATGACTCTTCCTATTTAAGTAGAAACCTGGCAAAACACTGTGAGGCACTAATACGATGCAGCCTAAATAAAAGAACATTTGACTGCCCTGGTATTTTAGCCAAAGCACATTTTACACACAGAATCCCTGCTTGGAATAATAAGCTTAGCTCCTCACTGGGAATGCTGCTGGCAGATGGCCTTCCACTGTCAGTTCACCTTCTTCAAGTTCGTGCCTCCTTCTCAGGAGAGCCCACATCCAATGACTGATTGGCACAGAGCACTTTGCCCCACCTTACACAATTCTAAAGGATCACCCAAGCTTCAGAGCTCCCCACAGCGCTAGCTGGGGCCTCCCTTGGGACTGTTTCACAGGTCAGCTCCTCCTTCAGCCCAGTCCTGCTTCCTTCCCTACCAAGGTATGGATCTAATAAACCTCCCGCATGCTAATCTCCTTCTCAGAATCTGCTTCTCATGGAGCCCAACCGTCAACAACTCTCAAAATAAATGTAGTAACTTTTGAAAATACATTACTGAATATCCCCTAGACTGCACAATAGTAGCACAAACACAGTCTTACCTTGTTTTTGTAAAACACTTCAACGTCCACAAAGCATTTGCTTGTTCCTGATCTAGTGTGGTCTCTCAAACAACTGTTGGTAGAAGGCAGGGCTTATAGTATCACTCCCATATTAAACATGAGGAATTGAGGATCAGAAAAGTTGAAAACCTTAACTGGGATAACTTCAATATATAAGTAGGTAGGTGGGTAGGTAGGTAGTCAATCATTCAGTTAGTGGCAAACTTGGAATCTAATCTTAATTTTCTGATTTCTCAGCCAGACCTCACTTGACCATCCACTGTTTCTCCTCATGAAAACTTATGTTTGTGGTTCTTATACTATGTAACAAGTATTTAATGATTTACCCATGGACAATTTTAGGACACTTTAAAAATATCTAAAAACACTTGTGAAATCTGCCAACATCCTGAAATACCAAGATACTTGAATTGCAAATGTGTTCTGTGGTTAGAGATGATTACTTTCCATGTTTTTTGTTGTTGGAAAATCTTGGAATTGTTTTGTTTCCTGACTAATCTTTGCCCATAATAAAGTGCTTGGCACATATAGGATGTGTTTCTAAAATGAAAAATGGAAACTAATATTTATTTTTCATTTCGTGAAAGATTAAACCAAGTTCTAAACTTGTACATATGATTATGTGACCTCCAAGTAATCTCATACTTGCTATCTTAATCATATAAACTATGCCCTAATCTGTATCTGTCACAGGCACGCTTTTCTTTAGAGAAAATAATCAGTCTTTTTATTTCTTCAAATTCCCTTAAGGATCTAAATGACTTGGAGGTTCTGTTTGTTTGTTTGGGGGTTTTGTTTTTGTTTCTTCATGGTCTTTTTAGAGTATCCATTAGGAGAATGTAGTTTAACCAAATAACAGCTTTTAAAAAGTAGAAGTTAATCTTAACGGTACAACAACAAAGTGACCTGGCCTTAAGTTCTTAGTTCAGTGATTAGAATCAAAAGTGAACTATTTTCTCCAGCTGATATCCTGTGGCAAGAAATATTTTACAGATAGAATTATCTTGTTTTTATGAGATTCAATGTAGAATCTTTTTTCCATAAATATTTCTCAGATACAAAACTTTGACTTGTTTTTGAACTTCCAGAAGTCTCAATCTTTCTGAGTAATTCAATACACAATGGAATATTGTGTACTCCTTTTAAGAGAGGAAAAAGCGGGACAACAAAGCATTATGGTGATTAATCCTTTGCCCGTTTGTTCATTTGCAAATATTTTTTCCTATTCTGAGGGTTGTCTTTTTGCCTTGTTTATGGTTTCCTTTGCTGTGCAAAAGCTTTTAAGTTTAATTAGGTCCCATTTGTTTATTTTTGTTTTTAATTTCGTTACTCTAGGAGGTGGGTCAAAAAAGATCTTGCTGTGGTTTATGTCAAAGAGTGTTTTTCCTATGTTTTCTGCTAAGACTTTTATAGTGTCTGGTCTTACATTTAGACCTTTAATCCATTTGGAGTTTATTTTTGTGTATGGTGTTAGGAAGTGTTCTAATTTCATTCTTTTACAGGTAGCTGCCCAGTTTTCCCAGCACCACTTATTGAACAGGCTGTCTTTTCTCCATTGTCTGTTCTTGCCTCCTTTGTTGTAAATTAGGTGACCATATGTGCGTGGGTTTATCTCTGGGCTTTCTATCCTGTACCATTGATCTATATTTCTGTTTTTGTGCCAGTACCATACTGTCTTGATTACTGTAGCTTTGTAGTACAGTCTGAAGTCCAGGAGCCTGATTCCTCCAGCTCTGTTTCTTTCTCAAGATTGCTTGGGCTATTTGGGGTCTTTTGTGTTTCCATATGAATTGTAAAATATTTTGTTCTAATTCTATGAAGGACACCATTGGTAGCTTGATAGGGATTGCATTGAATCTGTAGATGGCTTTGTGTAATATAGTGATTTTCACAATATTGCTTCTTCCACTCCAAGAACATGGTATATTTCTCCATCTGTTTATGTCATCCTTGATTTCTTTCATCAGTGTTTTATAGTTTTCTGAGTACAAGTCTTTTGCCTCCTTAAGTAGGTTTATTCCCAGGTATTTTATTCTTTTTGTTGCAATGGTAAATGGGATTGTTTCCTTAATTTCTGTTTCTGATTTTTCATTTTTGGTGTATAGGAATGCCAGAGATCTCTGTGCATTAATTTTGTATCCTGCAACCTTACCAAATTCATTGATTAGTTCTAGTAGTTTTCTGGTGGCATATTTAGGATGTTCTATGTATAATATCATGTCATCAGCAAACAGTGACAGTTTTACTTCTTCTTTTCCAATTTGTATTCCTTTTATTTCTTTTTCTTCTCTGATTGCTGTGGCTAGGACTTCCAAAACTCTGTTGAATAAGACTGGCAAGAGTGGACATCCTTGTCCTGTTCCTGATCTTAGTGGGAATGCTTTCAGTTTTTCACCATTGAGTATGATGTTTGCTGTGGGTTTGTCATTTATGGCCTTTATTATGTTGAGGTGGAGCTTAATATCAGAAAAACAAATAATCCAATTAAAAAATGGGAGGAAGGCCTAAATAGACATTTCACCAAAGAAGACATACAGTGGCCAAGAGGCACAAGAAAATATGCTCAACATCACTAATTATTAGAGAAAAGCAAATCTAAACTACAATGAGGTATCACCTCACACCCCTCAGAATTGCCATCCTCAGAAAATCTACAAACAATAAGTGCTGGAGAGGGTGTGGAGAAAAGGGAACCCTCTTGCACTGTTGTGAGAAGGTAAATTGGTATAGCCACTATGGAGAACAGTATGGAGGTTCCTTAAAAGACTAAAAATAGAACTACCATATGACCCAGAAATCCCACTATTGGGCATATGCCCTGAGAAAACCATAATTCAAAGAGAGTCATGTACTACAATGTTCATTGCAGCACTATTTACAGTAGTCAGGACATGGACGCAACCTAAATGTCCATTGACAGATGAATGGATAAAGAAGATGTGACACATATATACAATGGAATATTACTCAGCCATAAAAAGAAACAAACTTGAGTTATTTGTAGTGAGGTGGAGAAACCTAGAGTCTGTCAGACAGTGAAGTAAGTCAGAAAGAGAAAAACAAATGCTGTATGCTAATGCATATATATGGAATCTAAAAAAAAAAAAAAATGCTACTAATGAACCTAGTGGCAGGGCAGGAATAAAGCTCTATACATAGACAATGGACTTGAAGACACAGGGAGGGGGAAGCTAGGGTGAAGTTAGAGTAGCATTGACATATATACACTACCAAATGTAAAATAGCTAGTAGGAAGCAGCATCATAGCACAGGGAGATCAGCTCAGTGCTTTGAGGAGACCTAGAGGGGTGCAATAGGGAGGGTGGAGGGAGGTGCAAGAGGGAGGGGATATGGGGATATATGTAGGCATATGGTTGATTCACTTTGCTGTACAACAGAAACTAACACAGTATTGTGAAGCAATTATACTCCAATAAAGATCTATTTTAAAAAAAAGAAAAGCATTATGGTGGTGTGAGTAAGTAATTGTAAGTAAGTCATTGTCCTGTAACTAATTCAGGGAACATAAGTTGGAGATGTCCAGGGAATATAAGGACACCAGCTGGCTGGTGATACAAGAGAATTTGAGGTGTTTATAGAGACTGAAGTGATGTGACCAGATTGGGATTTCCACACCTTTTTTCCAATAATGACATAATTAAAAGCCATTATAAAATTAAAACTCTGGTTTCCCAGGCAAAAATCTAAATATCTTAGACTGAATGTGTCCATTTTCTGACTCTTCTATGAGACCTAGGCAGGTAGCCTCAATCTACATAAGACATAGTATAAAAACAAAGTTCCTTCATTGTTTCAGTGCCTAAAAGTTTACTTACAAAGAAAATATCTTATTTTAAATGATGTCACTTGTCTTACATTTAGTCTGGTGCTTTATAATCATTTGCTGGAAGATCTTGATAGAGTTAATTTCCATAATCATCTGAGGTTAAGCAAGTTTGCTATGTTAATATCAACATTCTTAAAAGGACAATTCCCTAAAATCCAGGATATTCAGCAAGGTTAAATAATTTTCCCTGTATCACAAAAATCCAAAAAGCATTAGAACTCAAATGCAAACTTACAAAATCTTGGGCATTTGTTCAGTGCAAAATGTCCTTTCTACTCAAAGCACAGTCCATGAATCGGAAGCTTGACTTGGGAGCTCATTAGAAATGCAGAACCTCAGGCCCCAGCCCAGACTTACTGAATCAGAATCTGCATTTTACCAAATTCCCCAGGTGACCTACATGCACATTCAAGTCATGAAGCCATTCAGTAGGCCATTTGATTCACAATACACATTACATAAACTTGATAGGTATCCACATGATCCTTGTGTCATAGATTGGCCTCCTGTAAAAGTCTGCTAAAATCACATAATCAACATGACGTGGGTGCATCTTAATCACACATGTTCCACAAGCCTGGGACTTCAGTTTAAATCATTGTTTGTGAGACGCTTAAGTCCTATCACCTACATCTGGCCCCCACCCCCCAGATTTCCCATCAAAAATAACCATAAGCACAAAAAGGATCTGATATTCAAGGACTCAAAACTCTGGTCCCATATGATTTCCCATGTTCATTTCCAATCATTTCCTCCCAAGAGCTTTATAATCTAACTATAATAGCTTTCTACGATTTCCTCTAAAAGTCTTGCATTATTATGCCACTGGGCCTTTGCTTATACTATATCCTTCACCTGGGATGATGGTTCTTGTTTGACAAAATCTAGTTCATCTTTTAAAGGCCAGATTATGTGTCACCTGTAAAATGAACCTGATCGGGCCAAGTAAAATTAATCCCTCCTCTATACCTCACAGCAGTTTGGTTATACCTGTCATTTAACAAATGTTGAATTGTACAGTTAATTACTTAGGCCATTCTCTTCCATGAAACTCATATTTCCTAAACACATGAAACGTGCCTTACTTATGCTTGTAAATTCAAGGTCCACCTTAATCATAGATAGTACTCACAGTTATTTGTTAAAATGACTTGAAATCTTATGACTCTAAACTCAAAGGACCTGTCCAAACTCTATTGTTATCTCAGCACTTGGTTGTAATAAATTTTTCCCAAAACCAAGGTATAGCTTGTTTCTGATTTTTTTAGGATTATGAAATTTTGCATGTGTAGATTTGACATCAAGACATATAATGGAGGCCACCAAATTTTATATTAAAGGAGTAGATTGCATATAGAAGGGGGAAACTTCCAAGAAGCCACTAGCTTGACCTTCTCTACTAAGAGGTACAGAAGCAGGACCATGATCCCCAATGCACTTACAAGGGGGCACATTATCATGAGTAATTTATCAAAGCCTTAAGCCACAGCTTCTCTCTAGAAGGAAGCATGGGGTTTGGGGAAGTATATGGGATTTAGAGTCAGATGCGTCCACATTTCCAATGACTTTGGATTTTTTTTAATCTTCTTTGGCAGGAAATGGTCTGTCATTGTTCCTCCCACCTACATAAGCTAATGATGATGATAATAATACCAGTCTCACCTGTTTCATAGGGATTTTATAAAAATCAAAAGAGGTTGCATGTAAAATCACTTTGGAAAATATAACCAATGACTGTTTACTGAATGATTGCAAAAACAGAACTCTGTCCTATGTGAAATCATGCCTACAAGTGAACATTTTTCTCACCACTACAAAAGTTGCTCTCAAATTGTTAACCCAAATGTAGAAGGGAAATGTTTTTGCTAGCCTCTCTAGGGAGATTATTAAAAGTGTATTTATATTAGACCTGAAAAACATTTTATGTGAGCAGATAATTTAAATGCATGCCTAAGTATTTACTGGCTTTCAAGGCAAGTCGTTAGAGACAGGCCTGAAAAGTGCACCAACATTTATTGAGCATTTATTGTGTGCCAAGAACCAGGAATACAGCAGTGAACAAGATAATTCACTCTGTCTTCAGGAAGCTTTACAGAATAGTGGAGACACAAACAAGTAAATAATATTTTTAAATCCCTGTATTTCCTGTTTTAATTTTATTGGAAAAGAATGAGTGATTATTGATACTCATAAATTTCTAAATTAACAATTAAGATGCACCAAAGAAATCTGGGAGATTGCAGCCAGGATTATAAAAGATGTCCAAAGGAAAATTTGGAAATCAAGATCAGCCAGAGGTGGCCACTATTGACTTTGAGCGTAGCATTCTGAGAAAACCCTGTACTTCAAACACCATTTTCTGTCTTATTTTTTACCTGCTTTATGAATGGTTTCCACTTAACACGTTTATCTGGAAATGCTCAAGAAAAAAGAAGAAACAAGAATAAGAATCCACTGCATATTTTCCTTGGTTTAAGTCTTAGGTCTGCCTCTAACTAGATATGTGACTTTGGGCAAATCACATAATTTCTCTGACCCTCAGGTTACACTCTGAAAAGTAGGAGTTTGAGCTAAATAAATCATTATGTCCTCCTGGTTCTAATGTCCAGTCATCTCTCTCTCATTTAAATAAAGGAAATTGTTATCAAAGAATAAGAAGAAAAAACTTTAAGCACTCTAATAAATAAAAGATATGGGGGGCTTCCCTGGTGGCACAGTGGTTGAGAGTCCACCTGCCGATGCAGGGGGCATGGGTTCGTGCCCCAGTCCAGGAAGATCCCACATGCCACGTCTAGGCCCGTGAGCCATGGCCACTGAGCCTGTGCGTCCGGAGCCTGTGCTCCGCAACAGGAGAGGCCACAACAGTGAGAGGCCCGCGTACCGCAAAAAAAAAAAAAAAGAAAGAAAAAGAAAAAAAGATATGGGAGGCCCAGAACTCATTAAAGTGAACACTTTTTAACATCATTATTGAGAAGATAACCAAAAATTTTATTTCTCAGAGAGTGTATCTATCATCCTCTATTTGTCTTATAATTACCAAAAATATTATATTTATGGATCCGTAGCATATCACCTCCAACAACATACTGTGCATACTTTCCCAGATAATATGAAAATATGTTTTTCACCCTCTTTCTGGAACTCTGGAAACATACTTAATTAAGATATTTTAAGGTAGATAAGTTCAAAATAAGCTAAAGTAGACAGCTGCAAGCAGAGACTGAGGAGGAACTTTGAGATTACCTACTTATTTCCAGTCATTGAAACACCACGTTCCAGATGACATGGGAGATCTGGTGCCCACTACTGTTTACATCCCACTTTTTTTTAGAATTCCTTTGCAGTTGACTTTCTTCCTTCTAAGACGCACAGTGCTTGCATCTCTTCAGATGAACAGATGATACTTAGTTCCTGGATGAGTTTTTGTATTCACACATACTAAGAGATTAGAGACAAGTAAGAAAACCTTATCAGATCCTCTCATTTGAACTTTCCCTCACCACCACTGTTAGTACTACTTCCTTGCTTCTTTTACCGTGATCTACTTGACCACATGCTTTTGGGGAAACCCACTAGCCAATAGTTACTATCCACTCACATGTCGGCGTAAAACTGTTTGCCATCTTGGCTTCCCTTTGCCTAAGAGAGTGAAGTCACTTAGGACCCCTATGTAAGTTGGGCTGTTCAGTTGAGAGTGTACCTTAAGTAATGGGTGGTTCATTGTAAAGAAGCTGCAAGTCTATAACCGGAACAGCTTTGGAGACCGAGGCTGATTTGGGAGCATGGAATAACAGAACACTAATGGCAATCAAAAGCACTAACCAAGGGGCTACAATCAGGCTTCTGAACAGGAAGACTCAACTTCAAAAATTACTCTATAGAGAATTCAAATTTCATGAGATCACATTTTACCTGGGTTTCTTTTGCACAAAATAATGTGTTCTGACATCCCCAATGGCTAGCCACTTCCCACTGTTAAAAACAAAACATAACAAAATTCCATAAAATTGGTAAAACACATTTTAAAGTGCATTTGACTGCTGAGGCAAGTCTCTTAATAACACTAAGTCTCAGTTTCCTATCTGTCTAGAAAGACTGGCAATATCTGCTCCGAAAACTTCACGAAGGAAGTTGTGAGAAAAAAACAATACTACATAAAATTCTTTGTGAACAATAAATCATGATAAACATAGACTTGTCACATCCATTGCCTCAGTCAAATTATGCTTCAAAGATTAAGGTAGCGCAAAAGGGAAGCCATGATTTTCACTTTTGAAAAAATTCTCCCCAAAACTTTTGTTAAATGGATTGCTCCTAAAGGGATTGAAGGGAGAGGAAAAGTGGTGTGTGTGTGGTGAGTGGGGGGGGGGGGGGGGGGGGATGTTTGTTGAGCTTTACGAGATGTCTCCAAGAAGAATGAAAACTGAAAGGGTAATGCATCCTGCTTCATTAGCCCAGGGTCCAGACTGGAGTGCCGAGAAGGGGCAGCTTCTTCTCTAGACAGTAGCATTTGCTGATCAATGTATCGTGATCCAGCTGCAGGTGAAGAGTAATCAACACTCCTCAGGACCTCTTGGTTTTGCCTCAGATTCTTCCAAAAGGTGCGAAAGCAGCCCAAACACCAAGGGTGCAGACAGGGCTGGAAGCGGCTGGCTCAGAGTGTCCACTGCCCATGCTTCTCCTGCATGCATACAAATAAGGAGCAGCAGGAGGAGCAAGAGGCCAGGGGGCTGAAAGATGTTTCCTTATAAATGAATCGGTAACCCAGTTGATGTACATACATGCAATTCATTGGCTATTTAGAAACAACTCTTTGCCCAAAGTAACAGTTTATTATCATGAAAATGTGACTAAAATGTGAAACATTAAAAGCACCTGAGGGCTTCCCTGGTGGCGCAGTGGTTGAGAGTCCGCCTGCCGATGCAGGGGACGCGGGTTTGTGCCCGGTCCGGGAAGATCCCACATGCCGCGGAGCGGCTGGGCCCGTGAGCCATGGCCGCTGAGCCTGCGCGTCTGGAGCCTGTGCTCCGCAACGGGAGAGGCCACAACAGTGAGAGACCCACGTACCGGAAAAAAAAAAAAAAAAAAGCACATGAGAGGTCCATTTTTGATTGACATCCTTTCACAAGAGTGGTCCTTGTCATCAAGGTGGTCAAGATGAGTGCCCATCACTGATCCGGTAGTAGTTTCTGTAGGTGAAGAAAGCAGCCTGGCCAGTGTCATACTCGGCAGTCTTCACCATGCGTCAAGGAGGCAGAGTCAAGATGGCGATGTGGGAAGATGCGGAGTTAGCCTCTCCCCACAACTAGGGCGGCTGCCGCTGGTGGAGGACTCTGATGCCCAAGGAGATGGGAAGAACCACCAGGTGAACCAGTAGGATATGGAGGGACTGAGGGGGGAGGAGAAGTGGAGGCCAGACAGGATCAGCACCTCCTGAAGCCGGGGAGATCAGGAGAGGCAGGCGAGAGGAGCTCTCCCAGACTGGAGGAGCAGGAGAGGAGAAGAGGGCCCCAAGCATTTGAGCCCAAGAAGCCTGCTGCACTCCCAGGTGAAGTCCCCCGCCCTCTGAGAATAGGGATGGAGTGCACACCTGGGCCCCTTCTGTTCCTTGAGCCTAAGCTCCACCCCCCACAGGCCCCAAGACCTTCTGCAGCCTTGTGGGTCCTGAGCATTGGTCCCACCCACCACCCAAATCTCACTCTTGCTTAGTCCCCACCCTCCACAGCCAAGGACTTTTCCCCGTTTTCTTTTTTTTTTCTCTTTTCTTATTTTTTTTTCTTTTCCCTCCTCCTCTTTTTTACTATCGTTGTACTGTTTTGCCTTCCAGTTGTTGATTCATCTATGTTTTTATTTTTATATCCTTTCTAACATACCTGTTAGTTTCCCAGTCTAATTTTACTTTTTACTTTGTTATTCTCTTTTTTTGCCACCTTATGTGGCTTGTGGGATCTTGGCTCATGAGCTGGGGGTCAGGCCAAAGCTACTGCAGTGGGAGCTCTGAGTCCGAACCACTGGATTAACAGACAACCTCAGACCCCAAGGAATATTCACCAGAGTGAGGTCTCATGGAGTTCCTCAGCTCAGCACCAAGACCCAGCTCTACCCAATAGCCTACAAACCCCACTGTTGGAAGCCTCAGGCCAAACAAGCAGTAAGACAGGAACACAATCCCACTCATAAAAAAAAAAAAAAGGACAGCAAAAATATATGTTACAGATGAAAGAAGAAGGTAAAAAATTGACAAGACCAAATAAAGGTAGAGGAAATAGGCAATCTACCTGAAAAAGAATTCAGAGTAATTATAGTAAAGATGATCCAGAATCTCAGAAATAGAATGGACGCACGGATTGAGAAAATACAAGAAATGTTTAAGAAGGATCTAGAAGAACTGAAGAACAAAATAACAGAGATGAAAAACACAATCACTGAAATGAAAAATACACTAGAAAGATTCAATAACAGAATAACTGAGGCAGAAGAACGAATAAGTGAGCTGGAAGACAAAATGGTGGAAATAACTGCTGAGGAGCAGAATAAATGAAAAAGACTAAAAAGAATTGAAGACAATCTCAGAGACTTCTGGGACAACACTAAATGCATCAACATTCAAATTATAGGGGTCCCAGAAGAAGAAGAGAAAAAGAAAGTGTCTGAGAAAATATTTGAAGAGATTATAGTTGAAAACTTCCCTACCATGGGAAAGGAAATAGTCACCCAAGTCCAGGAAGCACACAGAGTCCCATGCAGGATAAGCCCTAGGAAAAACACACCAAGACACATATTAATCAAACTAACAAAAATTAAATTCAAAGGAAAAATATTAAAAGCAGCAAGAGAAAAACAAAAAAATAACATACAAAGGAATCCCCATTAAGGTTATCAGCTGATTTTTCAGCAGAAACTCTGCAGGCCAGAATAGAGCGGCAGGATATACTTAAAGTGATGAAAGAGAAAAACCTACAACCAATATTCCTCTACCCAGCAAAGATCTCATTCAGATTTGATGGGGAATTCAGAAGCTTTTCACACAAGCAAAAGCTAAGAGAATTCAGCAACACCAAACCAGCTTTATAACAAAGGCTAAAGAAACTTCTCTACATGGGAAACACAAGAGAAGAAAAAGACGCACAAACACAAACCCAAAACCATTAAGGAAATGATAATAGGAACATACACATCGATAATAACCTTGAATTTAAATGGATTAAATGTCCCAACTAAAAGACACAGACTGGCTGAATGGATACAAAAACAAGACCCATACATATGCTGTCTACAAGAGACCCACTTCAGACCTATGGATGCATACAGACTGAAAGTGAACGGATGGAAAAAGATATTCCATGCAAATGGAAATCAAAAGAAAGCTGGAGTAGCAATATTCGTATCACATAAAATACACTTTAAAATAAAAATTGTTACAAGAGATAAGGAGGGACACTACATAATATCAAGGGATCAATCCAAGAAGAAGATATAACAATTATAAATGTTTATGCAGTCAACATAGGAGCACCTCAATACATGAGGCAAATGCTAACAACCATGAAAGGAGAAATCGACAGTAACACAAAAATAGTAGGGAACTTTAACACCCCACTTTCACCAATGGACAGATCATCCAAACAGAAATAAATAAAGAAACACAAGCTTTAAATGTCACAACAGACCAGATAGATTTAATTGATATTTATAGAACATTCCACCCAGAAGTAGCAGAATACACTTTCTTCTCAAGTGCACATGGAACATTCTCCAGCATAGATCACATCTTGGGTCACAAATCAAGCCTCAGAAAATGTAAGACATTTGAAATCGTATCAAGCATCTTTTCTGACCACAACGCTATGAGATTGGAAATCAGTTACAGGAAAAAAAACTGTAAAAAACACAAATACATGGAGGCTAAACAGTGCACTATTAAATAATCAAGAGATCAAAGAAGAAATTAAAAAATACATAGAAACAAATGACAGAGAAAATATGGGAAACCTATGGGATGCAGCAAAAGCAGTTCTCAGAAGGAAGTTTATAGCAATTCAATCTCACCTCAAGAAACAAGAAAAACCTCAAATAAACACTCTAACCCTACACTTAAAACAACTAGAGAAAGAAGAACAAAGAAAACCTAAAGTCAGTAGAAGGAAAGAAATCATAAAGATCAGAGGAGAAATAAATGAAATAGAAACAAAGCAAACAATAGCAAAGATCAATACAACTAAAAGCTGCTTCTTTGAGAAGATATATAAAATTGATAAATCCTTAGCCAGACTCATTAGGAACAAAAGGGAGAGGACACAAATCAATAAAATTAGAAATAAAAAAGGAGAAATCACAACTGACACTGCAGAAATACAAAGGATTACAAGAGACTAATGCAAACAACTATATGCCAATAAAATGGACAACCACGAAGAAACGGCCAAATTCTTGGAAAGGTAGAATTTTCCAAGACTGAACCAGGAAGAATTAGAAAATGTAAACAGACCTATCACAAGTAATGAAATTGAAACCATACTTTAAAATCTTCCAACAAACAAAACCGCAGGACCAGTTGGCTTCACAGGCGAATTTTATCAAACATTTAGAGAAGAGCTAACAATGATTCTTCTCAAAGTCTTCCAAAACATTGCAGTGGGAGAAACACTCCCAAATTCACTCTACAAAGCCACCATCACCCTGATCCCCAAACCAGAGAAAGGTATCACAAAAAAAGAAATTATAGACCAAAATCACTGGTGAACATAGATGCAAAAATTCTGAACGAAATACTAAGAAACAGAATCCAACAGCACATTAAAAGGATCATACACCGTGATCAAGTGGGATTTATTCCAGGGAGGCAAGGATCCTTCAATATATGCAAATCAAACAATGTGATAAACCATTTTAACAAATTGAAGAATAAAAACCATATGATCATCTCAATAGATGCAGAAAAAGCTTCTGACAAAATTCAACACCCTTTATCATAAAAACTCTCCAGAAAATGGGCACAGAGGGAACCTACCTCAACATAATAAAGGCCATATATGACAGACCCACAGTAAGCATCATACTCAAAGGTGAAAAACTGAAAGCATTTCCACTAAGATCAGCAACAGGACAAGGATATCCACTCTTGCCAGTCTTATTCAACATAGTTTTGGAAGGCCTACCCACAGCAATCAGAGAAGAAAAAGAAATAAAAGGAATACAAATTGGAAAAGAAGAAGTAAAACTGTCACTGTTTGCAGATGATATGATACTATATATAGAAAATCCTAAAGATGCCACCAGAAAACTGATAGAACTAACCAATGATTTTGGTAAAGTCGCAGGATACCAAATTAATGCACAGAAATCTCTGGCATTCCTATACACCAACAAAAAAATATCAGAAAGAGAAATTAAGGAAACACTCCCATTTCCCACTGCAACAAAAAGAATAAAATACCTAGGAATAAACCTACATAAGAAGGCTAAAGACTTGTACTCAGAAAACTATAAAACACTGATGAAAGAAATCACAGATGACATAAACAGATGGAGAGATATACCACATTCTTGGATTGGAAGAATCAACATTGTGAAAATGACTATACTTCCCAAAGCAATCTACAGATTCAGTATAATCCTTATCAAACTACCAATGGCAATTTTCACAGAACTAGAACAAAAAATTTCAGAATTTTTATGGAGACCCAAAAGACCCTGAATAGCCAAAGCAATCTTGAGAAAGAAAAATGGAGCTGAAGGAATCAGGCTCCCTGATTTCAGACTATACTGCAAAGCTACCGTAATCAAGATAGTATGGTACTGGCACAAAAACAGAAATATAGATCAATGGAACAGGGTAGAAAGCCCAGAGATAAACCTATGCACATATTGTCATCTTATCTTTGATAAAGGAGGCAAGAATATACAGTGGAGAAAAGGTAGCCTTTTCAATAAGTGGGGCTGGGAAAACTGGACATGTAAAAATAATGTAAAAAATGAAATTACATGTAAAAGAATGAAATTAGAACAGTCCCTAACACCATTACAAAAATAAACTCAAAATGGTTTAAAGACCTAAATGTAATGCCAGACACTGTAAAACTCTTAGAGGAAAACATAGGCAGAACACTGAATGACATAAATCACAACAATATCCTTTTTGACCCACCTCCTAGAGAAAGGGAAATAAAAACAAAAATAAACAAATGGGACCTAATGAAACTTCAAAGCATTTGCACAGCAAAGGAAACCATAAACAAGGCAAAAAGACAACCCTCAGAATGGGAGAAAATATTTGCAAATGAAGCAACTGACAAAGGATTTCTCTCCAAAATTTACCGGCAGCTCATGCAGCTCAATATCAAAAAAAATCAAACAACCCAATCCAAAAATGGGCAGAAGACCTAAATAGCCATTTTTCCAAAGAAGATATACAGATTGCCAACAAACACATGAAAGGATGCTCAACATCACTAATCATTAGAGAAATGCAAATCAAAACTACAATGAGGTATCACCTCACACCAGTCAGAATGGCCATCATCAAAAAAATTTAGAAACAATAAATGCTGGAGAGGGTGTGGAGAAAAGGGAACCCTCTTGCAGTGTTGGTGGGAGTGTAAATTGATACAGCCACTATGGAGAACAGTATGGAGGTTTCTTAAAAAACTAAAAATAGAACTACCATACGACACAGCAATCCCACTACTAGGCATATACCCTGAGAAAACCATAATTCAAAAAGAGACATGTACCACAGTGTTCATTGCAGCTCTATTTACAGTAGCCAGGACATGAAAGTGTCCATCGACAGATGAATGGATAAAGAAGATGTGGCACATATATACAATGGAATATTACTCAGGCATAAAATGAAACAAATTTGAGTTATTTGTAGTGAAGTTGATGGACCTAGAGTCTGTCATACAGAGTGAAGTAAGTCAGAAAGAGAGAAACAAATACTGTATGCTAACACATATATATAGAATTTTAAAAAATGATTCTGAAGAACCTAGGGGCAGGACAGAAATAAAGATGCAGACATCGAGAATGGACTTGAGAACCCTGGAGGGGGAAGTGTAAGCTGGGACGAAGTGAGAGAGTTACGTGGACATATATACACTACCAAATGTAAAATAGATAGCTAGTGGGAAGCAGCCCCTTAGCACAGGGAGATCAGCTCGGTGCTTTGTGACCACCTAGAGGGGTGGGATAAGGAGGGTGGGAGGGAGACACAAGAGGGAGGAGATATGGGGATATATGTGTATGTATAGCTGATTCACTTTGTTATAAAGCAGAAACTAACACACCATTGTAAAGCATTTATACTCCAATAAAGGTGATAAAAAAATAATTTTAGAAACCGTCAAAGCTGCTTTATCAAGGGATTTTGCCCTATCTTTTTAACAGTCTTTGTGTACAACTGCCCTCAGTGGGATAGGGAGGGTGGGAGGGAGGCTCAAGAGGAAGGGGATATGGAGATATATGTATACATATAACTGACTCTGTTGTACAGCAGAAACTAACACAACATTGTAAAGCAATTATACTCCCATAAAGAAGAAAAAATAAAAATAAAATGAAATCCAAGCAAAAGCACATGAGAAAAGACTCTCCACAGCCTTTTCGGAGTCCCAGTTGGGCTTGACTTTGCCCTCTCCACATTCCAAATGTTATCCATCCTTTTGAGTGTTTTGGCCCTGAGAATAGCTGATGAAGAAAGAATTGAGTGCATTCAGAATAGTCCTTCTGATGGCTGGAATAATCAACCACCTTCCATAAATTCAATCTTAATAACTAAATAAGATGGGGTGCATAGCAATTGACAGCTCAGTTAGTTCTGAAACCAACTTCCCACTGTCTACAGTGTGGCTTTGTGCATCTAGAGGTCAGCTAGCTTATAGAATAGAGGAAGAAATAGCAATTTTTAAGGGGATTAAACTTGATCAGCACTGATCATTATTCAGACAAGGTCCTGCTGTTACTTGTTAAACACAAAGGGGTGGAAGCTTCTATTTGTTAATGTCAAACATCTGCTATAGAAATTCTACCAATTGGGCTATGAGCGAGAGAACCAAGTTGTGAATTCTGGTAACAGTCAAAGGCGTGCGGTAAATTGCCTAGAGGAAATGTACTGCCACAAACATCTGTAGTTTTTCTTCAGTTGGAAGGTCAATATTTCTAGGGCTACTGGGTCCCAGAAATATTGTGGTCAGTGGTCCACCGCCTCGGCTGTGCCCTGGAATCACCCGGGAGCTTTAAAAATACTAAAGTACATCTGACCCCCGGCCCTCAGAAACTTGCAGTTAATTGTTCTGGGATGTGCACTGGCCATTGTGATTTTTAAGCACCCCCAGCGGGTTCTAATCTTCAGTTTGGCTTGAGAATGCCTGTTCTAAACTGATAGGACTTGGTAGCTGGAAGATGTGAACACAGGGCCTCCTGTTATAATTTAATTAGTAGAGCAAATTCGGGCTCATTTGTTCTGGTAAGTTCAAACAGTTCTCTGGGCAATGGAAAATTTCTCACCAATCCACCGCCCTTTTGCCTCCAGCCTACCATTACTTTTCAAGCATCTCATTCCCTTTTGTTTTGTCCAGTAACTTTCTGTAAACGCAAAGGTTCTTTTCAATGTCTTTTGGGGGGAATTTCATCATATTTTATATGATTTCCTTCACATTTTAGTTTGGTTTCATTGATATTTTTGTCCTTGTTTCCATTCTTTGAAAAGTGTTTCTCGGATGGTCCTTATTCTCCTGCTAGATTCGCATCATTTGCAAACACTATGCACAGTATCACTTAGGGAAGAAGGAGGGCAGAGGAAGCAGAGCACCCTTATTTTCCCCGTGTCCCCACACCTCCGAGGGTCATAGACTTCAAATGTGAAAAACATTAACCAGCTCCGCCTGCCCTGCTAACAGCATTGCGCGAGGAATAAGCCTCTGGCCCCCCTGTTTTCTTCCATCTGTCTACTGAGCATGCACAGTGTGTACCACATGAGGTATTATTTAGACCTTGATATGTTACTTGGCAGTAAAGGAGGAAACACATATAATTTGTTAGATAATCATCTGGCACAGAAGTACATACAAAGTCAATTAGCAAATTAAAAACCTGATTCTGGTGCCCATGATAAATATACTCAGTGCCCTGCTTGAGTATACATTTGGTATCCACTTTAACAAGTACAGAGATGAGCTCTCTCTCCTGCTGTTTTATTGGCCTTTTTATAAGGACCTGGAGTGCAAGAGTTGATTTCAGACCAATAATTGCATGTGCGACCTAGCAAGCTCAGGATCAGAGCTCTGGCAAGGAAATAACAGAGAGAGATTAGGCATTAGACACAGGAAGGGGCCCTTTTTCTGCTGTTTTTACATTCACTTCCACTTGAACAAAAGTTTATTGTTTTAATGAAACTAGACTCACAAATGTTGCCATGGCATGGACTCTGTCAGCATTTCCATTGCAACCTTTGCTTTTAGGGGGTTTTAACTCAGCCATAAAACTTCCTCTGGGTTAAAATCTGGCATCGAAAATAACTTGGAAGCTCTCAGTCTCAGCCATGAAGGATATAGTTGTGTGTGAATGTGTTTATGTACCTTTAAAAAGAAATTCATTTGACGATTCTTAAAGAGACACTGTAAAATATGTTCCCTCTGATTTTTGTTACGTTTTCAACTCAAAATTTCCTATGTACCCCCATTAAGGGTGAACTCATTTAAAACACTACCTATTCAGTGTAGTATAGAGATATCTTTCCCTTTACGTATTTATCTCTCTTCTAGCCTCTTAATGAATGTACTTATTAAGTAAAGAGATTGCTAATTTCTGCAGAGTTAAATAAATCCAGTTTCACTATTCTATTGGCACAGCTCATCTTTTGTGTAACACAAACTTTTACCCAGTCGTATCCATAACATAAACCATAAAATGGCACTGGCTTTTGAAATCTACCATCTGTTCATTTTTTCACTTAAACCTCTGTAAAAGGTATGAATTAAGTCAATGAAGGAAAAATCTTCAAGGGATTCAGGAGATGGGACAGGATGAAAATTGGAAATAATCTGAAAATCCTAACCTTTTCTTTCCCCACTAACTTTATGTAAAATCTTTAGCAAGTTTCATAACATCTCTGGAAATTACATTTTTCATTTATCAAGAGGATGCATTTGGACTACATGGTCTCTTGTTGCCTATACCTCTGTAAGACGTAAGAGTGTAATGACATTTGCCATTTTGGACTATTGAGTACCAACATCCAAATACCTCTCCTAGTTGTGGGGAATTCCAAGACAGGTGGAAGGCATACCTTGGATGAAGGGTGGTTTCAGCAACTAGAGGAAGGACTCCCTCTCATAGTGAATCAGTGTCTCAAGTCTACCACTCTGAACCTATTTAGAGACTAAGGCAAAGGTTCAAGGCCAAAAGTTATTTGCCCAATTTATGGCAGCCAAGAATCCAATACCACTTAGGGGAGAGTCTAGCAGAGCTGATGCTAGTAGTACTGTCCTAAGCAGACAGTTCCTGAGATGATCTTGACCGCGACTTTTTTTTTATCCTGCTCACTTTCTTGAACATGGTTCCCTAGCATCTCCATTAATACTTGTGAACTATCTAAATATCCTTCTAATAAATTCCTTAACATTACCAGAGTTAGGCTGGCATTGTTTGTAACGAAGCACCCTAACCGGAATACATGAATCTTTACCAGAACAAATTACTTTCTTTAGAAGGTATGTAAGATCTTACTTTTTAGAGTGTGGTCCTTGGACCAGAAGCACTGGCATCACGTGGGAGCTGATTAGAAATGCAGAATCTCAGGCCCTGCCCAAGACCTGCTGAATTAGAATCTGCCTTTTAACAAGACCCCAGGATGATTCATATGTACGTTAACGTTTGAGAAGTATTAACCTAGTGTAGCCCTCTATTTGAAGCATAAAACTAAGTTCAGTGCACACACGCTGAATTATAGATTATCACTCTGTCAGATATTACTGACTCAAAAATTGGTTTCAGTTTAATATAATACCTAGAGGCCTAGGAAAATGGAACATTATTACAACATTCTTGCAGGTGGGACCCAGATATTATTTATCTTTGAATCCTTATAGTATCTAGACGTTGAAAGGGAACTCAATATTTTCTTAGTACATTGCTTTAGAATTCACAAATCATTTTCATATATAGTACCTTTAAATTTTTTTATTTATTTATGCTATTTTATATTCTTGCCCATGTTACTTCCTTTTTCTGGTACCTACTATTATTTTTCAAAAGGACTAAGTAGCAAAGAGTCTGAGACATCACTGGTGGCATCCAGAATTGAAGGATGCCAGGATTCTCACAGAGCAAGTCAGGTTGGACCCAGAGAAATGTTGATTTGTGGTGCTTTACTTACTATCACCATGTGTAACCTGGGAAAGTCATACGTCATCTCCTTAAGACTCTTAATAACTCTGTATAAAGTAGAAAATATCACTCCTACTTTAAAGATGAGGAAACTGAGAACTGAGGATATTTATGCGTCTTGACCACACCAACCAGGTAACTCCCAGACCCTGGTCTTCAGACTCCATGTCCATTTCATTCTGTTATACAGCAGCCTTCCAAAAGAAGGTATGGAGCAGGTGCTCAATGGACAGCAACAGATGCTTATTGAACACACAGGGTTCCTAATTAAATGTTCTTAACAAGCCATTTTTTATACAATGCCTTGGTAGAAAGAGTGGAAGATTGGAGTCAACATACTTAATATTACACAAAACTTATTATTTGTGGATCTCATAGTAATTTAGTCTATCTAAACTGACATTTTCTAATTTACAAAAGGAAGATAACTATCACAGATACGGGAATTTTGTAAAAAGTGGTTTGAAAAAATAAGCAACTGCAAATTTAGCTGTAACACCATCATCAGTTTTCGGGGTTGATAAGCATCACCTAACAGCCATTTCCAACTCATAATTACAAATGAGAAATGCCTCTTAAAATTTGCCATGTGGGAACATGGAGGAGAGGAAAGATTTCTAAGCTAGTCCCATCACAAAAAGTGATTAAAGGCTCTGTTTTTACTATTTAAATGTTTCAAATCTTGCTACTTTTCCATGTTTTCTAGCAGCCAGACACTATAAAACTCTTAGAGGAAAACATAGGCAGAATACTATATGACATAAACCACAGCAAGATCTTTTTTGACCCACCTCCTAGAATAATGGAAATAAAATCAAAAATAAACAAATGGGATCTAATGAAACTCAAAAGCTTTTGCACAGCAAAGGAAACCATAAACAAGACTAAAAGACAACCCTCAGAATGGGGGAAGATATTTGCAAATGAAACAATGGACAAAGGATTAATCTCCAAAATATACAAGTAGCTCATGCAGCTCAATATCAAAAAAAACAACCCAAATCCAAAAATGGGCAGAAAACCTAAATAGACATTTCTCCAAGGAGGACATACAGATGGCCAACAAACCCATGAAGAGATGTTCAACATCACTAATCATTAGAGAAATGCAAATCAAAACCACAATAAGGTATCACCTCATACCGGTCAGAATGGCCAGGATCAAAAAATTTACAAACAATAAATGCTGGAGAGGGTGTGGAGAAAAGGGAACCCTCCTGCACTCTTGGGAATGTGTATTGATACAGCCACTATGGAGAACAGTATGGAGGTTCCTTAAAAAACTAAAACTAGAACTACCATATGACACAGCAATCCCACTAGTGGGCATATACTCTGAGAAAACCATAATTCAAAAAGAGTCATGTGCCATAATGTTCATTGCAGCACTACTTACAATATCAGGACATGGAAGCAACCTAAATGTTCAACAACAGATGAATGGATAAAGAAGATGTGGCACATATATACAATGGAATATTATGTAGCCATAAAAAGGAATGAAATTGAGTTATTTGTAATGAGGTGGACGGACCTAGAGGCTGTCATACAGAGTGAAGTAAGTCAGAAAGAGAAAAACAAATACCAGATGCTATTGCACATATGTGGAATCTAAAAAAAATGGTACTGATGAACCTAGTGGCAGGGCAGCAGTAAAGATGCAGACGTATAGAATGGACTTGAGGACACGGGGGTAGCAGGGGAAGCTGGGACAAAGTGAGAGAGTAGCATTGACATTTATACAATACCAAATGTAAAATAGATAGCTAGTGGGAAGCAGCCGCATAGCACAGGAAGATCAGCTTGGTGCTTTGTGACCACCTAGAGGGGTGGGATAAGGAGGGTGGGAAAGAGATGCAAGAGGGAGGGGATATGGGGATATATGTATACATATAGCTGATTCACTTTGTTTGTTGTACAGCAGAAACTAACACAACATTGTAAAGAAATTATACTCCAATAAAGATATTTTTTGAAAGAAAACAGAAATGTTAAAATCAGCTGCTGTAATTGTGGATTTGTCTACTCTTTTTAGTTCTGCCAGCTTTTGCTATGTATATTTTGAAGCTATGTTATTAGGTGTATGCAAATTTAGAATTGCTATATCTTCCTAGTGGACTAACATTTTATCATTATGAAATGCTTTTCATTATCTCTGGTACTATTTTTAGTCTTAAAGTCTACTTGTCTGGTATTAATTTAGCTCTATCAGCTTTTTCTTTAGTTAATCTTTGTGTAGTCAGTATTATTTCTATCATTTTATTTTAAACGTTTCTGTGTTCTTATGTTTAATGTATGCAACTCTACTTATGTATAGTTTTTAAATCCAGTTTCAAATCTTTAACTTTAATTTGTTTAGTGTAATTGCTGTTATGTTTTTTTGTATATATACCATCATACTATTTGTTTCTATTTGTCCCTCCTCTTCCAGGTTCCTTTATCTCTTGCCTTATGTTTTATTATTTTATATATATTTTATTATTTTGTTTCTTGTCATATTTCATTATTTTTAATACACTATTTTCTATATGCTTAGTAGTTCTTTTACTCGTGTGTGTTTGTGTGTGTGTTGTATGCTTGTTTACTCTGAAATTGCCCTGTGAAATAACAGCCACTAGCCATGAGTTGCTATTTAAATTTAAAATTTAAAATGTTCTGTTGGCAGCAGTGTAAAGATTACAACATCCATTCTTGACTAAGATAAATTAGTTTTATTACCTTACATTATTTCATTTACTCCCCTTTTAAATTATTTGCTTTTATTTTTGTTAATTTTAATTCAATATGTATTTTAAGTCCCACAAGATATTATTATAGTTTTAGTTTTATTATAGTTTTATTATTATAGTTCTATATAGCCAAAATTTATTCAGGTTTACCAGTACATCTACCTTTTCCATTACTCTTCCTTTTCACTATCTCTGTGCTTTCATCTGTTTCTCTTCTGTCTGAAGAACACCCTAAGCATTTCCTTTAGTGGGGGTATTTTGCTAACAAATTCTCTTAGCTTTGTTTGTCTGCAAGTGCCTTTATCTTCTTTGAAGGGTATTTTTGCTGGGTATAGAATTCTAGTTTGGCAATTATTTTCTTTCAGTGCTTTGAAAATATTGTGTTGTCTTCAGCCTTCCATTTCTTTTCTGTTGAAGTCAATTCTCAGCTCTTATTGTTGTTCCTTTGAAGATAGTCTCTCTTTTCCTATATCTGCTTTTAAGGTTTTCTTTCTTTTATATTTTTAGACAGTTTAGTATACTGTGCCTTTGTGTAATTTGTTTGTTTATTTGTTTAATTATCCAGATACAGCTTCCTAACTCTTCCTAAATTTGTAGCTTTTTGTCTTTTATTAGTTTTGGAAAATCCTCATTCATTACCTCCGCACATATTGCATCTGCCTTATTTTTTCTCTCATTTTAAATTCTGCAATTCCCATAATGCTTATTTCATGTATATAAGAATTTTTCTCAATATCCCTTTAGTATCTAATGCTCTTTTTGTGTTTTCTATCCTTTTTTCTATCTCCTCTTTAGTCTAAGCATTTTCTTCTGATTGATCTCCTGATACTCTAATTCCCTCTTCAACGTCTCTAATATGTTGTTACACCCATCCTATGAGATCTAATTTCAGTTATTGAATATTTTTCATCCTGCAATTTTCATTAGCTTTTTAAAAATACTTTTCAATCTTTTGCTGAAATTTCCATTTTTTTTTAAATTTCCTTGACCATATTAAGCATAGTTATTTTAAAGTACAGGTCTGTTAACCATCATCCATTTGTCCTATAAGTCTGTTTTTATTAGGGGTTATTTTTTTCTTGGTTTTCAATTATATCTTGTTTCTACATATAATCATGTAATCCACTTGAACTTCTTGCTCTAGAGTGTCTAAAGCTAGATAAACTATCTTTAAGCTAATATGAATTAGAATTTTATTCACAACCAAATTTGTTCATTTTGGAAGAGCTTAATCTCTAATTTCAAAGCATACCCTTATGTAAGTTCTCTGATTAGTCTGCAAAAGTCTACCAAAGCAAACAGAATTCATCTATTAGATGTATCCTTTCTAATTTATGTTCTCATTACCAATAACTGGTGGGGAGGGGGGACAGGGAAAGCAAAAGCTTTGCAAATGTTACTTTCAGACTTTACCTCAGCATTATTTGCTACCATCTTATACATGTTTCCAAATGATCCATCTAATTTTTTATTTTAGACTCTACCCCATCTTTTCTTAACAAATACAAATAAATATCTACCTTCTGAATATTCCTAACATTATAGTGCACAGAAAACCCTAGACTTAGTGTTAAAGTAGATTTTCATTATGGGAATAGAAATTTTAATTGCCCTTAATTATTCAATTGTCCTTCTTATGTTAATTGTTATTAGCTTTAGAGATCTTTTTATTGTTTGAAAAATAGACAAAATATAGAAAGAACCTTTCCTGGAGGAAGAGAGGAAGTTCTCCAATCCAATCCCTTTAGCACATAAAGTCTACTTCATAGTGCCTAATCTGATTTCCTACAATTACTTACCTTTCCTCTTTCACCAACTTATCTTTGCTTTATAAAAATCCCTGCGAAAAGCAAAGAATACATTATAAGTAGGGACAATGATTGGACATCAAGGTCAATAACCATGACATACCAATCCACATTTGATGGCAAATTTCCTTATAAACCAGTCCTCTTCTGGCTCATTTGTTTTCTTTTCATTTAATCTCTGTCATGAAACTTCCTCTTACTTGTTTTTCTAATTTTGTCTTTATCTGCAAATTCCCTTAGTGCAAACATCAGCTTTTCTAAGTTTAGGGTTTTACATTCCATTCAGCCTCTCGTATACACAGTCCTCACTGTGAACAAAGAGTGAAATGGGCCACTTCCTTGGACTTTTTGACTGTAGACAAATAGCCAGGACTAGAAAACTATCACCTGGAGCTCTACAGTCCCTTTTATAGAGTAGGAGGCAGCCTGACCTATTCTCAGGTGTGCTTTTTCCTCCTCCTCTTGCACTCAAATTCTTTCTTTTTCTCCATTTCTCCTGCCACCATTTTGAATTCCTTCCACTTTGTGTCTTCCGTCTCACACTGTCACTCTTTTAAACTCACACTTTCATCCTTAACCAATGTGATGAGTCTTTTTCCCATTACACATATAGTCCATCAGCTATCTTCCCTTGCAAAGGGGTCTGTACAGATAATCAGAAGCTGTTTTGATTATTTCTGCTTTCTGAACCTTCTCTCCTCCTACTTTTCTAGTCATAAATCTGGGAAATTAGAGAAAATATTGCCTTACAAAATTACCCAGCATATTTAAATGCTACCTATGCACATGTCTCACTAGATACTTTCTAGGGGCAATATGGCAACAAATTTGAGGTGCTTAATAAATATGTGTTGGATGAATAATATATGTTCACTCATAACAGGTATATGACTGCCTCTACTGCCTCAGAAAAGTATTCTAGGCAATAACATAAGATTTAGACCTAGTCCCTCTAACTCTCTCACATTTACCTTTACACCTAAAATTTGCCAATATATTGCTCAACTAAATTGTAATACTTAATTCTTTTAGTTAAGCCATCTCAAGCAGCCATTGAATTTCTGGATGAGGCAGTTTCTTCCCTTGGCCTGCACAGAGGTATTATTTCAAAGTAAGCCATCTGTTCTCAATTCCATTCCACATTTTTTCCATATACGGCTTTCATTGCCCCATTCTTAAAGTCTACATCATTTACTTTATTCCTGACATTGGCATCATCTCATATAAGGTCAACCCCTGTGCATCTCATTGGCTAGCGAGCAGTCCCTGATAAGGTATTCAATCTTTTCTTTTTACCTGTAACTATTCTGTAAGCTCTGTTCCTCTTTGAAACTTCCTTTACTTTTTCTGATTACTTAGAAAAATGTGGTAAATAATCAGATACTAAAACGTTCCTTCTCAACCTATGATTTTAATTCCGATGCCAAGGGAGCCCATGTGATTTAAATAAGATCAGGTGAGAGAATATAGGTACTAGAACAATTTACTGTAATGTGCTACAAAACAACAAGTTATAATTATTACCTGTTGAAAAGAAACCAAAACTCAGGACCTCAGGACTTTCTTCAGGAACCATGGTAAGAGTAGTAAGTTTCCTCTAACACATTAGCATCAGGAATACCCACTATAATTACCTGTTATCTAATGGAGAGCAGGAGCTTAATAAAATCTACCATTTGATGAGTATTTACTAAGTATCAGGCACTTTTAATTAATATATATACTTTCTTTCTTGCTTACTCCTCCCCAGAACCCTAAGATGTAGGTATAATTTCCATTTTATAGTTAAGTAAACTGAGGGTTAGAGAAGTTAAGTGACTTGCCTAATATACTGAAACTGCTAAATGATGCAACTAAAATTTGCACCGAGGTCTGTGTCTAAATATGGTACCTATTAGACCCTTACTCTTTTTTTTTTTTTTTTAAGAAGATGTTGTGGGTAGGAGTTTGTTTGTTTATTTATTTATTTATTTATTTATTTATTTATTTATTTATTTATTTATTTTTGCTGTGTTGGGTCTTTGTTTCTGTGCGTGGGCTTTCTCTAGTTGTGGCAAGCAGGGGCCACTCTTCATCACTGCGCACGGGCCTCTCACTATCGCGGCCTCTCTTGTTGTGGAGCACAGGCTCCAGATGCGCAGGCTCAGTAGTTGTGGCTTACGGGCCTAGTTGCTCCGCGGCATGTGGGATCCTCCCAGACCAGGGCTCGAACCCGTGTCCCCTGCATTAGCAGGCAGAGTCTCAACCACTGCCCCACCAGGGAAGCCCTTACTCTTAATTACAATGCTATAATACTTTAAGAAAATAAAAACGCATTGATTAAATTTTTGAAAAGTAAAAAAGAAGAATAGAAAGTTAGACTGAGCAACTAGAAGGCACCAGGCTCCTGGTGAGCAGGGGCAAGCTTACAGACTTGGAAAACTTCATATTCCCATATATAGACCCAATACTCTTTTTTTTGTTGTTGTTTTGATTCTCTAAAAATAAAACATCATTTTCAATATCCATCATTGCAAGCACTTTGTTTGGTGACTTGGTCTTATGCTTTGTGCTTACAGGCACTATATTTGAAGAAGAGAAGGAGAACATCTCATTGAAAAAACAGAGTTCATTGAATAACAAAAAACTTTTTTGACAGAGTTCTTATTAGATGTAAAAAAACAAAAACACATTGAACATGGAGTAGCATGTATTCACAAGAAAGTATAACCCTATAACATCTTATCTTCAAATGGCTAAAGGATGGAAAATGACTATTCTTGTTATTTTTACAATACCTCATTGTTCACAGTATCTCTGTGAAATAAGATGCAATATCTGGATATCAAAGTAGAAATTCAAACTCTGAATCAGAAAAAAAGAAAAAAAAGAATTAACATAGCCTTGCCTCTATTAACTGCTTATCCTAGAGATACTTCATTGTTGTCCCAATTTTATGTGTTTTGAACTCACTGGACTCTGAAGACAGTAAAGGTATATTGCTTTTGGCTCAGCATATGTAATTCCTGCTGCAATAAGTTTTCATCCAACCACAAAGGCAGCATGAATAACTTTAATAACTTTTAAATGGAGATTGCAAGGAATACTTTTTCAGGTCAAGATTTAATATTATCTTCTAACTATATTAACCCAGAAACCAATGTGAAATTCCAATTCATAATTAATTTAGAAAGCAAAGGTTTAGCTTAAATATCCTTTTTCCAGAGTCATTAACCTTGCAAACATAATTTCTAAAAGTAAGAATAATCTCCCCTCTTGTGGAAACCGTAGTTCATTTTTCCAGGAAAGTTGACTCTGTCCTGTAGTATTCTATTTATCCCTTCTAGTCATATTGAACAAGGGAACATGTCTATTTTCTAGTGGCATTCTTTAGTTTCTTTATCTTGAGAAAAGGAAGAAGTAATTTGAACTAACCAAGCCAGCGGAAGAAATTTTTTAAGAAAATTACATTTCATTTTTTATATCCTTTGCTATATCTTAGAATGAGGCAGCCCAAATATGAGAGAACTGGCTGGACAGTATTCCCTAAACTGTAAAAGCAACATCTTCCATTTTAATTACTTTAATCATGAACTTTATTCATTATATCTTCTCTCTCTTCTCAAGTATCTACAATTTAAAAAATAAGTAGCCAACAACTTATTGATTTCTTTTTGTCGTTGTTCTTTATTTTCCTTAGTGACTTCTTGTGCTTCAATTTCTTGGCGGCCTTTTAAAAACATGTGTTAAAAATCTACTTACCAAACTACACAGTGTTATTTTATACCTTTCCAATTGGGGTAATAATCCTTAGGTATTAAACTTTACACAAAAAGTAGCCTTTTCCATACAGAAAGACCTATTATGGTATGGCTGGAGCACATTTTAAGAAAACTTTCCTTTAAATTTGCCTCTTCACCTCAGTTCAAGAAATGGAATTCCCACACACTCATATAACTGGACAAAAAAGTTTCTGCCCTGAGCCCAGACACAGTCACTGTTATTTCAATCGTGTCAGCACAGAATTTACACATCTAAATTATTCCATCATCTATCCCTAGATCCTTCCTTTTTCTCACCTCTTGATTATCCAAAGTCAATTCATAAACAAGTCCTGTCACCTCTACCACTAAAGCAAGAAGTCAGTAAGCTTGAAGTGGCAAAAAATTACATCGTTATTTTCTGTGTCTTCTAACCGAAATTTAAATTTCCTTCCATTATGAATGTAGTCAACATAGAGCAGTGTCTTTGACTTCATCACCCAAAGAAATTACAGATATTTTCATATCATATTGCTATTCTATCAGTTATGTTAGATTAATGCTTATGTTTATCACTACTTTGAAATTACAGCGGTTATCAGATTCATTGCTAATTCTTACCATTTAATGTGTGACTAAAGCTGTACATATATTCATATTTCACAAATTTATTTTTTAATGTTTTGATAACTACATTTGAATACAGTTGATTTCCTTTGTATTATATGTTATGCATTGAAAACCATTATTCTAAAAGGTTTTTATAAGCTTCACCAGGCTGCCAAAGGGAGAACAAAAGCTGTCTTGAATGACAACATTTTTCACCATCCCCACCACGACCAGTCCATTATCATCTCCAGCCAGGATCATTATGGTAGCTCGACTCTGCTTCCACTCTTGCTCCCTCCAAATCCTGTTTCCCACAAAACAGCCAGAGTCACATTTTAAAAATATAAATTGAATAGTATCACTCTCCTATTTAAAACTTCAAATGGCTTCCTATGTACCTTATAATGATGTCCAGGCCCTGTAGTGATCTGACCACTGCCTACCTCTTCCACTTAATTTCAGCCCCTTCTTCCTCATTCACCTCTTTTGAGAGGTCTTCTCTGACCAACATATCACCATACCCATGCCACGCACCCACAGAGGTGCTGTCTCACTATAGGGTTCTCTTCTGCACAACGCTTGTCTCTATTCTGAAATTAAACTCACTTGTTTATTGTTTGGCTCCGCAAGCAGAATATAAACCAAGTGCTCTGTGAAGGCAGAGATTTTGTCTATCTCTCTTCCTTTTCTCAAGCTATACCTCAACTTGTTGTGAACTCCATGCCTGCGTGCGTTAACTATAAAAACAAAATGAGGATATCCTGGCTGTAAGCCTTTAGAAGTAGTACAGAATTCTAGAACAGTAAAAGCACAGAGCAAATCACGTCTATAAGACATGACACTAGACGGTTAGGCATCTGAAATATAATCTGTGTGCATCTGTTTGTATGCTTTTCTTCTAAAGATACCCATAAACTCTAACAACAGCAAGGGACCTTCTTGCGTTAGGTCTTCTCTTCAAACCTATGCGTTGGTGCACCAAAAACATGAACCAGTAGAGGGCGAGCTAGAACAGGCTACAGTTCTGAACATATATAATAAAACTCATCTGGGTGGCCAGAAAAAGAGAAAGCTATGTATGAGACAAAGATGAGCTCTGCATAGGCTTAGACGAAATTCATAGTAAGTGGAATTGCTAAAATAAATCTATAATATTATATGCTTTATTTTCTTTTAACTGGTTTAAACCATGTCTCTCTACCTTTCTCTCTCAAAGTGTTTTCATAATATGAATGAATATATAAAATATCTTTGCACATTAATTTTACAAAGTCACCTAAGTGTTGCATACAATTTAAATAGGGATTTCTCAGTTGTCTACCTTAATGTAGGAGAAGAGTTGGGCCAGTATTTAAACCTCATGTATATTCTTTAAAATGGAGGACATTCGAAATGGATGGATGTGTAACAGATTTATTTTCCCAAGAAAATTCCATTTAAAGCCAATATTAAAATGTCATTATGTTCCCTATGCGCACATAGGCACTGGCTGGGGAAGAAGGCATCTAAGTGATTTCAGATAAAGTGCTAGATTTTTACTTATAATTTTCAATTACAAATTTTTTTAATTCTCACAAATTCATGGAACATAGGTGTAATTATGATTAAACCGAGACTTGTGGAAATTATTATGATTAAACCAAGACTTGTGGAAATTAAGTAACTTGCTCATGCTAATGCTAGCCCTTAGGGAAGCTGAGATTAATATCCAATCTACCTGTTCTTCCCACTAGGGCATGGAAAAATACTAAAGTCTACTAGATTTCAGACACACAGAAGCACTGGTTAGTTGCAGTAACATGAAAATTGAAATGATAGGAAAAAAACATAATTTATGGTTGATTTAAGCCAGAGATTGTAAATAAGTGCAACAAATAATCTCCCTTTTCTATGCCTTTTTCAAGCATGGCTAATCAGTCACAACACTTGCCCACCCCCCAAATCCAGATACAGCCTTAAAATCTTCCAGAAGACTCCATGCAAAGTAACGTATTACCGAACACTTGGAGATGACAGAGGAAACTGAAATATTCACCATGTCTCTTCTAGGTAGCAGTGTACATAACTGAATAAAAATTTCACTGCAGCTGATTGAAGATAACCTGTTTTCCGAAACAAAGATTGGACATGCATCAAACACACAATGGAACTCACTGCCACTTCACCCAATGTTGACTGTTTCTCACCAACACCTTCAAATGCTTTACCTCACTCAACTTGCAGAAATAGTCCTAACTTTAGAACATACAAAGTTAAAGTAATTGCCTTTCTTTTTAAATGTATAGTGTTATTTCCAGTCTAAATAATCAAGTTGTCTAGCATTCCTGAGGATCTAAGTAGTCAATATAGACATATTCTCCAAAAACCTAAGGTTTATAATTTAAAGGACCGATATTTAATTTTTTTGAAAGTCACCTTTATAAAATATAGGGCTTCCCTGGTGGCGCAGTGGTTGAGAATCCTCCTGCCAATGTAGGGGGACACGGGTTCGAGCCCTGGTCAGGGAAGATCCCACATGTCACAAGGCAAATAAGTCCACACGCCACAACTACTAAGCCTGCATGCCACAACTACTGAAACCCGCACACCTACAGCCTGTGCTCCACAACAAGAGAAGCCACCGCAATGAGAAGCCCGCGTACTGCAACGCAGAGTAGCCCCCTCACTGCAACTAGAGAAAGCCCATGCACAGCAACGAAGACCCAACACAGCCAAAAAAGTAAAATAAATAAATTTTAAAAAAACAAAATACATTATACATCCCCCAACTTATTTAACAGAATGTACTGAGCATACTTTGTGTTCTTTGGGACGAAACAAAGTCAATATCATAAATTGCATAGTTTATTGTTTTTATGTACAACATCATTTGATTTTCTTTGCCATTTATCCATTTGCTTTCAGGTCTTGCTCTTACTATTGTTTCTATCTCTATCTCCTCTAGATGAATGCCTCTGACTTATTAAGAGCTGTATTATTTAACACTCTATTACTGATTCAAAATTGTCCATTTACAGTTGTTGCATTCAAAGGAAAAGAAAGCTATGTATTTGAAGGTCCTTAGTGGTTGGAATTACCCTCTAAGAAAGCCCAGTAACGGAAAAAGATTGTGAAAGGGCATCAGGGGATATAGAGTTGACTCCTCTATCTACTGCACAGAGAGAGAAAATTGGGGTGATTCCTCAGGGCTGGCAGAGAAGGAATAAAAGAGTTGGGAGGACTGGCTCAAAATCTGAAGGGGACTGTACTCCAAACTGGGTACATTCTACTTTTTGACCAGTTATGCCTGTCTCTAAACACCTTGATCTTTAATATAAGAGTTTTTGCTTCTATGATATGGAAAATTGAGGTAACTTCCTCTGGATTTGAGCAGTCTAGGAAATCATTGTAAGTGTTCAGGCCAAAATGCCTGGGATTTTATCCCAATATTTAATATAAATGTGTGGATAATTGCACTAATTCATTATTTAATTCTACTATACACAGTCAGACACTAGTGTATGGGAACACTTTGTACGTGAATATCAAGAAAAAGCATAGAGTATATAGTCCTATCAGGTGGGCAGAGTTTTGGAAAGCAAGACTCTTCCCATGGTTAAACTGGAATTTCAACTTGAAGTGACACAGAAGCACTTTAAAAAGTAGTTATATAGGGTAAGCGATTTTCCCAGTGTGAAAGCTGAATTTAAAAAATACCTTTTACAGAGAGGAAATTTCTGACAGAACCTCAAGTTTAATCAAAAGTAATAAAATTAGTGAATGAAGAGCTTACTTTTCTTTAGGGAGAATTTGGCAAAAGAATGTATTTTCAGCACAAGATTAACATGGGGTAAGAGAAAAAATGAAGCATTGTTTTCAAACAAAAGTTTAAATTTTAACACGAAACACCTTTATTGTTTTTGATCCAGCTAGTAAATTGCACTGTAGACAGATTTAGACCGTTAGCATCAGTCAATAGTATGTCATATGGAAACACTCCAAAGGCCAGGAGAGCAATAGAAACCTTTAAGAAAACCAGGAATCCATAGACACTTTAAATTCTATGAGGTACCATTGAATCAGCAAGAACAGTAGGCTGATAAAATAATTATGTTGTCCACAGCTATACTGTCCAGGGCTAGGTTCTTTTCCAACCTTTTTTTTTATAAAACAAATGAAAATAGAAAATGGATTTCCAATGAATGGACTGAATTGTAGATTTGTAACTGTTCCACTTGTAGTTATATTTGGCATAACTTCATGTTTTCCTATAAGGTATACTATTAAGTTAATCTCTAACCTTACTCAAAACCAAGAAAAGGAAAGAAACGCTGACTAGAATTATGCATTCAAATAAAGACCTTAATTCTAATACATGTACAGCATATATCTGGCATCCTAATGGATGCTGCCCCATCCCCACATTGTATGCCTCCAAGCTGGTATTCCAACTGGGTTTTCAGCAAACCATTACAAACCTCTAAACTGCTGACAACTTCTGGGTGGTACGGTACGTGATTAACAAGTGAATCTCGTGGTCATGAGTCCACTCCACTCCTGTACCTGCGTTTATGTAAAGTGGGTCCCCTGGTCCAAAGCAATGTTCTCTGGGATCCCATGCTGGTGGATCAAGCACTCTTTAAGTCTTCAGTTAATGGTGCAGGAAAGATAACTCCACACCTGAATGTACCTATTTCTGAGAGAACGAGTCACTAATACTTCCAGGATGAAAGACTCCATTGTAGTCAATTTGTCATCAGTGGTCAACTGGTCTCCTCAAGGAATGCTGCCATATTGGGGGTTGAGGAAGGTCTCTGCTCTGCTGCTGGAAACTTGAACATTTCACAATGGCAGTGGCTAGATCAACCTTGGTACTGGGAGTGTGTGCTGTTGGGCCCATATATGCCCTCCATCTCTGCCATCTCAGCCACTTCTTTCATGAGCCCATCATGCCAGCACTAGGTTGCCAATTACAAAGGCTGACAAACATCAGTTAGCCAGGTGATCTTGTCTACTTTGTTGTTAACTCTCTGTTCTAAGAAGGATGTTCTCTGGTGGGTGTAACATGTACAAAGATCTCCACACTTCGTGCCCACTCCCATATGTTCGTCCACTTGCCTTTCCTCCAGACTTCCTTGGCCCTCGTCTTTCCTTTTTTTCCCTTCCAGATCCCTAGCCAGACGTCTATATATCTTCTAATTTCCAACTATTTTTCTTTCCCCACAAAGTGGTTCACCGGGAGGACTTTTCCTTACCACCATCTTTCAAGACCACCCCTAAAGCCATCCATTTTCAGCTTATACCCACATACCGAGCCAGCCCCTCTATAAAATTAAGCTCAGGCTTTTCCACTCCTGCATCAGGACTCCCCATATGGCCATAGGCACAACTTGAAGAAAGAGCACTGGTGCAACTATGGTGGATGACGTCTGGGCTACCTGCTCATGCAGTTTGCTTAAAACCCAACAGAGTTTGTGCCTCATTCTTCATGGTAAGAGGATCAAGATGCGCTAATTTGTCTTTTATTTCTTAGAGGATATCCTGTCATGACCCCCACTGCAGATATCTAAACATTTTTTTAGAAATGGATGGTCCCTGAGTCTTTGAAATATTTATCTCCCCACTTTCTGGAGCTCATGTTTCCCCTCAAGGTTTCCAGTGTGGCTACCTTTTGCTCATCGCACTAGTCAACATAAAGTCATCAATGTAGTGAATGGATATGATGATCTACAGGATGCCAAGATGCTCCACATAAGTTTGGACTATGTTACAACGGAGGGGAGAAGATAGCCCTGAGGCAAAAGTGCAAATGTATATTGTCATTCATTCCATCTGAATACAAACAATTTTCTGATTATGACTTAACAAGTAAAGTAGCATGCATAAGCTCAAATCAATGACTATGTACCACTATCTGATGTCATATTAATCTGTTCTAGCGAAGACACCAGACATGGATGGCATGAGGATCAGGGCTATAACTTGGTTGATCTTGCTGTGTTCTTCAGTCAACCTATAGGATCCATTCATTTTCTCCAGGAGCCAAACAGGTGAAGTAAATAAACATGATAGAACCACCACCCCTGCATCCTTTAGATAAGGAGACTCAAATGGTCATTATTTTAGATTTTTCAGACCACATGTAGTCTCTGTGACACATTTTTAATTTTTTTAACAACACTTTAAAATGGAAAAACCATTTTTAGCTTGCAGACTGTACAAAAAATAGCCATGCACCAGATTTTGCCCATGGTCTGTAGTTTTCCAACCCTTGCTTCGGATCTTAAACTAGGATGTGATACAGTTATTGATCTGCCACCTTGGTTCTTGGTAGTGGGTAGTTTCAGAGGCTTCCTGTCTGTGGGCTTCCCTACTATCATAGATCTTATCCCTCAGATCAAGATCCAATGTGGGGATTATGACAATTGCCAAACATGTTAATCCCAATTTACATTTGAGGACTGGGGAAATGGTCGCTGGGTGGATCTTCAGACCCACTGAACTTTGTCCAGGATTCCACTTATTATCTGATTCCTATAATTTACTAGCCTTATATGCTATTTGATTTTTAAGCTATGATTATATATGTTTGATAAAAAATTTAAAAAGTAATTAAGGAAAAATTCAATTGTGTCTTTCAGTCAGTATTTGGCAAATTAGAAGTTAATGAGCAAAACTGCTGGATAGGATGTATACAATATTTTTTTGTAAATTCAGAGCCATTCTCAAAAAGCAAAAAAGAAAATCTACAGGTGCCAGAATGAAGATGTATCTCAGCATCAGAATCATAAGAAAAGGCTTAAATAACTGGAATCCAAGCAAGCATAGGAACTAGATGTAAATATTAGGTGTTGGTGGATGGGATTTTTAACTGGTTTGTAACATTATACATTTCATGTGCACAATATTATATTTTGATGTCTGTATACATTACAACTTGCTCACCACAAAAGGTTTAGTTTCCATCTGCCATAATACAGTTAACCACCTTTACCCATTTCACCCTTCCCCCACCCCCCTTCCCCTCTGGTAATCACAACTCTGTTCTCTGTACCTACGTTTGTTTCTGTTTGGTTTGCTTTGTTCATTTATTTGGGGTTTTTTTCTGTTTTTATAGTCTACATATGAGTGAAATCGTATGCTATTTGTCTTTATCCATCTGACTTATTACTTAGCATAACCTTCAAGGTAGGTCCATCCATGTTGTTGCAAATGTTTCAAATTCATCTATTTTTATGGCTGAATAGTATTCCAATACTACTGGAATATGTATCTACTGCATCTTCTTTATACATTCATCCATTAATAGACACAGTTTATTTCCATATCTTGGCTATTATAAATAATGCTGCAATGAACATAGGAGTGCGTGTGTTTTTTTAAATTAGTCTTTTCATATTCTTCAGATAAATACCCAGAAGTAGAATAGCTGGACATTATGGTAGTTCTATTTTTAATTTTTTGAGGACTCTCCATACCGTTTTCCCTAGTGGCCATACCAATTTACATTCCCACCAACAGTGTATAAGTGTTCCTTTTCTCCACATCTTCTCCAACACTTATTTCTTGCCTTTTTGATAATAGCCATTCCAATGGGCATCTCTCTGTGGTTTTGACTTGCATTTCCCTAATAATTAATGATGTTGAACATCTTTTAATGTGCGTGTTGGCCATCTGCACGTCTTCTTTGGGAAAATGTCTGTTCAGTTCTTCTGCCCATGTTTTATTGCTATATGAGTTCTTTATATATTTTGGATATTAACCCCTTTCAAATATGTCATTTGCAAATTTCTCCTCCTATTCAGTAGGTTGTCTTTTCATTTTATTGATGGTTTCCTTTGCCGTGCAGAAGATTTTATTTTGACGTAGTACCATTTATTTATTTTTGTTTTTGTTTTCCTTGCCTGAGGAGAGAGACTGATGTCAAAGACCATACTGCCTATATTTCCTCTGAGGAGTTTTATAGTTTCAGGTCTTATATTTGATTTGATTTTTGTGTATGGTGTAAGTTAGTGGTCTATTTTTATTCTTTTGCATATGGCTACCCAGTTTTCCCAAAACCATCTATTGAAGAGATTATCTTTTCTCCACTGTATGTTCTTTGCTCCTTTGTCATAAATCAATTGTCCATATATTTGTAGGTTTATTTCTCGGCTGTCAATTCTGTTCCATTGTTCTAAGTATCTGTTTTTCTGCCAATACTACCCTGTTTTCATTGCTATAGCTGTGTAATAATATAATGTGAAACAAACGAGTATGATACCTTCAGATTTGTTCTTTTTTCTCAGAATTGCTTTGGCTATTTGGGGTCTTTTGTGGTTCCATATAAATTTTAGGATTTTTTGCTTTATTTCTGTGAAAAATGGCATTGGGATTTTGGTAGGGATTGCATTGACTATGTAGATTCCTTAGGTACCATGGACATTATAACAATATTAATTCTTCCAATCCAAGAGCACAGAATATCTTTTCATTTCTTTGCGTCATCTTCAGTTTCTTTCAACAGTGTCTTATAGTTTTCAGTGTCCAGCTCTTTCACCTCCTTGGTTAAATTTATCCTAGGTATTTTATTCTTTTTGTTGCAATTTTAAATGGGATTGTTTTCTTTATTTCTATTTCTGCTAGTTTGTTGTTGATGTAGAAAAAACCCAAATTTTTGTAATCAAAATTCACTCTATTCCTTTATTATTTCTAATGTTTGTGGATGCAACTTTACTGTATTTGTTTATTATTTTGAATGTTTTTTGGGCTCTTTAGAGGTTTCTATATATGAAATCATGCCCTCCACAAATAGTGACAATTTTACTTCTTCCTTTCCAACTTAGATGCCTTTTATTTCTTTTTCTTGCCTAGCTGCTCTAGTTAGGACTTCCAATAGTGTGCTGCATGAAAATGATGGAAGTGGGCGTCCTTGTCTTGTTCCTCATCTTAGAGGCATAGCTTTCAGTTTTTCATCATTGTGTACTATGTTAGCTGTAGGTTTGTCATATACAGCCTCTATTATGTTGAGATATGTTCCTTCTATATCCATTTTATTAAGAGTTTTTATGATAAATTGATGTTGAATCTTGTCAAATGCTTTTTCTGCATCTATTGAGATAATCATATGAATTTTATCTTTCATTTTTTATTGATGTGGTGTATCATGTTGATTGATTTGTGGATATTGAAACCTTCTTGTATCTCTGGAATAAATTCAAGTTGATCATAATGTATGACACAGGTCCCCAACCCCCCAGCCACAGACCGGTACCAGTCCGCGACCTGTTAGGAACCGGGCCACACAGCAGGCGGTGAGTGGCGGGCGGGCAAGTGAGTGAAGCTTCATCCGCTGCTCCCCATCGCTCGCATTACAGCCTGACCATCCCACAGCCCCACCCCACCTGACATGGTCCTAGGAAAAATCATCTTCCACGAAAACAGTCCCTGGTGCCAAAAATATTGGGGACTGCTGATGTATGATCCTTTTAATGTATTGTCGTATTTCATTTGCTAATATTTTCTTGAGGATCTTTGCATCTATGTTCACCAGAGATATTAGCCTATAATCATCTTTTTTGTTGTTGTTGTCCTTGTCTGGTTTTGATATCAGGGTAATTTTTACCTCATAAAATGACTTAGGAAACATTCCCTCTCTTCAACTTTTTGGAAGAGTTTGAGAAGGATAGGTTCTCAAATTAAATCTTTGAATGTTTGTTAAAATTCACCAGTGAAGACTTCTGGTTCCAGAGGTTTTGGTGGAGATTTTTTATTATTGTTTTAATCTCCTAACTAGTGATCAGTCTATTCAGATTTTCCATTTCTTCATGATTCAGTTTGGAAGGTTGTATGTTTCTAAAAATTTATTCATTTCTTCTAGATTGTCCAATCTGTTGGCATATAACTGTTCACGTCTCTTATAATCCTTTGTATTTCTGTGGCATCTGGTGTTACTTCTCCTCTTTCATTTCTGATTTTATTTTTTTCTCTCTTTTTTTCCGACTGAAGCTAGATAAAGTTTTATCCATTTTATAATTTAAAAGAACTGTTAGTTTAATTTATTTTAATTGCCTTTTTAATTTCTATTTCATTTATTTCCACTCTGATCTTTATTACTTTCTTCCTTCTACTAACTTTGGGCTTTGTTTGTTCTTCTTTTTCTAGTTACCTTAGCTATAAGGTTAGATTTTTTATTTGAGATTTTTCTCATTTCTTGATGAAGACCTGTATTGCCATAAACTTCCCTCCTAGTACCACTTTTACTGCACCTTACAGATTTTGGTATGTCATATTTTCATTTTCATTTGGCTTTGGGTGTTTTTTTATTTGTCCTTTGATTTATTCACTGACCCAATAGTTGTTCAGTAACATGTTGTCTATCTCCACATATCTGTGACTTTTCCAGCTTTCTTCTTTTTAGTAGATCTCTAGTTTCATACTATTGTGATTGGAAAAGATGCTTAACATGATTTCAGTCTTCTTAAGTTTATCGTGACTTGTTTTGTGTCCCAACATATGGTCCCTCCTTGAAATTGTTCCATGTGCACTTGAAAAGGATATATAGTCTGCTGCATTTGGATGGAATGTTCTTTATAAATCTCTCAAGTCCAACTGGTCTAATGTTTTATTTAAGGCCGCTGTTTCCTTGTTGACTTTCTGTCTGGATGATCTATCTGTTCATGTAAATGGGGTGTTAAAGTTTCCTACTAGTATTGTGTTGCTGTTGATTTCTCTCTTTAGGACTGTTAATAATTGCTTTGTATATTTTGGTGCTCCTATGTTAGGTGCATATCTATTAATTACTGTTATGTCTTTTTGATGAATTGTCCCCTTTATCATTATATAATGTCCATCTTTGTCTCTTATTACTTTTTTGGCTTAAAGTCTATTTTCGCTGATATGAGTATGGCTACCTGCTCTTTCTTTTGGCTGCCATTTGCTTGGAAAGTCCTCTTCCATCCCTTCACTTTGAGCCTATGCTTATCTTTATGGTTGAGATGAGTCTCTTGGAGGCAGTATTTAGTTGGGTCTTATTTTTTAATCCAGCCAGCCACTTTGTTGATTGGTAAATTCAATCCTTTTATATTTAGGGTGATTATTGATGAATGAGGACTTGGTACTGCCCTTTTATCTTTAGATTTTGGTTGCTCTTTATCTCCATTATTTCTTTTTCCCTGTGTTTCTGTCTGCCATTTTAGTTTGGTAGTTTTCTATGATTTTTGTTTTTTGTGGGTTTTTTTGCGGTACGCGGCCCTCTCACTGTTGTGGCCTCTCCCACCGCGGAGCACAGGCTCTGGGTGCGGAGCACAGGCTCTGGGTGCGCAGGCTCAGCGGTCATGGCTTACGGGCCCAGCCACTCCGCGGCATGTGGGATCTTCCCGGACCGGGGCATGAACCCATTCCCCTGCATCGGCAGGCGGACTCGCAACCACTGCGCCACCAGGGAAGCCCTATGATATTTTTGATTCCTCTTTCTTTATGTTTCATGTCCCTGCTCTAAATTTATGTTTTGTGGTTATCATAAGGTTTGTATAAAATGTCGTAAATAAAATAGTCCTCTTTATGCTGATAGCATCTGTTCTTCATTTGCCTATATAGGTTCTATCCTTTTCTTCTTTTATGTTTTTGTTGTCTCAAAATATCTCTTTTTATGTTGTGAAATTGTTACCAAATTGAAGTAGCTATAGTTATTTTTACTGCTTTTTTTCCTTTAACCTTATGCTATAATTGTTTAACAACCTATGATGATACAGAGTTGTAACTTCTGATTCTATCTGTCTATTTATCACCTTACTCAAAGTTTTGTTTACTTTTGCCTTTTCATTTCAGGTAGAAGAGCTCCTTTCAACACTTCTTGTAAATCAGGTCTAGTGGCAATGAACTCTCTCAGGTCATGTTTGTCTGGGTAATCCTTTATTTCTTCCGGATATCTGAATGATAACTTTGCTGGATAAAGTATTCTTGGCTGACAGTTTTTATCTCTCAGTATTTCAGATATGTCATTCCACTCTCTCCTAGCCTGTAGAGTTTCTGCTGAGAAATCTGCTAATAGCTTAATGGGGATTCCGTTTTAGGTTACCATTCTTTTTACCATGGCTGTCTTTAAAATTCTTTCTTGGACCTTGACTTTGATAGTTTTAATATTATATGTCTTCAAGAAGGTCTTTTTGCATTGAAGTAATTAGGTGTTTTCTTTGCTTCATGGATGTGTATATCTAGTTCCTTTTCCAGGTTTGGGAAGTTCTCAGCTATTATTCCTTTAAATAAATTCTCTGCTACCTTCTCCCTCTCTTCTTCTTCTGGGATGCCTATTATCCGCATGTTGACCTTCCTATTAAAATTGGATAGTTCCTGTAGAATTTCTTTATTTTTTTTAGATCTTAATTATCTCTCCTCTCCTACCTGTATCATTTCTAGATTCCCATCTTTAAGCTCATTAATTCTCTCTTCCATATGGTGTGCTCTATTTCCATTGTTTTCTAATGTGTTCTTGATCTCATTTATTGAGTTCTTCAGCTTCAGAATTTGTTTGGTTCTTTTTTAGAGTTTCAGTCTTTTTGGTACAGTATTCCTTCTGTTCATTAACTTTATTCCTGACCTCATTGAACTGCCTTTCTGAGTTTTCTTTCAGCTCACTGAGCTTCTTCATAACAGATATTTTGAATTCTCTAACAGTTAGATTACAACATCCCGTGACTTTAATTTTGGTTTCTGGAGAACTGTTGTTTTCTTTTTGTGATACCGTATTACTGTGGTTCTTCATGCCCCTTGATGAGCTGTTCTTCTACTGGTGCATTTGAAGTAGCAAACACCTTACTTCTTTAGGTAAAGCTTTTTTTCAAAACTTGATTCTAATGATTCAATAGGTTAGTAATTAGAAGCCCTTCTTTTGTTTTCCAGTAGGTAGCACTATAGCACCAGTTGTTTTTATTTCTCTTACCTGAGCTGCCTCTGGTTATATTTGAGTCAGCACTTTCTACCCTCCACCCCCCCTGCCAGAGGTGTCACCCAGTACCCTGGTTGTCATTGCTTGTGCCTCCAGGATTATTGGTGCCTTGCTGCTGTCACAGTCTGGAGCACTGGGATGAGAGGCACTTCCACTGTGTCTGGGGTCTCCTGGGTGGCAGGCTCTGCTGTGTGAGGAAAGAGGGCTTGGGGGGACACTGGAGTCGTGGGTGTTTTGGCCATGACTGGAGTTGTCAGGTTCACGGATACCACCCCTGAGGGGGGTTGGGCAGGGGTATGTGACAGAGTCACAGGAGCCTCTGCAGCTGAAGAGACTGTTGCAGGTCCCACTATCACTGCTAACCAGTTCCCTGTGGCCAGGATGCTGCTGCAGCCAGGAGACCAGTGTTGTATGTGCTGCCTCCCCTCAAGCTATCAGATTCTCTGGGGCTGCAGGCATTACCTCTGATGTTCCCCCACTTCTGCCATCTATGTGTTCCAGATCACCTACCTTTAGGTGTAGAAATATATGGAATCCTCCAGCATCCTGGTGGTTGGGCACAAGCACCTTTGTTGAGTTATGGATGTTTTACTGGTTGTAGATTGAAAGGGAACATCTCATACCACCACAATGTTGACATCGCTCTCTGGTGGGTGGATTTTAATAACCCTCTGGACATAAGAGATGGGGCCTCCAGGCTGTATATTTTTGAAAAAAGCACTCTTGGTTAAGCTGGAAGCCTCACAGAAGTGTCCTCTTCATGAAACAGAAACAGTCTGCCATCTCTGCAGTTCCCTGGGGGTCAGAGTCTGCCAAGAATTGTCTCTTTGATTGTTACAGTCCCATGAGACCCAGGAATGTAAGCCTCCCTGGCCTCAAGAATCAGGCAGTCAAGGGGCATCCCTTGGCTTGCAGCTACAAAAACCGGCTCACCAGATATAAAAAATACTGGGACACCAGATGTGTGTAGAAGCTCCCCTGCAGGAAATGCTGGTGCTCCAGGATGCAGTACAGAGAGAATATGAAGACGGCACCACTGACTAGAGTGAAGCAAAAGGGGAGTGCAAAGATGGCCCCTGTTGATAAAAGGGGAAAAAGACAAAGAAAAGAGAAAAAGAATGAAAAAGAAAAGATTTTTTTTTTAAAAAAAAGATAGCATCCACTGACTTTAGCAAGGCCAGGAGAGAGCAGGAAGATGGTACCTACCAGCCTCCATCCCTGAAAGAGTATCCCAGCAGGCCTATGCCCCTCACACCAATGCTTTAAAATTAGCAAATGAGTCTTTCTCACTTAAAGTCTGGGTTCTTTTCAGAGGGCTGCTTCTAGCCGGGCCTTTGTGTGGGTAAGTCTGTGTACAAGCCCTTAAGAGTTGTTTCTCAGTTTGCTACAGCTCCATGGGTCTCCTGGGCAGGTCCATTTGTCTTTAAAGCCAGATATTTGGGGGGGCTTGTATTTAGGTGTCAGTCTTAAAAGTTGTGGTGGCTGATAGAGGGTATAAACCCTTTGCTCCTCTGGGAGAACTTCTGAAATATTGGGTTCCCTCCCAGTTGTGGGTTGCCATGCCAGAGGGAGGGTTTCTAGCAAGTCTGTGTCTCGGCCTTTCCTATCCACTTCGATGTGGTTTCCCTCTTGTTTGCCTGATGGGAAGGGATTGCTTTGACAGTTTTTAGGGTTTTTTCAGAGGAAGTTGTAGCATATATAGCTGTAGATTCCATGTGTCCATGGGAGGAGGTGTGTTCGGGGTCCTCTTATGTCATCATCCTGAAACGGAACAAGAACTTACTTGTCTTATTAATCCCTTCCCTGATATAGCGGGTTCCCCATTACTGCTGATCCCACAACATTTTTCCAGGCTCTAACATGGATTACAAAACTATTGTTAAATTAGAAAACCTCAACTCTGAGGGAGGGTTATAGTGATGAAGAGACAGAAAATCATCAGACACTTCTCCCTCATATATGCAAGAGATGATTCTTACTCTGCATGCTCGCGGTATCATGTACCTGCATCTGCTGGCACATACGTGTCTTTCTAGGCTGTATGCCACTGATATTATACAATCTTTAACTGTCATTTGACAAATGGATTTTGCTTTTCTGCTTTCTCTTGAGTCAAGTTGGCATTAACTTTGTGGCAAGGTTTAAATTTTTTTCAGAAATTGTATCTTTTATATCAGATTTTGCCATGGTAAATGTAATTATGGCTACTTGGGAAGTTTTGGGTTCATCACTATCTTTAGCAAAAAAATTCTTATGTTTCATACTGCAGATCAATGATATGTGTTTGTTTTGAACCTGAGAACCCATTCTACCTTGGTTTATAATTATGCAAAAACTTCCAAGGCGTTATTCCCCTGCTTGACAAACGTTTGTAACATCATTCAGGGAACAAGGGACAAATGGAGTACTGCTGCAACAACATCCCATTTTTAGATATTTACCATGCATCCTATTTACATTTTTTTCTTGTGTGAAACAGTAACACTTGCAGATTTACTCCAGCCCATGAATATTCATATTCAATAGTGATATCAAAATCTGTTTACTATTTATGTTTAAAAGTTATTATTAATCATAGGGTTTACTCTACTATTTGTATCATTACTTTTATACCTTAATGAACAGCTTTTGAGCCACCAAGTCATTTTTTTGGATAAGAACTATTATAAAAACAACAGTAACAGCAATATATATGCAAACATAACTAATAAAAAGGAATACATTGCTTGAAAATATTAAGCAAGATAAAGTGACCAATACGATCTTTATAGTAGATAGGCATCTCAAAAGTGAAATGACTAAGACTCTTACAGTTTTTCTGGAAAAATGCCAATTCTCATGTTTCAAATATGGGCAAGGTATGTGACTAAAATTATATAATCACCCTTTGCTCTAAAACTACTAAGTTTCCTTCAGAACATATAATACATAAATCATAAGCAGGAATTCCAGCAGTATCCAGACAACACTTTGAGCAACACAATATTAAGAGAACAGAGGAACAGGATGATTGTTTAAAAAGGGTCTGTGAAAAGGAATCTCTGCTGTTGAATATATAAAAGCATTTAGTAGAGACAGTAATATCACCAAAGAACTTCTGTAATTCAAAATTTTGCATTCATCTAAGAAATACATATTCAGACTCCATTCTGTGCCAGCCCATGCGATTGGAGGTGAATGAGTAGCATTATGACTTGATAAGACAGCAAGTGCAGCTATGAATGGTTCGATTAAACATACTTCAGTGGAAATTATGGTTTGGAAGTTGGGTCTTATTTCAAAATCAAGCCAAGTAGAGATTTTTAGTACTTATGCTTATAGGGACTCAAAAATCTTCAGAACTTTAAAGGACACTTGGAGATCATCTAGTAAATACTCTCTATGACTGTTATATATCTATATAGTTACGCTCTTCTTGAATACCTCACAGGTAGTAATGAAAATACCTCCTGAAGCAGCCGAGTACAGCTTTGGACAAATATAATTTTCAGGAAGGAAAATTATATATCCATGTTACCCAGTATAAATATAAAGTATTTCTTTATATAAAGATAAATATCGGTCTCCACTTCCAATGTCCTCTCGTTGATCATACATCCACCCTCCAAGTGCAATGCAGGATACATCTGTTGTAACTTCTATATGGCAGCCCTTGAAATATTTTGAAACAATTCTTATGTCTGCCTTTAGTCTTTCCATCTACAGGCTAGTCATAGTTTCCAAGCCTTCCTCATCTATTCTTTATCCTCCAAAAGCACTCTAGTCTGTCAATATCCCACTTAAGCCATGATATCAGGAGTGAGCACCAGATCCAAGTATGGTCTTAACTTTGCTTAGTAAAGTAGGAGTATCCTTTGCCTCTTTCTGGACAAAAATCTTTTCATTAATCTGTTTAGGATTACATTGCTCTGGGGCAGCCACATCATATTGGTGATTCTCATTGAGTTTTAAGTTAACTATAACCTTTTTCAAATATGTGGCTAATAAGACACAACTTTTCCATCCTAGACATGCAGTGGTCTTTTTGGACATACATGTGTTTCCTTCTTCATGAGTATAAAAGAGTATAGATTTCCTCCTTAAACGTAATTCTAATACTTTCACCCCATCATTCTGTCCTCATAAGATCTGTCAGGATTCTGATTCTGACACTGGCTGTAATGCATCCCCAATTTCGTGTCTTCTGAATTTGGTAAAAGATCAAGTCTTATACTATATAATTCTCTAACAAAAAATAATGATCATAGTATGAAAATGTGCCACAATGGTGTTGTAAAAAAACATAAGGAATATGACAGTGCCCAGGAAATGTCTGTTAAGATCTTCCTCCCAGTTAACATAAGTTTATCAGCACTTTTTGAGAGCAGCTTTCAGTAGATACTAATGTGCTAGTATCAACTAGTTGTTTCTTGTCCTAAAAAAGAGATCTTGAGAGATGGTGGCAGAGTATTGTTGCAAAATCCAGCTACTCTGAGTCTGCTACCTTCCATGATCCAGTGAACTGGTAACATTGGTTAAAACATGGGTTTCTAGATTATAGCAAAACACAGTTCTTCACCAAGCTGAAGAAGGAGTTCAAATAAGATTTGAGAGTATTTTAGAGTTGTAAGATAGATGGTAAACTTGTTTCATTAAAATAAAACAAAGAGAAAAAAAAGTATTTATGAATCAACTCAAAGAATTAATTGAACCTGGGGTTTGACCAGCAAGCAATGCCCTGAGTGGACTTGGAGACAGCTTGTTTTTCCTTTACGTAAAAGATATAGTTACCCTGAGTTTGGAGTATTTACGAAGTCAGGTAAGAGTTTGTCAGTTCTGAAAGGGTAGTTTGTGTTCCACAAGGCAGGTGTAGGAGTGGCATTCAAACTACGGTGTCTTTCTATAATTAAAAGAGTGTGTCCTGTCATTTGAATGTCTCATATCCACGCCATCCAGTCTAACTTCTAGGTGACTCCTACAGCCTACCTTTTCACACTGAAATTCTATTTAAGCCTTGGCATAGGTCTCAAGTTTAGATAATGTTTAACCATGGAGAGTGATTTTCATTAGAGAGAAAGAAGACAGTAGGGAGGGCGTGGCCCATCCTTTTCCCCAGTTGCCCTAGCCTTCAGCACAAAGGACACACAATAGAACAAGAGGGCTTTAAGAAGCCACCAGGAATCACAAGATTAAATGATAAGCAGGTGACATAAATGAGAGAGGCAGGCAAGTTATGAAACTGGAGAATAAGAGCTCCATCTAAACAGGTGTGGTTTCACAGATCCACAAACTTGTGCCACATAGGATCTCAGGCTTAGAATTACTGTCTTCTGATTATTTTCAACAGAAGCCAGAAATCTGCATTTTCATGTACCTGGTTCCATTGAGGACCTAAACAGCCTGATGTCGCACCAAAAAAGACAAGCAGGCAGCTGGGTGCTGAGGATTTGCTCTAAGCACTAAGCCATAGAGAGAGGCGATAGAAAACTACAGTTTCCCATGCTGTGGGCGTGGCCATTTACCACAGCTCTCCAGGTAGAAGGAGACAAAAACTCTGACTGGTACTACAGAGTGTGAGATTGATTGAAGAATCCTCAAATTGTGTACCTTGAGAAAAAAAGAATAAGGTAATTAAAATGCTAAACAGAGATCTGAAATGCTGGAAAATGGTTTTCATTCCTTTCCCCTTACCTAAATAATGGAGAATGCCTCTAAGGTGTAAGGCATTCTCGTCTCCCTTGTTAGTGAAGAGAGCAAGTAAAGGGCACTTTCTACTTCAGAGGCTAGAATGTGGCTACCTTATCATGCAAGCCTACAGACAGACTGTTGCCTCAGCCCCCTTCCCCACAAGAAGTTAAGTCTGGAAATCAGCTTAGGAATTCAATACCCTAATCCTTTGCATGGAACACATCTTTTGGGGACTTTCCTGGTGGTCTAGTGGTAAAGAGTCCATCTTCCAGTGCCGGGGACGTGGGTTCAATCCCTGGTCAGGGCACTCAAATCCCACATGCCGTGGGGCTACTAAGCCCGTGCACCATAACTAGAGAACCCATGTGCTGCAAACTACAGAGCCCACGTGCTCTGGAGCCCACACCACAACTAGAGAGAGAGAAAAAAAAAAAAAAAAACCCATGCCACAACTAGAGAGAAGCCCATGTGCTGCAACAACAACAAATCTTTTGAGGGGATAGCAATAAATATGATTTTATAATTAAAACAAAAAGTTTGTCTTGTTATATCATTCAATCATTCAATCTGTGTTAGGTCCTGATGTAGGCTCTGGGGATATAGTTATTGTCTTAATTTTGGATCCCCCAAAAGCAGATGCTAAACAAGGATTCATGTTCAAGCATTTTATTTGGTTAGGGAGTGAGGAAGTGAGCAAAGAAGGCAACAAATAATAGAAAGCCAGATACTACTGTGAGTGTCTGAGACCTAGTCTCACAGAGAGACTCTGGGAAACATGCACCATGGAGTGATACTGCCTGAGGGGTGAGGGAGCTGAGGTATTTATACACCAACTATGGTTATTTTTGGTGCAGGAGTGCTGGGAAATACGAGGTGGTGGCTAATTCTCCTGCATTAGCAAAGTGGCTTTCCTCAGCTTAAAAAAAAAAATTCTTGGGCTTCCCTGGTGGCGCAGTGGTTGAGAGTCCGCCTGCTGATGCAGGGGACACAGGTTCGTGCCCCGGTCCTGGAAGATCCCACATGCCGCGGAGCGGCTGCACCCGTGAGCCATGGCCGCTGAGCCTGCGCGTCCGGAGCCTGTGCTCCGCAACAGGAGAGGCCACAACAGTGAGAGGCCCGCGTACCGCAAAAAAAAAAAAAAAAAAAAAATTCTTAGCCAAAGCAGTTGAGGTCAGCTGGTGTACCCTGAAGTAATAAGTCCTCTGAAATATGGATGGAACACCAACACTGCTCCATTCACATATAAGTCAAAGTCCTAGCACAGCTTGTAGTTTACTAAGGAGAAGTTAGAAAATAAACACAACACGCTGTGAATAATGATACATGTGCATATGTATTTAGAAGTTAAATTTTCTGAGAGACCTTTTGAATATCACTACTCTGTATTCATTTTAAAATGATCATCCTGAAATCATAGCTAGTAGTGTTTGAGTATTTATCAAGTAATTTACTTGGTCCTAGCCTTCTCCTCTGAAGTAATTAATCCATAGAGTACTTTCCTTTATCCCTATTATTAATATCCTCTTATTCTTTACTCCTAATTATGTCATTTTGCTGTATTTTGTGGCCATGTTAAGCCACCATAAATTGTATTCTGAAACAGAAAGAGATTGCACAAGTGAACAAATGAGGGAGGGGAGTGAAACTGGAAGAGAAAATAGAGAATAGAAAGAATAAAACATGTCTTTTTATTTGATGCAGTGGCCCTTTGAAAAGCAAAATATTGAATAGGTTTGATAAAATCTGCCTTTTCCTTCCACTTGTGTGGTTTTCTGAATTGTTAAGGAGATTTTAGAGGATTATTTTTGCAGGGAAATATTTATTCTCCCCTTAGAGCGTGCCTCTTAAATAAGTAGTTAGAAAGTGGATGGCCTTACTAGAGTAGCTGATGAAAGTAGCTTCATACCAGGTAGAAAGGTTTTAGAACACTTTACAAAGAGTAAACAAACAAGTATATGAGTCATTTGAATGCTCTGGTTAGAAGTACTACATAGAAAGAGAAATGTTGAGTAGTGTTGAAAAATGATTTCATGACCCCAGAAGGCATGATTTTTTTTTTTTTTTTTTTTTTTTTTTTTTTTTTTGCGGTACGCAGGCCTCTCACTGTTGTGGCCTCTCCCGTTGCGAAGCACAGGCTCCGGACGCGCAGCCTCAGCGGCCATGGCTCACGGGCCCAGCCGCTCCGCGGCATGCGGGATCTTCCCGGACCGGGGCACGAACCCGTGTCCCCTGCATCGGCAGGTGGACTCTCAACCACTGCGCCACCAGGGAAGCCCCCAGGCATGATGACTGAAATAACAGACTTGGATGAAGAGCTCTGTTCTCTTCCCAGAACCATCTTGATACACTTGGAGATCTGAGAGGAATTCTAAATGGAGATGAGATTTCTTTATGGAGAAAACTTGCAGGACTGATTCAAAGCATGTGCCTATTTGTCAACAATGGTGTCATTTTTCACAACTGTTTATGGAACTGTCAGCTAAGACAGACAATAATGACTACAAAGAGAGGCATAACTAGAGAGTGAAAATAGCGTATCAGTTCAGTTAAAAGGCCGGTTCAAATCCCAGGACTACATCCTAGAAATAGCTTGGTTACTTTGGGCAGGTCATCTCATTTTTCTAAGCCTCATTTCCTAATCTTTAAAATGAGGATAATAACAATAACTAGGATTTGGGATGACTGTAATAATCAAATGAGGTAAAAGCCACAAAATTAATACAAATAATGGTTGTGAACAATTTCCACACTGTCAAATTAATCAATGAGATGCTTTTTTTTAGGGTCCTAACATGATTATAAGAGAATATACACACACAAAAAAAAGAGGGCTTCCCTGGTGGCGCAGTGGTTGAGAGTCCGCCTGCCGATGCAGGGGACACGGGTTCGTGCCCTGGTCCGGGAAGATCCCACATCCCGTGGAGCGGCTGGGCCCGTGAGCCATGGACGCTGAGCCTGTGCGTCTGGAGCCTGTGCTCTGCAACGGGAAAGGCCACAACAGTGAGAAGCCTGCGTACCACCAAAAAAAAAAAAAGAGAATATAAGAAGATCTTGAATTATAATCAACCTTTTTATACTGTCCATATCTCACATCTATCCCTGTGAAACTATAAAGTTTTAACAAGTAAAAATAGATTCAGAAATCGTGGTCTTTCTCACCACTGTAAGAGCTTATTTTCTAATACCCTGAAATCAGTACAGTACTGATATCTGAAATGCTTCTGATGTTGGAAGAGGAATTTCTTTTCTGTCAGCTGTGTTTGTTTATCATATACAAGGTGTGTGAGACCTTAAATGTACCTCAACCTGAAGCATTGTTCTGTTATCAAAAAAGATGCTTGGCATGGCATGGCATAGTCTTATAAAGACTTAAACCTACTGTGATGGCATGTGCTTATATATGCCAGGACAATACATCACTGAGTATATGTAGGTCTCTATTCAGAAACAAGCTATCTGGTTAATATTCCTCAAGTTACATGTATTACTACCACCATTTCTCCTGAGCCAAATTGCTTCAGTTTGAATTTGTTGTACATTTAGTAATTCCTAATAACCAAGGTTTTTACGCCTGAGATCATTGGCTTCCTACTCAACTTTTTAAGTCACATCCATAACCCTCTATGTTTGGCCTGTAATCACAGTACAATTTGAGTCAGTTGTGAAGACTTATTGGCTACTTTACTTTGAAAACACTAATGTGGGATCAGAAAGACAGGAAAATTCCACACAATGCTGATTAAATAAAATAAGAGAGAGAAAGGGAGGGGAAATCTCCGAACCTATTTATTCATCATTGGCTAATAAAATTTTATTAATGGATTTGTTGAAATGAACCTGACTGACAGGTGCCAGATCAGCTCTCTTGTAGATACACTGTCGAAGCACCCAGCTCTGCCTCTGTTATCTTGGGCACCAGGTGACATGTTCTTATATTGGTATACTGGATGTAAGAAACTAGAAATAGAAAGCAAATAAATCAACTGGTAACGACATCAAAATGAATCATGGTCTTCAAATGTCCAATTAAGATTTGTAAGAAGACATTAACCAAAATAAGTCTCAATGCACATGTAAAGAGAATACTTGTGTCAGTAGCAACTAACTCACTCTATGCACAGAACTGCCATTACAAACCACAGCCATAGTGACTTTATTAAAGTCCAAGAAATGTCCTCCTTGTGCCCAAGTGCAATTAGAGAGTTACACTAAAAATTGATGAGTACAGGTTACTTCCCAAACTCCAGTGGGTAGGAAAAAATCCTAGGAATTATATTTCTTAAGAGCTTGAAAGAGCTTGACAAAAACAAACAGTGATTGATAGATAGATAGATAGATAGACAGATATATAGATATATATCACATATATATGCTGTAAGACTTAAAAGTATATATTCTTTTTATTTGAACTGTTAAATTTTATTTTATTTATTTTTTTATACAGCAGGTTCTTAGTAGTTATCCATTTTATACATATAGTGTAAATATGTCAATCCCAATCTCCCAATTCATCACACCACCACCACCACCACCAATCCCCTCCACTTTACCCCCTTGGTGTCCATACGTTTGTTCTCTATATATGTGTCGCAATTTCTGCCCTGCAAACCTGTTCATCTATACCATTTTATTAGGTTCAACATATATGCGTTAATATACAATATTTGTTTTTCTCTTTCTGACTTACTTCACTCTGTATGACAGTCTCTGTATCCATCCATGTCTCTACAAATGACTCAGTTTCATTCCTTTTTATGGCTGAGTAATATTCCATTGTATATATGTACCACATCTTCTTTATCCATTCATCTGTCGATGGGCATTTACGTTGCTTCTATGTGCTGGCTATTGTAAACAGTGCTGCAGTGAACATTGCGGTGCATGTGCCTTTTTGAATTATGGTTATCTCTGTGTATATGCTCAGTAGTGGGATTGCTGGGTCATATGGTAATTCTATTTTTAGTTTTAAAGGAACATCCATACTGTTCTCCTTAGTGGCTGTATCAATTTACATTCCTACCAACAGTGCAAGAGGGTTCCCTTTTCTCCAAACCCTCTCCAGCATTTGTTTTTTGTAGATTTTCTGATGATGCCCATTCTAACTAGTGTGAGGTGATACCTCATTGTCATTTTGATTGGTATTTCTCTAATAATTAATGATGTTGAGCAGCTTTTCATGTGATTCATGGCCATCTGTATGTCTTCTTTGGAGAAATGTCTATTTAGGTCTTCTGCCCATTTTTGGATTGGGTTGTTTGTTTTTTTAATATTGAGCTGCATGAGCTGTTTATATATTTTGCAGATTAAGCCTTTGTCCGCTGATTCGTTTGCAAATATTTTCTCACATTCTGAGGGTTTTCTTTTCATCTTGTTTGTAGTTTCGTTTGCTGTGCAAAAGCTTTTAAGTTTCATTAGGTCCCATTTGTTTATTTTGTTTTTATTTCCATTACTCTAGGAGGTGGACAAAAACAGATCTTGCTGTGATTATGTCAAAGACTGTTCTTCCTATGTTTTCCTCTAAGAGTTTTATAGTCTCCTGTCTTACATTCAGGGTCTAATCCATTTTGAGTTTATTTTTGTGTATAGTGTTAAGGGGTGTTCTAATTTCATTCTTTTACATGTAGCTGTCCAGTTTTCCCAGCACCACTTATTCAAGAGACTGTCTTTTCTCCATTGTATATCCTTGCCTCCTTTGTCATAGATTGGTTGACCATAGGTGTGTGGATTTATCTCTGGGCTTCCTATCCTGTTCCATTGATCTATATTTCTGTTTTTGTGCCAGTACCATATTGTCTTGATTACTGTAGCGTTGTAGTATAGTCTGAAGTCAGGGAGCCTGATTCCTCCAGCTCCGTTTCTTTCCTCAAGACTGCTTGGGCTATTCAGGGTCTTTTGTGTCTCCATACAAATTTTAAGATTTTTTGTTCTAGTTCTGTAAAAAATGCCATTGGTAATTTGATAGGGATTGCACTGAATCTGTAGATGGCTTTGGCTAGTATAGTCATTTTCACAATGTTGATTCTTCCAATCCAAGAAAATGGTATATCTCTCCATCTGTTGGTATCACCTTTAATTTCTTTCAACAGTGTCTTATAGTTTTATGCACACAGGTCTTTTGTCTCCTTAGGTAGGTTTATTCCTAGGTATTTTATTCTTTTTGTTGCAGTGGTAAATGGGAGTGTTTCCTTGATTTCTCTTTCAGATTTTTCATCACTAGTGTATAGCAATGCAAGAGATTTCTGTACATTAATGTTGTATCCTGCAACTTTACCAAGTTCATTGATTAGCTCTAGTAGTTTTCTGGTAGCATCTTTTGGATTCTCTATATATAGCACCATGTCATCTGCAAACAGTGACAGTTTCACTTCTTCTTTTCCAATTTGTATTCCTTTTATTTCTTTTTCTTCTCTGACTGCCGTAGCTAGGACTTCCAAAACTATGTTGCATAATACTGGTGAGAGTGGACAACCTTGTCTTGTTCCTGATCTTAGAGGAAGTGCTTTCAGTTTTTCACCATTGAGAATGATGTTTCCTGTGGGTTTGTCATATATGGCCTTTATTATGTTGAGGTAGGTCCCTCTATGTCCACTTTCTGGAGAGTTATTGTCATAAATGCATGCTGAACTTTGTCAAAAGCTTTTTCTACATCTACTGAGATGATCATATGGTTTTTCTTCTTCAATTTGTTAATATGATGTATCACATTGATTCATTTGCGTATATTGAAAAATGCTTGCATCCCTGGGATAAATCCCAGTTGATCATGGTGTATGATCCTTTTAATGTGTTGTTGGATTCTGTTTGCTAGTATTTTGTTGATGACTTTTGCATCTATATTCATGAGTGCTATTGGTCTGTAATTTTCTTTTTTTGTAGTCCCTTTGTCTGGTTTTGGTATCAGGGTGATGGTGGCCTCATAGAATGAGTTTGGGAGTGTTCCTTCCTCTGTAATTTTTTGGAAGAGTTTGAGAAGGATGGGTGTTAGCTCTTCTCTAAATGTTTGATGGAATTCACCTGTGAAGCCATGTGGTCCTGCACTTTTGTTTGTTAGAAGGTTTTTAATCACAGTTTCAATTTCATTATATGTGATTGGTCTCTTCATATTTTTTGTTTCTTCCTGGTTCAGTCTTGGAAGGTTATACCTTTCTAAGAATTTGTCCATTTCTTCCAGGTTGTCCATTTTATTGGTATAGAGTTGCTTTTAATAGTCTCTTAGGATGCTTTGTATTTCTGCACTGTCTGTTGTAACTTTTCCTTTTGCATTTCTAATTTTATTGATTTGTGTCCTCTCCCTCTTTTTCTTGACGAGTCTGGCTAATGGTTTATCAATTTTGTTTATCTTCTCAAAGAACCAGCTTTTATTTTTATTGATCTTTGCTAGTGTTTTCTTTGTTTCTATTTCATTTATTTCTGCTCTGATATTTATGACTTCTTTCCTTCTGCTAACTTTGGGTTTTGTTTGTTCTTCTTCCTCAACTTCCTTTAGGTGTAAGGATAGATTGTTTATTTGAGATTTTTCTGGTTTCTTGAAGTAGGCTTGTATAGCTATACACTTCTCTCTTAGAACTTCTTTTGCTGCATCCCATAGGTTTGGATCATCGTGTTCTCATTGTCATTTGTCTCTAGGTATTTTTTGATTTCCTCTTTAATTTCTTCAGTGATCTCTTGGTTTAGTGACATGTGGTTTGGCCTCCATGCGTTTGTGTTATTTACTTTTTTTTCCCTGTAATTGATTTCTAATCTCGTAGCATTGTGGTCAGAAAAGATGCTTGATATGATTTCAATTTTCTTAAATTTACTGAGACTTGATTTGTGACCCAAGATGTGATCTAACCTGGAGAATGTTCTATGCATGCTTGAGAAGAAAGTGTAATCTGTTGTTTTTGATGGAATGTCCTATAAATATCAACTAAATCTATCTGGTCTATTGTGTCATTTAAAACTTGTGTTTCCATATTAATTTTCAGTTTGGATAATCTGTCCATTGGTGTAAGTGAGGTGTTAAAGTCCCCATTATTATTGTGTTACTGTTGATTTCCTCTTTTATAGCTGTTAGCAGTTGTCTTATGTATTGAGGTGCTCCTATGTTGGGTGCATATATATTTATAATTGTTATATCTTCTTCTTGGATTGATCCCTTAATCATTATGTAGTGCCCTTCCTTGTCTCTGTAGCATTCTTCATTTTAAAGACTATTTTATCTGATATGTGTATTGCTACTCCAGCTTTCTTTTGATTTCCATTTGCATGGAATATCTTTTTTCATCCCCTCACTTTCAGTCTGTATGTGTCCCTAGGTCTGAAGTGTGTCTCTTGTAGACAGCATATATATGGGACTTGTTTTTGTATCCATTCAGCGAGGCTGTGTCTTTTGGTTGGAGCATTTATTCCATTCACATTTAAGGTAATTATCAATATGTATGTTCCTATTTCCATTGTCTTAATTGTTTTGAGTTTGTTTTTGTAGGTCCTTTTCTTCTCTTGTGTTTCCCACTTAGAGAAGTTCCTTTATCATTTGTTGTAGAGCTGGTTTGGTGGTGCTGAATTTTCTTTGCTTTTGCTTGTCTGTAAAGCTTTTGATTTCTACATCGAATCTGAATGAGATCCTTGCCGGGTAGAGTAATCTTGGTTCTAGGTTCTTCCCTTTCATCACTTTAAATATGTCATGCCATTCCCTTCTGGCTTGTAGAGTTTCTGCTGAGAACTCGACTGTTAACCTTATGAGAGTTCCCTTCTATGTTAATTAACGTTTTTCCCTTGCTGCTTTCAATGATTTTTCTTTGTCTTTAATTTTTGCCAACTTGATTACTATATGTCTCAGCATGTTTCTCCTTGGCTTTATCCTGTATGGGACTCTGTGCACTTCCTGGACTGGGGTGGCTATTTCCTTTCCCATGTTAGGCAAGTTTTTGACTATAATCTCCCCCAATACTTTCTCAGGTCCTTTCTCTCTCTCTTCTCCTTCTGGACCCGTATAATGAGAATGTTGTTGTGTTTAATGTTTTCCCAGCGGTCTCTTAGGCTGTCTTCATTTCTTTTCATTCTTTTTTCTTTATTCTGTTCCGCAGCAGTGAATTCCACCATTCTGTCTTCCAGGTCACTTATCTGTTCTTCTGCCTCAGTTATTCTGCTATTGATTCCTTCTAGTGTATTTTTCATTTTACTTATTGTATTGTTCATCTCTGGTTTTTTGTTCTTTAATTCTTCTAGGTGTTTGTTAAACATTTCTTGCATCTTCTCGATCTTTACCTCCTTTCTTTTTCTAAGTCCTGGATCATCCTCACCATCATTATTCTGAATTCTTTTTCTGAAAGGTTGCCTATCTCCACTTCATTTAGTTGTTTTTCTGGGGTTTTATCTTGTTACTTCATCTGCTACATAGCCCTCTACCTTTTCATCTTGTCTGTCTTTCTGTGAATGTGGTTTTTGTTCCACAGGCTGCCAGATTGTAGTTCTTCTTGCTTATTCTGTCTGCCCTCTGGTGGATGAGGCTAACTAAGAGGCTTGTGCAAGTTTCCTGATGGGAGGGACTGGTGGTGGGTAGAGCTGGCTGTTGCTCTGGTGGGCAGAGCTCAGTACAACTTTAATCAACTTGTCTGCTGTTGGGTGGGGCTCGGTTCCCTCCTTTTTGTTTGTTTGGCCTGAGGTGACCCAACACTGGAGCCTACCCAGGCTCCTTGGTGGGGCTAATGGCAGACTCTGGGAGGGCTCACGCCAAGGAGTACTTCCCAGAGCTGCTTCTGTCAGTGTCCTTGTCCTCACAGTGAGACACAGTCACACCCTGCCTCTGCAGGAGACCCTCTAACACTAGCAGGTAGGTCTAGTTCAGTCTCCCATGGGGTCACTGCTCCTTCCCCTGGGTCCCGATCCACACACTACTTTGTGTGTGCCCTCCAAGAGTGGAGTCTCTGTTTCCCCCAGTCCTGTCAAAGTCCTGCAATCAAATCCCAGTAGCCTTCAAAATCTCATTCTCTAGGAATTCCTCTTCCATTGCCAGACCCCCAGGTTGGGAAGCCTGACGTGGGACTCAGAACCTTCACTCCGGTGGGTGGACTTCTGTGGTATAAGTGTTCTGTAGTTTGTGAGTCACCCACCCAGCAGTTATGGGATTTGATTTTATTGTGATTGCGCCCCTCCTACCATTATTGTGGCTTCTCCTTTGTCTTTGGATATGGGGTATCTTTTTTGGTGAGTTCCAGTGTCTTCTTGTCAATGATTGTTCAGCAGTTAGTTGTGATTCTGGTTCTCTCGCAAGAGGGATTGAGAGCATGGCCTTCTACCCTGACATCTTGAACCAATCAAAAGTATATATTCTTTACAATAACTTCTATAGAAAAAAAGTAAAATCTCTTCTGATTATTAATTTTTCAAAATGCTTATGGATAATGGTAGGGGAATGAGTGAATGGATAAATGAATAAGTTAAGTAATTTTAAAATATAATAATTAGATCCTAATGCTTATTTTTCTAATAGTTTACCAATAGAATTATTTGAATGACAAAAAATGGAGTATAAGTTGAAAACAACTGTAGCAAAAGCAGTACATTTCAGAGGAGTATTCTCTTTGTACCAGTGTTGAAAAGAGAATGACCTAAGTGAGGAATGGCATATTTACAAGTTCACTGAGTTTGGATGTGGTATTTGGTACACCAATCTCCATTCTTATCCAAGACCCAAGATGTAACTTCTTAGAAACATCCTAGGGTAGCATGTCTTTCAGTGATGTCTCCCAGTTTATAGCCCATGTCCTTCCGTTGAAGATGAGATGCACTTCCTTTCAATGCACCTCAAAGCTTAGTCCAGATCCTAAGATTAAGTTAAAGAGACAAATCTAATGTATATCCTTTGGCCTAAGTGACTTACTTTACCTCTCTACCACTTGAATGCCCCAGAAAATCTTTCATAACCACAGTACTTCTCAGTCGTGCTGCAAAAGCAAAAAGGACCCAATGAAACATATGGATCTCACATTTGGCTTCAGCCATTCAGGTCTACCTCTGCCAAATCTACCGTTTTTAATGAGTATTATATATTCAGTTTTCCCCTTTTCTCATTTATATTAAGCCAGGTAGCTGTCTAGGTCTAGTTGCTTTTAGATAAAAGAGGACTTGCCCATGTTTGCCAAGCTAGACAGGGAAGTCCTAATTCAATATAAAGAGGCAGTATATCCTGGCTCCATGAAACATGGGAAACCAGAATGGAAGAAAAAAGTACTAAGAATTAATGTTTTAGAAAAATAAGAACATGTCTCTCCCCACTCTTGAAATTTACATTCATTTTCCTTAAAGTATATTTTTGCTTAAATTGTTTCCTTCATTTCCAATGCCACATATCAAAACTGCTACTTCTAGAACAGCTGAGAAATATTTTCTTGAAAAAGGCTGTTTTTGTACCTAATATCAACAATAGTTAATATTAATTGAGGGCTTACCATGTGCCAGGCACTGTACAATATTCTTTTTTTTTCAAGCTTTATTGAGATATAATTGACATACAACCTTGTGTAAGTTTAAGGTGTACAACATGATGATTTGAAATATATATATATATATATATATAGTGAAATGATTACTACATAAGGTTAGTTAACACATCCATCACCTCTGATAGTTATCATTTTTGTGTGTTTGTGTGTGCGTGTGTGTGTGGTGAGACTTTTTAAGATGTACTCTCATCTTTCAAGATATAACTTTCAAGTATAGAATATAGTATTGTTAACTATAGTCAACATGCTATTCATTGCAGCCCCAGAATTTACTCATCTTGTAACTAGAAGTTTGTACCATTTAACCATCTTCACCCATTTCTCTAAACCCCCACCCCTACCCCTGGCAACCACCAATCTGTTCTCTGTTTCTGT